>NC_064834.1:39565000-40190000 GCF_024166365.1 Elephas maximus indicus
GGACTCCTAGACTAATACAACTGATAAAAGCTCTAGCCAGCTGGGGACAGGACACCAGAGCTCCAAAGGTGAAAAGAATCAAGCTAGCTCACTCAAGCAACCCACAGGGGTATACCAAAACAAAACAAAGCAAGCAGCTATGACACAGTAAGCAAGCATGAACTAATACAATAACTTGTAGATGGCTCGGAGACAACAGTCAATATCAAGTCACATAAAGAAACAGACCATGATCACCTCAACAGGCTGTCAAAACAAAGAATCCAGGAGATTTCTACATGAAAGTGCACTCCTGGAATTACCAGATGCAGAATACAAAAGTTTAATATACAGAACCCTTCAGGACATCAGGAAGGAAATGAGGCAATATGCAGAACAAGCCAAGAAACACACAGATAAAGCAACTGAAGAAATTAGAAAGATTATTCAGGAACATAATGAAAAGTTTAATAAGCTGGAAAAATCCATAGACAGATAACAATCAGAAATTCAGAAGATTAACAATAAAATTACAGAATTAGATAACTCAGTAGAAAGTCAGAGGAGCAGAATTGAGCAAGTAGAAGCTAGAATTTCTGAACTCGAAGATAAATCACTTGGCACTAGTATATTTGAAGAAAAATCAGATAAAAGAATTTAAAAAAATGAAGAAACCTTAAGAATCATGTGGGATTCTATCAAGAGAAATAACCTATGAGTGATTGGCGTACCAGAACAGGAGGGATAACAGAAAATACAGAGACAATTGTTGAAGATTTGTTGGCAGAAAACTTCCCTGATATTGTGAAAGATGAGAAGATATCTATCCAAGATGCTCATCAAACCCCACATAAGGCAGATCTTAAAAGAAAGTCACCAAGACATATAATCAAGCTTGCCAAAACCAAAGGTAAAGAATGGATTACAAAACGAAATCCATCTATACGCTGCCTACAAGAGCAGCGAGGGATAAACGAAAAGTCACCTACAAAGGAGAGCCAATAAGAATAAGCTCGGACGACGCACCAGAAACCATGCAGGCAAGAAGGCAAAGGGATGACATATTTAAAATATTTAAAAATTGAAGGAAAAAAATTGCCTGCCAAGAATCATATATTCATCAAAACTGTCTCTTAAATATGAAGGTGAAATTAAGATATTTCCAGGTAAACACAAGTTTAGGGAATTTGTAAAAACCAAACCCAAACTACAAGAAATACTAAAGGGAGTTCTTTGGTTAGAAAATCAATAACATCATGTATCAACCCAAGACTAGAACACTGGGCAGATCAACCAGAAGTCAACCAGATGGGGAAATCCAAAAAAAAACAAAGCAAGAATAATAATAATAAAAAAAAACCCCAACACAGGGTAACGGCGATGTTATTATATAAAAGAAGACAACATTAAAATAATAAAGAGGGACTAAGAAATGTAATATACCCAGAAAAACCACCTTCCATATGGAGAGGAAGATACGGCGATACAAAGAAATAAAAGTTAGTTTTAAATTTAGAAAAATAGGGGTAAATAATAAGGTAACCACAAAGGAGACAGACTATCCTACTCATCATAATAAAATACGAGGGAAAAATACAGACTCAGCAGAAACAAAATCAACAACAACAAATATGAGGAAAGGACAATATATATAAAGAAAATCTACTCAGCGCATAAAATCAAGTGGGAAAAAGAAACTGTGAACAACACACAAAAAAAGACATCAAAATGATAGCACTAAATTCATACCTATCCATAATTACCCTGAAAGTAAATGGACTAAATGCACCAATAAAGAGACAGAGAGTGGCAGAATGGATTACAAAACAAGATCCATCTATACACTGCCTACAAGAGACACACCTTAGACTTAGAGACACAAAGAAACTAAAACTGAAAGGATGGAAAAAAATATATCAGCAAACAACAATCAAAAAAGAGCAGGAGTGGCAATATTAGTTTCTGACAAAACAGACTTTAAAGTTAAATCTATCAGAAAGGATGAGGAAGGACAGTATATAACGATTAAAGGGGCAATACACCAAGAATATATAACCACATTAAATTATTTATGCACCGAATGACAGGGCTGCAAGATACATAAAACAAACTCTATCAGCATCGAAAAGTGAGATAGACAGCTCCACAATAATAGTAGGAGACTTCAACACACCACTTTCAGTGAAGGACAGGACATCCAGAAAGAAGCTCAATAAAGACACAGAAGATCTAAATGCAACAATCAACCAACTTGACCTCATAGACATATACAGAACACTCCACCCAACAGCAACCAACTATACTTTCTTTTCTAGTGCACATGGAACATTCTCTAGAATAGATTACATATTAGGTCATAAAGCAAGCCTTAGCAGAATCCAAAACATTGAAATATTACAAAGCATCTTCTCTGACCATAAGGCCATAAAAGTGGAAATCAATAATGGGAAAAGAAACCAAACACTTGGAAACTGAACAATACCCTGCTCAAAAAAGACTGGATTATAGAAGACATTAAGGATGGAATAAAGAAATTCAGAGAATCCAATGAGAATGAAAACACTTCCTATCACAACCTTTGGGACACAGCAAAAGCGGTGCTCAGAGGCCAATATATATCAATAAATGCACAGATACAAAAAGAAGAAAGGGCCCAAATCAAAGAATTATCCCTACAACTTGAACAAATAGAGAGCAACAAAAGAAACCCACGGGCACCAGAAGAAAACAAATAATAAAAATTAGAGCTGAACTAAATGAAATAGAAAACAGAAAAACAATTGAAAGAATTAACAAGACCAAAAGCTGGTTTTTTGAAAAAATCAACAAAATTGATAAACCACTGGCCAAACTGACAAAATAAAAACAGGAAAGGAAGCAAATGACCCGAGTAAGAAATGAGATGGGCAATATTACAACAGACCCAACTGAAATTAAAAGAATCATATCAGATTGCTATGAAAAACTCACCTAGAAGAAATGGATGAATTCCTAGAAACACACTACCTACCTAAACTAACACAAACAGAGGTAGAACAACTAAATAGACCCATAACAAAAGAAGAGATTGAAAAGGTAATCAAAAAACTCCCAACAAAAAAAAGCCCTGGTCCAGACGGACGGCTTCACTGCAGAGTTCTACCAAACTTTCAGAGAGGAGATAACGCCACTATTACTAAAGGTATTTCAGAGCATAGAAAAGGACGGAACACTACCAAACTCATTCTATGAAGCCACCATCTCCCTGATACCAAAACCAGGTAAAGACACCACAAGAAAAGAAAATTGTAGACCTATATCCCTCATGAATGTAGATGCAAAAATCCTCAACAAAATTTTAGCCAATAGAATTCAACAACATATCAAAAAAAATAATTCACCACGACCAAGTGGGATTTATACCCGGTATGCAGGGATAGTTCAACATTAGAAAAACAATTAATGTAATCCACCACATAAATAAAAGACAAGAATCACATGATTTTATCAATTGATGCAGAAAAGGCATTTGACAAAGTTCGACACTCATTCATGATAAAAACTCTCAGCAAAATAGGAATAGAAAGAAAATTCCTCAATGTAATAAAAGGCATTTATGCAAAGCCAACAGCCAAAGTCACCCTAAATGGAGAGAGTCTGAAAACATTCCCATTGAGATCGGGAACCAGACAAGGATGCCCTTTATCACCACTCTTATTCGACATTGTGCTGGAAGTCCTAGCCAGAGCAATTAGGCTAGATAAAGAAATAAAAGGCATCCAGATTGGCAAGGAAGAAGTCAAAGTATCTCTATTTGCAGATGGCATGATCTTATACACAGAAAACCCTAAGGAATCCTCCAGAAACCTACTGAAACTAATAGAAGAGTTCAGCAGAGTATCGGGATACAAGATAAACATACAAAAATCAGTTGGATTCCTCTACACCAACAAAAAGAACATCGAAGAGGAAATCACCAAATCAATACCATTTACAGTAGCCCCCAAGAAGATAAAATACTTAGGAATAAATCTTACCAGAAATGTAAAAGACTTATACAAAGAAAACTACAGTACACTTCTGCAAGAAACCAAAAGAGACTTACATAAGTGGAAGAACATACCTTCCTCATGGATAGGAAGACTTAACATTATAAAAATGTCTATCCTACCAAAAGCGATCTATACATTTAATGCAATTCCGATCCAAATCCCAAGGACATTCTTTAATGAGGTGGAAAAACAAATCACCAACTTCATTTGGAAGGAAAAGAGGCCCCGGATATATACGGCATTACTGAAAAAGAAGAACCGAGTGGGAGGCCTTACTTTACCTGATTTTAGAATCTATTATACCGCCACAGTAGTCAAAACAGCCTGGTACTGGTACAACAACAGATACATGGACCAATGGAACAGAATTGAGGATCCAGACATAAATCCATCCACATATGAGCAGTTGATATTTGACAAAGGCCCCAAAACAGTTAAATGGGGAAAAGACAGCCTTTTTAACAAATGGTGCTGGCATAACTGGATATTTATCTGCAAAAAAATGAAACAAGATCCACACCTCCCTCCATGCACAAAAACTAACTCAAAACGGATCAAAGACCTAAATATAAAATCTTAAATGATAAAGGTCATGGAAGAAAAAATAGGGACAATGTTAGGAGCCCTAATACATGGCATAAACAGTATACAAAACATTATAAAGAATAGAAGAAAAACTAGATAACTGGGAGCTCCTAAAAATCAAACATCTATGCTCATCCAAAGACTTCACCAAAAGAGTAAAAAGACTACCTACAGGCTGGGAAAAAGTTTTTAGCTATGACATTTCTGATCAGCACCTGATCTCTAAAATCTACATGATACTGCAAAAACTCAACTGCAAAAAGACAAAAAGCCCAATTAAAAAATGGGCAAAAGATATGAACAGACACATCGCTAAAGTAGACATTCAGGTAGCTAACAGATATATGAGGAAATGTTCATGATCATTAGCCATTAGAGAAATCCAGATCAAAACTACAATGAGATTTCATCTCACTCCAACAAGGCTGGCATTAATCCAAAAAAACACAAAATAATAAATGTTGGAGAGTCTGTGGAGAGATTGGAACACTTATCACTGCTGGTGGGAATGTCAAATGGTACAACCACTTTGGAAATCGATTTGGCGCTTCCTTAAAAAGCTAGAAATAGAACTACCATATGATCCAGCAATCCCAGTCCTTGGAATATATCCTAGAGAAATAAGAGCCTTTACACGAACAGATATATGCACACCCATGTTTATTGCAGCACTGTTTACAATAGCAAAAACATGGAAGCAACAAAGGCGCCCATCAACTGATGAATAGATAAATAAAGTATGGTATATTCACACAGTGGAATACTACACATCGATAACGAACAGTGAGGAGTCTGTGAAACATTTCATAGCATGGAGAAACCTGGAAGGCATTATGCTGAGTGAAATTAGTCAGTTGCAAAAGGACAAATATTGTATAAGACCACTATTATTAGAACTTGAGAAACAGTTTAAACTGAGAAGAAAATGTTGTTTCGTTTGTACGAGGTGGGGAGGGAGGGAGGGTGGGAGAGAGGCATTCACTAATTAGATAGTAGATAAGAAGTACTTTAGGCGAAGGGTAGGACAGCACACAATACAGGCGAGGTCAGCACAATTGGACTAAACCAAAAGCAAAGAAATTTCCTGAATAAACTGAATGCTTCGAACGCCAGCGTAGCAGGGGCAGGGGTCTGGGGACCATGGTTTCAGGGGACATCTAAGTCAATTGGCATAATAAAATCTATTAAGAAAACATTCTGCATCCCACTTTGAAGAGTGGCGTCTGGGGTCTTAAATGGTAGCAAGCAGCCATCTAAGATGCATCAATTGGTCTCAACCCAAGGAGAATGAAGAACACCAAGGACACAAGGCGATTACGACCCCAAGAGACAGGAAGAGCCCCATGAACCAGTGACTACATCATCCTGAGACCAGAAGAACTAGATGGTGCCTGGCTACATCCAATGACTGCCCTGACAGGGAACACAACAGAGAACCCCTGAGGGAGCAGGAGAGCAGTAGGATGCAGACCCCAAATTCTCATAAGACCAAACTTAATGGTCTGACTGAGACTAGAAGGACCCCAGTGGTCATGCCCCCCAGACCTTCTGTTGGCCCAGGACAGGAACCATTCCCGAAACCAACTCTTCAGACATGGATTGTACTGGACAATGTGTTGGAGAGGGATGCTGGTGAGGAGTGAGCTTCTTGGATCAGGTGGACGCTTGAGACTATGTTGGCATCTCCTGCCTGGAGGGGAGATGAGAGGGTGAAGGGGGTTAGAAGCTGGCAAAATGCACACGAAAAGAGGCAGTGGAGGGAGAGAACGGGCTGTCTCACTAGGGGGAGAGTAATTGGGAGTGTGTAGCAAGGTGTATATGGGTTTTTTATGTGAGAGACTGACTTGATTTGTAAACTTTCACTTAAATCACAATAAAAATTATTTTTTAAAAAAAAGACTAAGAGTTTTGAAGTCCCACAGGCATGTCAAGAGTTGTTAGTTGTCATCAAGTCTTTCTAATTCATGGTGATGCCATTTGTTATAGACTAGAACTATGCTCCATAGAATTTATCCCGCCCAGGGATCTAAGTTTGAAGTTGTTGTTTATTGTTGTTAGGTACCATCAAGTTGATTTCAGTTCATACCGATCCCACGTGACAGAGTAGGACTGCC
Source organism: Elephas maximus indicus (assembly GCF_024166365.1). NCBI lineage: Eukaryota > Metazoa > Chordata > Mammalia > Proboscidea > Elephantidae > Elephas > Elephas maximus. Next base: position 39,571,710 of record NC_064834.1, read on the forward strand.
TTATAGGGTTTTCTAGACTGGAATCTTTAAGGAATCTTTACAGGATCAGATTGCCAGGTCTTTCTCTTGCAGAGCTGCTGGGTGGGTACCAACTGCCAGCCTATCTGTTAGCAGCCAAGCCTTAACAATTGTGCCACCAGGGCTCCTTCAGTCAAAAGTGTTGTCGTGTGCCATGGAGTTGATTGCAACACACAACGATCTTATGTTGTTGTTATTAGGTGCCATCAAGTAGGTTCCAACTCATAGCGACCCTATAGGACAGAGTAGGGTTTCCAAGGAGTGGCTGGTGGATTTGAACTGCCAAACTTTTGGTTAGTAGCCAAGCTCTTAACCACTATGCCACTAGGGCTCAGTAGAGGCCTGTAAACTAGACTGGGAGGGAGAAGAGAAAGAAATCCAAGGGAAGGGAGTGAAGACAAAGGATGATAAGAATGAACTTCAGATACTATAAACAGGTTTTACTACAATGTAAAAAATATAAACACAGCTGGAAAAAGTTACAATTGCCTACATTTTTTTGGAAATCAAAGCCCATTGCCATAGAGTCAATTTTGACTCATAGCAACCCATAGGACAGAGTACACCAGCCCTTTAGGGTTTCCAGGCTGTAAATCTTTAAGAAAGCAGACTGCCACATCTTTCTGCAGCAGAGCGGCTGGTGAGTTCAAACCGCTGACCTTTCGGTTAGCAGCTGAACACACAACCACTGAACCACCAGGGCTCTTCAACCACATAAAATTGGATAAAAAATGAAATACACACTGAATAAGTAGACAGCACAGAATTCTGAGTGTAAAAAAGAGGAGTGTGCAAGCACTCAGAGTTTTAAACTTAGTTGTATTTATAAACCCCTGTTTTATTTTGCAGTTTTGATGAAATGGCCAGATATGATCTCCCAGGAATAATAGACTTCATTGTAAATAAAACTGGTCAGGAGAAGTTGTATTTCGTTGGACATTCACTTGGCACTACAATAGGTATGTTTAGAAGGACAAATGTTATCAGAGTCTTACAAGAGCTCGCCTTAAATTGGAATAGAATAACTGCCATTTAAAAACCATACCTGTTGCTGTCGATTTGATTCTGACTCATAGTGACCCTCCCTGTACAGTGCTTTTAATTCTCTGTCTTTTGAGGGGCAGATACTCTAGCGCCCTAAGTGGAAAGACCACCCCTTCCCTCGTGCCTAGAGGCCATGAATATGTAGGGTAAACCTTTCCCCATCTCTAGTCACAGTGCCTCATTTGTAATGGTGACGCAGTTTCTCAGGGACAGCATGGACCAAAATCCAAAGAAATAATTCCAAAGAGTAAGTTTCTAGATTCCCTCAGCTGAAAATGTAAAGCTGAATGACTTGAAATATCCCCGAGAAATGGTAAATATACATCAGTCATACCTTCCTTACAACCCACCTGTGATTTTTAAAAAATAAAAGGGTGGGACTTATATTTGGACAAATTGAAAAGAGATAGATATATTTTGCTGTCGGGTTGGACAATATACGTTTATATATAGATCAGCTGAGTTTACTTAGCATGTGATTTAATATGTATGGCGTAGCAATTAAATGTAAGCAGTATGTAGAAAATTTTTTTAAAGTTCAAGACACTGCTCTTTGAAATGTTACTTTTTTAAAGATTGCCTGGATCTTTTGGGAAGAAATCAATAACCTAGTTTCAAATAAAAAAGGAATTCATAATAATTAAATTTTGAATTTGTTACTGATTTTCCACTAAATTTTTCAATAGTAAGGGACTGGGGACTGAGTCATGTGGAATGTGATATTTCAGTTTGAATTTTTTTAATTAAAACTGCAAAAGCCATTGCCGTCGAGTTGATTCTAACTCATAGCGACTCTTTAGGACAGAGTAGAACTGCCCAATAAGGTTTCCAAGGAGCCCCTGGTGGATTTGAACTACTGACCTTTTGGTTAGTGGCCATAGCTCTTAACTACTATGCCACCAGGGTTTCCGCTAAAACTGCAGGAGACAATAAACATTCTTACAATGTTTTCATTATCACCATCATCCTCAACAGTGAGCATATGTTGATCCTCAGGCAGCTTAAAATCTTAGGACAGACAGTATCAGAGAGCATAAACTAAAAGGATATCAAATGACTAATGGGAGACCCCCAAATGCCACTAAGAGCCAAATAATTATACTATACTAGCTAACACTATTGAACACTTACTATGTGTCAGGCACTGTGTTCAGGACCTTTTGCACAATATTTCCCTCTAATCTGCAGAACAATCCTACTATTATTATCTCTATTTGATAGAAGAAGAAACAGAAGTTCAGAAAAATTGAGTTGTCCAACGTCCCTTAGCACATAAGCTGCAAAGCACAGACTCAAACCAGGTCAGCCTGACTTCACCAATGGGGTGCTTGGGCCCTGTGAAGAAACTGTATGAAGGAGGAAAGGCTTTAGCTGGGTCTGGAAGAAAGGGTAGGACTTGGATATGCTCTTATATATGATCTGCAAAGACAGCATAGGAAACTCAATCATCATTTTTCAATGAACACTATTAGCATTTTGGGAAGGGAAATGTTCACTATTTATAGGACATTTGGTAACCCTGGCCCCAGCCCACTAAATACCAATAGAGCTCCCCAGACAAAGTGACCACCCAAAAACTTATCTCCACATACTTCTAAACACTCCCTAGGGGGCAGTATCAGTATAAGCCTGGTTTAGTCTTTGTATCAATTGCTCAACCAAATATTTCAGTTCTTTTTCTGGCCAAGGCCCTTTTAATATTCCAACAAGGATTTCAGCAAAGAGCCTCTGCTATGGATCCAGACACACACACACACACACACACATATTAATAGAGGTTCCTGAAGGAGACACATGAGGGAACCATAATATACAGATACTTCCCTTGCCTTTCCCTGTCTTGCGCTTATCTTATCCCTCATCCTCCTAAGGCTATAAATGTTTGCAATGCAATTGCTGAAAGCACGGAGTGGATGAAGCCAGTTGGTCCTTGTTGTAACCACGGTGAGCCCAAGGCAAGTCTTCCATCTTGGAAGCAGGGAAGAGTCTGAAGGATTGGCAAGCATCCAGTGAAATGCTGGGAGAGTGAGCTCTCATTCCATTGTGAAAAAGGAAGCCTGCCAAATAAGTGGGTGATGCTTCAGAAAAGGATTGATTGGCTCACCTCTCACGAACAGACTATTTCTAGAAGCTCTGTGACTCATCCTCGCATCTCAGAGTTGAGAGTAAAATGACAGCATTGCAAGCATTTACCCCATGCCAGGGAAGTAAGGTCGTCCACAGTTCATCCGGCTGTAGCTGCTTTGGCAGTTTCTCCTCCACCTTTCCCCCATTAGCTGCTCCAGTTCCCCAACCAGGTTAAATTGTCCATAGAGAGAATAAGAAAAAACTGGGAACAAAGGAGTAGAAACGGCTAAAGGCATCTTTGCAGAACAACTCGGAAAAGTTTCCCACCTCATCCCCAAGATCACTGCACTAAATCAAACAAATCAAACCGTCTGCCGTCAAGTCACCTCTGACTTATAGCCACCCTATAGCATTGCGATAAGAAAACCAAACCAAACCTACTGCTGTCGAGTTGATTCTCCCTCATAGTGACCCTACCGGGCAGAGCAGAACTGCCCCATAGAGCTTCCAAGGAGCACCTGGTAGATTCAAACTGCAGACCTTTTTGTTAGCAGCTGTAGTTCTTAACCACTATGCCACCAGGGTTTCCTAGCATGGCAAAATAGAAGAATAAAAATAACAAAGCAGAGTTCTACTTCTGTTAGTAGAAGCATTACGTAAGTATCTCTAATTTTTACAAAATTGTCTTGTCTCCTGTTCTCTCAGGGTTTGTAGCGTTTTCCACCATACCTGAACTGGCACAAAGAATCAAAATGAATTTTGCCTTGGGTCCTACGGTCTCATTCAAATATCCCACGAGCATTTTTACCCGTATTTTTCTACTTCCAAATTCCATAATCAAGGTAGGCATGCCCTTTCACCAAAATTTATCTGAGGATCTCATTTTCTATCACAGATCCTTTATTATCCTTTAAGTAGAAGTAGGAAATTTAGATGAAATCTACAGCAATCAGACTCTGTGAGCATGTGCTTATGTGTGTGTGTGCCCTTGTGCATGTATGTCTTTTTCTTAGTGCCTACAGCTCCCACCCACACTTTAATATACTAAGTAATAAGCAGAGCTGAATATATGTCACATGAACTTCTAGATGAGCTGAGGGTTATGTCAGTATGAGGTCCAGTTACAAATTTTCTTGGGACATTTAGTTGGGCAGTGTCTTAGTTATCTAGTGCTGCAATAACAGAAATATGACAAGTGGATAGCTTTAACAGAAATATATTCTCTCACAGTTTAAGAGGCTAGAAGTCCAAATTCAGGGTGGCAGCTCAAAGGAAAGTCTTTCTCTCTCTGTTGGCTCCGGGGGTGAGTCCTTGTCATAAATCTTGCCCTGGTCTAGGACCTTCTCCATGCAGAGACCCCAGGTCCTAAGGATGTGCTCTGCTCCTGGCTCTTCTTGCTTGGTGGTGATGAGGTCCCTCTCCTCTTTGCTCAACTCTCTCTTTTAAGTCTCAAAAGAAATTGACTCAAAATACAACCTAATCTTATAGATTGAGTCCTGTCTCATTAACATAACTGCCTCTAATCCTGCCTCATTAACATCATAGAGGTTAGAATTTACAACACATAGGATAATCACATCAGATCACAAAATGGTGGACAACTACATAATACTGGGAATCATGGCCTAGCCAATTTCACACAGATTTGGCGGGGACACAATTCAATCCCTAATGGGCACGTCAATGGATTCACAATGCCCAAATGGAAGACACTCTTGAGTTACATATGACCACTGATGCCCCTGACTTTGATGTTAGGTGAACCTAGCAGGTATACCCCTTTCCATTTGGGAGCTTGTACTAATTTACTAAAGCTAAGATTCCAATTCTATCTTAAAGCTCAATTATTCATTCAAATATTTTTTAGTTATTTTCCAAAAGTTGGAAAAGTAATTTGACTGCCAATTGTGGATTTGGACTTTGTTCATTGAAAGGATTTTCCCCCATTCCCTGTTTTTGTTTCTCTAAAAAAAGTCATTGCCACAAAGAACATAATAGTTTACCAAGATTGTCCATTCAATTTGGAGTAGAGGATAAATTAGACGTGGATCAAAATAAAGTCAAGGAGATCAGTTAAAGAATCACAGTAATTCACATTTAAGAATATGAAGTTCTGGTTTTGGGTGGTGGTGTTGGAACAGAAATTATTATTTGTGAGTTTTAGCACAAAGAAGACTTTCCATAGGGCCTAATGATTGGTTTGATACCAGTTTTATTGTTTTGTTTACTGTAAACACAAGCAGTAACTTCCCTTTTGTGTAGTTGATAATTCTATTTCAATGTTTATTGACATCAGTGAGTTTTAAATGTTTTCTACATTCGGACAGGGTTGAGCAGATTAATTTGTTAAATTAAATTCAGAGGCAGACACACCTGTATTTAAATACGCCAGCTCTGTACATTTTGTTTTGCATAGATAGGTCATGTCTGAGGCAAAGAATGTCCCTGGCTTCTTTCAGCATTATATCACCTGCTTTCAAATTTTCTGCTACTTCAAGTCCTCTTTCCATCTCCCTTTTATTTCCATTCCCAGCTTTTCAGAATATCTGTGGCCCCAGAAGCTCCAGGCCCCCCACCAGAGATCTCTACCCAAATTATTTTCCCATGCCTTTCTAACATCATCAAATCTTTGCTGTCAAGTGTCCCCTCCTTTCCATGCGCCACTCTCTACTTTGCAGCGTGAGAACTAGCTAATCTGGGACACTAATATAAAACCAGTGTACCAATGAGCAACAGAGAAAACTCTGCTTTTCCTTCTTATTCAAAGTAATATCCGACCTTAAAGGGAAATTGTTGCACCTTCCTTGCCACTAAATGATAAATACAAAATGCTGGGCAATCTCTAATTGGACAAAATACAGGGAAGCTTCACCATAGGGAAGTCAATTTGGAGTTGAGGGTCCTTTTCTGCAATCTCTTTGTAAATAATACTGATGATCTTCCATGGTTGGAGACGGAGTCATAAGTCAGTTTTCCTGAATACATTGGTCTCATTGACCAAAACAGCAAATACAAATATATTCCTAAGTATGGCTCATACCAGGGATAAAGAAAATGTCAAGAAGTCTGAAGATAGTTTTTGGAAAAAAAAGTATATATATATATATATTACTTTTACAGGCTTTTATTGGCACTAAAGGTTTCTTTTTAGAAGATAAAACAGGAAAGCCACCTTCTGTCAAAATCTGCGACAATAAAATACTCTGGGTGATATGTAGCGAACTTATGTCCTTATTGGGTGGATCCAACCAGAAAAATATGAACATGGTATGTATAATGATTATGAAAGTTTTCAGTAATTTAAGAAATTCTAGCTTTCCTTTGATTTGTTTTGATGTACCTATTACTGCATAAATTCATATGACATATTGTATATACTTAAAATCAGAGATTCTCTGTACACAGGTCAGGTATTCAGTGGACCATACAGTGCATTAAAAAATAAAATACTAGAAAAACAGAGAAGCATATGCAGGCATTGAACGTATTTCATGTGTGCCTTAACTTGTAGATGATTTTGACCTCAAATACAACTTACCACTTAACCTGGAAAATACAGGAAGAAGATGGAATTCACTTCTTGTGAAGAAGCAGCAGTCCTGTTTCATCAACTCTCTGTTTCCTGTTATTTAAAATTAAAAAAGAAGGAGAAGAAGATAACAACAAAGAGGAAGAGGATGAAGACAAAGAAAAACAAAAGAATGAGCAGAAGGGGGAGAAGAAAAAGAGATTATATTTGCAGACTACTGTGGCGGCTGAATAGTTGTTGTTGTTAGTCTCCATGGAGTCAGCTCTGACTCCTGGTGGCCTCATGTACAACAGAACAAAACATGGCCTGGTCCTGCCCCATCTTCCTGATCACTGATATGCCTGAGGTCATTGTTGTGGCCACTGTGTATTTTGAGTGCCATCCAACCTAGGGGGCTCCTCTTCAAGCACGATATCAAGCAATAGTCTGTTGTGATTCACAGGGTTTTCATTGGCTAATTTTTGGAAGTAGATTGTCAGGCCTTTCTTTCTAGTCTGTCTTATTGTGGAAAATCCACTGAAACCTCTTCGCCATGGGTGACCCTGCTGGTATTTGAAATTTTGGTGGTATAGCTTCCAGCATCATAGCAACATGCAAGCCAGCACAGTACAAAAAACTGACAGATGGGTAGTGAGTTGAATAGTTACCTCTGCCACGTTCCAAAAAGGAGCCAATGAGACTGTTACAGTGCAGCTAGTCCCAAAGAAGATAACTGTTCTCCACCGGCTCTCCTCACTCCCATTCCTTAAAAGGCTAAGTTGTGTTAGACTGAAAACCATGAAGAGCCATTATTTAAAGCCTGCTTAAAAAAAAAAATTTTTTTTTTTTTTTATTCAAAAGTAATGATTTTCAATAGTTTTCCTTGTTGAGTTTTACTTTATTCCAATGCCTGGAATTATGATGACAAGTCTGTAAAATGTTTACAAAAATTGAAGTACGGTGCATACGGAAGTGATTGGTTTTCAGCTTGTTTACTTTTCAAATATTTATTATATCCTCACAGGAGCCTGGCAAGTTGATAGTACGATTTTTAGTATGTTTCACTTAAAGGATGAATAAAACAGAAACTCAGAGATATTAAATAACCTTCCCAAAGTCACAAAGTTTATGATTAACAAAGTAAGACCTGAAATCTAGCACTTCTGATCTCCTGTTCTGTGATCATGTATGTGCATGTACCTGCACACACGTGCACACTCATACACACGTACATATACATTCACATACACACACACTTACACACAGCCTTTCTCCTAGTTGCTTTCTCCATGATGTCCATTGCTGCTCCTTCTACTTCAAATTAAGAAAAATTTCCCAGCTTCAGAGCTAGTGCAGGTTTGCCCTCAAGCAACCCATCCCTCTACTCAGCCCGTATTTTTTGCTCGCATCCAAGTGTCCAACATGAATATGTATTTATCTGGATGAGTCTGCTTTGCCATTACCAAAAAACCCAGTACTCATTTACTAATTCTTAGTATGCTTGTTCTCTGCTCCTGAAAGGCCTCAGGTATTTTGGTGGGTGATTCATTCTTGCTGTAACATATTTTGTTGTGTGTGTGTTTTTTTTTCCATCAGAGTCGAATGGACGTGTATATGTCACATGCTCCCACTGGATCATCAGTACAAAACCTCCTGCATATAAAACAGGTAGAGTCTTTGTCGTGGAAAACCATTCCAATCATAATTTTCATAATACATCAAAAGACAGATTCACCGCTGTTAACAGGCCTACTTTAAGAAACTTAGCCACTAGCTTTTGTTTTGTCCTTGGTCTCCATCTTTATGCTTTAATGATCCTTGGATTTTAAGAGCAGGCATTGATTTTGCTGGATGCCAAGTAGGTGACATAAGCCAGACCTTGTAAAACAGACCCTAAGCTAAAGCAAGAGGTAAACTGAGGAAGCCCAGGAGAGCTGAGGCTTACACAGAGAGAGAAATGCCTGTGATTTTACTTCCTCCTGCAGAGTCTTGGGGAAACCCTGGTGGGGTAGTCGTTAAGTGCTACAGCTGTCAGCCAAAAGGTAGGCAGTTCAAATCCACCAGGCACTCCTTGGAAACTCTATGGACAGTTCTACTCTGTTCTATAGGGTCGCTGTTGAGTCGGAATTGACTCAATGGCAACGGGTTTGGGTTTTTTTTTTTCTTCTTCTTCTTCTTTTTTAAGGCGTCTTGGACCCTTGGTGGTATAGTGGTTATAGAGCTATGACAGTTACCCAAAAGATCAATGGTTCAAATCCACCAGCTGCTCCTATCAGTCAACCCTATCAGGCAGTTCTACTCTGTTCTCGGGCCGCTATGAGTTAGAATGGCCTGGATGGCAATGGGTTTGATTATTTTGGTAAGAAGTCTTAGCAAGCCCTGATGGCTTAGTGGTTAAAGCTCCTGGCTGCTAACTAAAAGATTAGCAGTTCATAACCCACCAGCTGCTCTGCAGGAGAAAGATGTGACAGTCTGCTCCCCTAAAGATTACAACCTTGGATTCCCCTTAGCCTTTTCTTCAAACAAAGGAGACCATTGCTTCTCTTTCTCTGTTCAGCCACATTTTCAAGTGGTAAAAGGTATTACTCCAGTGACTCAGTGGAAATCCTGGTGGCATAGTGGTTAAGAGCTATGGCTGGTAACCAAAAGGTCGGCAGTTTGAATCCACCAGGCATTCCTTGGAAACCCTATGGGGCAGTTCTACTCTGTCCTATAGGGTCGCTAGTGTCAAAATCAACTCATCCGTAATGGCTTTGGTTTGGGTTTAGAGACTCAGAAGCTTTATTTTATTCTTATGAGTCCTAGCTTGAATGTTCTCTTTTTAAAAATTATTTATTTCAGCTGTACGGAGCTGACGAATTCAGAGCTTATGACTGGGGAAGTGAAGCTGACAACATGCGTCACTACAACCAAGTGAGCTACCCAGAATGACCCCAGAATAGTGGTTTTGGGAAATTATAAGAAAGAATTATTCAAGAGTTAGAATATTACCTGAAAGTTGGTGGCACTGGCACTGATAATTTTTTTTTTAATTTTTAAAAATTTAAATTAAATTTTCTTTAGTTATTACTTTTTTCCACTTTTAATCTGTACTCATTGCAGAAAAGTCAGAAACACATATAAAGGAAAGTATATCCTTTGTAATCCCACTATCTAGGGATAACGAGGTATGTTAATATTTTGGTTTATTTTCCCCATCTTCTCAGCATCATACTGCTTATACACAATCATGTATCTTTCTTTGTAACTTCCATTCATATCAAGACAGAACCAATGTTAATGAGAGTTTTTAACATGATTTTTAATGGCTATATAATAACAGAAAATATTTCATAAAAATCTTGACACAGAACAAATGAATATTCACTTTTTGATACCAATGGAGAAAAATCAGGATTCCAAATGAAAATTGAGAGTATTATCCGCCCTTAAAGAGTTGGGTCTTAAAGCATTATTTTCCCCTATAACTTTATGCACCAAGATTTGTAGATAGATTTAGATCTGTACTTTCAATTTATCCCATTATCACCATTTTGGTACTCAAGCAAATACTGAGCTTCTAAGCATGGACTAAGCACATTAAGTTAAAATCTCCCAGCACATTTATTCAGAGCAGTCGATTTCTCAGTAATGGATTTGATTGTTAGAGGAATGATTCTATTAGTCCTTAGGACAACTACAAGAGCCAGGCTATGTATATTTCCCTTCTTTTTTTTTTCGTTCAGCTTGATTAAGGTCTGATTTACAAACAATGAAATTCATTTTATGTGTCCATTTCAATGAGTTTTGAGAAAGGTATTCATTTGTGTAACCATCATCACGCTCAATATATAGAACTTTTCTATTACCCCCAAAGTTTTCTCCTGACCCTCAAACTGTATATTTGGAAAAGTATATACTGTACTGGCAAATGCTTAGGACAGGTTGAGAAAAAAAATATTAAAGTGGTTACCTTCAAGAGGTGGAGGCTTGGAGAAAGGAAGTAGACAGACATGAAAAAGTTAAAGAGCACTCTCGTTTTGGACTTTACATACTTCGGTTTTCTTCAATTACTTTTAGTGAGCATGTTATATTTATATATTTTTTACATTGACAAGAAAATGGAACAAAAAACACACACTCAAGATTGTGTACAGTCAAGGTCTAACATATGTGCAGAAAGTCAGTGTCCTTAGAACGTATCATCGGTTAGCTGATCCTACCTGGCTCCAGACAAATCCTGTTTTGTTTGTTGGTAATTTTAGAAGTTATGAAGTCAATTTTTATTACATTCCCTCTGAGTAATTAATCCCAACAGTTTACCCGCTCTGCAAGTTCCCAACACCATCTCTGTTCCCTTCTTTATGTTTCATTGAGAAAAAAAGATTGGCTCATGCAAGCTCCACAAAGGTAGGTGTTTAAAAAAAAAACCTCGGTTTTACTCACCGATATTTTGTCAACTGGAAGAGAACCTGGCATTTATACTGTGCACTCAATACATATTTATTGAATGAATACAATTTCTTAACTTCCCTCTTAACTACCTCAAAATGTCTCTGTCCTCCTGATTTTCTCCTTTCTCTCTCAGAAAATGAAAGTTCCTTATTTTACCAAATTAGCTTAGTCCCGAGCCCTTTCTCCCACCTTCTCTTACCTCCTCTCTTTCCTGGCTCCTATTTTATTGTCTTAAAGAACTCCTGCCTTTTATGAAAAACAAACCAGCAAACGAACCTTCCCTCAACCTGGCAACTCTCAAGTCACCTTTCCATTGCTCTGTTTTTATCAATATATTTTTTAAATATTTAAAACAGCTAAATATCTCCACTTTTTCCATTCTTCCATTTACTCCTGGGTCTAGGAAATGTGGTTTCTATCTTTATATTTCTAACCACTCTATTTGAAGTCACCAGTGACATTTAACGGAGCCCTGGGTGGTGCAAATGATTAAGCACTCAGCTACTAACTGAAAGATTGATGATTCAAATCCACCCAGAGGTGCCTCAGAAGAAAAGGTCTGGTGATCTACTTCCAAAAGATCACAGCCATTGAAAACCCTGTGAAGGACTATTTTACTCTGATACACATGGGTTTACCATGAGGTGGAATCAACTCCATGGCAACTGGTTTGGTTTTGGGTTTTTTGGTGACATTTAATTACTAAATATAATTGCCTATTTTCACCTTCTGAAATATGTTATTCTAGTTACTACAGTCTCCTTGTAACTCTGCTACTTTGGACTTCCACAATGCAGTGATCTCTGATTTTTCCTTCCTTTTTTTAATTATTCTCTTTATCTCCTTCACTGGCTACTTCTCCTCCCACCACTCTCAAATTCTCAGCATTTCCCACGATTCTTCACAGTTTTGTCCCTTGGAGAATTTAGCTATCTCCATAGCTTCAATTGGAGCAGTGGTGGGGAAGTGGTGAAGAGACTGGCTGCAAACAAAAGGTCAGCAGTTTGAATCCACCAGCCTCTCCTTGGAAACCTTCTGGGGCAGTTCTACTGTGTCCTATAGGGTCGCTATGAGTCAGAATCAACTCCATGGCAATGGGCTTGTTTTTTTGTTTTTGTTTTTGTTTTTTAATAGCTTCAATTATCCCTTCTGTAGACCATCCTTACTACTTGCCTAGAGTTATTCAGGAGCTACCTCCAACCCACCCCTTATTCAAGTTATCCCACAAACTGATACCAATCCATTCTTCCTAAGACATCCAAAACCAAAAAACCAATCCCACTGCCATCAAGTCAATTCCAACTCATAGCGACCCTATAGACGTACAGCTCTGAAAAATAACCCTGCTTTGCCCCCAAAACATCTAGAAGATATCTGAATCCCTTACACTGGCATTCAGATCTTGACTGTCTGATTCCAGCCTTATACCCTGCTGTACTTGCTCACAGATTTTGTCCTCCAAGTACACTGGACCATGTGTATTGCTGACCATGGCCTGCAGAATCTTCTTGCCTCCTAGAAAGCTCTCCTACCCCCATTCCTGCCTGTCAAAATCCAACCATCCATCAAGAGTCATTCCAAATGACTTCTTTTAATGAAGCCCCCAATAAGAAATAATTTCTTCCTTGTCTTTACTTCTCTTGTATTTTGGGAGTGTTTTATAGCATTTGGGAGTCCTGGTGGTACCGCGGTTAAGAGATCGGCTGCTAACCAAAAGGCTGGCAGTTCAAATCTACCAGCTGCTCCTCGGAAACTCTATAGAGCAGTTCTACTCTGTCCTTAGGGTCTCTATGAGTTGGAATTGACTCGATGGTAATGGGTTTGGTTTGGTTTTTGGTTTATAGCATTCAATATACCCTACTTTGTACACAAATGTTTATTTAGCTATCTTGTCTTGCTTATTTTTTCTCAAGTTCCTTGAAGGTAGGGACCAGTGAGGTTTTCATCCCATCTTCCACAGTGCCAGAGAGAGCTATTGTCATAGTAGATATTCATTGTGCAACCTCTCTATTTATTTGAATGTGGCTGTTGCTATAATTGTTCTTCCTCTTATGAATGACATTTCTTTCCTCTTCCGTAGAGTGGTCCCCCACTATATGACTTAACTGCCATGGAAGTGCCTACTGCTATTTGGGCTGGTGGACAAGATGTACTTGTAACGCCCAAGGACGTGGCCAGGATACTCCCTCAAATCAGAAATCTCAGTTACTTCAAACTACTGCCAGATTGGAACCACTTTGATTTCATCTGGGGCCTTGATGCCAGCCAACGGGTATACAGTAAAATCTTAGCTTTGATGAAAGAATATTCCTAAGTACAATATATTCACTTCTCAGTTAAAAAAAAAAAAAAAATTTTTTTTTTTTCTTCTCAGTTAGAAGTTGCTTCCAAGCCCACAAGAGGCTTTAGGAAAAATACTAACCAGCAGTGAGGTTGCCCCTAGCACTTCCCACCTTTTTGCTCTCACAGAGGTGTTTCCTTATCTTGGCACCCCAAGTAGGAATTATTTAAACTGTGCTCCTCTCAATACAGGGGAAGTCAGCGCAGCTAAACTAAACCAAAAGCTAAGAAGTTTCCTGAACACAACCAAACACTTCAAGAGGCAGGATAGCAGGGGCATGTGTCTAGGGACCATGGTTTCAGGGGACATCTAGGTCAATTGGCATAACAAAGTTTATTATGAAAATGTTCTGCATCCCACTTTGGTGAATGGCGTCCAGGGTCTTAAAAGCTGGCAAGTGGCCATCTAAGATGCATCAATTTGTCCCTACCTACCTGGAGCAAAGGAGATTGAAGAATACCAAAGACACAAGGAAAATATTAGCCCGAGAGATTAAAAGGGCCACATAAACCAGAGACTCCATCAGCCTGAGGCCAGAAGAACTAGACGGTGCCCAGCTACCACCACTGACCACCCCGACAGGGAATACAACAGAGAGTCTGTGATGGAGCAGAAGAAAAGTGGGGTACAGAACTCAAATTCTAGTAAAAAGACCAGGCTTAATAGTTCTTACTGAGACGGAAGAAACCCTAGAAAATATGGCCCCTGGACTCTCTGTTAACCCAAAACTAAAACCACTCCCAAAGCCAACTCTTCAGACAAAGATTAGACTGGACTATAAGACATAAGATGTTACTCGTGAAGAGTGTGCTTCTTAGTTCAAGTAAATACACAAGACTAAATGGGCAGCTCCTGTCCAGAGAGGAGAGGAAAAGGCACAAAGGGGCAGGAGTTGGTTGAATGGACATGGGAAATCCAGGGTGGAAAGGAGGAATGTGCTGTCACATTATAGGGATAGCAACTATGGTCACATAACATTGTTGTATAAATTTTTGTATGAGAAACTATCTTGAGCTGTAAATTTTCACCTAAAGCACAATAAAGAAATAAAAAACTGTGCTCCTCTTTCTCTAAGGAATGTTAATATCTGAAATCACAGAATCTTATCCCCGTAGGCAGGGGTAAACGTTTTTTTTAATCCAAAATGAGTAAGCTTTGCTTTGATAAATGCACAACTGAGGGAGTAGTTAAAAGAGGTCTTTTTCTTTCCAATTTTGAGAATTATACTGTGGCTTCATGTAAGTAATACCCCTTCCCATTCCTTTTGTCAAAGGATTGAACATAAACATAGGAGTACTGGGCTATAGAGAAAGCCTTTTGCAGGGTAGTTATTTGGGAACATATTTTGAGTGGCTATAACCTTGCAGCTTACCTGAAATGATAGCTAAGGCAATAGCCATTATTGTCATCTATAAGCAAACTAAGAGTCCCTGCTGGGGCAGTGGTTAAGAGCTATGGCTGCTAACAAAAGGTCAACAGTTCAAACCCACCAGCCACTCCTAGGAAATCCCATGGGGCAGTTCTACTCTGTCCTATAGGCTTGCTATGAGTCAGAATTGATGGCAATGGGTTTTTTAATAAGCAAACTATGAAATAAGCCCTGGTCCACATCAATGAGCCTGAAAGAAAATGGTATAGTGGAAAGCTAATAAAATTTAAGTGTTCCAGGAGCTTGTCTTACGCTTACAAGCTAAAAAGAAAGATATAAAACTGGGAATGACTAAGGAAAGTTGAATTACTAATGTTTTTTAATTAGTCATTCTAGGCCTATTAAATTAATATCAATTTGAGAAATAATCTCCTATTGTTTTGTTCTAAAGATAAACTGAACTGATCAGACATAAGTCTTCATTATCAAAGTAGAAGTTTACTACTGCTCTTGTATCCGTGTAACATTTAAAGCAGTTCCCAGAAAGCCTGATTTAGAACCAGCAAGGGAGGCACTGGGACTATTTAACCTCTTGCTCTAGTTAAGTCTCTAAAACATGCAGGACGTTGATTCTAGGATTTAGAGCAGAGTTCAAAGAGTGGCATGAAATACTGGCTACTTTGAAGAAGATTGGAATTTTAGTGTCATTTCCTCCATTTCTGAATGGTATGAACCTGGAAGAGTCCTCTACCTTCTATGAAGATGTGATTAGTGAGAAAATGATACACATATATACCTTCAACAGTTTATTTTACCTTACAACAGGTAGATGTAAATTAACTCACTAATATTTTCATGTTGGACCAAGGCCTTTTAAAAAAAATACTGACTCCCTGGTTGTTTTGTATACCACATAACTGCTGTTCATTAAATAATCCATAGTTTGTCATTTTTTGTTTTTAGTATCTTTAAAATGTTTAAAAGAACTTGGGAAGCAATTTTAAGTGCAAGTCATTCTGTATTTTTATGATTTTTATTTACCAAGTGAGACTAATTTGACCACATTTTTAATGACTTTCATTAATCTTTTCCAAAGAGTTCAATGCAGCTTTCATACAAACAATACTTTCTTTATCTAGTCATAGTTCATCAAATTATACAAAGTTAATTAAATAATTTAACTGTTAAAATAAGTACCAGTATCTATTGCCATCGAGTCAGCTCCAGCTCATAGTGACCTTATAATAAGTTCAGCAGGGATAAATAAGTTTGGGGACAAATATCTGACTCTTAGTAAACATACAATTCAAGTAAAGGGAGTAGAAGGATGTGGCTTTACTAAGTTAGCCTATTAGTTATGAACATTTAGTAGGCATTGGACATCAGTTAATGTATTTTATGGAGAAAAAGAAGCCATGTAGCAAGGACCGGGACCCAACCCACAGCTTTGAGTTAATCTCATTGATCTCAGCCTGAAGCAGCACCACCTCATCCAAATTGCAGACCTGTGAACATAATAAGTGTTCCCTGTCATAAGCCACTGAGATGCTTGTCGGTATTTGCTCCACAGCATGGTGTAGCAATAGTTGACTAAAACAAATGCCATACGAGCTCTCTTAACTGATGTTTACTTAAGCAGATTACTATATTAACCTACATCCTCCTTTCTCTCCATAAAACAAGATATAAAACTGTCCATGTCCACTAAAATCTTCCTTGTGTTATTCCTTTATGGTCACAACCACCACAAAACTCTCCTTGTACCTGATGCCTGGAAACCACTAATCTCTTCTCCAGCTCTATAATTTTTTTTTTTCATTTTAGTCTGTAAGTCGGAATCAACTTGACAACAACTAACAACAACATGCTATCTATGTAAATAGAATCATGCAGTATGTGACCTTTTGATATTGGCTTTTTTCCCTCAGCATAATGTCCTTGAGATCCATCCAAGTTGTTACATGTGTCAAGTTGGTTCCTTTTCTTAATAATATTCTGTGCCACAATTCGTTTAACCATTCAACCACTGAACAACATCTGGGTTGTTGCCAAGTTTTGGCTTCATCTTTTAACTTTCAAGGTCTATCAAGGTGACTTGGAAATACAAAATACTCAATTCAGATTCATTAAATTAAATTAAATGCTAGTCCACCCAATCTGTGCTGATATCTTCTCTGATGTGTACAGTGTCCTGAAGGGAAATGTCGGTTTCTCTAAAAATTTCTTGCCTACAAAGGGTTGACTTGACTACACAATTCTTCAATCCTATCTTAATCTTATATTTAGAAATTGCGAAATATTTATTTGACTCTCTTTACATTTTAGAGTCCTAATGTGATTTAAGAAAAGTGCTTCGGAGTAGGGTAAAAACAGGCTGTTGGTATTTAAACCTTGATAGATTAAAGTGTGGCAGGGCTTAACTCCATCAAAATTTCCATCAGCATGAACACCTCTTCCACAGAGCCAACCCAAATGAAAACAACAACAAAACAACAATGTGTGTAATTTTTAAATATGATGTGACATGTATATGAAAACATCAATAAATGCTTTTCTATTTTACTAATATGTTTTTTTTTTTTTTAATTAAACACTGTATAGACTATGGAATACTGGCTCAAGAAAGGCTCTTAGTTTTCTCCATTCCATTTTCAATCAGATTGTCCCAACCCCTTCCTGTGGGAGAATTCTGTAGCCAAACATTCCTTCTTTCTGTACATCTTACCTTTGTTTGCCATTTTAATTTGTATGTGAATAGTCAATTGAGGTGATAAAGTTAATTTATTCATAATACTATGCACCCTTGATAAGCTTCATCAAAATAAGCATTTTTATTTTTAATTTTCTGGGCCCTGCCCCCTTCCAAAAAAAGAAAAGATTCCCTGGAACCTGTACTATAGGTAATGAACACCTAGCCCTAGACTTTGTCATAGCACGTCATCAACAGTGTCCGGTGAAGAAGCTCTGAACATTGAAAACGGAAGTCAGCAAATCAGCTTTGGGGTGGAGCAAAGAAAAAATTACTAGCCATAGACTCCATAAAACTTATCAAATGTGTACATGGAGCCTGAGAATATTTATTTGTTTTAATTGATTATTTTTTCATTTTATAAAAATAATATGTGTGTACGATAGAAAATTAAGAAAATGTAAATATTATGAAATTGTTTTAGTGTTAAATAGCTTCTTTATACTGGAGTTTTTTTTGTTTTGTTTTGTTTTTGGCATTGGCCCAATGCATATCCATACTTTCACAGTTATTTGTATGTATTTAATTTTAACTTCTTTGTTTCACTATTTTTTATGTTGTATCTCTTAATTTGATGCATGTTTCAAGTAATTTTTTTCAGGAAGGAAGCTATGTTGATTAGGGTCTGAGCCTATGTGTGTCTGAGAATGTCTTTTTGCCGCCGTAACACAGAATCAAACATCTTGGGTCAAAATATCTTACCACAAACTTCTGGAGACATTTTTCCATTGTCTTCTGTAGCTTAGCATTACAACAGAGAGGTCTAAAGCCACTTAGTTTTTATACATTTGTAAGTAGCCTGTTGGGATTTTAAATAATTATTTCTCTGCTAACATGCTTATTTTTTAATTGTTTTGTTTCATCTCTATAGTTCAATGACGTGAGCAAGCATAGTATGCAAAGGTCTTTCCCTTCCGTTTTGATTTGCAGTGAGCCCTTTGAATCTACATTTATATGTTTTTCTTCAATTCAAATGTTTTCTTCTATCATGCCTTTGAATATTGGTGTGTCTATCCTTTTGTTACTGTCTTTCATTCTAACCTAGTCAAGGAAACTCAAATATCCATATATTGTTTCCTCAGTGTTTGTCATCGTCCCTTATTGTTGATATGTCTCTGCCTTTTCCTTTGACTTATGGGCATAGTGACTGAGTTTGTTCTCCAGATCACTAATATACTTCCATGCAATTCTGTGCTTTATAGCCTCTAGTGTTTTTAGCTATTTGTTTTCAGTATTCTTGCAATTTTTCTCTATCTTATCCATCTTCCTTTATCATGCTGTCATCTTTTCATAATGAAAAATTTCAGACTTAAAAAACCATATGGAAAACAATACAATACATAACTGTGTTACCACCCAGGCTCGGGAAAAAAAAATTATGAATGGAATTTATGTCTTTCTCTGCATCAACTGTGGTATATTTTTCTAGAATCTTGTCTATTTTACCTGAATTTATCTATCTTCCTCTCTGCCTACCTATACATATATATACATATCATATATGTGGATGTGTGGATTTACATATGCATAGGTACACATGTATACATATATTTTTAAATATTACATTATACCTTAAATGCACCTTCCTTCCCTCCCCTTTCTATTTCATATTATATTCTTTTAATTTCAGTATATTCTTATTTCCTGATATTTTCATCTGAGTCCCACTGAAAATTTTGGCATTAGCTCACCTAAAAAGTGAAAGCACTTCTCCAACAGGATGCAAAATTTTTATCAGCTATGCCACAAATGTGGCCAGTCTAAGTGGCAATTGTGTTCTTCCTGAGTGACCTTTGGAATCAATCACTTTCCCACCACAGGCTGGTAACCATTTTTCGCAATTTAGTCCATACACTTCCCTTCCTCTCCAGAGTAGGATGAGCACGGGACTGGGAGTCAGCTATCATGATGTCTAAAACCAAGGCTTTATAGTTATTTATTTGATTTGGGGAGGTTCATTTTGTTTTGCTTTACATTAAACAACTCAATTTCCCTTTCTGGACCTGTTTCCTCTTCTATACAATGAACAAGTTGGATTGGGTAGTCTTTTGTTTACTCTAAATACTTATAAGTCTATTCTATACATTGTAGAATACATTAGTTGCTAGTTACATATGGCCACATTAAATTAATAAAGGTCAAATAAAAAAAAAATTCAGTCCCTCAGTCTAGCCACATTTCAAGTGCTCAGTAGCTACCTGTGGCTAGTGGCTACCATATTGGACAGCACACATACAGACTATTTCCATCATCACACAAAGTTTCATTGGACAGCACTGAATATGCTCTAGAAAGGCACTCCTCAGTCAAAATGAGTGAACCCTAGCAAAGCAGGACTTATTTAAACAGAGCTCAATTAGTTCTAGGCTGGGAAAAGCACTTGTGGGCTAGCAAGGCCCACTGAGATCAATTTATTGGAGGGGAAGCTTACCAACATTGCAACCAGACAGCACTTGAATCAAACCTCTGCTATTTACAAGCCATCTGATCTCAGGCAAGTAATTTAGCTTCTCAGACTCAGTTTATACTCCTGTAAAATGGGGATAACAAAACCATGCCTCATAGCCTGAGCACTATTAGTGTGGTAGTATATGTGAAGCCCCAAGCATAGTGCCTGGAGACTGAATGGTACTCAGGAAAACTTTCTAGTATTGAGGATGCATTCAGGATTCGAAAACCTGAAGTGTTGGCAATGACAAGGCTCCCCTACCTGAAGTGCTCCGTGAGGAAATTCCTGTTAAGGCCCCAGTGAAAAGCTCCCTCTGCCATGAAGAGTTCCTTGATCCTGCCCATTCTCACTGTATTCCACAATCACTCATCATCTCTACCATCAGTTGATAGAATCATGTCTCTGTCTGAAGTCTGTAGCACTTTATCCTTCCTTTTCCTGTGGGTCTAGCTCTTTTCTACCTCAAATTGCCCTGATTTGTTGTCTTCTTATCAGAGTGAGACTACATGAGTACCAGGACTTACCTCTCTCTCAGCAAGCCTTGCAAGGAGATCTGCACGTAACCGACGTCCAATAAATGACCCAGCAGATTTTCCACCCGTGATTTTCAATCTTATTTCTCCCTGTCTTGCTGGCTCACCCTCTGTCCATGTAGACAACAGATTAACAAAAGGAAATTGTTTCACAATCTCAAAGGATGCTAAGTGAGGAGCGCAGTGAGCCCTGAATGTCCTGATTCTTCCCTAAATTTAAGTAGAACAGTGTCCTTCTAAAGCAATATTTCCCAAACTTTCACATTCTTCACTCACAATGTTTGTTATATCTGCATACCAGAAACCAATTGCCATTGAGTCGATTGTAGCTCCTGGCAACCCCATGTTTCAGAGTAGAACTGGACTCCAAAGGTTTTTGATGGTTGTGATCTTTCAGAAGTAGATTGCCAGGCATTTCTTTTGAGGTGCCTCTGAGTGGATTTAAACTGACAACCTTCTTTTAGAAGCTGACCACTTAACTGTTTGTGCCATCTAGGGGCCATCACCTATAATATTGCTCATTTAAATGTCTCAAAGTCAATTCACCCAATTAAATTAAATACCTTTTTAAAAAGGAGCCCTGATGATACAGTGGTTAAGCACTCAGCTGCTAACCAAAAGGTCAGAGGTTCTAACCCACCAATAGCTCTGCAGAAGAAAGATGTGACAGTCTGCTTCTGTTGAGATGACAGCCTAGGAAACCCTGAGGGACAGTTCTACTCTGTCCCATAGGGTTGCTATGAGTCAGAATCAACTAGACAGAACACAACAACAGCACCTTTTTAAAAGAAACTCTATAGAAATACTAAAAATGGGGGGGGAAATATCATCAAAACTTGTAGGTAGCTACAAAAATAACAACAATAAGAAGCAAATAACATAATAAAATAGATGCCGTGACTAGTCTGTTTACTTGAGTTTTAGAACTGCTTTCTTTTTGTTAAACGTGCTCTTTGCCTGAAAGAGAGATTAGCAAGTGCTAGAAAGAAAGACAACAGCCAAAGCTAGACTTTCCCATTGATGAATTTAGAAGGTTGAAAGAAATTTGATTGGGAGATTGTGGTTGGTTAAATAATGGCTCCCCAAAGATGTCCATGTCCTAATCTCAGGAACCAATGAATGTGTTACTTTACATGCCAAAAGGGACTTGGCAGATGTGTGTAAATTAAGGATCCTGAGACAGTTTATCCTGGATTATCTGAGGGAGCCCATATAATCACAAGGAGTCTTTTAAGAGGGAAGCAAGAGAGTTAGAGTCAGAAAAAGCAAATATGACAATGGAACCAGAGGATGGAGTGATATGCTATGAGCCAAGGATGGCAGGTGGCCTCTAGAAGCTGGAAAAAACAGAGAAATGGATACTCCCCTGAAGCCTCCAGAAGAAATGCAACCCCGCCAACACCTTGAGTTTAGACTTCTGACCTCCAGAACTATAACTTTATGTGGTTTTAAGTCATGAAGTTTGTGGTAATTCGTTACAGCAGCAATAGGAAACTAATACAGAGACTAACTCTCACACTATGTGACTCAATATTATTTAATACCATGCCCATATACCACCTAAAATCTTCCAAGTCCCTATTGGTATATACCCTGCACATGGGGAAACACGGCAGAATGAACTCCACTGGGCCAACAGGGAAAAAGGTATTCATAGATTAAAGGAACCCCAGAAGAATTTAGGCCTGAGGCAGTGAAACTGGTTGCTAAGGTGATGGCTGATTATAGGGGAAGCCCTGCCCGGTCAGTGTCCTGCTTCCTCTGCTATCTCGGCCTTTATTTATACTGTAGCTCCTAGCTGAGGAGACTGTTCCTGAATCAGCCCTTCTGTAGCAAATGGACTTTGTATTAAGGTAAGTTCTTTCTGCTTCTAAATCCCACTGCATTTCTCTGAGACCAAAATAGGCTTGGGAATATTCTCTCTCTTTTTTTTTTTTTTTTTTTTAAGGATTTATTGTGTTTCATCTAGTTACAAAAATAAAAACTGTCTCTTGTAGATATTTTAGAACAAAGACCAAAAGAAGAAAATAATAGGTAACCAATATCCTCACCACCCAGAGAGAAGCACTTGGTTTACAATTTTGATAGATGTTTCTCTGGTTCCATTTCTATTCATATTTATAACTTAAAAATTATTCAGTGCTGTTTTACAGCCTTCATTCTTCCCTTTAATACACATTATGAACGCTTTTGCATTAACGGTAGTATACATCTACAATATTCTTGTGATAACTGAACCGTATTCTGTTGTAAAGATAAAGTAGAACTTACGTAACCCTTTCATACACATGGCTGTTTAATTTGTTTATAATGGTTCACTCTTTTCCCTATACGCAAATATTTTTGTCCACCAATGATGGCTTCTAAAATACATTTCTAAATTAAGAGTATTTAAATGTCTCGATACATATTTCCGAATTGTCCATCAGAGAATTGTAATAATTTACATTCAACCAAAGGAATATTTTTTAAAGAGAGTTCATTGCACATTTGAGTGACTAAAATAGAGGCAAATAAATGTTACCCTTAATAAAAAGAGAGAGAAGAATCTTTTATTTTATACTTCTTGTGATAGCAAGGCAATGAGCTTGCCTTTCTCGACCTGGCCAAGTCAAGAGAGAGAAAGAAGAGGACACAAAAAGATGGAGTAATTTCTTAAAAAGAAAAAGTAAAGGACTTTTTTTTTTTTCCTAGAGGCATTGAGATGAACTTAAAAACAGTTCTAGTATCAGTGTTTTCAAGTTTTGGAATGGTGTAGTAGCTGGACAATCTTCATTATAGCAAAATGTAGGTCTTTCCAAAGTCTTAGCCTATTTCAGTAAAGTTACATGGTATAACCCTGCCAAGAATAGATCTGATGATTTAATCAATACGGGCATTCAATCTATGTAGCTTTAAAATCAATTTCCGCTTTGTCTACACAGATTGTTAGGTGGAGAACTTCCAAATCATTCACTTGTTTAATATGGTAGCAAGTCTAATGGCTACTAGAGCAGTGAGTATAGACAAGGTGAGTTTTGCCCAAACACTGCAGCTGACCTAGCCCAGCAAAGGATAACTACTAAAGAGCTTGATTTATTGTTGGGATGGTGCCTATTCCAGGCTCCTTAGAGATTCTAATTGAAGAATGAGGTAGAAGATTTCCAAGTAACCAACTTTATTTTAAATCTTCTCTACCTCACATCTGCAAATTGATATTAATCCTAATAATAATAATAGCAATAAGTAACGAAACCAAAAATCTGCTGCTATCAAGTTGATTTCGACTCATGGTGACCCCATGTGTTACAGAATAGAACTGCTCCATGGTGTTTTCTTGGCTATAGTATTTACTGAAACAGATTCTTTCACAGTGCCACTGAGTAGGTTTGAACCTCCAATCTTTTTGATAATAGTCTAGCACAAACCATGTGGGCCACATAGGGATCTATAGCAGCAACATGTTAAGTACCTTCTGTGTGCCAAGCATTACGTGTGCACCTTACACACATGTTTTATGTAGTCTTTACCATGATGCTATAAGGAAGGCAGTATTATTATTATCAACTTATAGGTAAGCAAACTGAAAATCAGAAAATTGTCCAAGAGTCCACAGCTGGTAAGAGGCAGAGCTTGGATTTGAACTCAAGATTTGTGGGACTCCACTATTCTCCACTCTCCTTCTAGGTTGTCTCCTTGTTATGTGTCCTTGTGGCTTTAAAACCAAACCAAACTTGTTGCTGTCAAGTTGATTCCTCATAGCAACGCTATAGGACAGAGTAGGACTGCCCCCATGGAGTTTCCAAGGAGCGCCTGGTGGATTTGAACTGCTGAGCTTTTGGTTAGCCACCATAGCACTTAACCATTATGCTACCAGGGCTTTAGGTCAGTTACTATTTCCAGGCCCCATAACCAAACCTACACATACCTTTACTTACCCCTTTAAAGGGGTAATTTTAAAATGACAGCTAGAGTCATTTCTGATCCCTGGTTGCTCCTTCATTAGGTATATTACAGGTTTGAAAGAGCAGGGAATAAAAACAAATTTTCTCCTATATACTTAAGGCAGTTGTTTTACAAATTCAGCTTCTGGATTTTTTGTTGTTTGTTTTGGTCTTTGTTTGGTGTGTTTTAACGTGATTAAGGATAGGCTGCATTTTCCCTGTTAGAAAGATACGCTGAGCATATCCCAAACAATCAGATATACAACCCAGGGCAGGAATCTTTGGGGAGAGGCTTCTGGGAATGGTTATATCAACACGAGTCATGGGGCAAAGTAGGAAGCCAGCAACTGATATGTTCTGGCAATAGAAAGGGGAATCCCAGGGCCTCATCCCAAATGCCAGGATGCATAGATAGAATACTGAACACAGAGACACTTACTATTTGATTCTTTTAAAAGGCAAGAGTGGATGTTAGTAGGATATTCCCAAAATACTAGTGAGGCAATGGAAGGGGCCTCTCTTTGCCCTACTTCCTTTCTACTCTTTTCTCTTGCTTTTCATTTCGTACTCCTCCCTGCCTGCCTTAACCCCTATGGTGTGGAAACTGATCTTACACATTTGGGCAAGTCGTTTCTCTTTTCTGCACTTGAGCTGCCTCACCTGTAAAACAAGGGAGATAAAGAAGTCGATCAGCCAGTTCTTTGCCAGCCTCAGCATGTTATATTCCTATAAATGTGATTACTTTAGAAATGAGGGTAAGATGAAAGTGGAGTGAAACAACCATGCACTTCTGTACCCCCACTCAGGAAAATTAAAGTCTCACTTTACTTCAGTGCCTTTGAAGGACCCCTCCCATCGTTTAGTTCCCTTCTCCCCTCGGAAGGGTTTGTGGTACTTCCTACAGCTCTGCCTGACCCAAACCCTAACTTTGGAAGCCACTCAGCTCTAATCTCCCCACCAGTGCTGCGGGCACTAAAATAATCCCCCACATCAAAATATCCAAAATCCCCAAGGATGATGACATAAGCAGATATTTTCTACTTTTTTCAAGTGACTTAGAACAGAATGTCAGAGTAGGGCATATAGACGCCATCATGCCCAGTGATTTTAAAACCTTTTAGAAGCAAACATCTTTTCAAACAAAAAATCTTACATAAGGTCCCAGTACACACAAAATCAATAAATAGAATATGGCTAGTATAAATCTATCATATTCAGATTTTCAAATATTCAAACATGTAACCTTCACACATTCTGAAGTGGTGAGGATGAAGCCACTTTGGTGATCCCCAAAATTAGAAATGGGGTTATAAGCAACCTTGCTCTAGTTATCTTGTATCCATCTCAGATTACACTTTAGGGCTCTACTTCGGCTATATCATAAGGTAAAATCTACACAGATCAGTAGTTGAAGTCATAATTGTTTTTAAACACCTTTCCTTACAAATTCAGGGTTATCTTCAATTATACAAGATAGCAGAACGAGTTTTATTCTAAGGTTCCAGCACATATCAATAAATATGAGGTTCCTAAAGTTTTCAAATTCAATATACAATATATACATTTTAAATTATACATTAAGCAAAGTTATTTAAATAGGTAAAATTATATTAATTTATATCATGTTAATTACTATAATTGAATTGTATTAATCAAATTAATTATGTTAATTAAAACACAACTTAATTCATGTGTTTGCAGATTCATTAAGTCTTCTACAGAAACCAGGCTTCCTCAGTGTTAGTCTGAAAACTACTGATCTGGTTTAAACTGAATTTTACAGATGCTGAGGCCTAGAAAGGTCATACGACTTACTGCTGAAGAACCAAATCCCAGACCCTGACTCCTAGTCCGTGATCTTTCTACCCCACATGAATGTCTCATTAACCAAATTCATTTGTTATTAGTGGAATTTTAGGCCTTATAATCAAAACATAGTGATAACATTTTTCATAATTAGGGGAAGAGAAAGGTTTGGGGACAAAGAAATTGATTTAGGTAGCCCCTAAGTTACTTAACAGCCTTCTTGGATAATTTAATCCTACATCTGATTACTATTCGGTTTATTTATCTGTTTAAATTCACTCACAAATCATAGGCAGTTTTAAATGCAACATTTAGACTTCTTTGCCTGCTGGTTTATAACAGGTATAAAAGTCTTAAGATTCTCCTCTTCTCAAATTGTAGCCTACAAGTCTACAATCAGTAGTCCAGATTTCTTGCTCCAGAAACCATGAACTCTGTAGCTAGCATTTAGAAGTAGTCCTAAGCGCATTATCCAGGGGTATTGGGAGACACAGGGAATGGAGATGCCCTAGTTTTCTCTTTAGGTGATGTATACATGAAGCAACAGCCCTCCTTTTGGCCCAAAGTCACATTTCCTGTAAGGTTGTTTGTCATTCAGATGATGGACTGACTAGACACAGATGTCACCAAATCCCTAAGGCCAAAAGGGACCCCAGAGACACTCTGATTTCTGCCCTTAGTCTTTTTCACCAAAACATACTCCACCAGGGAGTAGCTATGTATCTAGCTAGTTCTCCGGGGTTTTTTTTGTTTTTGTTTTTTAATAGCTCCTCTATCACAAATATCTCCCTTTTAGGGTTTACAAACATGTATTCAACTTTGTCAATTCAGCCCACTCTTTTTTTTTTTTTTTACAGAGGTGAAAAGATAATTTAATTCTCTTTGGAATTAACCTCTTATTGGTGGTTCCCGCTTTTTACACAGGGGAGGAAGTTGAACAACCTACCATTGACAATAACTTTGGAAAAAATAGTCTAAGTAGGTACAAAGTGTGACCACAAATAATGTGATAGTTTCTGAATGCATATATTACCCGTCACCTTGGAGTCATTTCTGACTCATGACGACGCTATGTGAACTGTGCTCCATAAGGTTTTGGAAGTAGATTGCCAGGCTTTTCTTCCAAGTTGCCTTTGGGTGGGCTTGAACCTCCAAACTTTTGGTTAGCAGCTGAGCACGTTATTTGTTTGCACAACCCAAGGACGTCATTGTTCTTTGTTTGTTAGGTGCCGTCGAATTGGTTCTAACTCATAGCAACCTCGTGGGCAACAGAACAAAACACTGCCTGGTCCTGCGCAATCCTCACAGTTGTTGCAATGTTTGAGCCCATTGTTGCAGCCACTGTGTCAATCCATCTCATTGAGGGACTTCCTCTTTTTTGCTGACCCTCTTTGCTTTACCAAGCATGATGTCCTTTTCCAGGGACTGATCCCTCCTGATAACATGTCCAAAGTAAGCGAGACAAAGTCTCACCATCTTCACTTCCAAGGAGCATTCTGACTGTAATTCTGACAAGACCAGTTTGTTCATTCTTCTGGCAGCATGTGGTAGATTTAATATGCTTCACCAACATCATAATTCAAATGTATCAATTCTTCTTCAGTCTTCTTAATCACTGTCCAGCTTTCACATGCATATGATGTGATTGAAAATACCATGGCTTGGGTCAGGTGCTCCTTAGTCTTCAAGGTGACGTCTTTGCTTATAACACTTTAAAGAGGTCTTTTGCAGCAGATTTGCCTAGTGCAATGCTTTTTTTTTTTTTTTCATTATTTGCAGATTTATTATTTTCAGGGGAGAACTGATGACGAGGACCTTCCTCCATGGCCAATGCAGCTGGCACCCTGGGTTCAGACTTCTGGCCTACTGGACTGTAGGAGAATGAATTTCTCTTTGTTGAAGCCACCACTTGTGGTGTTTCTGTTGTAGCAGCACTAGACGACTAAGACAGCGCAGGACCAGCAAGTGTTTCGTTCTGTTGTACAAAGGATCGCTAAGAGTCGGAACCTTCTCGACTGCACCCAACAACATAGGTTACCAGGGACTGACGGGCATGAGAAACAAGGAGTCATTGCTTAGGGGCACTGAGCTTCGGTTAAAGATGACGGAAAAATTTGGAAACTGATATTGATGATCACTGCACAGCATGATGAACATTATTAATGTCACTGAACAATACATGTAAAAATGTAGAAATAGAAATTTTTTTGTTATATATATTTACATACTTAACTATAATTTTTTTTATTAACTTTTATTGAGCTTCAAGTGAACGTTTACAAATCAAGTCAAACTGTCACATATAAGTTTATGTACACCTTACTCCGTACTCCCACTTGCTCTCCCCCTAATGAGTCAGCCCTTCCAGTCTCTCTTTTCATGACAATTTTGCCAGCTTCCAACTCTCTCTATCCTCCCATCCCCCCTCCAGACAGGAGATGCCAACACAGTCTTAAGTGTCCACCTGATACAAATAGCTCACTCTTCATCAGCATCTCTCTCCTACCCACTGTCCAGTGC
The DNA here is from genome assembly GCF_024166365.1 of Elephas maximus indicus. Lineage (NCBI taxonomy): Eukaryota > Metazoa > Chordata > Mammalia > Proboscidea > Elephantidae > Elephas > Elephas maximus. The sequence goes on from NC_064834.1 coordinate 39,600,471, forward strand.
CTTTCATGTCTGATGAGTTGTCTTCGGGAATGGTTCCTGTCCTGGGCCAACAGAAGGTTTGGGGACCATGACTGCCGGGATTCCTCTAGTCTCAGTCAGACCATTAAGTATGGTCTTTTTGTGAGAATTTGAGGCCCACTCTTTTTAAAAAATATTCTGAGGATAAATATAATGAATCTATTAGAAACAGAAAAATTGGGATGCCAAGATATAAAGACTTTAAGGTAGCCATTTGTTCTTTTCCTAGCCGCTTAGTATACTTAGGAAACCCTGGTGGCATAGTGGCTAAGAGCTACAGTGGCTAACCAAAAGGTCCACAGTTCAAATCCACCAGGTGCCTCTTGGAAACCATACAGGGCAGTTCTACTCTGTCCTATAGGATTGCTATGAGTCAGAATCGACTCAACGGCAACAGGTTAATTATACTTAAGAACATTATTTTGCTATCATGGAAGAATTCTGGAAGTTCAGGCTCATCGCTGCTCTTGTCATATCTCCTTACCTCTAGGACTGAGTGACCCTGAATGCTAAACATCTCAATAAACCGTGGAAAATTCAGTTTATCATTAGGGCATTTGCAAAACCTCTACCAGGTTGGCATTAGGTGATTCACTGCATTTTTCACTTGACATCATGCAAATAAAATCTATGTGATTTTATTCTCTGTGTTTTGCTACATTTGTTGCTTTGATGCCAGCTAGTTTTATGATGCTTAATTAATGTTTAAATCCTCGTTGAGATGAAAGAAAACTGAACCAACATAAACTATCATTAGCAGTCACAGAAATGAGTAACCTGCCTGTTTCTTCAACCTCTGTATTTTCTCCTTGTCTTGTTATCTAGTGGTGCTATAACAGAAATACCACAAATGGATGGGTTTAACAAACAGAAATTTATTTTCTCACAGTTTAGGAGGCTAGAAGTCCAAATTCAGAGTACTAGCCCTAGAGGGAGCCTTTCTCTTTCTGTTGGCTCTGGGGGAAGGTCCTTGTCTCTTCAGCTTCTGTTGCCTGGTTCCTTGGTGATCTCCATGTGTCTTGGCATCTATCTTACCCCATCTCTGCTCTGCCAGCTTGTTTTAATCTCTTTTATATCTCAAAAGAGATTGACTCAAGATACAGTCTACACTAATCCTGCCTAATTAGCATAACAAAGACAACCCATTCCCAAATGGGATTATAACCACAGGCATAGAGGTTAGGATTTACAATATATATTTTTGGGAGACATGATTCAATCCATAACACTTCTTATACATTTTAAAGCCTCAAAGAAAAAACCATGGTTATTATGAATCATCCTTTTACTATATTTCTGATGCTGGTAAATACACAGGGAAATGTTTAACCCTAAAATTGCCCAGTCTTATATCTCTGCCTAGAACCAAATTTCTCTCTGGGGAAAGGGCCAAGTTGGGACAATTTGCCTTGTAGGGATTGGAGCATCTCTCTCCATAGGCACTGGTGTCACTAGGACTGTGGGAGATGCAGACTGAACTAGGCGACACTGTCAGAGGGGGTGACACCAAAATGACTATAACATTTTTGTGCAGTGGTTCAGCAGAAATTTATTATTTTTTATAAAAATATCCCCATAGTTATAACAACAAAAACATTTTTCATAAAGCCAATTTATATGTATCAATATACCTACAAGGCTAAAACTCTATGTTAATTTACCTTTTGAACCTTCTAATAGACTTGTCATTATTACTCAATTACAATGCCACTTTGAATCACGTAGTTTTGTCTGCACGTGCTACAAGCGTGCACTGTTGTTTTTGTTGCTGCCAGTGTTTTTATAGTTGCTGATTTTGTCAAATTTTCTGATGTTTTAGCTACAATATTGTGGTAGTGAGCATTTGTGGACTTACATCAGTAACTTTTTTGAGAATGATGTAGCAGTTAAAGGAAAAGGAGAAAAATCTAAAAAGACTTCTACTCCGATATTAATAATGTTGTAACTAATAATGTTGTAAGTCAATGTAGAACGATTTTACAAATAATTTTGTTGTTAGTATTCATATAAGCTAAGAAATATTGGGGCCCTGGTGGCATAGCGGTTAAGAGCTACAGCTGCTAAACAAAAGGTCGGCAGTTGGAATTCACCAGCCGCTCTTGGAAACCCTATGGGGTAGTTCTGTTCTGTCCTATAGGGTTGCTATGAGAAGAAATATTACATTTAAGCAATTTACAACTATATTTATCACATATTATTCTATGATTAAAATTGTTAATAGACATTACTAAAAATTCTGTATGGTCTGGTACAGGAGAAGGTCCATGGCAGGGGGGAGGGTGTAACACCATGATTTACCACACTGGGTGACACCAACCCTAGTGACCCCACTGTCTACAGGCAGGGTGTCTCTGAGTGCTTCACAGCAGTTGCTCTCAAACCTAGCCTATTCTCAGACTCATTTGGTTCACTTAAAAATACAAATTTCTGGGCCCCGAACCCAGAGACCTACTTCATTAGGTCTCAGGCCAGAACCTATGAAGGTTAAACAATCTATTCTAGAGTTGGTGAGAAGAAAATTCTTCAGTGTCATGGAGAATAGGAAGTATCTCAGAGAAATGAACTAACATTGCTTCCAAGACAGACAACGAGAACAGTTCACATTTTTTCACCTGGAAAATAGACATCTACTAAAGGAAGGTAACAAGCTCATATGCAAACCCATTTTGGAGGATTTATCAACAGATATTGAAAGGCAAGATTTTTAAATACTGATTTTAAAAACATGTTATATATGTTTTATAAATTGGAGGGTGTTATGGATTGAATTATGTCCCCCGGAAAGACATGTTGAAGTCCTAACCCTTGGTGCCTGTGAACATGATCTTGCTTGGAAACAGGATCTTTGAAAATGTAATCAGTTAACAGAAAGGCATACTGGTGTAGGGTGAGTCCTTATACAATCATAAGCCAAAAAACCAAACCCACTGCCGTTGAGTCGATCACAACTCATAGCAACCCTATAGGACAGAGTAGAACTGCCCCACAGGGTTTCCAAGGAGCGTCTGGTAGACTGAAATCGCAGACTTTTTGGTTAGCAGTTGTAGCTCTTAACCACTGTGTCACCAGGTTTTCCATCCAATCGCAGTGGAGTCCTTACAAAAGACTAGAAAAAACGCAGAGAGACAGACAGAGGGAAGACAACCATGCGACAAAAGAGTTATACTACCACAAGCCAAAGAAAGCCTGGGGTTACCAGAGGCAGGGAGTGGCATGAAACGATCTTCCCCTATAGCCTTTGGAGAAAACATATTGCATTCAGACTACTACTCTCCAGAACTGTGAGACAAATTTCTGGCTCTTTAAAACTACCCAATTTGTGGTACTTTGTTATGGCAGCCCTAAAAACCTAACATAGTTGGAAATTTTTTCCCTCGGGCCTATATTCAGATACTGTTATGGCTCTAGGTCAAGATTTCTCAACCTCGGCACTGTTGCCTTTTGGGACAGATAAGTCTTTGTTGTGGGAGGCTATCCTGTGCATCACAGAATGTTTAACAGCCTCTCTGGCCTCTACCGCTAGATGCCAATAGCATCCCCCCAGTGGAAACAACCAAAAAAAAACTTTCTTGACATCACCAACTGTTCTCTGGGGAGCAAAAATCACTCCCAGTCGAGAACCATTGCTGTAGGAAAATCATGTAACCTCTCTGGGGGCTTCAGATTTTTGCACTCTAAGATGCGGGGGTAAAGGTGACATTCAAAGCAGTGGAATCAGAAAAGACTATATAAGAAGTGATACTGATAAAATTAAATACATAGAATATATTTTTACAACTTTGGGGTAAGGAAGATCTGCCACAGAAAAACAGAAAACCCAGAAGCTAAAAATGAAAACATCAAAAGACTCAACTCTGTAACATTTTAACATTTCTGTATGATTAAGTAATCCTAAAAAGGGGGGGGGGGCAGGGAGAGGGGGCAAGAATCAAAAAGGAACTTTAAAAGAAGGGAAAATATTTACAACATACGTAACAAACTGCAGATGAATAGCCATAAAAAATAAAAGGCCCAATCAGATCATTAAAATAAAAACAGAAAACAGGATAGTAATTTTAAAAGGCAATTTAGTAAGGGAAATCAAATAACCAAAACACATTAAATATGTCAATATAATTCATTATATCTCAGGAAAATGCAAATTAAAACTACAGTGAGATATTTTGAGCCCATCAGACTGGAAAAATTGAAACGGTTTATGAAATGCAGAACTGGCAAAGCAAGGTGTGGAGAAAAAGGTATGCTCATCCCCTGCTATGAAAAGTTACGTTGGTTCAAGCTTTTTGGAGGCCGTTTTTTAGCAGTAGCTGTGAAAATGTAGACCGCGCATAATCTTTCACCAGTAGTTGACATCTATAAACTTACCCTAGAGAAGTATTCTTCCTTGAATGGAACATTCTCAGATACAGATCCACTCAGAAGGTCAGCCAATTCAGTTTAACATAGAAGACAAGGCAGAACTGTGACCTGGTAGAGGGTGGCATATCCACCAGATGTGGCCAAGTCGTTGGCATCCCTCTAATCCTCCCACCACCTGGCCAATAGGCACTAAATGAACATTTTGTTATACCAAGAGATAATCAGGTAATTTTAACAGCAATCAGCACGATGCAATCATTTACAGGGAAGCCTATCCCTACGAGAGTGACTGAATGTTTTAGCCCCTAGCCCAAAAGACATATCTCTAGGTTCCCGAATTATCTGGTAAACAAATGATCAATTCCTTTATAACTAAGAAAGTCTCTTGGTGAATGTGGAAATAAAGCAAGGGGAGGTGATGGGCAGGAGAGTACTGCTCCAGCCCATGGAGCGGCCTGAGGATTCATCCCTCTCCAACAGAAAATCTCATTTGGTGAAGGAATCACTGTGTTCCCCAGGTTAATTCCTACAATTCTATTATTCTAAATCCTTCCCCATTTCTGTCATATCTAAAATGTCTTTAACTCTCATAAATGGCCTCAAAACAAATTGATTTTAAATTACTTTCATTCCAAAGATATATATGTGTGCATTCCCTAAATAACTTTTTTGAAGATATACATTATGAAATCCAAATCAATAGTATTAGAGTTATAGATCTCACACTTGTTGAGAATCACCAATCTATGTGCCAAATGGCAGAATTCAAAATATGTGAATGGAATTACAAGATTTAGTCATCCTTGAGCTATAGCTGGGCCATAAGTTGGACTAGCAGTATCTCTCTCTGTGTGGTCCTTAGGTTGTGTAGGCTGTGTCCATGGAGCCCAAGAGTTCTATGAATGGGCTCTCTTGAAAAATGTATGAAATTTTGTCTAGATGTGCATATGTACATTTTTCAGAGAAGAGGGTTTACAGTTTTCATCAGCTTCTCCAAGGATTATATAACTTAGAAATGTTTGAGAACATTTGTATGAGCACTGATCTTTAGTCTATGTGTTCTGAAACCAAAAACCAATCGGAAAAAAACATATGCTTTGAGCTCATGCATACCACCTAGGAAATTTTTTCATTATTTAAATTTTGAAAGGTGTCATTTCCCATGTCCAAATAGAGTTAGTCCTTCAATACTAGATCTCATCAAGGCCAATGTTATTTTTCTACATGTCATGGTTCAAAGTAAAAGGAACTCACTAAGCAGATTTGAGGTGAGCTTTTTTTTTTTTTTTTTTTTTTTTTACTGGGCACTTGGCCTAACAGGTGGAAGTTTCTGAAGCTGCTTTTGACAGGTATTTCTTTCCTCCTTCTTTCCTCCAAGTTATGCTATGCTTCCACTTTTCATGTTTGTTTTCTTGCTCTTGTTTTATTGTTTTTGTTTTGTTTTTTAGCTGTTTCCATTTTTACAGGTTCTACCTCCTACACACTGTACTTTTCTGGATAGGGCTACAGGACACTTTATTCATTTTTTCTTAAAAAGCTTTTCCTTAATTTTTCTCATAGTTGACCTGTTGCCTTGATGTAACTTGGTATTTAACTGATTTATAGATTGTGAACATGAGGGGAGAGCCATTTTCTTAATTTCAAGATGTCCTAAAAAAAAAAAAAAAAAACCCATTGCCATCAAGTCAATTCCAACTCATAGGGACCCTATAGGACAGAGTAGAACTGCCCCATAGGATTTCCAAGGCTGCAAATCTTTATGGAAGCAGACTGCCACATCTTTCTCCTGCAGAGCAGCTTGTGGATTCAAGCCGCTGACTTTTTCAGTTAGCAGCCATGCGCTTTAACCACTGCACCACCAGGGCTCCTTATTTCAAGATGTCAGAGAGCTTCAAATCCTCCTGTTTATGTTTATGTATAGAGATGGTAAAAACACATTTTTTTTTTTAAGTTTTTTGACAGAAACCACTAAAGATAAATCTCTCAAGATAAACAACCCCAAGTTGAAGGTCACCTGGCACATTTGGGTCCCCTATCTCTCTTGATAATGCCTCTGATGCTTTCCATGGGCTGGGGGTTGCTAAAGTGATGAGGGCAATGTTAATATTCTGCTGTGGGTAAGAACTGTATTTATTTAACATTGCTTCAAGATGTAGCTCTTTGATGTCACTTTACCTTCTTCCAAAATGCTAGTTGTGAGCCCATAAGGTCACTCAGGAATCTGAGAGTCAAATTGGTTGCCGTCTTCTCTGCATTGTGCTCAGTACCCAAGGAGGTCACAGCTGCTAAAGGCTGAAAAAAAAGGGGACAGTCGTTCTACTACCAAAAACATAAGACTCTTCCTAAACTAACCAGTTTATTGCCATCAACTCTATCATTAATAAATCTGTATAATACTCACAAGTATATTAATCCAGTGTGGGAACTGAGATCTCATTTGAACATATTAAAGCAAGTATGAGTAGATTATAGTTCCCAAATTTATAATGAAATCGTTTTTTCCCATGTGGTAATACTATCAAACAGTGAATTAAAATATCAGAATTTAATTTTGGCCTTGCCACTATCTAGCTAGATAAAACTGGGCAAGTCATTTAATACTTCTTCGCATTTACAAAAATGAAGGCGCTGAATGAGATGTTCTTCTCTTCTGGCTATAACATTTTAAAATCCTAAAATGTCAACAGTGCGAGACAAAGTTCTTTCCTAGATTTTTTTTTTTTTTTTTGTACCTAACTTCAGAGTGAGCTTTGTGGGGTCTGAGGACAAGGGTCTCTGCAGAGCGTTTGACAAGTTTCACTTCAGCTCTTCTAATTAGGTCAAAATGGTCCTCTCAGGCATGCAGCAAACCAGCAATGATGGCAACATTCTGACTAGTCCTGGTAAGAACCTCAGGGTTACCTCATCACACCTGTTCAGCCAGCCCAGAGCAGGCGAGGCTGGGTTATGTGGGCAGGTACCTTCTCACAAGACTTGTCATTCCAGCTTCAGCTTCAACTAACTCTTTTACAAGCCAAATTCTAAGTCTGCAAACTGGCATGGCTGCTTTTAGCTCAGTTCGGAAGAGCTGAAGTAGAGAGTAGAGACATATTTTACTTTAAATAATTTACTTTCTTAAATTCCAGCATATTCTTTACTTCAGTGGCAATAATTCTACCCTCCTGGCCTGTTCAGTTATTACCAGACTTAGGAAATGCTCACATCTCCACACTGGGACTTCCAGTTCATGAAAATAACTAGGCAACAACTCATTATTTTAGACTTTGCAGATGATTTAATTACCAGATATCGATCTAATCAATCAGCAATGCACTACTGATTAAAACGCAAAATAAAACTTTTTGCACATGTCTATTTAGTTGAACTAGATAGAAATGGCCTTAATCACAGAAGATCCATTTTCTTCTAATATTCTCACTCAACACTAAAAATAGGAAGTGTCCTTAAAATTGTTGGTGTTTTAAATAAAAACACTTGTCACTATATTGATCTTCAACCAAAGTACAGCGATCATTGAAGCCTCAGAATATAACTACGAATACTTGTAATAATTTCTGTGGACACCACATCTTGATACCTATCAGAGAAAGGTAAAACCTTAAAACAAAAGGATGCAAGCTATGGTCCTGATGATTTGATGATGAAGAACAAGTGAGTTATAGAATGTATTACATGGGCATAACTCCAGATTGCATCAGAGGAAGTTCTACACACCTAGAAGTTGAGAGATTAGTGATTTCATGTTATATGAGGGTGGAGTAGGAGGAGCCAGATGCTATCAGGACACCCTAAACAATGCTTCCAGCCTCCTTTGTGTTCTTCCATTTCTATCAACCAAGCCTACTTAATTTACTTCCTAGTTTGTAGAAGGAATTACAGGTGGAAAATATATGAAAGAGTTTTTAAAACCAACAGATCCTTCTTCTCACTTTAGAATTAGTTATTATATTGCCAGAAAAAAATAAATGCAGATGTTGGATCATGTCAGAAATTTTTTCAAGAGAATGGATTGTTTCACACAGGGTGGAGATGTGGCTTCTGATTCTGGTGGCGTATTTGTTCGAAAGAAATGTGAATTCGGGACATATGCCAACTAAAGCTGTGGACCCGGAAGCATTCATGAATATTGTAAGTTGAGATTTTCCATAATGTTTTGGGAAAATTAAGTGCCTTTACATGTTAACGTTTGCATTTTGTATTATCCGCATTATGTATTACATTTATGTATTGTGGTGATTTATGCTAGCATAACATAGTGAGAAAGTGGCATATTATACTAGAAAAAACGCTGAACTGGGTGTCAGTAGGCCCAGTTCTCCTTTAAAAAATTCAGTAAACTCAGGCAAATAACTTATCTCTTTGGACCTCAAACATAACTGAACATTTCCTGAACTCTTAGATTCATCCTATAACAGAGAACTCACTGAGATCTTTTGGGCCAAGCCCAGACTCTTATCATGTCCATTATGTTTCTGCTTTTTATTCTTTTCCTATGTTCTTCCTTATTGTCAAGGGATCAGCCCTCACTTCTTGCAATCAGGGCACCTACTTCCAGTTGCATCCTGTACCATTCTAATCTATTAATTTTATCCTGTTCAGGACTGATAACTCTGTAAAGTAGCAATAAAAGGACCCTGAGTGAGTGCTAGAAAGAGTCTCCTGTGAGTAAAATGCATGAATGATGTGACATCTCTTTAGATCTCCCAGAGATTTTTGGGTGAAGGGGACTTACTTTCAGATTCTTAATTGTGTTTTAATAATGGCTGCCATATATTAACACTTATTCCACACTAGTCTTCATGCTGAAAGCTGCACAGATACTATTTCATTTCATGCTCACTGCCCTATGCAGTAGACATTATCATCCCCATTTTTCAAATCAAGGAACTGAGAACTAAAGAGGTTAAGCAACTTAAACTAGGTCATGCTACTGGTTTATGGTAGAGTTACAATTTAAATTCAGATCTGCCTGAACAAAAAGCCCATTAATTGTAACCATTACCCAATAAACCCTCCCAGGTAAGAAGGAGGAGAGTCTACTTCCAGATGAGTAAGATGATTGTATGTTTTGCTCATGCTCCGTAGACTTATCTAATACCTCTACAATTCTGACAAACCATATAAATATGCTAAATATACAGGATGACCAATATCAGGTTTCTTTTGACCATTTCAATCATTGATTGTCCTTTGATGGTTTGTCGAGATAGTTACAAGATTGGTGCAAATCCTTAGGAGCCACCCTTCTGGCCCCAAGAAAATCCCACACAAATTCTTCTGGGTTCATGGGTGGAGAGAATCTCTTCAGCAACAGATATAGCCAATCTCCTGAACGCCACCCACTGCGTGTGCCGAGCACCCACACACTGTTGGGGTTTCAGGAGCCCTAAAACTAAAACCACTGAATTGGGCTTTGCATTGGGTAGTCCTGGTGGCACAGTGCTTAAGAGGTCAACTGCTAACCAAAAGGTGGGCAGTTCAAATCCACCAACTGCTCCATGGAAACCCTATGGGGCAGTTCTACTCTGTCCTATAGGGTCGCTATGAGTCAGAATCGACACAACGGTAATGGGTTATTGAGCAGCTATGCCTACAGAGGCAATGTAAACAGGAAATTTATATAATTCTTGGTGTGAAGTCAACAAAATAGAATAAAAGTGGTTCAGAGTCTGAATTAATTTGACTCTGTATACTAAGTTATATGAACCATAGTCTAGCCTATATTTAGGTGTACAACTGGCTTCATTCATATATTTTTCTAGCAAATGTTTACTGAGCACCTACTAACCCATTTCTGTTGAGTAGACTTCTACTCATAGCGACCTTATAGGACAGTGTAGAACTGCCTCGTCGGGTTTTCAAGAAGTGGCTGGTGGATTCGAACTGCCAGTCTTCTGGTTAGCAGCCTGAGCTGTTAACCACTGCATCACCAGAGCTCTGAGCACCTACTGGGACCCTAATATTGTGCTATGCACTGAGATTACAGTGCAAACCAAGAGTATCAAAGGCCCTGACTTTATGAAGTTTACAATCCAGCAGGAAAGATAGACAATTACTAATTGTGAGTACTGGGGTCAAATAAAATAAAATAGGGCTACCTAACACTAGGATCTTAGGATTTTTTTTTTTTTTTTTTTCCCTTAAGAAAGGTATTTTAAGCTGGAGTCTGAAAAATGAATAGGAGTTACTTGAGTGGACAGGGACCACAGTGGTGGGAGATTGTAATGTTTGAGAAGAGTGTTCTAGGCAAAGAGATCAACATGTGGGATACCTCTGGAGCAGCTAAGAACGTGCCATATTCAAGGAGCTAAAAGTAGACCATATATAGCTGGATTTTAAACATTGATATTTTTTCTTATCACAAAAAGTAATACACGCTCATTCTAGAAAATCTAAAAAATGCAGATGGATGAAAAAAAGTGGACAACAATCACCAGTATACCCAGCACCCAGAACTCACGGCCAACAATTCTGAATCATAGCTATTGTGTCTGAGCAGAACTGTGTTCCGTAGGGTTTTCAATGGCTGTTTTGGAAGCAGATCACCAGGATTCGAGGCACCTCTGGGTGGACTCAAGGCTCCAACCTCTTGGTTAGCAGCTGAGCACTTTACTTGCACCACGTAGGGACACACCCAGAACTAACCACTGATAATTTTGTCATATGTTCTCCAAATCTTTCTTCTTATCTATGAATCTCTATTTTCTTTAAAACAAAAAAAGGGGGAGGGAATGTCATGCATAATTTACTGTTTCTAATATTTTTCAATTTAATATATATCATGAAGAATTTTTCATGGTATTAAATACTCTTTAATACCATTCAAACTGCCTGCAATCATGTTCCTTTTTTTGGAGGGGAGGGTTGGGGGAGGGGCTGTTATATATATTTATCCCAGCTTGGATTCTCTGAGAAGCAGACTCTGAGGCAGAGTTCATGTGCACAATGTATATTAAGGAGAACCCTCAGGATCAACACCTGTGGAAAAGAAGTGTCTTAGTTATCTAGGGCTGCTATAACAGAGATACCACAAGTTGATTACTTTAACAAAGAGAAATTTATTCTCTCACAGTCTAGGAGGTGAGAAGTCCGAATTCAGGGTGCAAGCTCCAGGGGAAGGCTTTCTGTCTGTGTCAGCTCTGAGCGAAGGTCCTTGTCATCAATCTTTCCCTGTCTAGGAGCTTCTCAGCACAGGGACCTGGGGTCCAAAGGAAGTGTGTGCTCCTGGCTCTTCTTGCTTGGTGGTAAAGAGGTCCCCTTGTTTCTCTGTTTGATTCTCTATATCTCAAAAGATATTGACTCAAGATACAACCTAATCTTGTAGATTGAGTCCTGACTCATGAACTTAACTGCCTCTAACCCTGCCTCAGCATCATAGAGATAGGATTTACAACACATAGAAAAATCACTTCTGGTGACAAAATGGTGGACAATCACACAATACTGGGAATCGTGACCTAGCCAAGTTGACACACATTTTGGGGGGACACAAAGCAATCCATAACAGGAAGGGAAAGAAGTAGGAATGAGCAAAGGTAGAAGCCAAGCTGCAATGCAGGCTTTATTATCCTTTATAACCCTCCCTTTGAGTATAGAGTATAGCCTGCTGACCATCTGCTGCCTAGAGACAATGCTCACTGTGACTACATGTCTTTCTCTTCTGAGATGTCCATGCTCCTATCCTACCCCTTCAGCTTTTTTGGATAACTGCTCAACACTTGGGGCAGTGGTTAAAGCACTCGGTCACTAACCCAAAGGTCAGCATTTCGAACCCACCAGCTCCTCCATGGGAAACAGATGTGGCAGTCTGTTCCCATAAAGATTACAGCCTTGGGAACCCTATGGGGCAGCTCTACTCTGCCCTACAGGGTCACTATGAGTGAAATCAACTCACTGACAATGGGTTGGGTGGCTCAAATTCTCCCACCATGATGCCTTGCCTGACTACCCTGCTCGTGGTGCTCTTCCTGCTCTGAATTCCTTGGCTCCTTCATTCGCTCACATCCTTCATCCCTCAGCTGACACATTACATATATCTTCTCACTACACATTGGTCAGATATCCTCCATTCTCATGTACTGCATACCTATCTCCCCAAATAGTCTACAACAGTGATACTTGAAGGATAGGCCCCAGAACAGCAGTATCAGTATCCCCCCAGTAATAGGTAAAAATGTAAAGTCTTCAGCCCCACCCTAGACTACTGAGTCGAAAACTCTGACAATGGGGTCCAGCAATTTGCATTTTAACAAGTCCTCCAAGCAATGCTGATGCAGGTTAAAGTTTGAGAATCACTGATCTATAAATCTCTTGGGTAACAACACAATGGTGCTACACACACACACACACACACACACTACATTCCTTAAGACTTGGTTAACTGATTTTAATTACATTAGTAGCTAATGCTGGTTGAGTGCCTACTATATACCAGGAAATACAGTTAGGCTTGTATGTGCATTCTCTTTCTTGCAATAACTCCATGGACTATTAACCATTAGTATTTCTAATTTACAGATGGGTAAACTTAGGCCTAGGGATGGGTTAACTAAACTTCCCAAGTTGAAACAGCTAGTTCAAGTAATAATGTTAGAGCCAGGATTAAAACTCAAGCAGTGGATGTAAGGGAACATACCAGCCTAGAGATATAGGTTTAGGTGGTAGATATTTCTACATATATAACTGTAGGTAATGCTTATATATCAATACAGACAATAGAGCACACAAGGGACACAGTCAGGGCAACTTCTTAGAGGACAGAGAGAGGAACGCAAAAATAAAGGGCAACCGACTTAACTACTATAGCACAGACAATCCTGCAACAGTGGTATTAACAAACAATAATTTATGAGATAGTTAGAAAGATATGCCAAGAGGTGTGGGAGGGCATAAGATTGCACAACCATCACAGGTACTGATTTGGTGGTGGATATGTCTACATACATGACTGTAGGTGTTCCTCATATATTAATTTAGACACTAGAGCACACAAGGGGCACAGTCAGGGAAATCTCTTAGACATAACCAAACACCTCACAGGATGAAGGTCCTAGGCTTGAAGGCAAAAGGCCATAGACTCCAGGACATCTACATCAATTGGCACAACATAGTTCATAAAGACAATGTTCTGCATCCTACTTTGGTGAGTATCGTGTGGGGTCTTAGAACCTTCCATGCAGCCATCTAAGATACAACTATTGGTCTTTTACTGTCCAGAGCAAAGGAGAGTGAAGAAAACCAAAGACTTAAGGGAGCAATTTGCCCCAAAGGACTAATGAACCACAGCCTACATGACCCGGAGACCACAAGAAGTAGATGGTTCCTGGCTACCACTACCAACCGCTCTGACTGGGGTCACAACAGAGAATCCTGGCCAGAGCAGGAGAAAAATTGTAGAACAAAAAATCAAATTCACAAAAAAGGCCAGACTTACTATTCTGGTACAGACTGGAGGAAGCTCCAAGACTATGGCCCCAGGACACCTTCTGAACTGGAACTGAAGCCATTCCCAGAGACCAGCTTTCAGCCAAACCATAGACAGGCTCATGAAGTGAACAATAACACCCAAGAAGAACGTGCTCCTTTGTACAATCAATTATACAAGATCGAAAGGGCAACATTTGCCCAAAAGCAAAGTTGAGAAGGCAGAAAGGGATAGAAAATCAAGGTGAAAGGAAATGGAGAACTTAGGATGGAAATGGGGAAAGTGCTGACACATTGTGGGGAATGAAACCAATGCCATGGAATACTTTATGTACAAACTATCGAATGGGAAACTAATTTGCTATGTAACTATCACTTAAGGCACAACAAAAATTAAATAAAAAAAAAAAAACTTCAAGAAGTGGGGCTCCAGTGCCTTTTTCTTAATTACTATGTTATATTGCCCCTTATTCTATAGGGAGCATATAAGCTCCTGGCCTTCTCTACTCTTGTTCCTTTTAAAGCAGCAGCTGATAGAAATAGATTCCTTCTGGTCTGAGCGATAACAGTGGGCAGAAACGGTGAGAATACTTAGATCTCTGTAGCTTCGTGTTTTTCAAAAAATTTCTACATGCTACAACTGATAGAGCAGGGTTCTTTACCAGGGGCCCAAAAATAGGCAACAAGGAATCTGAAACCCCTGAGACTATGTGGAGAAGTGTGTGTGTATCCATATGATTATTCATTTTTTATAATTCTCCTCAAATTCTCTAAGGACTCTTGACCCAAAATTAAGAACCACTGCTCTTGAGTCTGTGGTCATAGAAGTAGAAAGAATGTTAGGGAATGCATGGCCCACAGGTTCCTAAAAGCTGGCCTGGAACAGGTGCCAAACTGGCTGCATTAGAATCACCTGATCCCTTACCTGAACTGGGTCTGGGAATCTGTATGTTTAAGTTTCGCCAATGATTCTGATGCACATCCAGGTTTTAGAATCAGTGTTCGGGTCCAGTGGTTCTCCAATGTGTTATCAGAATTCCCTGAAGAGCTTGTTAAAATGCAATTTGTTGGGCCCCATCCTCAGAGGTCCTGATTAAATAGGTCTGGAGAAGAGCCTGATACTTTGCAAAAGTTCCCAAGTGATGCTGATGCTCTTGGTCTAGGGCCCACACTTTGTGAACCACACTCCTAGCCCAAACTCCATATTGAAGATGAATATGAAGGCCTGGAAGAAGTTGACTGATTTTTCTAAGGTAACATGATTTATTAGGAAAAAGCAAGAATTTCTTGTCTACATCTGGCAGCATGAAGGAATCTACTTTTTTACTTTCAGATTATTAAGGATATTGCTATATATAACTGAACTCGAGAGAAATTACTCTTTTTTTACAGAGTGAAATCATCCAACATCAAGGCTATCCCTGTGAGGAGTATGAAGTTGCAACTGAAGATGGCTATATCCTTTCTGTTAACAGAATTCCTCAAGGCCTCGTGCAACTTAAAAAAACAGGTACGGTTCATCCTATGTCATGCCAACAAGGCAGTCCTCCCTGCAGCAATGATTTCTTTGTGATTAGAGTCTGTAGAAGAGAGTTTGAGTTCTTGGTACAAACTGGGGCCCAGTGTTGGGGCCAAGAGATGGCTTCAATTTCCCCATAATTCCTATCACCACCACTCACGCCCCCATCAATTATCTCAAATAAACATACAGTGTTTGCTTCTCAAAAACACCTTCAAGAAAAGTCCATTCCTTGTCCCCTTTCCAGCACTTAGCCCTTACCTTAAATCCCTTTTTAAATAGATATTCCAGAACATCCACTGGTGGAGTCCCTTGAACAGGCCTCATCAAGCCCTGCCCAGGAAGAACACAAACTCTAACGTGGGCCCTCGTGCTCAGCCCCGGACATACCTATATTCCCAGTGCAAATAACACTTTAAATATTTACCATGTTGACCAACTTCTGACTAAGGAATTTTTGCTACATGACTTTTTTTTTTTTTTTCCGTTTTTTCTACATGTTTCCATAATTCATACAATTCCAATTTTTGTATATGGAATTTTCAGCTCTGGCTTTTTTTTTTTTTTAAATCAGCTTCATCACCATCCTCCATTTCTACTTTGTTGCTCTATTCATTTTAAAAAAGCTTACAGAAAAAAATACGTTATCTGTCATGGGTACGGAGCATGTAATTTTTTATTGTGTTCTTTCTATACGCTAGGTATTATGCTGAGCACTTTATCTGCATTAGTCTCATTTAACTTTCATAACAACTCTATGAAGAAACTGGCACTCACAGAAGTTAAGTAACTTACCCAGAAAGTACGTGCTAGTGCTTGCTAGTAAGTGGCAAAACCTGCACTCAAATCAAGATCTGTCTGCCACTGTAGCCCATGTTCTTAACAAGGACCAGAAAATGCCAGACAGATGTATGCTACTGGGATTTGGTGGTCAAGAAGCTTCAGGGTTCTATTTTATCCCAACTTGTACTGTAGAGCTTTATGAAATTAACGTTTGTGTTTACACCAGCTGCACATGCCTGGTATGCTTCTGCTTTGGTGCCTTTGAACCTAGGATTCCTCCTCTGGATGGCTGTTTCAACAGATACCTACATATCTTGCCCAGACCCTTCTTCCCACCCTACTTTGTGAGAGACTCATTCCCTGACCACCCTATTCAAAATATCAACCCCTTCCTGCTTACTGAGATCTAACTTGTTACCCTGCTTACTTCTCTTCATAGCACTTATCACCACCTGATATGATATTTACTTGTTTGTTTATTGTCTGTCTCTCCCCAACTAGAATGTAAGCTCAATGGTAGCAGGGACTTTCCATTTTGTTTAAGCCTATATCCAGTGCCTAAATGAGCGCCTAGTACATTTTTCCAGGTACCATCAAGTTGATTCTGACTCACGATGACTTCATGTGTGTCAGAATAGAACGATCCTTCCTGGGGTTTTCAATGACTGATTTTTCAGAAGTAGGTTGCCAGGACTTTCTGGGTGGACTCAAACCTCCAACCTTCCAGTTAGCAGCTAAGCATGTTGTTTACATCACCCAGGGTCTCCTAGCATATTGTAGGTGCTAATGTATGTGGAATGGATGAATGAATTTTATATAAACAGATGAATAGCTTGGGGACACTGAAGAACTTTCCACAAAGGCCCACAAAATCCAGGGGGATAGACAAGGCCTCAGCTCTTCCTTCATTCCCTCTCCGTGTCAGGTGTCAGGTGCTCACCTCTCCCAAGCAGTGGAGTGGCTGTAGCAGTTCCTAATCGCGGGATCACCTGCAGCGCCTCTGCATGGACACAGCTTATTTTCTCACACCGTTTTACTTAATCTGTTCACTAATTACATACGAGTTTGGGATTGCAGGAATCAGCCTTCTCCGTGCAGAACTGCCCCCTCTAGTGGCTGATGTTGTTCCTGCAGCTCCCTTGCACCTCGTCCAAGGAGGAAGTGACACAGCACTGAAGGAAAAAGGATTTTTTTTTACCATCCATTCAAAGAGAGGGCCGATCAAATTCGTACTGCAAACAAGTCGGAAAAACTGAAAACTATCTATAAGCTTGTGATAAAAAGCCTTTTTGTCTTACATCATCAACAAGAAAGAAAATTGGCTTAGGCCATCCTTAAAAATGGCGGCTTTTTTAAGCATAACACACACTAACCTGCTGGCTATAATCTAGATGTCAGCATACTCTATGAGATGTCTAAAATGATATAAATGAGCCAGTTCCCTCACTAGGTGGACCAAACGTACAAATACAGCTAAAAAGGGCCAGGCTGGCCCCAGCCACGGAAATGTCCTAAGGACGCCACAGGGTGGCGCTGATCTTCCTTGATTTGATCGCCAGGTGTTGAGACAGTCGGGGCCACCTCCCTGAGAGCTAACAGGATTCACTGAAAGACCCAACGTTAAGGAAGACCCAAAATAACACCAACTGCCTTTCTCCTGGCCCTGTGCTCACAGCCCTCCGTGTCCTACGTATTTCTCTTCCCAGAAGGATAAGATGAGGCAAACTGAATACTTCCCAGATCCGATTGAGTTTGTTGTAGAAAGGTCTGTGTCTTACAAGGAGACTGCCTACAGATTTGATTCAGGGGTTAATCTACTCCTTTATAACAATAATAACAAGAGCTACTATCTAATAGGAGTGTACAGTGGTTCAGGTGGCAAGCTGAAGGCTTAATGCACAGTATCTCATTTAACCTCCCAAAGCCCTCCCTGTGAAGTGGGTGATTGGATCCTAGTTTTCTGATGAGGACACTGAAGCTCAGAAAGTCACTTCTAGCAATAACTGCAGCAACAGCAGCAATAAAGCTGCTCCTTATCACAGGATTTTATTATTTGAAGGCTTCCTTACTTTCTTACTTCGCTAATCTTGTGCTTTCACTGCCTCAATCCTGAAATAGTCCTTATCGCCAAGAAGGAAGATATGTTTATAACACAGGCCCATCTTACTCCAAAGCCTGTAACCAGCAAGTTACTATATATCTCCACATCTACATCCATCTGTCATCTATCTATCATCTATCTATCAATCTATCAATCTATCAATCTATCTATCTATCTATCTATCTATCTATCTATCTATCTATCTATCTATCTATCTATCTATCTATCTATCTACCTCCTGGGGCACTTTCCATATCCTCCTCAGAGGAGCCCAGACAAGTAATAACGACTATAATAACTACTCAAAAACAACAATAGAACTGACCTTTATTCATTCTTTCTCTGTGCCAGGCATTGTGCCACCTTCTCATCATGTACTATTCTATTTAATTACGACAAAAATCCAGTTTTATTTGATAAGGAAATTGAAACACAGACAAGTTAAATAACTAGCCAAGAAAATCAAACTAGCAACCAGCTGAATCAAGATCTGAACACAGGTTTGTCTGACATGAATGTTCACGCATATTAGCAAATAATGAGAAAGGTGGAAGACCATTTCAAACTGTTGAAACTCTCCCTTGTGCAGGTTCCAGACCCGTGGTGTTACTGCAGCATGGCCTACTTGGAGATGCTAGCAACTGGATTTCCAACCTACCCAACAACAGCTTGGGCTTCATTCTGGCAGATGCTGGTTTTGATGTGTGGATGGGGAACAGCAGGGGAAACACCTGGTCTCGGAAACACAAAACCCTCTCTATAGACCAAGATGAGTTCTGGGCTTTCAGGTATATGAGAACCTTGAGAATGGAGGTGGACACGGATATCTTAGGGACAACTGGGTAACGAATTACTGCTTCTAATGTTTGGATAATATAGTTTGGTTGGGTCTTCAATATCCTACAAGAAACCCCTCTACTTGTCTTAATTAACTAGTGATTCTTATGGGGAAGTAGTGAGGAAGATTGGGTTCCCAGGTGGAACATTGGATCTGTCTAATGGGGTGAGAATGCTGGTTGGCGATCACGTTATTCTGAAGTGATCGGAGACTGAAATAAGAGAAGCGTATATAGGTCCATTGCCTTGCAGATGTGTATCCTGGGACTAATGCTTGGCGTTATATTGTGAGTAAGAGTGATGACAAGGGCTAGTACCCCTAGAAGGAGATGAGACCAGGCAGAATTAAATAAGGAAAACTGTTAAGCCTAGGGATCATCAACTTGAGTAACACATCTCTCATGCTCTTACGAAAAGATTTTAATGTTTTATTTAAATCATCTATTGGCATTCAACCTACTCTTTTATACATTTCATCAAAGAAAAGGCCCTACAGAATCTTTAATACTTTTCATATAAATGCATCTACAGGGATGGCCCTGTGTTGTTCTGCTAACAGTACATCAGGATACCTCCATTAGGAGGTGGAACATGGGCTCAGAAAATATTAATTAAGGATGACTATTGCTCTCTCTGTAACATCTGAGGAAAACAGTGCATCACAGGTTTGAAACAAGTCAGTTCTGAGTGTTATAAGGGACACAGCAACAGGCTGTTGGGACTGACCACTCAAGGGCTTGCTTGTTAAACCCTGGGCTGCTTTTGTCTGTTTCTGATTATAATTTTTCATATAACTTTGTCTTTTCCCCTTGTAGTTATGATGAGATGGCTAGGTTTGACCTTCCTGCAGTGATAAACTTTATTTTGCAGAAAACGGGTCAGGAAAAAATCTATTATGTCGGCTATTCACAAGGCACCACCATGGGTAGGTTCAAAGGAAAGCAGGTTTGTATACACAGAAGAAATGTGAGCATATGATGCACAGCTCCGACTGGATCAGTGCCATCTCACCTCACACTTCCCTCAGATCTGGTCTTATCCTCTTCCGTGACTCTAAAGGCCACGAGAAAGCAGAGACTAAATTGAGGGAGGCTTGTGGTATGGTGGAGCCCTGGTGGCACAGTGCTTAAGAGCTCAGCAGCTAACCAAAAGATCAGCAGTTCGAATCTACCAGCTGCTCCTTGGAAACCCTATGGGGCAGTTCTACTCAATCCTATAAGGTCACTATGAGTCAGAATTGACTTGACGGCAGTGGGTAGGTTGGTATGCTGTGGTAGAAAGAGCAAGTACTTTGGAGTCAGACAGATGTCGATTTAAATACTGTCTGCCACTTCTTAGGTAAATAACCTTGAGCAAATTATTTTACCTCCTTGATCTCAGTTTAAGTACCCCTGGTGGCACAGGGGTTAAATCGATCGACTGCTAACTGAAAGGTCAGTAGTTCGAAACCACCAGTGGCTCCATGGGAGAAAGATGTGGCAGTCTGCTTCCGCAGAGGTTTACTGGCTTGGAAACCCCTATGAGGTCTCGATGAGTCAGAATCAACTCAATGGCAGTGGGTTTGGTTTGGGTGGGTCTCAGTTTCCTCGTCTATGAAATAGGGATAACGATGCTGCCTTCTTAGTTATTTGGAGTATTCAATGTGATGATGTATATAAAGTTAGAGTGTAAGCTCTGTGAAGCCAAGAACTTTGTCTAAGACACTGATGTAGGAGCACTTCCTGACACGTGGTGTGCACTCCAAAAATGTGTGTTGAGTGAATGAATGAAGCCCTGCGTTCAGTGTCATGCACATGATGGGCAATCAGTAAGCACCAAGCATTACTATCATTTTCTTTCCAGAACTGAGGGAAATTTTACTCAACCCTTCCTGGAAAAATCTCAGCCAGCTTTTTGTTAACTCAAAAGATATTTATTGCTCACTTAATTCAAAAACATACCACAGAAGTCAGTCTTAAGCCATTTGTTTTCTGAGACCTCACCAGGCCATCCAGTCACTTTGGCCACTGACACTGAGTTGCCCTGTGATTAGATTCTGCAAAAGTTCATAGTGAGCATTACCTCTTCAAAATGACTGTTATCAGCAAGCTCCGAGTTCACCTTTTGCTAGCTATTTATCTCCCAGGATGGGGTAGTCCACTTATCTCTCCCTAGCATTCCTCGCATATAGGCTCTGTCCTCAAGTAACTGGAGGATAAAGTACTCACTTGCTCTAGGAAATTTCAAGGGCAAAAGAAGCCATCATCATTGAAGGGGGAGAGGTTTTATGTAAGTTCAGCGTTTTCCAGGAAAGTCTTTTGTGTATCAAATTGCCTTAGCAAACACACCCTGAGGAAGGAGTCTGAGACTCATGACCAGTCTGGTTAGCAAAGACCTACAAGGCCTGGACCCTCTGGCTCATCCTACTTGACAACATCCATGTACAGCAGAATAATGGGCAGTTTTTATTTAACTCCCTATCCTCTATAGGACAGTTCTACTCTGTCCTATAGCGTCTCTGTGGGTCGGAATCGACTCGATGGCAACAGGTTTGGTTTGGTTTGATCTGCTCATATTTGTATAAATAGTAATGTTACTATATGTGTCTATTGGGGTAGATGTGATTCATAGGAGCTTCTTAAGCATTAATCATGCTATAGAACTTTCCAAAGCTCTTTCCAAGCCATTGTTTGTGGTCATTACTCACTGACAACGATGTTATACGTTGAAGAATAAAAATGAACTGTGAATCAGGAGTTCTGGCAGCTTTAGGACTGCTGGGACTCAGGACACAAGTTCATTAGGCCCATTTTTAACTGCTGCTCTCTAGTGAATGAAGAGTTTGACTTTTACATTTTCCTTTCCTTATTTTTCAATATTATTAACTTATTCTGGTGATAATTTCACTAGGCACTTCTTAGAAAGAAAGATAGGGTGTCATGTCTGTTCCTACTCTAATATCCAGAGGCCTCTTCAGTTTTTTTCCCTACACTCCAAGCTCTTCAGTGACATGAAGACAGAGGTGCTAATGATGAGGCTAAATCTATTTCAAGGGGAAGGAGGGGACAAAAAAACAGGATTCTTCTGGTAGCGAATCGTGGAGCTGTTAATATGGAGAGCTTGAACGTACTTCACGTAAAGAGAAGTATTGCTGGAAGAAGTTAACTAGAGTTCGCAGGTCTTACCATCTGAACAGAGGTCTAACATAGTTAGAATTAACCTGGGATGTAATTTAAAGTGTTTTCGACCCCATCTACCGATGGCACAGCTGAAAGAATAAGAAATAATAACGGGTTACTTTTGTGCTTACTTTTGTATGTGTCTGGCAACCTAATCAGATGGTGGGAAAAGTAGAGAAAAAAATCAGACTTCTTTCATACTCACTAACTTTCTGGGAACTAGTAAGAAGTCATGGGATTCTAATTTTTCTCTGCCCAAGCTCCTAAAACTGCTAATATCGGCCTAGACAGACAGTGCACAGACTCTCTTGAAATAGACACATAGCTTTTCAAATATGATGACAATGCCCTGGCTTTATAGAATAGCCTTTTTCTCCCAAAGGCATCACAGAGATTATGGTAATTTGGGGAATTCATCTCTCTACTTTACAGATAAAAAGAAACTGAGACACAGACTAATTTATACCAAATCTATGGCAGAAATAAGTATTGGAATTCCATTCATCTGATAATTTGTCCACTAGATTATGTTATAAATTGGATTCCAAAAAAGTTAGGGATCAAGAAAAAATACCCCAAACCCTGCTATTCTCAATGTCCGTCATGTAACAGAACATACTTGTTATCAATAAACAAGGCAACTTCTCTGATTCTCAATTTCCTTCTCTGTAAAGTAGAGATTAGAATATGAATAAAAACCTCACAAAATTCTCAGAATTAACTGAGGTAAGAACCATGAAAGTTCCCAGCAAAATATGTCTAACACATAGCTTTATCTCTCTCTCAGTATACATTTTGAGACTATAATTCTCAAAGTCAATATTATTGGATTCAATAATTTAATTCAATAATTCAGTGTGAGTCTGCTACTTGAAAGCAAATATGCTGGGTGTCATAGGGAATACAGAATTTTTTGCTTTTTCTCCTTCAAGGAGCTTATAATTTCATAGGAGAATTAAGATACAATCACATGTAACTAGCCCCTGAGGTCACCTTTTAGCTAAATAACAGTTTGGTTGGCTCACAAAATGAAGACTATCACCCATAAGTACTATGCTTTTTTAAAAAATCATCTATGAGACCAAACAGTCAACAATTACTTTAAGATAAAGACAGGAAGGTAAGGGAGCTGAGAAACTAGATTAATGGCAACAGAGCAACCAGAATGGAAATACCGAGAATGTTCGCACATTATGAAGAATGTAGTCAATGCCATGGAACAATTTGTGTAGAAATTGTTGAATGGGAACCTAAACTGCTGTGTAAACCTTCACCAAAAACACAATAAAATATTATTTAAAAAAAAAAGATACACCCATACATAATTACTGAAGCATCTTAAAGTAGGATAGATATGATCTCAAGGATGTACCGTATACATGCTGACACGTTTCCCTTCTCGCAGGCTTCATTGCATTTTCCACCATGCCAGAGCTGGCTCAGAAAATCAAAATGTATTTTGCTCTAGCTCCTATAGCCACTGTCAAATATGCAAAAAGCCCTGGAGCCAAATTTTTGTTGCTGCCAGATATGATGATCAAGGTATGTGACTTCTCAGATAATTCCTTGTCTATGTAGAAGAGCCTTCCAGCCCAGCTTGCTAAAGCGCACCCTTTTCAATTAGAGCCACTTCCTTCCTGCCTGTAATGTAATGACTACTACTTCATTTCATATTTTACAGGGATTGTTTGGCAGAAAAGAATTCCTGCACCAGCACAGAATTCTTAGACAGTTTCTTATTTACCTTTGTGGCCAGATGATAATAGATCAGATTTGTAGCAATATCATGTTACTCCTGGGTGGATTTAATTCAAACAATATGAATATGGTAAGTGGGAGCCTCACAAATTTTTTGTTTCCCAAAGCAAAGCTAGGAGTTATTACTCTCATTCCTGGAGGGTGAGCTAATGACACTGAAGACTTAGAGAAACAACATATACCCTGTCTTTCAGTTCTCTACAAATTGTAATACTGTGAGGGAAGTCCTTCAGCATGGGCTAAGGCAAGGTTAGCATAAGGGCATTGCTAAACATTAGGTTCACAGATTATAGATGGAAGAGGTCTGAAAGCAAATTTACTGGCATAAATTAACAATGAAAAAAAATTAGAACCTAGTAGTCAAAGGAGAGGAATGCCATATATCATCAACCTATTCCTTCTACTTGGATACTTCTGGTATGTGATTTAAGCCCTTTTGTGGGAGGTCTGGGAGTTTTGGTTAGTCTTAGGCCCATGGGAGCAGCAGTCAAGAAATCAAACAACATATTGCATTGGGCAAATTAGCAGCAAAAGACCCCTTTAAAATGTTAAAATGCAAAGCTGTCATTTAGAGGTCTAAGGTGTGCTTGACCCCAGGCCATGGTATTTTTAGTCACCTCATATGCATGCAAAAGCTGGACAATGAATAAGGAAGACCAAAGAAGAACTGACGCATTTGAATTATGGTGTTGGAATATTGTCTATACCATAAACTGTCAGAAGAATAAATAAACCTGTCTTGGAAGAAGTACAGTCAGAATGCTCCTTAGAAGTGAGGATGGATAGACTTCATCTCACTTACTTGGTGTATGTTACCAGGAGGGACCAGTCCCTACAGAAGGACATCATGCTTGGTAAAGGAGAGGGTCAGGAAAAAGAGTAAGACCCTTGATGAGATGGATTGACACAGTGGCTGCAACAATGGGTTCAAACAGAGCAATGATTGTGAGGATGGTGCAGGACCCGGCAGCGTTTCATTCTGTTGTACATAGGGTCACGATGAGTCAGAACCAACTTGTCACCTAACAATAAACGACAACATAGGTACCAGTTAGTGGGCATCAGGGTGGGTCCCCTAAAAAGCATACTCTGAGATGTTTAGTGTGCAGAATGGTTTTGAGTTGTGCTCTTGGAAAGGAACAGATTTGGGCAGTTGGAAAAGTAGAGCTGTGATATAGTCTCAACTGAAGCCTCAGTTGGCCCTACAAAGAGCTGTGAAGATGGGATGACTCTTTAGAGCTTTCTCAACTTAGGGCAAGAGAGCTAAGTTTAATGCAGACCACCCCAGAAATGTAGGACTCATTGAGCAAAGCAACTCTGCCCCTGAGGCAGTCTGCAAAGTGGAGGGCTATCTGCCAGCAGCACTCACAGGAGCTTGAGGAATAAGTCTTTAATTCCCAAAGAAATTATTTTATTAGTAATACAATGATTACATTAAGAGGTACCATTTGGTAAACATTTATTACATGCCATGCTAAATTAATCCCTATAACAGCCCTATGAGAGAGAAATTATCAATATCCTCATCACTCTACAGATTAGTATTCTGAGATTTAGTGTGATTGAATAACTCACTTAGATTCACCTAAAAATTAAATGGCAAAGCCAGGATTTGAATATAGGCAGCCCAATTCCAGAATCCTCATCCTTAATAAAGGAGCCCTGTCGGCGCAACAGTTAAGTGCTCGGCTGCTAACCAAAAAGTTGGTGGTTCAACCCTTCGGTGGCTCCACTGAAGACCTGGTGATCTGCCCCTGTAAAAATTACAGCCTAGAAAATGTTATGGGGAAGTTCTACTATGTCACATGGGGTCACCGTGAGACAAAATTGACTCAATGGCACCTAACAACAACCACATCCTTAATAGCTCTAGTAAATTTTTTTTAAAGAGGTCAGATCTCTAATGAGAAGTTACCCTCAGAAGAAAAATGTAGGTGCCCAGGAGTACATTTGGTAACGGTTTTTATTTACGTGTACATGTGTATTAATGTTTCATAGATAATTGCTGGTAATTTAATGATGTTCCCATTTCTTCGTCTAACACCCTGAGGGTTTGGTCTTGACTGGGTGCACAGCTTGTGAAATTTCCTAAGTCCCACAAGCCACTCATGCTTTGTTACAGAGCCGAGCAAATGTGTACGTTGCCCACACTCCTGCTGGAACATCTGTGCAAAATATCCTACACTGGAGCCAGGTAAGGACATTGGATGTGTAGTCTTTGCTAAGGGCCATTGCACATTTTTCCTGGAATACTCAGAGGATGCCCTTGTGACAGCCCAAGAGTTTTTTACATTTATTCTGAGATGAAACTCAACCCTGCCAATCCTATTTCACCTATAAATTTGATCTAGAGTATTGAAATTTTTTAGAAGATGAAAGGAAAACACAGGAGTGGCCCAATGGCGCCTTTTGTGAATCTTGAAAGTGTGAATTAAGGTGGTCCAAGTGAAATATTTCTCTTTCTCTGACCATGAAAACATGAGGCTGGAGAAGACCTTGTTTCCATGTTCTCCTTTTTGGCTCTTCCAGCAGCTGGGATAAATAACCAAACCAAAAACCAAACTCATTGCATCGAGTTGATTTCGACTTAGTAACCCAAAAATGCAAAAGTGGCACCTTAAATTAATTGCCCTAATTGTCCAAAGAGGTTTTCACGGGAGTCCTATGTGCTGCAAATTTCACGTGCAACACAGCAATGAAATACCCAATTACCAATCAAATGAACTATCTCTGAGGAGTGGTGTGATTAATTTAAGGTACCATTCAGAATTGATTCAAGGTCAATGGAGTATCACAAGTAAATGTTAAGTGTTCTTTTGCATATGAAGAAGCACTGACTACAGGAGTGGTGTAGATGGTATCACAGAGTGACCCCAATTGGCTGTGGAAATAAGGGTGGATATAAGGCCAGAGAGCTAGAACATAACTACCCTCAGGTTCTCATCTAGTAAAAATACCCAGTTTGTTTAAAAAAAAAAAAAAGGGTCTTAAGTAGAATATTTTAAGAATACTGATGATGACATTTATAAATCATAAATATGAGTCCAATCTATTCTAACAATTGAGAGTCTAGTCATATTCTTCTACTGTCGTATTTTTGGATGTGTTTGTGTACGTGTGAAGTTTTATAACCAAAACCAAAGAATTCTGATTGGGCTAAGTTTGGCCACTATCTCCCAGGACAACCACATTGCCAGTTCCAGGGGGTGCTTTCCCATTTTGGTCTATGGAATTGTGCAGAACACCCACATAGACTACAATGCGGATGCACTTCTTGGATTTGCATAACGTAGGGGTCAAATATTTCTTAATACATTTTTCTTCCTGAAAGGGCTTCATTCTTGCCTTACGCTTGCCAGATTACCCCAACACTGACTGGAAGAGTAGCCTCAGCCTTGGGTTTCTGCTTCCGCTCACAATTGCAGACGTGGTAGCAGATTTCCATCATCATCCCGCCCTTACCCAGTGATATATTTGAATGCCTCATAAATTTTTCTGCTTCCTTTTAGGCAGTGAATTCTGGGGAACTCCAGGCATTTGACTGGGGGAGTGAGACCAAGAATCTGGAGAAAAGCCATCAGGTAAGACTATCTGATACCATCTGCTGGAAGTGTGTGAGGGAAGTAGTAAAAGGGATGGGAATAACATACAGGAATTTAAGCAGAAAATAATGGTTTTGGTTTGATTCCATTTGAAAATGGGGAAGTTCACAGCTTCATAAGGAGATCTTTGTGCTTCTTTAAAGAAGTAGCAGGCCGTTTCTGATGAGGCTGCCTCTGTGAACCAGGCCCTGGGCTTTTCTAGAGCAAGAAGGGGTAGATTTAGAACAGTGTAGTCTGTGAAGCTTGCCAGAAGGATCCTTTTAGGATAAAGAAGAAGAATGGGAATGGCAGTAGGGTGGAAGAGTTCCATGCTATAGACAAAAGCTCATTAAATGGCAAGTGGAGATCACTATGTTAGCCCGACCTCTGCACTACTGTGTATTGTGGGCAGGTCGTTTTGACTTTTCAAGCCCCTGTTTCTTTATCTTTAAAATAAAAACTATTGGACTAGATGATCTTCAAAAGATCTCCAGGTCATATTTTTAATGAATGTGTAATCTGCATGTGAAAAATATGAAAAAGAATGTTATTACATGACTCAGTGTGTTTTCAAAGCTATAAAGTTAAATGTAAAAGTTATAGAGAATCGGAAAAGGATAATTATGCTCTTCATTTAAGAATTTTGGTTAGCATGTGTGTGAATGTAAACCAATATTGACTACACAAACAGTAAGCTGGAGGGAGCAGAGTGGAAGCAACCTAATCCTTCTTGGAGAGTCTCATGTCATGGTTAACATCCCCTTGCTGCATAACGATCCAGACAGAAAAGGTTAGGAAACTGGACAGACTGTGTAATGCCCCTGAATAGCAAATTCTCAATCACAGGTATCAGCTACTTTTTTTGATCATTCTTCACTGTTTCCTAAACCATGTCTTTAGAGAAAGCATCCCAATCCTAAGACAATTTTAATTTATCAACATTTAATGTACTGGTTTCTAGAGAAGGTGACAAGTGGAGCATCCAAAAAAACCAAATTCATTCCCATCAAGTTGATTGGGACTCATAGCATCTCTATAGGACAGAGTAGAGCTGCCCCACAGGATTTCCTAGGCTGTGATCTTTAGGGAACCAGTCTGCCACATCTTTCTCCCATGGAGCGGCTGGTGGGTTCGAACTGCTGACCTTTTGGTTAGCAGCCAAGTGCTTAACCACTGTGCCACCAGCACCCCCAGGCACCTGAAAATGGTAATGGAAAAGAAGAGAAAACATAAAAGAGGTGTCATAGAATCACAGAACCTTAGAACTAAACATGGTGTTTATTTCAATCTTTTAACCTGTAAGATAAGAAAAAATATTACTGGCCCCATAGAATATTCCAAGCTTCACTAGCTACGTTAGGATATAATTCCAAATTCTTAGGCACCACAAAGAGGAGCAATGACCTCTCAGAGTGGAGGCAAGGCTCCATGGTGGATTTGCTGAGTAAGAAATGGGCGTCTATTTCTGTGGAACATTCTGGGTGCTGATGAACTCGAGGGCTCAGCCAGCCGGCCTGATCTGGTGGTACTACTTGAATAAGGTGAATTCTGAGGAATTAGGAATTCTGGACACGCTCCTTTGAGTGACAGGAGGTTTGAGCAGGGGTCTAGTTCCTACCTCACCTTGGTTCAGACTGCCTGAGTTCCTGTGCCACAGGCCAATTTGTTGATTTTCCCTTGTTTTTGGAGAGGTGGTCAAGATGGGCCTGCCTCAAGCATTTTATGCAATCCAGAGTCAGAAAATCCGATACCTTCCACTGAAAACATACCCTCTGGAAATACGTGAGAGAAAAGTAGTCGCAGCAGGTTCCAGTAGCTTCCATTCTTTGGCCTCTCTCTGCAGAATATCTCTAATCCTTGCCTCATGAAACATATGTGAAATTATATCTTAAAAAGACAGGGACATTATTTTTAAAAACATTTATTAATAGGAAGAAAAAAAGTTGAACACTATTGAATGCCTGAAGTACTAAGTAGTTTACGTGTTTTCTTATTTAACCTACTTATTACAGACATTGTCCCCATTACACAGATGAAGAAACTGAGGTTCAGTGACATTAAGTAATTTTATCTTAGAGTGTGAAACAAAAACTCCAACACAGCTATGTATGATTCTACCACCCATACACCTTCCACCACAATACATGGTGTATTTATTAGGCTTATTTAAATGTAAGTTATGAATTTGGAAATCCTAAATGTTTTTTTTTTAATGTTATCTAGAGTTAAAAACCATTCTTTTTCTCTAGCCAACTCCTGCAAGGTACAAAGTTAGAGATATGATGGTCCCTACAGCAATGTGGACTGGAGGTCAGGACTGGCTTTCAAGTCCCGAAGATGTGAAAACACTCCTCTCTGAAGTGACCAACCTCATCTACCATAAGAACATTCCTGAATGGGCTCACGTGGACTTCATCTGGGGCTTAGATGCTCCTCACCGTCTGTACAATGAAATCATACATCTGATGAAGCAGGAGGAAACTGACCTTTCCCAGGGAACGTGTGAGGTCAGGTTGTCAAGCACTTGATACTGACAAGTCTTAGAAACACCCTCATGGAAGATGGGGCTGGGGTCCATAAGCAGAATTTTACGGAGGTTTTCCAGAAGTGAAAACCTACCATATCGGTATATAAGGTAGAAAAGGGAGGGAAGAGAGAAAGTATACATACCTTCAGATCTCTGTGCTTGACACTGACTGACATTTAATTTTTCTTTCAATTAATTAAATTACTCATTGGGTGAAAATAGGCTTCATGTGCTATTATATATTCTACCACCTCGAAGGATAGGTTTTGCCTGATGGTCAGCAAGTATCTAGACATTCTCTATATCATCAGGTCAACTTCCTTTAATACATTAATTTTTTTCTATAAGCCATATATTTGCAGCAGCAAAGTAAAATGACAAATTGGGATAGGTATTGAGGTCTCGAGTCTTGGGTTGTTGTTGACTTCGAAAAAATAAGCTAGACGTTTTCACCTTATAACCGTAGAGGCATAACACTACCTCAGAAAGCCAAGGTAAAATGCAGATGAAATATATTTTAAGTATCCTTATAATAGGCCCACATTTTAAAGTTGGGTCTCAGGGAAGAAAATTTTGTAGGATATTTATGAGTTGTCCAACAAAGGCATTATGCATTACAGAAAGCACGTATATGTATTTTAGTACCTACAGCCTAGACCACGTTTGAGAGTTTACAGCCTATTGCTTGGAGATACAATGGCTAGAAATGTCTGGCCCAGTTTTCTGCCTCTAAAAATTAATAATAGCTAGGAAGAAAATATTATAATGTAATGAAACACGCTTATGTATTTTATCCTTTGATCAAAGTTACTGTCAGACAATCACCCCAACTCACCCACAAATCGAGATTTATTTCTTTAGAAAAATTATTCAATTTTCATACAGCTTCAAAGACGGCAGTAATAAATTACACGAGTAATAGTACAATTTTGCAAAGTCTAATCCGAAACTAAATCCAAGGTACACTGGCATATAGAGTCCGCTTGTTTCCCCTCACCTAGTCACCTGGTAACTCAGTTCAGTGTTAACGGATCTTAAATGGATCTCAGATAATATACTGAGTTATTTAAGGGTTTCAGAATATTTCT
The DNA here is from genome assembly GCF_024166365.1 of Elephas maximus indicus. Lineage (NCBI taxonomy): Eukaryota > Metazoa > Chordata > Mammalia > Proboscidea > Elephantidae > Elephas > Elephas maximus. The sequence continues at coordinate 39,631,623 of NC_064834.1, forward strand.
ACAGGTTCCTTCCCTTACAAAATATGTGCCTTCAGGCCCTGTACATAAAAAAAAAAAAAAGTACATAGTTCAATAAATATTCCTAGGTTTGACTTTTATTAGACCTTTGTTCTGGGCAAGAATAGTAAACCTTTCATTCTTTAGGTTGTGCTTATTACCACACACAGTGTGGTTTAGCTTGTGTCCACGGCCATGGGTCATTCAGACTTGATTTGCAAAGTTCAATCATAATTTTTTAAATATATTGATTTCCACTCTATCTCATTCACAAAAGAGGTGAGATATATTTTGGTTTCATAATCTCTCACTTAAAAGTATATTCCAAATACCACCTCATCTCATCATATAGCTATATTTTTTGTAAAGAAACTCTTTACCCAAATAATTAACAATAATATTTAAAATTTTATCAGTAAAAATAAACAAAACTAGCAATTTTGGTATCCGGTTTTTATTCTCAAGAGAATCATAAAGATCGTTTAGAACAAACATATTGATAGTTACATAGTCTCGTTCAAAACTAAGACAGCCTTTACTTGAAAACTGATACCAAAATGTCTCATAGTGTGCTGATAAAGTGGCAGTCTGGAAAGAAAGGAAAACAAAAACCCTCATTTCTAGCATTTGCAATTTCGGTGATGTAAATACTTCTACCACTGACAACTAATGGATGTCTTTGTTGAAGTTATTTCACCAAAGGAATATTTACACATGAACCTCTAAACCCACACATATATGCACATCACTCTATACAAATGCCCACATTTTGACTTTTCTTCTTGCTAATCAAAGGGACCTGAAAGGAACAGTTTGTGTCCTAGGGCATGAAGTAGACAGGACAGACTCTATAAGTAAAACAACTGCAAAGACAGAATACTCTTTTGTATAACTCTGCTCCTTTTCTTTAGAAGAGACTGAGGTTGAAACATCACGTGTTTAGGCTGAAGTGAAGACTCCAACAAATTCAGTGCTTCCCCTACAGGATTATGGCAGTGGTGAACCACACAGAGCAAAACACATTATAAATAACAAGCTCTTCAAAAACGCTGCCCATGGCAACCGTAATTATCCCCATAAAATGGTGGCTTTCAGATTGAGTGGCCCACATTCCAACAGTCCAAGATGGAAATAGAATCCAGTTCTTTAACTTTGCCCACTTCTCCATCTGTGAGGCCACAGGATTATGAAACTCTCCTTAGCATTAATTCAATCTGGAAAAATTTTAATCTCCGGGCAATGTCCAGTGAATTCTCACCATGCTGAGGAGAAAAAAAAAAAAAAAACAGTTACTTATTTCCAATAGAGTCAAGTGTCAATGCAAAGGATCTAGCAAGCAGTTTAGAGTCATTGACTCTCAGGCTTGACAAAGGCTTTAAATGTCATTCAGTTCTAACAGTAATAACCCCAACCAGTTGCTGTCAAGTCAGTTTCAACTCATGGTGACCCCATGTGTGTCATAGTAGCACTGTGCTCCATAAGGTTTTAATGGCTGATTTTTCACAAACAGATCACCACCTTATTCCAAGGCTCCCCTGGGCGGACTCAAACCTCCTACCTTTCAGTTAGCAGCCTAGCACATTAACCATTTGCACCGTCCAGGGACTTCCTCGAACAGTAATGTTGTTGTTTGCCATGGAGTCGATCCTGATTCATAGTGACCCTATAGGACAAAGTAGAATTGCCCCATAGGGTTTCTGAGGCTGTAATCTTTATGGGATCGGATCGCCAGATCTTCTCCCCCTTGAAGCCACAGGGTGGTTCGAACCAGTGACCTTTCTGTTAGCAGCTGAGTGTTTAACCATTGTGCTACCAGGGCTCCTATAGCAGTAATTGTTGTTGTTGTTGTTATGTGCCATCAAGTTGAGTCCTACTCATAGCAACCCTATAGGACAGAGTATAGGGTTTCCAAGGAGCAGCTGATGGATTCCAACTGCCAGCATTTTGATTTGCGGCCTGAGTCTTAACCACTTTGTCACCAGGGCTCCATTACAATAATAGGATAAGTCAATCCCTTAATGAAGACGATTAATTCTATTTTATTAACATCAGAGGCAAATAATTTACTTCAGCACAAGGCCTAGGTTAAGATATGATGCTACTGGAAGAACTTCACACCATAGGGCACAGATCCTTACCTTATTCTTTATCATGGGGTCTGCATGGGCTTCAAGGAGCAGAGAGACAACAGTCTGGTTTTTCATCTCACAGGCATAATGTAGGGCAGTGCAGCCATACTGAAACACAAGGGGCCAACATTGCAGCTCATCAGTCAGGCTCTCTGAAGACAACAGTATGTGGCTTCTTAACAAATACTTTTTTTATTTTGTAGCTTATAACTTAAGTAAAACAAACAATTGGCCAACTATCTATGGGCAACTGTATTTCACATACTTAAAACGAGTTATCTTCTCTGCTTCCGTGTATATATTAATATCTTACAGGTCATCAGTATCTCCCTTGCTCATTATCTGTTCTGAAGTTAAAAAAGCATCTTACAAAAAGCTGGTGCTCAAAAATCCCAAAATTTCTTTGTAAAACTCTACGCGCTTGGGTAATCACCGCCTTGATCATGTTCCCAGTTTTCCCCTTAAAGAACTTCCACATAAACTTTTTTTCCAAATATTACCCTTTATGGTCCTTGATCAAATCCCCACATCTGAAAAAGACAAATGGCGCTCACACTGCTGCAACACACCTACAAGATCAATGCAGCTCTGAGTAGAAGTTCCCTACGCTTTGTGTATCATTAGTGGATCATACTGTTGGTACTAATTAAAAATGCTAAGGACAGATCAAAGGGAATTTAAAACTGGGGCATTTGTGTCCAAGATTTTCTCTTTCAAAAAGCAGCCAAGCAGCCCTGGTTTTGGTAAGTGAAGAAATAATATCCTTGGCCATCAAAACTAACAGAACTAATTCTGGGCCTGGTTCCCTAGGAGCTCTTCTAAGTGCTGCAGTCACTTATTTTTATTAAGTGATGGCATGAGGAATGCAAGATCTAGCAGTGAATTTTTCCTGGTGAAATAGAGTCTAATAACCTTAAAATCCAAAACACTACATTACTTAGAGTTGGAAAATGGATCTTAATATTCAGATTATTTTTGGATAATGTTTGGGGTGTGTGTGTTTGTGTGTGCACACACACATAGAAATATACTATCTCTGTCTAGAGATAGAGACATAGAAAAACATTCTAGAGAAATTTTGGTTACAGGCACAAACTTTACACCTTTTGAATTTTTCTTAACCTTTACTAGTATTTTACTTAACACATTTCAAAGGTATCTAAAGAAATTATGATACATAGTAGTAATGTCTATCCAAATTAATTTTAAAACTCTGTTCAAAATAAAACCATATATTATATAAACATTCTCTTGATCTCACACGTGCTGTGCATGCGTGTGCGTGTGGACACATACACACACAGCCTCCATTTTAAACAAATGATATAAATATACCCAAAACTAAAATGATATAAATAATTCCTAGAAACAGGGATGGGGACATTTTCTCTATCACAGAACAGTGTGCACACTCAAAAGAAGTCAGGCATCACAAATAAAATATTACCTTTTATGGCGTCAAATTTCAACTTGTCCATTTTTTCAATAGAGAACTGGAAAGCCAATTTTTTATTCAATAAATGCAAGCAAATTTAAAAGATGTACAAATGAACTTTTGACTCATTATGATCATTTAAGGGAGGAAGGTGAATGCAAGGATGCAGGCGTAGAGGCAAAAACAAAATAGATATGTGGACTGAAAGAAGTTGACTGAGGCTACTTGTTATACATTGAGTTATGTCCCCCAAAGTTATGGACTGTAAATTCTAACCCCTACTCCTGGGAATGGGAAACCCTGGCAGCGTAGTGGTTAAGAGCTATGGCTGTTAACCAAAAGTTTGCCAGTTTGAACCTACCAGGCACTCCTTGGAAACCCTATGGGGCCATTCTACTCTGTCTTATAGGGTCATTATGAATGGGAATCAACCGGACAGCAATTTTTTTGTTGTTCGTTTTTATTCCTATGGATGTAATCTCATTTGGGAATAGGGTTTTCTTTGTTATGTCGGTGAGGCCATGGCATTGTAGGGTGTGTTTTAAGCCATTGGCACAGAATAGGCAAGCACAGACTAGGCACAGAAGAGGCAAGCACCAATGGAGAGGAAGATACATGCCACATGAAGATTGCCACAAACACCGAGAAGAAGGCTAAGATGCTGTGGAGATTGCCACAAACACTGAGAAGGAGGCTAGAGAAGCTAAAACAAGGATATTCCCCCAGAACCAACAGAGAGAGTCTTCCCCTAGAGCTGGTGCCTTGGATTCAGACTTCTAGGCTCCTGAACTGGGAGAGAATAAATCTCTGTTCATTAAAGCCACCCACTTGTGATATATCTGTGATAGCAGCACTAAGAAGCTAAGACATTACTCCTGCTGTGATCTCTACTCTTACTCATCACCATTTGGATTTTCTTTGACCTTTCAGTTACCTTCAGTTTATAGCTGGGGACTCTTCTACTACTGGGTCGGGAGCTCGGCTGCAGGAGCAGCTGTTATGATTTACTGAACACAGGCACTCTGCTAAGTGCCTTACACAAATCAGCCCTGTAAGGTAAGTACTATCAATATCCCCATTTTACAGATGAGGAAACTGAAATTAGCAAAAATTTACATCTTGCCAAAACTCACGTAGGTAGTAAATGACAGGCCTAGATTTGCAGATAGGCATTCTAACTTCATCTTCTTAACCACCATGAATGCTGTTTTGTTATGAGAGCCTCTGGTTTCCTTAACTTCTCAACAAAGTTAAAATCAGTTCTTTCAAAAATATTCCATGATCAGTAAAGACTTATTCCTTTGAGTTCAGTGGTGGAATATAGATAATCTCAAAGTCCCCTGACTGGCAGTAAAAATAAAAGAGAAAACTAAATGCCGGAAAAGAATTCAAGCAACTCCATCCGTAAATGGCAGTACACTACCTCCAAATACCATTTTGAATATTATTTCAAAAGAACTGAAATGACAAACTTACGCAGTCTGCAGCATTAACATCGACGCCAGCAGCAAGTATCATTTGTACAAGAGTTTCATTCTGCTTTGTCTTTGATATCTATAACAAAGGGCAAACACAAAAGAAGTTTACTTTAAAAAAACGTTTTCTCCATCTTATGTCTGGAACTATTTTAATCAGTTACTCAATGAGCTTCATTTTCATCTCAACACCCAGCATGCCTATCCATTGTTTTTAAAATGTCCCCACCTGGTCAACACACACCCCTTAGCCCTGTCGGTTAGTTAAAGCTGCAGTTCTCAGAGTACAGTCCTTGAATGGCAGTATCAGTACCTAGAAACTTGTTTTAAATGTAAACTCTCAGCTACACCCCAGACCTACCAAAAAACCAAGCACCGCTAAAGATGGAGTCTTTCCCATCCTGGCTGAAAGCCCTTCAATAATTTCCCGTTACTCTCAGGACAAAAATAAGCTCTTCGGTGTGGTCTATGAAGCCCCCGTATGTTTCAGCCTCTGCATATCTTCCCAGCCCCGTCTCACTCTGCACCCCCTGGCTCACCCTGTTCACCTGCGCTGGCCTTTTGTAGTCTTTCATTCTGACTGGGCTCCCTCCTTTACAGGATACTCCCTCTACCTAGAAGCCTTCTTCCTCCCATCTTTGGTAAATTCACCTTTTAGATCTCAGCCCAAGCACTCTTCCTCCAGGAAGCTTTTGCTGACCTACCTGACCAGGTAAATCCCTCTCTTCTAGGCTCACATATACCAACCACCTTCTCTGCATCAACTGCTTCATGGCGATGTGTTTGTGTCGTTATTTGATTAATGACATTCTCTCCACCACCCTTGAAATTTCTTCAGAAAAAGGACTAAATTTGTTTTCCTCATCATTGTATCCCTACCACCAATGCCTGGCATGCTACTGGTCCATAATAAATACATTTTCAATAATTGAACAAATGAAATTCACTTTTCCTCCCTAGTCTGCGGAGATTCTGACCACACGCCCATTGGAGCCTTCCCCTAGCTTTGCATTGACAAGGAAGCACAGCTCTCTCTGCTCATGTGGCCTAGCCCTGGAGTTCAGCTCCTTTATCTTCTAGAAGTCCCAGGATGGTGCAAACAGCTGACTTGCTCAGCTGCTACCCAAAAGGCTGGAGGTTCGGGTCCACCCAGAAGTACCTCAGAAGAAAGGTCTGGCAATTTACTTTCAAGAAAATCAGCCACTGAAAACCCCATGGAGCCTGCTGCCCTGAGATAATCTTTAAACCTTAAACCAAAAATATCCCCTGAAGTCTTCTTTAAGCCGGGGTTTCAAACTAGTTTGTTCTGGTTCGGAAACGCTGCTGATAATTTGCATTTCTAACAAGTTCCCAGGCAATGCTAATGCTGCTGGTTAGGGACCAATTCTGAGAACCACTGGTACAGCAGTGGTTCTCAAAATTTATTATAAATAAGAATCACCTGGGGATCTTGTTAAACTATAAGTTCTGATTCAGTATATCCGGGGTGGAGATGCAAATTCTTAGCAGGGATGCGAACTGGAACAAATTGGTTCAAAGCCCTGCCTTAAACCAAATGATAGGTTAGATTACTTAGTAAAGAATGTTTGCCTTGAGCGTGGTACTCCTTTGAAGAATTACCTTTATGAGATCACATTGACAACAGCAACTCAAAGTCAGATAGGAAGCTTAGGGAGCAGTGAGTTTATGTTAATGGAGGTGAAACAATTGGGAAAAGGAGGGTGAGAATGGTTGTACGACGTGAAGAATGGGATCAAGGTCACTGAATTGTACATGTAGAAGTTGTTGAATTGGTGTATGTTTTGCTGTGTATATTTTCAAGAAAAAGAAAACTATGGAGCACGGTTCTACTCTGACACCCATGGAGTCACCATGAGTCTGAAATGACTTTGTAGCAACTGATTTTTAGCACCTAGGAAGCTCCATTAACTTGTCTCATTTCCTCTTACGTCCCTCCTGTGTCAACTTCCAAATCGCCTTTCTCCTTCTGCTCTTCCCTAAAGTAACTCAATACTTTCTGGGCTGTTCCCCCCCTAATTTTAGCTCATGCCACTTTGGCTTGTTGCAAACCTATATTTTCAGACCCCATTAATCAATAAGATACAAGTGCAGTTAGAACCGGGGATAATCATTCCACTTAGTATTTTTTCCTATGTCTCCAGTTTCCAAACATTGAACCATCTTAAGAGCAGGGTTGTATGTTAACAAATTCTGAATGAACATGGTAATCAGTGTGATTTCTTCTTGGTTCAGAATTTGAAAAAAGTCTGTAAATGAATGACGGATTTCCTCCAGCCTGAAACTACAAATATTCAAATGCTATGTGCCATATTTTTACATAAATAACGCTCACCTTCTGCATTTGTTTGCCAATCATGCCCTTACCCTCCCTCCATGAGGCATTTTCATAAGCACTGCTATGCTGAAAAAACTGGCATAGAGGCACTTACAAAGATACCTGTCAGGGGAGGGCAAGTTTGGCAAAAGAATGTGGAAGGCGTGTATTATTTGTGTAAAAAAAGTATTAAATTCCCTGGGTGGTGCAAGCAGCAACTCACTTGGCTGCTAACCAAAAGGTTAGAGATTCGAGTTCACCCAAAGTCACCTTGGAAGAAAGGCCTTGTGATCTACTTTCAAAAGACCATAGCCATGAAAACCCTATGGAGCACAATTCTATTCTGACATACATGGGGTCACCATGATTCAGAATTGACTCAGTGACATCTGGTGTGGTAGCATGTAATAAATACACAGTGAAATTTTTCAAGCACTTTTCAAGAATATAAGCAGGTTATATATTTATCAGAGGAAACTCTGGTGGCATAGTGGTTAAGTGCTATGACTGCTAACCAAAGGGTGAGTAGTTTGAACCCACCAGGTGCTTCTTGGAAACTCTACGGGGCAGCTCTACTCTGTCCTATAGGGTTGCTGTCAGTCGGAATCGATTCGACAGCAACGGATAACGTATCTATTTATCAGTGAATTATAGTTTTTCTGTTTCTCATAAATCCAAACATCAAAATCAACGTTGTCGTATTTAATTATATTGTTGTTGTTAGGTTCCATCGAGTCAGTTTCAACTGATAGCAACTCTATGTACAACTGGTTAGTTAATTACAGTTCCTCAAATTCTATAACATACTTAAAAACCTAAGGAAATAACATCTCCAATTGGTGGACGTTGTCTTGGAGCTTACATTAATAGCGGTAACTAACGTCCATGGTCTGTTAGTGACGAGGAAGGAGCATGGCTATTTAACTGGAATGGATTATGAATCTGGTGGGTCATCTCTCGGAGGTGGAACTGACCACAAGGGGGAACAGTTGGCAAAAAGCAGACGAGTCAGTGCAAACTTGTGACTCTGCTTGAAAATAAAACTGGGGCTTCGTCCACTCATAGTGTGACTGCATTCCTGCACAGAACAGTTTTTTCAAGAAAATTTCTACCTGTCAAAGATTCATTGAAGCATGAATAGGTCCATCAAGGTGAAAGATGGACTTCACATTCTCTATAAAGATCTTCCATGTTAGTCAGATTTCTGGATCCAAGCCTCTTTAATTCACAACCAGGGTGGATCCTTAAAAATCAGCAACTTGGAAGTATATGTCCACAAACCTGAACGTCTCTTACAAAAAAAAGAGAAAAGTAGAAAGGGAAAATTTTTATAGCGTTCAAGATTTTTGTGTTTCCTTCAGATGATTTTTCATCAAAATTGATTTTTCCAAATAAATATCACACAGATTATCTGACTATTGATGGCTAACAACTTTGGATACCTTTCTTCTTCCTTTACTTCATAGCACTGCATGTGTGTTGGAAATGTCATATAAAGTACAAAGGCTTATTTTGTTTTTACTTCTTTGCAATGTCTCACCAGCCAAGCAAAACTCGACGAGTCATGTGATTGCCTCCCTATGCCTTAGTTCTAACAACGGTTGTACTCACCATGAGGAAATAGCCAATAAGCAGAATAGGCATTAAGAGGATAATGAGTAGATAATCAAAGAAGGTGAATCTCCTCTTCACAGCATAATGCAAGCAGGTTCTCTCTTTCTAAAAAAAAAAAAAAAAAAAAAAAAACGATGTTCTTTATTTTAAAAAATTTCACTTCAACTTTCATATTTTTCAGATTACCATATCAAAAAATTTTATGGGTGCTTTTTATTTGTGCAGTACCCATGGGATTTTCACTAGCATCTCTTTCTATTTGGCATGTCTGACCAATAAATTCAGTTTTCCCATGGGCCAGAACACTGAACACAGGCCTGTTTTAACAAAATCCGTGGAAGGACTACAGAAAGACAGTAGAGGTGAAATATACATTTTACAAATCATCTAAAGATGGATTCTCACAATCATTGTAGTTTTTGGGAAAAAAATACACTGAGATGTAAACATAGCACTGAATTTAGTATTAAAACCTATAGGTATTCCTTAATCACCCATGGTGTACAAGTTATCCATTTGGTGGTTTGTGCATAGGAAAATCATCACCAGGTGGCAAGTTTTCCATGTTCCTCCACGCATACTGACAGTGCTAGAAGAATGCAAATAACTCAATGTAATCCTTCAAATACGTGAATGTTTATCAGGTCATGTATTTAAGCTTTTAGGAATTATGGGGGATGTGAAGTCCCAGGGCCTCGTAATCAAACAAAGGCAGAGAGAAACATACACAAATACATATAATGCCAAACAGTCTGTGATAATTGGATTACCAGCCACATCAATGGCAGGAGAGGGAGAGAGAAAATAGAGGTTAGTTCCAACTGGGGGAAGGCACAGATCTGAAATAAGAACACTTTTTGTTTTTCTAAATGTCCAAGTATATGTTTCCTGTAAAAAATTTAGAAACCATGCAAGAGTATAAAGATAGGCTTTAAAATCACCCTTTATCCAACAGCCCAGAGTTAATTGTTGACATTGTGGCATATTCTCTTCTGGTCTTTTAAAATGCAGGTTTGTGGGACTTAAAAATGTAGGATCAAATTGCATATTCAAAAATCAAATCTTGCTTTTTTGCACTTAATATTTATAATATATGCATTGTTTGTGCCATTTACTACATTTGAACATATGATTTTAATGGCTGCATGGCTTTTTATCGAATGGAGCTACTTTATTTAGCCAAACCCTACATGTTGTACATTTCAAGTTTTTAACTTCTCATTTTTATAAATAATACTGCCTGAACATCCTCATTCATAAAGCTTTGTCAACATTTCTAAATTTGTTGAGCATAAATTTCTAAAAATAGATTTCCTGGCATAAAAGTTACTAATACTTTTCATAAGATAGTGTCAAAGCATGCTTGGACAAGATACTAATAATAGTTTACACTTCCTCGTCAAGACTTTGACTTTCTTTTTTAATCCTGGTCAGTTTGACAGGCTACATATATATATATATATATATATATATATATATATATATTTGTCTGTGTATGTGTATATATATCTTTTTAAAAATTAATTTAATTTGTTCTTTATTGAATCAATGTTGCTTATTGGGCACACTCATCTGAATCACCAACAGAGATTTTTAGTTTGTTTTTAAGCCATTTTAAGACATTTGTTGATTTAGTACTTCTTATTAATATTAATATAAAAAGATTAGCTAAAACCAAAACCAAACCTAGTGCCATTGAGTCGATTCCGACTCATAGCGACGCTATAGGACAGAGTAGAACTACCCCATAGAGTTTCCAAGGAGCGCCTAGAGGATTCACACTGCCAGGCCTTTGGTTAGCAGCTGTAGCGCTTAACCACTATGCCACCGGGGTTTCTGTAAAAAAGATTAAAAAAAAAAAAAGATTAGGTCTGGGAAAATGAAAAGATTACCTAGACATTAAAAAAAAAAAAAGAAGAAAAGAAACTGCATACCAAAAACAGTTTAATCTAGAAGTACCCACTGAAGTTCTTTCCATGATTTTTATAATACCAGAGGACTCCAGCTGGCTGGCTCAGGGTTCTCCTCTGCAGAACAGATAAGGCACCTCCTTACTCGGTCCCTGTGTTTTCAAACATCTCCCTCCCTCAGTTTCTTAAGGAACAAGCGTCTCAAAAGAGTATATGAACCATCCCACAGACATCTGTCTTCCAGCATCACCTCTCACCATGTTTCTACCCACCTAGTTTCACAGCTGTGTTCAAAAGACATCCTGTCATGCTCTATTAAGCCACTTATCTGTTAGCTACAGCATAGACATGACTTGCATTTAACCGCCAGCAAACAAAAACTAGTCAGCACATTTGTCAAGAGAGTCCCGTAGTGATCAATTTTCTGATAACACATTATTACATCAAATTAGCTGGCATTTAAACTGGGGAGTCCCTGGGTGATTCAAGCAGTTAATGTGCTTGGCTACCAACCAAAAGGGTAGAGGTTCGAGTCCACCCGGAGGTGCCTTAGAAGAAAGGACTGGTGATCTACTGCCAAAAAATCAACGATTGATTGTTCTACTCTGACACATGGGGTCACCTCGAGTTGGAAATGACTTACCGACAACTAGTTAAACTGACTTGGGAGAGACGTGGGGATGCTACAGAAACTTTTTTCTCGTTAACTGCACTTGAGTGGATCCAGGAAATTCATTATTATTGCAAAAACAAAAAAAGATTTTAATATTTAGTCAGTCTAATATAAATTCAAATGTTGCCTTTACTATGCTGCAGACACTAGCGTTCAGAAGGGATTCCGGGAGGGCGTTCACAGGCATGCGCACCTAGTCTGCTCTTTCTTGCACCTGAAGGCTCTAAGGCAGTTAATGTCACGTCTTTAAATACATTCTTTATGCCTTTCTGTGTGACTTGAAGTAGTCTCTGGTTGATGAGCTAGCTCATCCTTGGCAAATTTCTTAATAGTAGACAGCCATCCTGATATTAGCATATTTTAAAAATAGCAATTAATTTTAAATCACCCACTTTTCCACCACATTTTCAAATGAGAATGAAAAACACAGAAAAACAGGCAAAAAATATATCCATTTTTCATGACTGCTCTGAAAGAGAACACAACAGAAAATCCCTGATGGAGCAGGAGAACAGTGGGATGCAGATCTCCAATTCTTGTAAGAAGACCAGACTTAATGGTCTGACTGAGACTGGAGGGACCCTGGAGGTCACAGTCCCCAGACCATCTGTTAGCCCAAGACTGGAACCATTCCCGAAGCCAACTCTTCAGACAGGGATTGGACTGGACTATAAGATAGAAAATGATACTGGTGAGGAGTGAGCTTCTTGGCTCAAGTAGACACGTGAGACTATGTGGGCAGCTCCTGTCCAGCAGTGAGATGAGAAGCCAGAGGGGGATAGGAGCTGGTTGAAGGGACACAGGGAATATAGGGTGGAGAGGAGAAGTGTGCTATCTTATTAGGGGAAGAGCAGCTAGGAGAACATAGCAAGGTGTGTATAACTTTTTGTATGAGAGACTGACTTCATTTGTAAACTTTCACTTAAAGCACAATAAATACATATATCTCCACATGCAGAGAGCTAAGAGGTCCTCATCTGTCATGCTGTTCTCATGCCACAGTATCTAATGCTTGTTCCCCCATCACACCAAGGCTGCACACTTAACGAATAATCAGATGCAATCAATTTGCAGCAGCCAGTATCAGAAGGCACGTTTGACAGCATCCTCACCCACAATGCACCTAATTGCTTCCCTTAAAGAAATACTTTAAATTAATTTTAAATATGTCAAGTTAATTGTTGAACTCAATTTTCCGCTGAGCTACTGGTAGCCACCTGTGATGTTTTCTAAAAATATAGGTTGCTGGACCCCTTGTAAGTCTGCTGAATCAGACTATCAGCAAGACCTAGGCCTTTAAGTTTTATAATACTTCTTCAGGTAATCCCGATGTCCAGCCAGAATCGAAAGTCACTACTTTGAGTACTAATGAGATGAAATTGTTATGTTTGTTTTTTTTCTTTTAATTTGGCCATTTGAAGGGAAAGAGCCTAATAATACAAACAAAAAGAAAAGGGAAAACAGCCTATGGATTAACACAATGCTATGGACCGAATTACATCTCCCCAAAATGTGTGCCGTAAATCCTAACTTCTATGCCTATGGTTATAATCCCATTTGAGAAGGGGTAATCTTTGTTATGTTAATGAGACAGGATTAAGGTAGGGTATGTCCTAAATCTATCTCTCTTGAGATACAAAAGAGATTAAATAAACAAGGAGTAAACAGAGATGGGGGAAGAGAGAAGCCAAGCCGCATTAAGATTGCCCAGGAGCAGAAGCTTGAAAGAGACAACCTTCCTCCGGAGCCAGCCAACAGAGAAAGAAAACCTCCCCTGTTGGAGCCAGCACTCTGAATTCAGACTTCTACCCTCCTAAACTGTGAGAAAATGAATTTCTGTTTGTTAAAGCCACCCACTTGTGGTATTTCTGCTATAAAAAAAAAAAAACCCACTCCCATCGATTCAATTCTGACTCATAGCGACCCTATAGGACAGAGTAGAACTGCCCCGTAGAGTTTCCAAGGAGCACCTGGTGGATTCAAACTGCCGACCTTTTGGTTAGCAGCCATGGCACTTAACCACTATGCCACCGGGGTTTACTCATTTCTGCTACAGCAGCACTAAATAACTGATGCACACATGAAACACATTAATGTGGTTTCTGCCTTCTTTAATTAGCAAAAATAAAATAGTTGATTGTATATTCTGTTCAAAAATAATATTAAGTGTGGTCTACAAATACCTGCACTGCAATCAGCTAAGGTGCTTGTTAAAATTCAGCTTCTCCAGAGGGTTCTGGAGCACACTGAAGACAGAGCCACTTCTCCATGGCATGCTTACCAAAGCTCCAGTGCCAGAAGGGGGAAGACTGGAGTTCTTTTTTAAGACTCTGGGGCTTTTCTAGAACCTTTTAAAGCAATTACTTCTTGACCCTTTCAAAATATCCCTATCTCAGTAAGATGGGAATAGAGCGTTTCACCCAAACTCAAATTGTGTAGAACTTCTCGCGAGAGGAAAATGGAGAAGGTTTTGACTAGTAAGAAAGAATCTTTAACTGCTTTTTTTCTGGAAGAATGCTTTTCCTGCTCCTTACAGCCCTTTCTGCTTCCTGGACGTCCATGAAAATGGCTTAATTACCCTGAGCCTAGTTTGGTTCCCTCAGCTGGGAAAAATGGTCTAAACTACATGAGCCTCTGTGGTAATATTAACAATTTGAATAGCTCTTCATTAACATCATTTTCATCTCTGACATTCTAAAAATTGCTGCATTCTTTTATTCTATAAGCAAACTATATAATTAATAAATTGTCTTCTGGAGATCAGGTCCTCACCACAGTAAAAATCTATTGAAATAGCACCAGCAGGTCAATATCTCTTTTCCGGGAAACCCTTTCCATTACTTGTACAACAGTGGCAGGGGAGGGGGGAAAAAGGGGGAAATGAAGAATGAAAAGAAAGGAAGAAACTCTATGCTGCCGAAAGAGTGACCCATTCTCTTCCAGAGTGTAAGGACATCATTGACCACAAAATATGCCTGCTGATTGAACTATGTTGTATATTGCTTTTTAGCCTAATAAAACATCCTCTGTGTGTGACAAATCTCTCTAAAGTAAGGCAGATAGAAACAAATATTGTTGCCATTAGGAGCTACAAGTGATGAGAAAATGATGTTCACCACTTTCATTGATGTGAGGAGGAAGGAATCGCTGTGGTCAATTTCTCTCTCCGCTCAAGTGTCATAACCTCACCTGGTTTTTGAGATTCACATCAGCATTTCTTCTTAAAAGGAAGGAAACGATTTTCAGGTGCCCACGCCTGCAAGCACAGATCAGGGGGGTGTCTCCATTAAAGCCATCTTGAATGTTAATGTAGTTGTTGTCTTTCTGCACCCACCGCCACACTTGACCAAAGTCATCCTGATAGGCCGCCTGGCAGATGGGCTGAGTAGAGAAAAACAAATGCAGGTTTTGAAATACATGCATACTTAAGCCACCAAAAAAAAAAAAACTTCAAAAGTTTCCAAGTTGTTATATATTGCTTCGATGGTTAGATTTTTGGTCTTCATTATAAAATATATACCCAGCCTTAAATCTAGAACAAGTATAGCTCATGAAGTCTAGGAGCCTATAAAATTTTTCTAAATTGCTGGGCACACAGAAGTATTTGTTAAATGCATGAATGAGTGAGTAAATAGATGAAATATTGCAAAATCTACTCAATAAGGAAACTGGGTATTGTGCTTCTAGATAGATAGGCTTGTTAGAAGAACAGAATTTTTGCTAAAGACAAAATAGGCGTATTAAAAGTTTATAGCAGGCCTTAAAATTTCAAGTCAGAAACCACAAGTCATCAAATCTTTTAACATGATACCTTAAGAAGCAAAAAAATTTAGCTCTGATGTCAGCTGTCACCATCCAGAATAGCCCACCAGTGCTTTCAATGTCTGAAAGAACCATTCAAATGTCTTTGTAGTACTTGTCAGTTGAATTATAAGAGACTTATTTCCATTATTCTCTTTATCCATACAACATTCTACACCTTTGAAAAAGAAGATACTCTAAAATAAAGGTTCTTAATCCTGGCTACATATTAGAATCGCTCGGAGAGCTCTGAAAACTACCACTGTCTAGATACCACCCCAGAGTTAAGTAAATCAGAATCTTCCCAAATGAAGTAACAAAGTCACTGCTCTAAAAAAATCACATAAACCAAGTGCATTACTGAGCCTGAGATGACTGCCTTGGAGCTCTCACAGCTGATTCAGGGGGACATTGTCACCCTCTCGCATTATCTGCAACCCAGCAAGGAGGTGTCCTATCAGCACATCCTTATGATTCCCTCTGCTTCCCCTTCTGTAAAGTAGAAGGGTTGTTGTGTTTATTCTATAAATATTTAATAAACACATTTGGGGTTCCAGGTCCAGATCCAGGAACTGGGGGAGCAGGGGTGAGCAAGGCCTGCTTGGCCCTTGTCCTTAAGGAACTCAGCATACAGGAAAGGACAGATTTTAGACAAATGAGATATGTAATTAGCTGCAATCCATTAGATGCTGTTTATAAAAGGCATTATAAAAACTTTGCAGAGGCCGATGAGAGTTTAATAGCAAAGCCTCAGCTAGCCTCATCTTGCCCACTTGTCCCCCTCTGCTCCAGCCCTTCTGGACTTCTCTCCTTTCTTCATCATTACCCTCTTTCATCTGGACCTCTGCCATTACTGTCCCTTCACAAAAAATGACTTTCCTCTTTCTCATATCTGAACCAAAAAACCAAACCCCTTGCTGTCGAGTTGATTCCAACTCATAGTGACCCTGTAGGACAGAGTAGAACTCCCCCATAGGGTTTCCAAGGAGTGCCTGGTAGATTTGAACTGCCGACCTTTTGGTTAGCAGCTGTAGCTCTTAACAACCGCTATGCCATCAGGGTTTCCCTCTCGTACCTAGGTAAGTCTTATTCATCCCTTGGGCCAAAATTTGATTTTCGTTTTATCCAAGAAGTCCATCCTAACTCTTAATACTCAGTGTTTCTCCTTCACAGCAACTCACGTAACTGCAATTGTTTTCTTAATTATTTATAATCATTTGTTCCAGGTTAGCCTGTATCAGGAAGGGTTTGAGGCAGCATTGACTGAGAGAGGTATTAAGTTTCAGATGATAAACTCCATGTGGGCAGAAGCCACATCCATTTGATTCGCCACTATAGCCCCGGTACACAGCACAGCACTGGGCACATGGTAGGCAAACACTAAATATTTTTAAACTGGCTTTAACTAGACCATGTAGAAGAAACACTTAAATGGCACATGGATGGCACTAGATTTACGGAAGCTATTGTTATTGTTATTACATCATTTTTTATTTATAATCATGTCAAACCTCTACTATGTGCCAGCCACAGGTGAAGTGGGAAAAAAAGGATATAAAATATGTAACTTTTAGCCATGTGAAATTTATTTACCAGGCAAGGGAAATAAGACACACACACACAGAGAAAACAACCAGAAAACAATTTGAAAGGAGTATAGACTTGGCATAAGCACCAGTAGCAAGGGGGCAGACAAGTGAGAAAGTTGAGTGGGTACACTTGCTACCCAACCCATGTTCTCTCACAGCCAAATAAGCTATGACACTTTTAAACTCAAAGATCTACTCACAAAAGACACATCATAAAGGAAAGTCAACTCAACAACAACTAGGAGGCAAATGAGCATAAAACATGGATTCCAACCCTCAGCAGGAAATAAGCAATTACACAAATCACTTCTTCTATTACCCTTTTGTGTTAGCGGCCTTTGAGGTGGCTCTGACTCATGGCAACCTTATGTATAACAGAATGAAACACTGCCCGGTCCTAAGCCATCTTCATGATCGTTGGTATGTTTGAGTTCAGTGGACTCAAACATAGCCCTTTACTAGGATTTATCACCAGTTGGGCAAAGCAGCGTCTCCGGGTACCAACTGGCTGGTGCAGAAAGCACTGATGCAATTAAAAGAAAAAACACACCCAAAGTTGAAAAACAGGTTTGTGGTTGTAATACTGCTACTAACTCTCTGGATGGCCATGGACAATTCACTTCCTCCTTGTGTGCCTTAATGTTCTCAATCATGAAATAAAAGAGTGAGACAAAAATTTCTTTGGGTGCTTACATGTTTCTGGGCCTCTAGTCTCTCCCCAACCAATACATCTTCTACATTATTGCTAGGGCCTAGCATTATCCCAACACAGATAATGCATATAAATTTTCAGTGAATTGCCATTGTCTTAGGAGTAGTACCCAGTCACTTGGATTTCAATGACAAGTAGAACAAAACACGAGAAAACTGACATAAAGTCACCAACTTTTAGTTTTTTCAATTAAAATATTAGAAATAATACCATTATTTCATAAACTAAAGGATATTTTAACATCAATACAAGGATATTTTATCACAAAATACATAAAGATGTAATCACAGGGGAAGAAAAAGTAGACTTTTATATTGGATAGATTTAACTTTGTGGAAAAACTTTCTTCATCATTTTGATTTTTGTAAAAATTTCACTATAAACCAGTGAAAAGTTTGTCCCTGATTACTACTAATCATGGGATTAGTATGTTGGAAACTGGTGGCCTACAATGCAAAATTATTTTTTTGTTTTCTTAAAATTTTAAATTACTTTCCAACATTTAAAAATCAGACTATTTCACATAGTAATCTGGATTTCTACCCTCTAAAAACACAGAGATTCGATAACACTAGGTCTGCATTCTCGTAAGACATCAAGTAACTGGCATTTTGTGGCCATGGCTCCAATTTCTCCACGATCCCCACCACTCTCTATTACATCCCACCTGGTCCATTTCACTCATCTATGTTACCTGGCTGGATAAAGCCTCCAGGATAAAGCCTCTTCTCTCTAGGAGTTAACTGAAAAGAGGGAGGGAAAAGGAGAAGAGCTGTTTTTTTTTTTTTCCACCCCCCCGCAAGAGTCACTTGGCGCTTTTGAGTGCTTTCTCAATCTTCTTTGAGCAATTTACTTAAAATATTCAGCTGGTTATACCTTCAATCTTCCCTAGCTTCCTATATCCTATACACACAGTTTCTGTTTTTGAAAAATAAACTGTCTTCTGACTCAGTTGAGGCACACAAGTGATTTGATGCATAAATCATACGAACACCTGAAGTAAGTCTATGCTTGATCAACCAAATTTCTGCTAGGGGGCAGCCCAGAGCTACAAAAGCACTGACCACTGACAACGCAAGTCCAATAGAAAAATGTTGGTTGACAAGCTAGGAATGAGAAGATGGGGCTGTCTGTTTGAGTTGAAGGAAGAGTTATTTTGGATCCATGTTGGCCTTTGGAAATTCTTGAACTTAGTGGAGCTCCGGTGTAAAAGAAACCAGTTGAGAAGCTTGGGTGATTTTATCCACTATTAATCCTCCTTCTATCCGTCCTCATTGCCAAGGTTCTAGTTCAGGTCCTCATCATTTCTCACCAGGACTATAACAAAGCCCCACCTGGCCTCACTTCCTCCCACCTCACCCATCCAGCCTCCAGTTCCTGCTCCAAAGAGCAGCCTCAAGGTGCTATCAGGAGACTGTCCTCAAGCTGACACACAGGATTCTTCAGCTCTCACATTCTGTCCTTCCACCTTTATCTCCTACCACTCCCTCATGTATACCCCTGATCTAAGTAAATGAAAGTATGCGTTTAATGAACAGCCATCTCCCCAACTAGTTTGTAAGCTATGTGAGAGCAGGTAGGGTATTGGTACTTGTACAGCATTGTATCCCCAGCACCGAGAGAACTCCCTGACATATCTTGGCATTCAATATACCCTTAGTGAATAAATAAGGGAGTGAATAAATTATAATATGAGCTAATATTTATTAATTCCTCAGTTATTTCATTTAACCCTCACAATAACCGTATGAGGTAACTAATTGTCTTACCCCCATCTTGTACAGGTGAGACTGAAGCAGACGGAAGTTATCTTTCTTGCCCAAGGTCACACAGGTAGTAACTGGCAGTGCCAGGAATCAAATCAAGGGGAGTGACTGCAGAATCCACACATTGTTGTGTGCCATTCAGTCAATTCCAACTCATAGCAACCCTATAGGACAGAGTAGAACTTCCCCCATAGGGTTTCCTGGGTTGTAATCTTTACAGGAGCAGATCACCAGGTCTTTTCTTCCGCTTAGTCACTGGATAGGTTCAAACTGCAGACCTTTTAATTAGCAGTCAAGCGCTTAACCATTGTGCCACCAGAGCTCCTTCAATCCGCAACATACTTCCTGTAATTACTTCAGACACTTTGAAAACCAGACTTCAAAATGTCTTCTGGCTGTAAGACTGTGCATTTGAGACTGTACTCAACATTAAGTTACAGTCTACATTCTCAGGATACTGGTCAGTCCTCTTCCGATCTTGGCTTGCTGGAGTCCAAGCCCCCCACCCACAAGGTTATATATCCAGATGTCTGATTCCAAACTGATCTAGCATTAGCAAAGTCTGCCAAAAGGTAAAGGGGCCCTGGTGGTGCAGTGATTAAAGCACTGAGCTGCTAACCAAAAGGTTGATGGTTTGAACCCACCAGCCGCACTTCAGAAGAAAGATATGGCAGGCTGCTTCCAAAGATCACAGTCCTGGAAACCCTAGTGAAGCCAAGAGGCGAAGAAGTAGTGATCAGAGAGGTTGCAGAAGAAACCAGAAAAAGACACTGCCTGATCACTCAATTTAAAGTAGCCATCTCCCAGCCCAGGCACTCTCTATCACAACACCCTGTTTTATTTATTTATTTTTAAATTGCATTTATCATTACTGAAATTGGGCTTAATGGCCCCCATTTCTTAGAGAGTCAGGTGTCAATGATTTTTCCTGGTTTTCGAAGCCCCTCTCTGTGGTCCAACTGTGCAAAACCACTGCTCTTCTGCATATTATTGCCTCTTTGATCAGGCCAATCTCCTCACTTTCTTCTGTGCCTACCTGCTGGCCACCCTCAAAAAACAATCCAAACTAGTTGCCATTGAGCTGATTTTGAGTCATGGAGCCCCCAAGTACCACAGAGTCGAAGTGTTACATAGGGTTGTTTTGGTGATAATCTTTACAGAATCAGACTACCAAAACTTCCTTCCATGGAGCTGCTGGGTGGGTTTGAATCGCCAGTCTTTAGATTAGCAGCCAATTGCAAACCACTTGTGCCATTCAGGGACCCTTAAGCTTTTCAAACTGCACAGTCCTTTAAGGCCTAATTCAGGGGCCACCTCTGAGAAACTTTCCTTGATCACTCTTACCTACAGCAAGAAGTATACACTGCCTCAAGTTATTCATTGGCCTTTTTCCAGTGGATTAAGTCTAGACTCCCTCACTTGATTGCAACCTTCCTGAAGTCAGGCTTCCACAGTGGTAAGCACCTAGAACACACATAAAATCACTTGATTGACACACTGACCCTCCTGGCCTGGCCTGGGAGGTAAGATTAGGGAAGGGGTTGAAGTTTAGAAGGTAATATATCATGGAAGGACTAGGTCAATATTTTAGCTCACTGGTTCTCCACTCTGGCTTAGCATTAGGACCTAAAACATAGGTCCAGGCCAATTGAATCAGAATCTCTGGGAGTAGGATGGGGACTTTGGTGCTATTTAAAAGCTCCCCAGGTGATTCTGATGCACAGTGAGGGCTGAAAACCACTGCAAAGGTCACAGAAACAAGCCGCATAATTAAAGCCATAATGAAACACTGTAACTCTTAAGCTCATATTGGTTAAAGAGCGCTCAAAAACTCTAGAAACTTGGACTATTAGGAACAACTTTCTGCACACATTAGTGTCTGGCTTTAAAAATAGCCAAGAACATGGCACTAAAGCCCCACCCCATCCCATTTTTCATCTCACTTTCAGGGGCCCTAAAATGTAAGAAAGTATCTCTGGGTAGCACATGAGGTCCCCAGCATGTCTATGACTAACCAAGATGTTCGGCAAATATTCTTTATGATAACTGTGTTTTGTACTGCTCCAAGCTCGGTGGGTATCACAGCTAGTAAAACCTTTTTGTATTATTTTAATAATATAGAAATACCCAAACTGCTTGCACCATTGTGAAGGTCTCCAAAGCAAAGCTTCCCCCAAAGCCCAATTTTCAGTATTGTTGCCCCCAAAGTGTAAGGGATTTTTCCATAATTCCCAATCTAAGACAAGGTCGTTTGGAACCTTGCCTGAGGCTCAGAGGACTAGATAAGTTGCCTGCTAACCATCTCCATGCCGAAGCTCCACTCACGGTTCATAACAACTTCTGAGGCAACGGTTTGGTTTTGGTTTATAGCTGCAGCGTGAGGTTTCAGAGGAGTCTCAGTCTCATGTATAAAATTCTCACTTTGATTTTAGCCCCACTGGGTGGTGCAAACAGCTCAGCTGCTAACCGACTGTTTGGAGCTTTGAGTTCACCCAGAGGCACCTCAGGCAAAGGCCTGGTGATCTACGTCCAAAAATTAGCCCTTAAAAACCCTATGGAACACAGTTCTACTATGACACACATGTGGTTGCCATGAGTTGCAATCAGCTTAACAGCAAATGGTCTTACCCCACAGGCACACTTGGGATGCTGTCCCAAATGACTGTCCCTTTCATTTGTCATTGCCTCATCGTTGGGAACATGGCATTAGGTGAATGCTGATGCCCTTGAACAACTTAACAGTGATACCATTTCATTTGCCAAAGCTTACCCAAGTACCCGCTTGCAACTTTAAAATGTTTACTTCCTAAAGACAGGAAATGAAAGGATGAGTGGGATGGCACAGGACTGGAAAGGACCAGAATCGTCTTGAGAAATCACTTTCTCCCTCCCCCTGCCAACAAACCAAGGCTACACTTATCTTTAAGAAATTACCTGAAATGTAAAATTCTTAGAAACCCTGGTGGCATAGTAGTTAAGTGCTACAGCTGTTAACCAAAAGGTTGGCGGTTTGAATCCACCAGGTGCACCTTGGCAACTCTGTGGGGCAGTTCTACTCTGTCCTATAGGGTTGCTATGAGTCAGAATCCATTCAATGGCAATGGGTTTGGTTTGGTTTTTGGTCCCATGTCTCACTACCCATATAGGCAGAAATATCTTCCTTATTTCTGTCTTAAATTCTCATCCATACATTCAGCAAACATTTTTGAGCACCTCCTCTATGCCGGGTACTATTATAGACATTGGGGAAATAAAAGGAAATGAGATAAAGTCCCTGTCCTCACAGAGCTTACATTCTGGTGAAGGAGACAGAAGAGATGAGAAACAAATGGAAATTTAATATGCTTTCTGGAAGTTCTAAGGGCTATGAATAAAGCAGAGTAAAAGGATAGATAGGATCCCTGGGTGGCGCAAATGGTTACGCACTCAATTACTAGCCAAAAGGTTAACGGTTTGAGCCCACCCAGAAGTGCGTTGGAAGATAGCCCTGGCAAGCTGCTTCCAAAAGGCCACTGCCTTGAAAACCCTACGGAGCAGTTTTACTCTGTACACATGGAGTCAACATGAGTGGGAACTGACTCAACGGCAACAACCAGAGGATAAGGAACGACAAGGCCGCTCTTTTAGATCGCTTGAGATTTGAACAAAGATCTGTGATCTGTATTAAATGATGGGGCCAGCCAGGCAAATTTCAGGGGGAAGAAGCTTCCTGACAAAGGAACTCAAATGCCAAGGCCTTGAGATGGGAACATGTTTGGTGTGTTCTAGGAAGAGCAAGGAGGTCGGTGTGGCTTCAGGAGCCAGGAGAGTGGCAGGAAGTTGGAGCAGCAACCAGGACCACATATCATTGGGCCTTGTAGGCCATGGTAAGGATTTTGAATTTTATCCTAAGTTTGATGGGTAGCTTTTGTGCAGTTTTGACACAATCTAACTTAAGTTTAGAAATTCACTTTTAAGACTTCCCATTTAGTCAATGTGCAAGGACTTGATTTGATTATGGTAGTTTCAGGATTCCCAAATAGTAAATACTTCTTGTTCTCATCTCTTTTTTCAAGTTGTCCAAAAAGGCATTTCAATTGCAATATTTTTAAGATCAGGGAGCTATACTATTAGTGCTGTTTATATAATATAAGTAAATGGCAAAGACTTGTAATTAAAATAATTTTCGCTTAGAGTCTATGGAACTTTTATTTTTCAAAGAGATCTCTTCTATGCCTTATCTCATTTCAAATAACTCCCTAGGCCTTTAAAACATCAAAGGGAATTCCTCCTGTGATAAAAACCTACAATTTATTTAGCAAAAAACATGTTTGTTATTTAAATATTTTTTACACAAAGACTTATGAAATGAAGTTTTGTTTGTCTTGTATAAATGCATATTCAAATAAAATGACTTATTTTCTTTCCCTTAGAAAACAAGCTTGTTGGGATTTTTTTCTTTTCTCCCTTTCTTTTTGGTATCAGTGGAGCTGAGATTTAAAGCCAGGTCTTCCTGACCCTAAAGGCCAGCCCATTTCTGCTTTGGGCTCTCAGAGAAGTGAAACTTCTGGGGAACAAGTTATTTTGTGTCCTCGTCATTTTACAGGAGTCAAAAAAACAAGTCTCTCCTCATTACCACATTTTGTATTGATTATTTAACTTCACATACAGAGCTTAGAAACCCCTACAATTTTTCTCTCTTGCTACATTTTGTACATATTTAGCTGACATATAGAGAAGTTAGAACTCCCTAAGTTTTTGTTTCTAGAATAAAGAAAGGAAGAGCCAAAAAATAATAATAATAACTCTTGTTTACCTGAGAACATTTGTGATTATTGAGTGCTACAGGCTCCTGCCACCACTCATCTGTCAATTTGTTGTACTGTGGTGGCTTGTGTGTTGCTGTGATGCTGTGAAAAAGCAAAGATTTTACTTTGAGGACTAAGGTGCACCTGACCCAAGCCATGATATTTTCACTTGCTTCATATGTGTGTGAAAGCTGGACAATGAATAGGAAGATTGAAGAATTGATGCATTTGATTGTGGTTTTGGCGAAGAATATTGAATATACTATGGACTGCCAGAAGAATGAAGAAATCTTTTTTGGAAGAAGTACAGCCAGAATGCTCCTTATAAGTGAGGATGGCGAGACTTCATCTCACATGCTTTAGACATGTTACCAGGAGGGACCAGTTCCTGGAGAAGGACATCATGCTTGGTAAAGTAGAGGGTCAGTGAAAAAGAGGAAGACCTTCAGTGAGATGGATTGGCGCAGTGACTGCAACAATGGGCGCAAACACAGCAATGATTGTGAGGATGGCACAGGACCAGACAGTGTTTCGTTCTGTTGTGCATGAGGTTGCTGAGTTAGAACCAACTCCACAGCACCTAACAACAAGTTCCTGAGAAGATGCTCAGGGGTAATTCTGCTATAACAGCTCCTTACTTCTCTGGCAAAACCACACCTGGCGTCCTCTGCTCCCTCTATCGTCTCTCTCTAGCTGAACTCTTCCTTTCCCATGGCTTTAAATACCATCTCTATGCAGAAAACTCTGATTATTACCTTGTGCCCCAGCCTCTCCTTGGAGCTACCTTCCTATATCCATCTTCCTTCACTGCCTGGGAGCCTTGTAGGTATCTCTTATATAACACGTCCGGATAGAACTCTGAATCTAGTCATCTCTCTTTCCCTGTCTGTTTCCATCCCATTAGCACCACCATCCAATGGCTTGCCAAAGGTAGAATCCTGGGTATCAACTTTAATTTCTCTCTCTCCTTCACTTTCCACCTCCAAACCAGGAAACATTTCACCTAAAATTTTACCTCAGGTTCATCCCCCAGCCTAATATAACTACGACTCTCACGCCCTGGACCTCTGAACTAGCCTCCTTTCAGACTCTTGCCATCCCATCTCTCCAAATGATTCTCTCCATAGCTACTAAAAAAACAAAACCCACTGCCCTCAAGTGGATTTCCAACTCACAGTGACCCTATAGGACAGGGTAGAACTGCCCCATAGAGTTTCCAAGGAGCGCCTGGTGGATTTGAACCGCTGACCTCTTGATTAGCAGCCGTAGCATTTAACCACTATACCGCTAGGGTTTCCCCACAGCTACCAGAGAAAAGTTGGGCCCTGCTGGAATAATTGACATAGTAGTAGGCTAAGTGGGTGCCAGAGGGACCCATTCTTTCGGGAGCAGGAAGTGAGAGAGTGTATTATCTGTACAGAATTTAAAAATATTACCAGAACTAACTAAAAGTTGCCTTGCTTTTTCTTATCACCATGGTCCAATAAACAAGGTGAGTTTGACATTTTCCTCACCACTCCTATCACCCTTGGCAGCTATTGTCTGACAGAAATTCCTGGTTCCCAGAAGGCAGTGAGAGTGACAGGAGCAGGAGTTGGAGAGGTTGTAAGGGACCAAGTCATGCAGGTCCTGCAGCCAAGATAAGAAATTCAGATTTTATTCTAAGTGCTTTGGAAGGTCATTGAAGGATTTTAACACGGGAGGCAACATGACCCAATTTGTGTTTAAAAGGCTACCACAGCTACCAGGGTGACCTTTAAAATACAAATTGGGTCATGTTACCTCCCGTGTTAAAATCCTTCAATGACCTTCCAAATCACTTAGAATAAAATCTGAATTTCTTATCTTGGCTGCAGGACCTGCATGACTTGGTCCCTGACAATCTCTCCAGCTCCTGCTCCTGTACTCTCACTGCCGTCTGGGAACCAGGAATTTGTCAGACAATAGCTGCCAAGGGTGATAGGAGTGGTGAGGAGAATGTCAAACTGACCTTGTTTATTGGTTTATTATCACCATGGTGATAAGAAAAAGCAAGGCAACTTTTAGTTAGTTCTGGTAATGTTTTTAAATTCTGTACAGATAATACACTCTCTCACTTCCTGCTCCCGAAAGAATGGATCCCTCTGGCACCCACTTAGCCTAGCACTATGTCAATTATTCCAGTAGGGCCCAACTTTTCCATGCTTCAGATTCTCTACACGTACTCTGTCTAGAACACTTTTGCCTCAAGCTTCCCAAGACTAGATTCTTGTTCCTCACACCTCAGCTCAAATAACACTACCTAAGGAGTGATTTCCAGGTCAAACCTAGTTTAATATATGTACTCCTTCTGGCCCCTCTTATACACTATTTCTCTAATCTGTTTGCTTCCTTTAATCCCCTTTTTACTATTTATAACTATTTTTTTCATTTGTATGTTTATTTTTCACATTATTAGCTCCAGGAGGTCTGGGACCACCTTTATTTTATTTACCACTATATACAAGCTGGAAACCCTCATGGCAGAGCGGTTAACAGCTACAGCTGTTAACCAAAAAGCTGGCAGTTCAAATCCACCAGCCAGCCGCTCCTTGGAAACCCTATGGGGCTGTTCTACTCTGCCCTATAGGGTCGCTATAAGTTGGAGTTGACTTGACAGCGATGGGTTTGGTTTGGTTTGGTTTTATATACCGGCTGATAGCACATGCCATGTGCCTGGAATACAATGTGTACTCAGTAAATATTTATTGATTCAATTTATGGTTGAGTGAATGAATAAATGAATGAAAGTTTACAAACTTTTGGCCCTCTTTTCTGTTCAAACATTAAAGTTATCATTTAGTTTTTAACATGTGACTTACAGCTGCATTATAATTTTTAAAATTACTTATGGTATTCAAGAAAAGAATTAAGAAACTAATTGGAGTAGAAGACACTGGGTGTTTTGTGCATGTGTGGGGTTTTTTTGTTTTGTTTTGTTTTCATACAGGAATGCCAAAAATTTGTTAGGCTTTCAATATTGAGACAAAGTAGATAGGAAGAGTACATAAGATCGTGAAGAAGGCATTTTTCCCAATTTTCTTTACCTTTCCTTTCCCGGTATCACCGAATGGTGCAAGGTTGAATATTGAATGAGATGTCATCCAATGCTCTTGTTTTATAGGTACACAAACTGTGACTCAGAGATTAAGAGTTTTCCCCCAATTTACACAGAGTTTCTGGCACAATCAGGACTCAGTTCTAGGTTTTCTTGATTCCTAGTCCAATGGCCTTCCCATTAGTCACAACTCTATTCCTCTCTCTCAGAGTTCTCCAGCTCAACTATATCAGCTTTCATACGAAGGCCCTCCTCAGCCTAAATTAAGGAGCCCTGGTGGTGCAGTGGTTAAGAATTTAGCTGCTAACCAAAAGGTTGGCAGTTCAAATCCACCAGCTCCTCCTTGGAAATCTTATGGGGTAGTTCTACTCTGTCCTATAGTGTCACTATGAGCTAGAATTGGCTCAACAGCAATGGGTTTGGTTTTTTGGTTTTGGTCAGTGGTGTAATAGTCAAAGTGCTCAGCTGCTAACTGAAAGTTCTGCAGTTCAAACCCAGTGACCGCTCTGCAGGAGAAAAGACCTGGTGATCTATTTCTGTGAAGATTATAGCCTAGGAAATCCTATGGGGTAGTTCTACTCCATCACATGGGGTTACTATGAGTTGGAATTGACTTGAGGACACACAACATCAGCAACTTAAATTGCTTTCTTTAGACATTGCATTTTTCGAACTGATCCTTTTCTTCTTTGAACCACGTGTCCTTTTTCTACAGTACCACCAGCTTTTCTGAAAAATTGATACTTTCCCAAAGGAGTAGTATTAGGGGCATGTGTGTGTGTGTGTGTGTGTGTGTATACATACATACCAGTTCTCCCTTCTGCTCATAGATAACCTCATAATTAGAACTTCCCAAAGTTTAAAGGGATACATCATCATAATCCATCAGGACACTCCTTTGGGGGCCTGTTTCTGAAGCTGACAGAGTCAGGAGTCTACAGGAGATTCTATCGGCCTCTTAAGCATGAATTCTTAGGCTCTTTGAGTTAAGTTTTCATACGTCTTCCTTCTTTTCACTTTTTGTAATGCTGTGCAATGCAACAGCTCTCTTCTGCAGAGTCTAAGTAGAATGTACCTCATTGGAACCTGGATTCCATTTACTCCAGTCTTCCTATTAATGGAAAGGGAAAATAATTCAACTGGCAAAAAGCACTAGCAGAATAGCAGAGCAACTAAAACCAACTCCTTTGTGGAGTATGGTGTCCCTGTTGAGATAGCAAGTCAAAAAGAACTTTTTTATGTCCATCAGTGGCATGGAAGTATTTCCCTGAATATACAACTGTGAGTCTCATACTCAAGCCCCAGTATGCTCTATCTAACTACACTACTTTGGGCAAGTTACTTAAACTGTCTTTGCCTCAGCTTCCTCATTTTTAAAATAGGGATAATAATACTGATTTTCTTACATGGCTGCTGTGAGTATTAAAAGAGTTAATACGTATAAAATACTTGGAACAGGGCCCGGTATATAACAAGCCCTCAGTAAATGTTAGCTTATGAACAAATATCTTTGATAAGGACTTAAATGAATCAGCCTTGTTTAAAAGTCCACCTCAAGTAGTTACAAAGTTAGGTTCTCTCACAGAGCTCTAAGCTCATTCTCTCCTAAGATTTTAGGGCCAACTCTGGGGAAAAAAAAAAAAAAAAATTTTTTTTTTTTTTTCTGGGATAGTCACTCATTATCTCCTTCTTTCTAGAACAGCATAGTGCATAAGTATGAAAAATGCAAGGCTCTAAGGAGAAATAATTAGTCTATGTCCCCAGTCAAGAGTAGCTTCCCACACTCAAGGTAGGGAGTAGAACTTTGCAAAAAAGTAAAATAAAAATCAATGCTTCGAGGCCTCATAGGACCAGGGAATGAAGCAGGAGCAGAAGGCCCTTGCTCTTGCATTAATCAGTGACTCACAGCTTCTACACCTGGGAAAGCAGTGACTGACACATGACAGATGAGAAATTGGTATATGATAGTTGAGTAGGTTATGCATAAATATTTGAAAGATTACTCCAGAGTTTCTCAATCTCTTTAAAATCACAGATAAGACAGTCCTACTCCAGGCCTTCTGCATCAGAATATGAGTGGGTGGAACTAGGATTTTTTTTTTTTTAATTCTACATATAAATCCCATATACAACCATAAGAAGCAACAGAAGATTTGTTTCAGTCTAAAAGAACTCAATCCTCCAGCATTTTCCATATATTGCCTAGGTCAGATTATTCTAGTCCTGGCCATTCCACAGCACAGTGTTAGTGAAGATATCAAAAAGTTGACATCAAGGGGAAAACCTGCTTAGGTCAAGGCAAATTAAGAAGTTATTTGCCAAAAGGGTAGACAACAGCTATATTATTTCTATAAATGGCTAAGACTTTCTAGGTGGGTCATGTGCTTCATGTTGTTGACATTAGAGTGAGTACGTGTACAGGTAAGCAGAATCAAATGTGAGGGTGGAGAATCTACTTCCACTTGTGATGCTGAGTTGCAAGGCAACAACATTTATTTTAACAATATCTTATCCTTGATTCAACATTAATTGTGAGCTTTGGAAAGTTTACCTTTGAGCTTCTAGGTAAGTTAGGGTTTTTTGTTTGTGCTTGTGCTTTGGTGTGTGTGTACATGTGTGCGGGTGTTGTGTGGTGTTTGTTTTTAAGTATGGTAAATTCCAAGTTTTTTGTCCTTAATATACCTGAAAAGTAAAATATATATTCCACTTCCAGAAATATTCTCATTTGATACTTAGAAGTAATTTGACATCTTTCCTTCCCTTGGCTCAAGCCACTTGCCAAATCCACACTCAACCAATAGAAAATTGCACTGTTCTTGAAGAGACTTTTTTTTTTTAATGCAACTCTTACCAAGATATAGACTATAGCCTTGCTACTCACAGTGTGGCCCGTCGACCAGCAGCATCAGCATCACCTGGGAGCTGAAATGCAGACTCTTAGGCCTTACCCAGACCTACAGAATAAGAATCTGCACTTAAACCAGATCTTTGAGTGATCCGAATGCACATGAGAGTTTGGAAAGTGCGAGCTTAGAGCAGCGTTGCTCTCTGGATCAGTGGTAAGGTGATCACCTATGTCAGAATCACCCAGCATGCTTCTCCAAAAAGGCAACAGACCCTCGGAAGTGGGGGCCCTTGCAAGTGCATTTTTAACCAGTTCCTCTTCTTCAAGCTTATGCAATCTAAGTTTGAGAATTATCAGAGGAGCATTTTAGAACATTGCTTCTGTTATCATTTTCATATATATGATCTCTTCATGAGACTGTTATTGAGCAAAATATACCTAGAATTAAAAAACAATCAAACAGCACACTTTACTGCAGACACATTAGTCATATACACAGGCCACATTAAAAATAACTGTAAATGCAGAGAAGCTGCCTTTTCAATACCAAGGAGGTATTATTAAATATCTGCAACGGAATGCAGAAGAACTGGTTAATTGTGTGAGACAGAAGAGGGAATACATCATCAATATTAATGTCATTAAACATCCTATAATCTTGTTTAAACATTACTGTCTTGTACACTCTTTAAAATATTATTTTAAAGTCATTGATTCTAATAGGTTACTTTCCATACAGGAGAAAGTATTTTGTGCTCATCAGACATGAAGAAAATGTTTACAGTTTTACCAAAAAAGTGGTATTCTGTTTTTATTCCTTTTCTACACAGTGATAAACTTTATTTATAATTACTAAAGGTGAATTTCCTTTCGAAGTTGTTACTCTGTCTATGCAGTTTCGTGAAAGAACCAGTCAATCTTTTGTTTAGAAAATCCAGTTAGGTGCAATTTTCATTTTTCTTTGATCTTTGAATCAGAAAAGTACAACTCAAACTCCATTTTGCAAGATTCAGTTTGTCTCTGCAAACATCTGGACATCAAGGAATGTGTCTCCCATAGATCTCTACTTAGATTTAGTTAACATTTTAGAATTGGGAAATCATTTGCTCTTAAAATACATCAAAAAGATTAACATACAGAACTTAATTTTTCTGACTTAATGCTCACACAGAAAGTTAGAAGAAAAGGAGACATCAGCCAGGACAAGAAATTAAATTTCAAAAGACTAAGTAGTACAAAACACCTTTGAAATCCTACTTCCGGAAAGGCTACGTACCTCGGAGTATAGAATTCCCATGCTGGTTCTTCACGGGCTTACTTCACCTCTAAAACTTATCTTCTGGAGGTATTTCTGATTAATTTCAGAACCCTTCCCAGCTGTGAGAAAGGTCCCTAGATGCCCAGGCCGGTGGCAAGCCCTTTCTTTCCACACCTGTGAGTGATTTCCCAGCAGTTCTGGCAGCAACACACCTTCTAGAGAGCCCTGCCCAGTAGCACAAAGGCATTGGTTTACAGTGTATCATCTAATGTTACAACCCTGGGGAGCCGGTTTCTGAGTCATATTTGCTCTGCCAATGGTAGCACTCAGGAGGGAAGGAAGCCAAGTTGAGGGGGAAAGGAAAGTTCTCATATTGGTAGGAAGTTTTCAGGGTTCAGAATAGGACACTGTAGTTGGGACATTTCCTAACTGAAATCTGGTTGTTGGGGGTCATTGAGAAAGGCTAGAGAACAACAAACACACTTACGAGAGCCATACGTGTCAGACAAAAGGTATGAATTTTTTTGTATTTTAAACACAGATAAAATTATTTATTATACCTTGAAGTTTTTTATTAACATCAACTGATAAAAATAAATTAAGGTTGATTTATAGATTGTGTGATTTTACATAAATGTGTTCACAATCACTTTTGAGGGCACGTCTGAGCAACTCATGTTGAAAAAGAACTAAACTCTTTGAAGAATCAGTCCCATTTACATCCTAGTTAATTATATCCCTTTAAAAGTTTTCCACTACACTAACAAAGTTAATATATTTAACTTTCCTTTTGAAGCACATCAATTTCCAGCTACGGAAACCATCTCGTTAATCTAACAAATTAAAATTACCAATGTAATAAATCTTAAATTGTCTTCAACATTCCAGTACTATTTATAAATGTAGCCAAACTATTTTATAATATTCAATTTAAAAATCCTAAGTTTAATATCAACTACTGCATTATACATTTTAAATTGAGTAACCAGGCTACTTGATCAAACACACCAAATTTTCTTAAACAGTGTAAACAGTTTATATACTAAACATAATACCAAATATTCACACATTGTCTCTGAACTTAACACAATCATATGTATTTTAAGCTTTTCCAGAATTAAAACACACCCCACTCCCACCAGCCACCCTCCACCCCCACATATACAGGCATTACAGAAACAGTTCAACCAGCCCAAGTGAACTGATGTGATTGTCCCAGTCACTCATGTTTCCTTAGTGGCCAGAGATCCAAGGCCTGTGCCTATACACATCCAGGAAAATTCTTCCTACCCCACTGATGGACATACGGAGCTGTTTCTGTAATGGCTTTATGGTAAAATCTAACCTCCCAGAAGTTTAAGAATTAGCTAATTTTGTTACAGGATGGGGAAGTCTGCAATGCCCACTAAGATTGCAACCGACTTCCTCTTTGACTTGGTTTTATTTTGCATTTCTTTAGTCTCTGGAGACTCCGGGGTCTTCCCATTGACTTAAAAAAATTAATATTATTTCTACTGTGTACTTCACCCTCTTATGCAAATCGTTTGTAATCTCTTTTAGTCTTTTGTTACCTCTTTTAGGAAACCCTGGTGGCATAGTGGTTAAGTGCTACAGCTGCTAACCAAGAGGTCAGCAGTTCAAATCTACCAGGTGCTCCTTGGAAACTCTATGGGGCAGTTCTACTCTGTCCTATAGGGTCGCTATGAGTCAGAATTGACTCGAGGGCAATGGGTTGGTCGTTGGAACCTCTTTTAAGGAGTCCCTTGTGGTACTAGCAGTTAACCAGCTTTGCTTTTAACAGAAGAGTTGGAGGTTCAAATCTACCCAGAGATGCCTTGGAAGAAAGTCTTGCCAATCTACTTCCAAAAAATCAGCCATTGAAAACCCTGGAGAGCCCCATTCTACTCTGAAACACATGGGGTCGCCATGAGTCAAAATTGATAGTAACTGGGGTTTTTTTTAATCTCTTTTAACTGATTTACATGGAGAGAACTCTTCACTCTCACTGACTCTCTGCTAAGGTTGCTGCTAGCTTCCTACTCCAAGCTTTGTCCTCCCTGACAGAATGCTGACGATTTCTTTAATTTTCTATTAGGATCGTGACTCATCTCATTGGTTTCTGCATCTCTCTCTTGACTGTTTCCGATTCCAAACGTACAATATTCATTATAAAAATTAACTCTTTCATTGAATGGCTCGCTCTAAAAACAAACCAATAAAAAAAGCATAGACTCATTACAATTTAATACTTGCATTTAACTCTAGGTCAGTGTTTCTCAGCCAGAAGTGATTTTGCTTCCAGATAGGGTTGCCAGATTTAGTAAATAAAAATACAGGACACCCAGTTACAGGTCAACTAAGTGATATCTGTTGCCATTGAGTTGATTCTAATTCATAGCAACCCTATAGGTCAAAGTAGAACTGCTCCATAGGGTTTCCCAGGAACAGCTGGTAGACTCGAACTGCTGACATTTTTAGTTAGCAGCTGAGCTCTTAACCACTGTGCCATCAGGTTTCCAACTGAAAGATAATGGTGCCTAAGCAAGCAGAGCAGCAGTGGGGATGGTGAGAAGAAGAAGAACTGTAGAGGAGTGTGTAGGAGGTAGAAACATGGGCTTTGTCAACTGCAAGCTGTGAGGATATTGTCTTTCAGCTTCAATCCCACTTTTCTGTATTTTGTTCTCTGATGCTGACACTGACTGGCACTCTGCAAGCCATGTTTCTTTTTTCCTAGCTGGCCTCCTGTCAGAATCTTCTTACAGGGGGTGCTCAAAGGAAACTCTAAGACTGAAGAAGGAAGAAAGAGACCCACATGCTCACTGCTCTTATCAACATCATCTGAGCAATAGCACTTTATCCTAGAAACTGCAATTGGCCTAGCTTTTTCCCATACTCCAAGAACCAGCCTGGTCCTATCTTTCAGGGTGGTCACCCCCCACCTATAAGCCAACTTCACGGAGCTCCTTCTTTGAGCTCCTGGGGTGATAGCAACAACGAGGCAATTGCCCTTCCTCAAGACCAGGTGTCAGATTTTCAGGGTTTTTCCCCCAAGCTCCAAAACTCTGATAATGCCAACCTCTTCTCTTTGTTTCCCCACCCTAGCAGAAGAAGCTATTCCTGCAATTCTACCTCTATGTTACATCAGTGTTCAATCTTTGCCTTTTCAGTCCTCCAATACATATTTAACCAATTCCCTATATTAAATTCTTTCTCTTAAAATAACTAGGATGGTTTTTCTGACTGGGCCCTGGCTGACAATGTGTAGAGATGTTTAAAGCTAAACATAACAAGAGTCCTCAACTAATCTGATATAAAATGCATGGGGTCCTGGATGCCACACCTGTTTCTGGATTGGGAAATTTAGTAGATTTTGATACCTTTCACTGAAATGCAAAACGCTATAGGAAAAGGAAGATTAGGGAAGGGAAGAGATGATCAGTTTAGTTTTGTACCAATTGTATCAATGGATCAGTAGCACATCTAAGTGGAGATATCCAACAGGAAATTTGGTATATTGTTCTGGAATTTTAGAGTGAGATTCAGGCGAGAAACAAAGATTTTGATAGTCATTAACATATAGAACAGTGGCCTTCAATATAAGAAATGAAAGAGTTTAAATACCCTAGTAAACTCTAGTTTTTTATTTTGTTTTGCTCCCTAGAGCCTTATAAAGTCCTTGGGTACACAGGGCTATTTCTTCTATAAATAACACAAGGACTTTTTCTTTTCATTGTTGCACCTTTTAGTGCTGACAATTGCTATCAAATCAAATAAGTTCTTTTGGTAATCAGAGTGTTTGCATTTCAGAGTTGTATGCATTGGAGCCCTGTCACCTTCTTCTGTGATTCTCTTGCTTGACAATGCTTTTTGTATTGTTTCTTCACTTAAAATTAAATCTAGGACTCAGAGGCCAAATTGCAACAATAATTGTTGTTTTACACTAATATACGGTCTTTACTTCCAAGATTGAAAGAATCTTGTCAAATTTGAAGTCAATTTTGAATCTGTCATTGAATAGAAATTAATTATGATGAAGGAGGAAATGGGGTCAGCCAGTCCTTAAAAAAAAAAAAAAGGTGGCATCGTAAGTTTAAATTTAAAATAGGTCATTTCATTGCTAAGTAAGATTGCTTAGCACTCAGGCTACACTTAATTCCTTGGAGTGTTCTATTTCTGTGTCATCCCCTACTATTTACTTGTGGAATTAGTCATTATCATGCCACTGAAATGGTAATACAAAGAGTAAATATCATACTCAAGGCCCGGTAGTCTTTGGAATGCTGTGTTTTGTGTATCCTAATTTTTGAGCTATTTTAACCTATCTGAGACAAGCGAGTCTATTTCTATTTCTTGGTAAAAACAGAAAAGCAAATAAGAAAGTAACTATACTACTGACAAATCCTGTTGCCTTGGATGACTGAGGATATAATAACCTACTTCTGCAAACTGTCCACTACTCCAGCGACTCAAGAATCTGCTGGATGACGTAAATTGTTACCCTCTTTCTGTTTTGCGGCAAAACCAATTTCACAGCATGACACAAGGGTGTGAGTAAAGTCTTTATTACTCTAACCTAAGATGGAAGATGCTGCCTACGTTAAACCGGTGCCTTTTAGGGTTTTAAAAAAGAGATGATTTATGAATGCTCCCTTGAGTGGCTTTAATGTTCATTGTATCGCATTCTGTTCTGAACCTATGAAATATAGCCTCAAGTTTTTCTGGGCATTTGTTTGGTTGGTTCCATTTTTTTAAAAGGGGGTTTTGTTTTTGTTTTAATTAAGTTTTTGTTAAGGTCAAGGCTGTCAGTCTTTGGTTGGCCAGATTCCTATTCTTTTTCTTTA
The DNA here is from genome assembly GCF_024166365.1 of Elephas maximus indicus. NCBI lineage: Eukaryota > Metazoa > Chordata > Mammalia > Proboscidea > Elephantidae > Elephas > Elephas maximus. The sequence continues at coordinate 39,667,866 of NC_064834.1, forward strand.
GAAGCTGACCTACTTCCCCAGTTCATGGTAATGCCAGATCTTTTCAATCAACCATTTATCATAGAATAAGGCATGGTCCCAAGGGTGTAGCTTCATGTACCACTCTATCAGTTCAAAACATTCTTCTCTATCAGTCACGAATCCACCAAAACAAGTGAACAGAACTACGTAGGCCTGAGATAAAACAGTCAATGGTCTTGACTTCGTAAAATTGCTTTGAAAGTATTAAGAGTGGCAGCATCTAATAGTTAAAAATCTTACGTCAGTACTTCTTTCAGGACCAACCATTTTATAAGGCACTTAACATACTAATCTTTAGAAGTGTTTGTCCATATTCATAACCACTCTTTCCCACTCCCATTTTATATTCCTCATACTCACAATTACGTTTTGAGCCAGCTGCGTGATGCAGTGTTTAAAAAGGCTAAGGAAACAGTGGCAGATAGATATTCCCTGTGACATTTAGGATATAAGAAACATCACAGATTTATTTTTTAGATCAAATTATATGTGACTTGAGCCTTACTTGCCAAGGCTTTTGAATAAATCCAGTATTGGTCAAATTCCTTGGTATTTCCCTGCCATGGGATTTATAAGAACCCTTGAGGTCTGGCACACAGTGATCACTCTATGTATTTTAGCCATCTTTGCTATTAATATCATTTGTATCATTATTATACAATGCACTGAAGAAAAACTTAAGAGCTGGCTAAAATATAAATCCCTCATATCCACATCGGAGCTAACGAATCAGAATCTTTAGGCAAGGGCCTGGGGACCTGCATTTTAATAAACATTCCAGGCAATTCTGAAAATGGGGGTCCAGAGTCACTTTGAGAAATGGTGATTTTTGATCTTTCAGGTGCAAAAGTCTGGAACAGAAGTAGCACAGTGACAAACTGAACATTTTCTCTCTCTCAAAGTGCAGTTTTATACTTGTATTTAAATGTGTTTGAGTATGAGATTTTGGAAAGTTTTCACAAAAAATTAATGAAGCTGTGTTATGAAGACCAGATTCAAGGGGGAAAAAAAAAGGACAAAAACATGGAAAGGTCAGCTTTCCAACCCTCTCCCACTGCTTGGTTCCCTCAACCACCTCATTCCACACCCACACCCAGCAAGGAAAAATGAGAGAAATAACCAAAGGTTGAGTGGTAGCAGCTCTTTCTTGGGTCCTGCCTTAAAGGCCCTTGCATCTACACTGTGGCTCACTGACATACATCTCTCCTGGGTGAGAGAGAAGAGGCAGAAGCAGGCAAGTTAGCAGTTATGTTTAAGAGCTTTATCCTTTGTTTACCTGGATCAAGAATATTGGTGACAGAATCAGTTCCCCTGGACACTATTTCTTTTTTATATTCAGTGGGTCTAATGGGCTGAAAAGGTTAATAAAAAAAAAATTAATCCCTAGGATTGATGACTCATTTATTGAGTATTCAGTAAACATTAACTACTTATATTTTACAAAATATTGTGCTTGCTTCTTAGGAGTATCACACATTCTGCATGATTGAAGACCTGCCACGCATGCCCCAGCTAGGTTACAACACCTCTGCAACTTCAATGCCCTTAAATCTCTCAATCCAAAAAAAAAAAAAAAACCCATTACCATTGAGTTGATACCTACTTACAGCAGCCCCACAGGACAGAGCAGAACTACCTCCAAGGGTTTCCAAGGAGCAACCGATGGATTCAAACTGCTGATCTTTTGCTTAGCAGGGGAGCTCTTAACAACTACAGGCATTTCCCTCTGGACATCTTTGGGGCTAAGGTTGCCTGCTCATTTCTATTCAGGCATAAAGCCTAAAAGAGTCTTTATGGTAAACTACCTGCGAAATAAGGGCAGGTTCACACATGTGTCTGAATTGTTGGTACCTTGATTTCGACCTTTCCTGAACACTACGTCTTTCTTTCTTGACCATCAATATTTGGTTGTTTCTCTTATTTCAACTGATACATTCTCAGTAGGGGCAACATCACCCCCTAGAAGGCAAAACTGATTCTTGGGGGTAAGGAAAAAAACTTACTGTTTTTATGAATAAAGCACAAATATAATAAATACGGTACATAAATGGTTATAATTTTATTTGTCGTTGAAATTTTCATGGAAGGAGCAAATAGGAAAAAAAAAAACACTTTCTTAAGGGAGAACAATGAGAAAAGGCAGAGAAACACTGTTTTAACTGATTTCAGCCTTGATTTTCTAGTCTATAAAATAAACAACTGTTTTTTTTTTTTACTCTAACCTATTAAAAAGAACTATATATAATCATTATAGAAAATTCAGAAAATAGAGAAGAAGAAAATTTCCAAGAATCCCATCACACACATAATACACACTCATGTAACAACACCAAACATATAGATAGTGCTTGCTTTTACCAGGAAATAGTTTAAGCTCTTTATATGTATTAAACCCTTTAGTACGAACAGCAATTCTATGAGGTGGTTACTAGTATCATTTATAGATGAGAAAGCTAAGGCACAGAGAAAATAAGTAACTTGCCCTGAGTCACACAGCTAATAAATGATGATACCAGGATTAAAACCCAGGACATTTAGCTTCAGAATTCATGATTTGAACCATTAGCATATGTGGCCTCTCTTTTGGTATATATACATCCAATCTTTTTCCTATAAATATATAAACACATTTTTTTTGTTTATTTCCAGAAAAAAAAAAGATTTTGTGCACAATCTTTTTTATCTTATATTTTTCCTTTAAAAGCATATAGTGACATTTTCCAAGTCATAAAATAGTCTACATCATCTTTAGAGACTAGTTAGAATTTCTTTGTGATGGATGATAAACAGCACTTAGCACTGTGCTGAGCCTTTTGCCAGGGTTTATAATCCCTTGAGATAATAATAATTAAAAAAAAACAATAATAACAGCAGTTATTAAGCATTTACTATCACCAGACACAACTTAAGGACCTCATCTACATTGCCTTCTTGAATGTTTTTTCATAATAAACCTATGTTGTTGTTGCTAGGTGCCATCAAGTTGATTCCAACTCATAGTGACCTTATATACAGCAGAATGAAACATTGTCCCATCCTGCGCCACCCTCACAATTTTTGCTATGCTTAAGCCCATTGTTGCAGCCACTGTGTCAATCCATCTCATTGAGAGCCTTCCTTTTTTTTGATGATCCTCTACTTTACCAAGCATGATGTCTTTCCGCAGGGACTGATCCCTTCTGATAACATGTCCAAAGTATATGAGACCGTGTCTCACCATTCTCACTTCTAAGAAATTTTCTGGCTGTACTTCTTCCAAGACAGGTGTGTTCGTTCTTTTGGCAGTCCGTGGTATATTCAATATTCTTCCCCAACACCATAATTCAAAGGCGACAAGTCTTCTTCAGTTTTCCTTATTCATTGTCCAGCTTTCGCATGCATACGAGGTGATTGAAAACACCATGGTCAGGCTCACCTAAGTTCTTAAAGTGACATCTTTGCTTTTTAACACTTTAAGGAGGTCTTTTGCAGCAGAATTGCCCAATGCAATGCATCGTTTGATTTCTTGACTGCTGCTTCCATGGGTGTTGATTGTGGATCCAAGTAAAATGAAATCCTTGGCAACTTCAATTCTTTCTCCATTTATCAAAATGTTCTTTATTGGTCCAGTTGTGAGGATTTTTGTTTTCTTTATGTGGAAGGGTAATCCATACTGAAGGCTGTAGTCTGTGATCTTCATCAGTAAGTGCTTCAAGTCCTCTTCATTTTGAGCAAAGCAAGGTTGTGTCATCTGCATAACGCAGGTTGTTAATGAGTCTTCCTCCAATCTGATGCCCCGTTCTTCTTCAAATAGTCCAGGTTTCTGGGTTATTTGCTCAACATACAGATTGAATAAATATGGTGAAAGGATACAACTATAATGCACACCTTTACTGACTTTAAACCACGCCGTATCCCCTTGTTCTGTTTGAACCACTGCCTCTTGGTCTATGAGGTGGGTACTATTGTTACCTCTACTGATGAGGTAAATAAGACTCTAAGAGGCAAAGTACTTACTCAAGATGGGGAGAGTCCAGACCCAAACCCAGATCTGTCTGCCTCCAAACTCCTCCTTTTACTACTGCACAGTCCTGCTACCTCAAAGAGACCATAGTATATTTAATCTTTATGTACTTTAGTTCTTACAGGCAAATAGACTTCTTGCTGTCATGATGGTTTCTTGGTTTCCAGACCTTGGCTCATTTCACCACCCCCACTCACTTCTGACACTCCATATTGCTAATTATGATCTTGGATCCCTTGATCTTTTTAAAATCTAATTTGACCAGTCTTTGTCTTGTTGCGTTTCAACACCAGCTTTATTAACTGTGATCTAATACTTTGTCTTGTTGCATTACAACACCGGCATTATTAACTCTGACTAATAAAGGGCACAGTAGATAAATTCAAAGTTCTTAGAATTTTTCTCTCTCATGGCAAGGGCTTCCTGAAACTAGTCCAGAGTCACACAACATGAGGGAGCATCTGTGGCCTCTCTTTTGGTATATATATATCCAATCTTTTTCCTATAAATATATAAACACATTTTTTTTGTTTATTTCCAGAAAAAAAAAAGATTTTGTGCACAATCTTTTTTATCTTATATTTTTCCTTTAAAAGCATATAGTGACATTTTCTAAGTCATAAAATAGTCTACATCATCTTTAGAGACTAGTTAGCATTTCTTTGTGATGGATGATAAACAGCACTTAGCACTGTGCTGAGCCTTTTGCCAGGGTTTATAATCCCTTGAGATAATAATAATTAAAAAAAAACAATAATAACAGCAGTTATTAAGCATTTACTATATTATCACCAGACACAACTTAAGGACCTCATCTACATTGCCTTCTTGAATGTTTTTTCATAATAAACCTATGTTGTTGTTGCTAGGTGCCATCAAGTTGATTCCAACTCATAGTGACCTTATATACAGCAGAATGAAACATTGTCCCATCCTGCGCCACCCTCACAATTTTTGCTATGCTTAAGCCCATTGTTGCAGCCACTGTGTCAATCCATCTCATTGCAGGTGTGTAAAATAAGACCAAATTAGCTAGGAGCTAATGTTACATTTTCTGCACATTTTCCCAGCCCCTTTTTTCACTTCAGGGCTCTTCTTCCCCATGAGGCTCCTGATCATACAAGTCAGGTGGAAACCACTCATGATCACATAGGTCAGGTGGAAACCACTCATTATTTGCCTCTGTCTTGTAGATACACCCAGCCCACAAAATTAGTCAAGCCGACAGAGTAACTAAATTATAAAAGATGAAAGATTCCATACATCTTCAGAGGTTTGATTCCTCTCAAAGTTTACCTCTAGAGTAGATAGGAGTGTAAATTATTACAGCCACCCTGGAAAATTGTTTGAAAGTATCCAGTAAAAGTCTACATATGAATATCCTGTAATCAAAAGTTGTTACTTTTAGTTATATTCCCAACTGAGATGTAAACACAAGTGCACCAAAAGACATAGAAAAAGGTTCAAGCAGCATTATTTGCCACAGACAAAATTTGGAATCAACCAAATTCTATCAACAGTGGAATTAATAAAATTTTCTGTATTAATACAATGGAATATGGCACAACAATAAAAATAAACAAGTTATCACATATGAAAAGATGGATAAATCTCAGAAGCATAATGTTGAGCAAAGAAGCAGACACAAAAGAGTATATACTTATTATTCCATTTATATAAAGTTCCAAAGAGGCAAAGTAATCTATGGAGTAACAGTTACCTCTAGGGAGGAGCACAGGACAGGAATTGGGAGGGACCTTGAGAGAGCTCTGTGGTGTTTTCAATGTTCTATTTCTTGACCTGTGTTATGGTCTCACAGATATATTCACTTTACAATAATTAATTAAGCTTACGATCTGTACGGAAACCCTGGTGGTGTAGCGGTTAAGTTCTATGGCTGCTAACCAGAGGGTCGGCAGTTCAAATCCACCAGGCACTCCTTGGAAACTCTACGGGGCAGTTCTACTCTGTCCTATAGGGTCGCTGTGAGTTGGAATCGACTCGAAGGCAACAGGTTTTATTTTGTTTTGTTTTATGATCTATACGTGTTCTTATATGTATGCTACTTTTCAATTAAAAACAAAAACAGACCTAGCCTTCTCTAGGGCAAAAGGACTTATTTCCAAGAGATATGGCTTTCTAGGGTTCTCTCCCCACACTGCTTCCTCATCCCCTCACCAAAGCTGGAAATGATCCACGCTATTAAATAATCTTCCAATCCTCAGTCTTGCCAAATTCCTTGTTGTCCCAAATGGCAGTGACTGCATCCCACCTATGACTAGAGCAGGCCATGAACACCTGTAGCACATGCCTCATCCCAGCCCTTAGTCACCAGTGGCCCCAGAGGAAACCATCTTGTTTGAGAAGTGTGATAGGAAAAATGGAACCTGGAATCTGCCTTTACCCCTCTTCTTTTCCTGGAAGGATTCTGATGTGTCCTGCCTTGTCTTCCTCTATCAGCCATGCATGAAAAAAAGAAAGAAAGAAATTGTCATTGAATGCAATTAGAAGAAGGAAGTAGTAAAAAAAAAAAAAAACCACTTAGACTGCCATCTGGTGTATTTCTGCTAAATGGCACAAATATCTCTGTGGCTAAGAGCCATAGAATTTAGAGTCTTTCCCTGAAGGATGATTACAGGCCTCTCGTTTTGGATCTAACCTTTAACAGAGTTATAAGAACTCTTATGAATCTATTTGAGAAATATTGAATAACTAGATGTAGTGAACTTCTGTATGTAGTTTTGGATGTGGTTCTGAACATGGAATTTCCAACTATGGAAAACAACAACAAAAAACAAATATTGGATATCTCAAACTCCTTTTCACCCCCTAAACCAAACTCACTGCTGTCAAGTCAGTTCGGACTCATAGTGACCCTATAGGACAGGGTAGAACTAACCTATATGATTTCCAAGGCTGTAATCTGTACAGAAGCAGACTGCCACATCTTTTTCCGGTGGAGTGGCTGGTGGGTTTGAACCACCAACCTTTCAGTTAGCAGTCACACACTTTAACCACTGCACCCCCAAGGCTCCTTCCTTTTCACCTCAGACATGAGTATATTACCTAGGGTTCACCAACTAGAAGCACCTGCCAGCCTGAGCTTAGAATTAGAAATTCAAATGGAAGAAGTTGAGACTCTGCCATTTCCATTTTAGTGACTACTTCCATGTTCAAAAGGCAGTAATAGCAACGGTTTTAGCAACAAGGTGCAAGAACTGTGAAGGGTCTGAGATTTTATCCTACTTGTAAGCTAACAAGTTAAACTGCACCATTTCACGGATGCTGATAGAAGACACAAGACCACTGGGTCAGAGACAAAGGACTGTTATTCATGGTACAGCAAGCTGCATGAACGTCAGTATGTGCATCAGTTTTCCTTGCCCCCATATCACACAGGTGTGATGCAGATGAACCCAGATAAATAGATACCTGCATATACAGTGGTCTTATTACAAAAAAAAAAAAAAAAAAAGGAATTCTTATCTTAGGAAACCTGAATCTTTTATAATGCGCAGTAAGCATGCCTACTCTTTGGTCTGGAGGAAAATAGTATCTCTACCTTCCATACACTCATCCTCGAAAAGATGTTATTGTTGTTGTTATGTGTTGTCAAGTTGGTTCTGACTCATAGCAACCCAGTCCTGCACCATCCTCACAATCATTGCCATGCTTGAGTCCATTGTAGCCACTGTGTCAATCCTTCTCATTGACAGTCTTCCTCTTTTTCACCAACCCTCTACTTTACTAAGCATGATGCCCTTCTCTAGGAACTGATAACTCCTGATAACATGTCCAAAGTGTATGAGACAAAGTCTCACCATCCTCTCTTCTAAGGAGCATTCTGGCTGGCTGTACTTCTTCCAAGACATATTCTTCTAGCAGTCCATAGTATACTCAATATTCTTTGCCAACACCATAATTTAAAGGCATCAATTCTCCTTCGGTCTTACTCATTGTCTGGCTTTCGCATGCATATGGCACAATTGAAAATACCACACAGCTTGGGTCAGGTGCACCTTAGTCCTCAAAGTGACAACATCTTTGCTTTTGAACACTTTAAAGAGGTCTTTTGCAGCAGATTTGCCCAATGCAATATGTTATTTTATTTCTTGACTGCAGCTTCTATGGGCATTCATTGTGGAGCCAAGTAAAATGAAATCCTTGGCAACTTCAATCTTTTCTCTGTTTATCATGGTGTTGCTTATTGGTCCAGTTGGACCAACTGTGGAAACAAACCATCAATTGCTCAAATGCAAGTTCAAGTTGAAGCTGAAGAAAATTAAAACAAGTTCATGAGAGCCAAAATATGATCTTGTGTATATCCCACTTGAATTTAGTGACCATCTTGAGAATAGGTTTGTCACATTGAACACTAATGACCAAAGACCAGACGAGTTGTGGGATGACATCAAGGACATTACACATGAAGAAAGCAAAAGGTCATTAAGAAGACAGGACTGAAAGAAAAGGCCAAAATGCATGTAAGAAAAGACTGTGTAAACATGGGGTGGAGGTGGCATCTGACCTCCTTTAACTTCACAAGAGGGAAGGAGAATCAAGATCAACAGTCCAAAGATGATTCCTATGAGGCAGAGATCAGACATGCCTCCTCTCTCGGCCGTCTTTACCAATTCTGGCACCAGCTGTTCCTCTCGTGGAACTCTACTTCTCTGCCGGGTTTGCTAATTCATTGGAATGGCCACAGAGAACTCACAGACCATACTCAGAGTTATGAGGTTCATTAGGGATGTAACAGGTTACAACTCAGATTCAGGAGCACTCAGGATACAATTCTTCCATCAAGATAGCCTCTTCTCAGTTGTGCTTGGAGACACCCCTCTCTCTGGCCCTTGGCCTCTGCCCTGCTTTGCCAAGTGTTACAAAGCTCTTCAGTCTGCTAATAAGTGCCTGGAGGCAACCCACTTGGCCGGTAAGCCTCAGGCTGAAGGTGGTCAGCTCTAACTCCATGGACTGGCAAACCTAGCTCCACCAAGGGCCCAGAGGCACCCTACCCCACCAGCAAGGCTCCTGCCCAAAGGCGCTCAGCTTTCTCACTCAGTTGGTGGGGAAGCCCACTACACTGTCAGCCGTCTATCTCCTGCCTGTCTCCTGATTCTGCTGCCTCTGCTGCCGTCATTTCTCTGCTGCTGCTTCTCTCTGTCTTTGGTATTACAGTTCTCTCTGTTTCCCTGGATCTAGGTGGGTTTCAGCACAGGGATCCCAGGTCCAAAGGACACACTCTGCCCCTACCTCTTCCTTGGTGGTGGTGAGATCCTTCTCCTCCTGCCTCTGGGATGGTTCATTTTAAGCCTAGCAGGGTGGCAAATCTGACCAATCCCCTCATTAGGGTTCCATATACCTTATAATCATTTGGTGGGAGTTACAAAGGCTATGGCTAGAAGAGCCATATTAAGCAATTCATTGCATCACACTCTGAAGCTTGCTCTTAAATGTAGAGTAGCTACAATGAAATGATGAAGAAAAAGAGTTAAACAGAAGATTTCAAAGGGTAACTCTGAAGACAAGGTCAAGTATTACAATGAAATGTGCAAAGACCTGCAGTTAGAAAACCAAAAGGGAAGAATATGCTTGGCATTTCTCAAGCTGAAAGAACTGAAGAAAAAATTCAAGCCTTGAGTTGCAATACTGAAGGATCGTATGGACAAAATATTGAACAATGCAGGAAGCATCAAAAGGAGATGGAAGGAATACACAAAGTCCCCGCACCAAAAAGAATTGGCTGACATTCACCCATTTCAGGAGGTAGTTTATGATCAAGAACCAATGGTACTGAAAGAAAAAGTCCAAGCTACACTAAAAAAAAAGGCACTGGTAAAAAAAACAGGGCTCCAGGAATTGAAGGATTACCAACTGAGATGTTTCAGAAAATGGATGCAACGTTGGAAGCACTCACTTGTCTACGCCAAGAAATTTGGAAGACAGCTACCTGGCCAAGCAACTGGAAGAGATCCATCTGTGTGGCCATTCCAAAAAAAGGTGATTCAACAGAATGTGGAACTTATCAAACAATGTCAGTAATATCACATGCAAGTACACTTTTGCTGAAGATAATTAAAAATGGTTGCAGCAGTACATGGAGAAGGAACTGCCAGAAACTCAAACTGGATTCAGAAGAGAATATGGAGCAAGGGATATCATTGTTAGTGTCAGGTGGATCTTGGCCGAAAGCGGACTTTAAAAGATAGTCTGGAGCAAAGGCAATCAGTGCCTCTGCTCAGAAGATGTGCAGAAATATAAGAGGCCAGCAGAGAATTGTCTCCTAACAGAGGTTTCAAGGGCCAGTGTCAATAGAATTAGATATGCTAATCGTAGTGACTCAACCCACATTGCTTCCAGCGGTATCTTCATCGGATTGGTTCTGTAGCATAACTTCTGGCATTGGCCCTGGCTGTATTTTTGCCAAACCTGATTCTTCCACCCATCTGGAGTTCATGAGCTGTAACCAGTATTTTCTACTTCTTTTCGAACTCACAATCAATCCTGACTGATGCACTAAGAAAACGGCCACTTTTCACTGTAAAAAAAAAAAAAAAGAAAGCCTATTTGTGTCAACTTCTTGTTCTTTATTTTGGCCAGTTCATTTATCCTCTTAGTGGGTAAATCATCTGCCTTACCCGGTATGAAATTTCCCGTACATCTGCTTTTAAAGAAAAAGGAAGTAATGGTCTCACCCAGAGAAGCTGAATCAAGGGTAAAATCCCCACATAGTACAGTTTCTGAAGGTGCCGGTTACCTGGCCTTCAAATTGCTAGAATCTTAGAGATTTTATCTTAATCCAGGATGAAAAGAAACTCAGATTTGGGAAAACTGTTAATGAGTTTAATCATTTGTTGGTTGCTTCTCTACAACAATACTTCCTAGGGTAGTGTTCACAGTTCTTGCATGATAACATTTTTGTTCACTGATTTGTACAAGCACATGTATATTAATTGGATGGCCTGAGTTTAATATTTCATTGCTGGGGGTAACAAAAAATCAAATATTATTCTTGAAGGATTGCCTCTTAAAGACTTCAAAATCTTAATACTGACCTTCTTATCTAAATATATTGTTTATAATTGTCGCACTGTCTTTACAGTAAATAAAAAAAAAACTTTTTTCTAACAGTTTTCCAAGATGAATTGTATATGTTGCATTAGCTCCCTTCTAAGATCAGCTACTTTGTCTATATTAGCACTTTGAGTTACATTGCAAGTTAATTAAATATCACATTGCACTCCCTCTTAATTTAAAGAATTGTAGGCTGTTAGAGGGGAAAGGGACTTTGAGATCATCTTCTGGTTTACTCCTCAATTAAGAGAGGAGGAGTGACTCCCACATGCTACAAAGTATAGTACTCTGTTTCTTTTTTTAAACACTCCATTTGTTACATTTTACTTAAAGGAAAAAAGTAATACTTGCTTATTATTAAAAAAGGAAAAGAAAATAAACATGTTTTTAAAGTTATCCAGAGAGAATTCAGTACCAACATCCACGTGCATTTGTTCCAGGCCCTTTATTTCTCTCTACGAATTTATTATACTCCTAGATTTACAATGTGTATTTTGTTTCCATATTGATTATTTTCCACTTAGCTTCGTACCATTTTTTTCTTTTGGCTTAAAAGTTCCAGGGCTCCTAAAGATGGTTCCCCTTTCCCCCAAAGTAAAAGGTGATGAAAATTATCATTCTTAGGAGCCAATTTTAAGATATTATTTTCAAATTAATTTCTCACTCTCGCATGCATTTGTTTTTGTTGTTACTTGCCTATAACTTCTGGTGACCTTATGTATAACAGAATGAAGCACTACCCAGTTCTGTGCCATCTTCATGATTGTTAGTATGTCTGACCATCGTTGTGGCTGTTGTGTTGATCCATCTCATCGATGGTTTCCTTCGTTTTTGCTGACTCTACTTTACCAAACTTGATGTCCTTTTCTAGCAATTGGCTTTTCCTGGTGATGTGTCCAAAGCAAGCAAGCTGAAGTAATAAAACCTTCAGAGCAAGTAGATCTATCTCCAAAAACTAAGGCTTTATCCTAGCCCCAACAGGGTCAGATATCTCTATTCTTCAATTGTATATATATATATATATATATATATATATATATATATATATATATATATATATATATATATATATTAACAAGCAGGAAGACCAAAAAGTGAACGTACTGGGCAAAGACTCCAGGTTTTATCACCTTAGGTCTGATGTTTGCCTGGAGGGTTTTATCACCTTAGGTCTGTATGTTTGCCTGGGGGCCCTCTCCTCTCCAAATCATTTTGAACACAGTGGTCCTATTCACCTTTCAAAACACCCTTGTACATTGGTGTGGTAATAAGATAAGCACTTCTTTCATAACTTTTAGAATTTTTATTATTATACAAGTAATAAATATTCTTTGCAGAAAGATTAGAAAATACAAAAGTAGTAAAACTAGAACTTTTTTAAAAAAAGAAGAAAATAGATATCACACGTAATTCCATCCCCCATCATCCAAGAGCTTCCTGAATTCCAGTCATTCTCCATGCACTGAGATAAGGCTGGAATAAGTTATTTCCATTACAATAGCTTCCTTAGGCTAAGTCAATACAGATTTTAATCACGCTAAATAGGATCTTAATGAAACATCTGCTGATAGATGCATTTTGGCTTTTTTGTCTAGCCTGCATTGCAAATGTCTCTTTTTGGCTTGGACATCAGAGATACAAGAGTAACCAGATCCTTTCAAATGAAGAGCATCATTGTCCTGGCAATAAGCTTGAGTATTTGCATGCTAAATGGCCTGTAAGTAAATAGACAAGAGTTTACCCTCCTCCCTGCTGCAAAACCTTGATTTTATGGGCTATTTTTTTTAATGGACTTGCAGAATAGTTCGGAGATGTCTCTCTTATCTGTCTCACCCCTCCTACTATCTGCTAATAAGGAATTCTCTTTTATTACTAATAGTTATGATAACTGTGTAGCGAGTGCCTGCGGTGTGCCAATCATTGTGTTAAGCACTTTAGTATATGCTACCTCAGTGAATACTTACAAACTTCCTTTGAAGTAATATAAAGGAGCCCTGGTAGCACAATGGTTAACCGCTTATCTGCAAACAGGTCTATGGTTTGAACCCACCAGTGGCTTCTCAGAAGCAAAGACCTGGCAATCTGGTCATGTCTACTCTATTACACAGGGTCGCTATGAGTCAGAATCGACTCAGTGCTACATAACAACAACCACAATATTATTATACCTGTTTCACAGATAAGGAAATTAAAATTAAGAGAAGTTAATTTACTGGCTCAGAGCCACACAGCTGAAAAGTGGCAGAACTAATATTCAGACCCAGGACTGTCTGACTCCAAAGCCTATTCTCTGAACTGTTCCACTAAATAGCCTCTCTTTCTGCAAACATGGCTCAAACATGGTTCTAAGGATTCAAGTACAGAGGACTGCATGGGACCAAGACAATGTAAAGGGACCAAGACAATGTAAAGGGCCATACACTCAAACCTTAACTCCCTGAAGATCCTGTCTTCTGAGATCTAAAATTCAAATTTCTTAGGGTCAATAATTGCTGTTTTATTTAGTACAGCTGCCTACCATTTTCATTTTTATCTCAGCAATTTGGTAAGAAAGCTGGTATCTTCCAGAGGCACATTCTTCTGATGAGATTTCATATATGTATAAAAAAAAACTTTGTTTTGGATGGAAACCACCTGAATATCTTTGACAACTCTTTTCCTTCCATCCTTATGCCTCAGGTGAAATGTGTGTAATAGGGATACAGTTACGGACTTGGTGAGGTCAGAGGGGACTATAAGAAGTTTCTTGCTTCTGGTCTCCCTTTCCTTGCACAGAATTTGGGTAATGCAAGAAGAGAAAATCGGGGAAAAGGCTAGGAGGCTATATCGATCTACATACTAAAGAGCTAAACCAGAGAAGTGAGGGGGTGGGGAACAAAAACCCTGCTGCGTTCAAAAGATGTTGGTGGAGCTTTGAGTATGTGGGTGGGGGTGGGGGGTGGGGGGTGGAATATGAAAGGAATCGAGGAAACCTCTGGGAAAAATGCCATTTGTAAGATTGAAAATGAGATAGAATTTTTAACATTATGGAAGTTTTTCCCTTTAGTATCTTTGTGACGCCCAGTCGTAGTGGTTAGCTGATGTTGAGTCAATTCTGATTCATGATAACCCCGTGCGTACAGAGTAGAACTTGCTCCATAGGATTTTCCAGTTTGTGTGACCTTTTGGAAGCAGATCACCAGTCCTATCTTCCAAGGTGCCTCTGGGTGGGTTCAAACCACCAACCTTTCGGCTGTTAGCCAAGCGCTTAATCATTTTCACCACCTAGGGACTCCTGACACCCAGTAAAGATTTACATTGATCTCTAAAGTTTGGATGCTGAATGGATATTTCTTTAAATGCAACAGTGTACCAAGAAAGAGCTACAAGGTAAAAGAACATGACTCTAGCTTCAAGCTTTCCCCTTGCTTCTGAAAACTATTCCTCCTGCTTATATTCTTGACTTTATCCTATCCTGCCTCCTTCAGGTTCTTACTCTCTTCATTGTCTCTGTTCCCATTCCAGTCTTCTATCTTCCAGGACCTTCCCTCTGCACAGGCTTCCCTACCTGGAGAAAAAAGCTGCTAGGCTCTGATGACCCTCTGATTACCAAGCTAATTTTTGCCTTCCTTTGAGTTTTTTTTTTTTTTTTTTTTTTGAGATAACTGGCCCGCTGTTGTCCCCATTTCCTTCCCAACAGTCACTCATCAATTCCCTGTAAACTGGCAAATGTGCCTACTCCTCTTTTTAAAATGTACTCTCAATGCTCAGTGAATTTTAAATGGCCAAATTACTTTCTCTGAGGTTTTGTTCTCCTTGCCATGTCTGCAGCTGTGGCCCTGTTCATCATCTCCTCCTTCCTGAGACTCTCTTCTTCAGTGGTTTAGAACACCAGCCAACAACATGGCTTCACCACTCCGTTCTCTCATCTGTAAAACGAGGATGGTTATAATATGACCTACCTTGAAGGGCTGTAAGGACTCAATGAGATGAAGTAAGGAAATCACTTAGCATTGGCTGGCACAGAGTAAAGATTAAGTCAAGGTCAGCAATATAATTACTATCACCCACATTCAGCATGGGTGGCTCACACCTAAGATCATCTTTTCTGGACCACTAAGAACTAAGGCTGCTAACCAAAATGTAGGCAGTTTGAATCCACCAACTGCTCCTTGGAAACTCTATGGGGAAGCTGTACTCTGTCCCATAGGATTGCTTTGAGTTGAAATTAACTCAAGGGCAATGAGTTTGGTTTTTTGGTTTATTCCCACCACTGCCCAGGACATGTGGACATTTATTAAGGCTCAATCCTTGATGCTTCAGCCTTTCTCATTCACTCTTCTTGAGAATTTCATCCATTCTCTGGATTTACCTATCACCACTTGGCAGGTGATCCCAAATCTAGAACCACTAGGTTGATTTCTCAGGACTACTAGGCATTTCTATTTGGATGTTTTTCAGTCATCTCAAACACATCGCTGTCTCACTGTAGCCCGTATTATTGCTTGATTTTTTCTCCATTTCTAGCAAAGATACTAATCTGCTTGTCGTACAGACTCAAAAACGTCTTTGAACCCCTTCCTGTACTAAACATAATGATAGATACTTTATAAATGTTATTTCATTTAATCTTCATAAGAGTTCTATTATATTTATTCATCAAGAAACTCAAGCTTAGAGAAATTAACTTGCCTTTGAACTACAATTCATGCAAACAAAAGTACCTTTTTTTTCCCCCTCAGCTACCCTGCCACTTAATATTCACCTTTCACAAATTTCTGTCACTTAATCCTTTACTATTTGTGATAGATGCCCATTCTTTCCTATGCGGCATTTGAATTCCGCTTTCATTCTGACCTTTATTGTCAAGTGCCTTGTGGATTTGCAACCTTCCCCCCTCTGTTCCTTTCTGTGCACCACTTCTATAAACACAATCCTTCATCTTTTGGCCTAATCTGCATCCTTCTTCCCCTACAGGGCTGTTAAGGGAACCAATTGACATTATGGCTGAGAAAGTAATGTACAATCAGTAAAGCTAAAATCTAATAAAACTAGCTTGTGGTGAGCTAATGGAGTTTCCTGATTCCCGTTGACCATAATGGAACAGACACAAGATTAGAATGTAGTGCGGTTGTCAGTGGCCTTAACAAGTCCCACCACTCTCAAGATGTTTTCTCTTCTGTAAAGTAAGGAAGTTGGGTTAGATGATGTCTGTGGTAGCTTCTGATCCTAAAATTTGAGGATTCTGCTTATTCAGAAATCCTATTTTCCACCGTAAAGTGTGATAAAGATCCTCTGATAGGGAAAAAAGAAAAAAAAGGCACCATCAACAACCTCTTTAAATTTCTCCTTGGAGTGGGGAGTTCTTTGGGTTTACACAAGTCTCTTAAAATAGAATTAACAGGACACAATGAATTATGATGGCAATGTTAGATATTTAATCAGAAAGACTGAATAAGTCAATGTAAAAAATGAGAGATTCGTGATTATTTTGCCCCTTGGAGTATGACGAATCCCATAGTTTCTAAGAGACTTGGTATGAAACTACATGGTTTCATTCAAGGTCTATTTTGTACATAGTACATTCAAATGGCAAATAACTGTTATCTACATTAGAAGACTAAGTGTTAGTTCCAGCAACACATGCCTAAATATATATTTAGAGACCTGCTATTTTTAATATTTGTCCTTTGAAAAGGTCATGTCTTTGCCTACATAGCAACACATAAATCTAAGAGTTGTATTTTAAGGCAGTTTTATTCACGCCAATAAAAACTTTAATGGTCACATTTTTTTTTCTACAAGCAGAAGGCATTCTTTTTTTCTGTTGATCAAATTAATTTTAAATTTAAATAACCAATATAATGGTGTCTCGAGTGGTTTATACTTCCTTTTTTAAAGAAAGCTGCTCAAATCTACTGAATAGCTATTAAATAATACCAAAAGCCTGTGATGAAAGGATTCCTACGGCATCGGAACAGCCTCAGGGGAGATGTGAGAGTTAGAAGATACGTTTTGAATGTAAGGGGCATTCGCTGTTCTACCACCTCCCTCCCAGCACCCCCCCACCTTTCTGTCTTCCCACACGCATACTCCATATATATAAATCAACTTGCAGAAAAGTTTTTTGTTTTTTTTTTAATCTAACACCCCAAACACTATCAATATTTTGTTCCACATTTGCCAACATCTAATGTACCTAGAAGACCTGGTGGTGCAATGATTAAGAGCTATGGCTGTTTACCAAAAGGTTGGAAGTTCGAATCCACCGGCTGCTCCTTGGAAACCCTAGAGGGCAATTCTGCTCTGCCCTATAGAGTCACTATGAGTTGGAATCGACTCGACGGCAACGGATTTGGTTTTGGTTTTAATGTACCTAAGGTAGTTTTTTTTTTTTTTAAGGTAGTCCCAGGATGGCGCAAAAGGTTTGCACTCATTTACTTACCTAAAGGTTGGCAGTTCAAACCCACCCAGCAGCACCTGGAAGAAAGGCCTGGCAATTTGCTTCCATAAAGATTACAGACAAGAAAACCCTATGGAGCAGTCCTACTGTGCAACACATGGGGTCATCATGAGTCTTAATCAAGTCAATAGCAACAGGCTTGGTTTGGCTATTTGGAATGTACCTAAATCAAAGGATCAAATAAATATCAGTTGAAGAGAGAATTTAGATTTTTTCATCAAATATCTGCCTGTATGTTGAAACATTTCTTAATAGTATCTAGCCCTATATCTGCAAATTATAGTTTTCAAAAATGCTTTCCTGTACATTAGCTTGTTGGCCTAGGAGGTATCTGGACTATTACTTACCTGTTTCCAATGGGAAAAAGTAGGTTTGGGAAAACAAGGCCTAGGACAGTTTGTAAACGGCAGCAGAGGGCAACGTTCCAGGTATTGGCACCCTTGCACAGTATAACGGACATGAGGATGTATAAAAGAGGAAGTAGTGGATATAAAATTCTCTAAGTCTAAAGTAACTAATACGAAGAGAGCACTAAACTGAGTCACACAATGGAAAGATCCAATCAAATGTGCCTGTGGTTTCCACCTTTGAAGCAGCTGCTTCCTGCATTTATCGACACAGGCTAAGTTACCACATCCATTACGTAACTCCTCAAAGGAAAAACAGGTTATTTAGAACTTATTAGCTCCCTAATGGCATAGACCAGCGGCCCTGTAACTATTGGTCTCAGGACTTCTTTACGCTCTTAAAAGCTATCAAAGACTCCAGAGAGCGTTCATTTATGTGCATTATATCTATCAAATTTTACTATATTAGAAAATGAAGCAGAAATTTAAGAAATCTCTTATCAATATATTTTAAAAAACAATAACAAACCAATTACATGGTAGCCTAAATATAAATTTTTTTATTACGATATAACTATATTTTCCAAAACAAAACAAAAAATTAGGGAGAAGACTGTCATTATTTTACATTTTTAACAAATCTCTTCAATATCTGTCCTAACAGAAGACAACTGGATTCATGTATCTGCTTCTGCATTTGAGGTGTTATAAATACATGTAGCTCTGGAAAATTCCACTGTAAACTTGTGAGAGAATGACAGTAAAAAAGACAAATAATGTCTTCGTATGAAAATAGTCTTACCTGTGCAGGCTCTCTGAAAGAACTTCAGGGTTCCCCAGGCCACACTTGGAGAACCACTGGTATAAACAATAGCACAACCCAGGATTTTAAGGAGACATTTTTTAAAGGACAATAATTTCTGAGGTACATGCTTTTAAGTACATAACAATCTCTAAAATGAGTATTTCTTCCAGCAGAATCAGTTAGATACTTCATTCTTGTCTTTAAGCCCTGGAGATTACGATTTTAGAGATAAACCAGTCAGGAAATTGAAATCTGTGAAACAAAGAACAATACTCCTGCCCATCTGGTTTCGGCAAGAAACCCCAGTGAGCCTGGTTGTTACCTCAGGGACCACCAAGGTATGTGCACACACCAAACAATTAGAGGAGTACATGAATTGAAATTTGATGAACATAAATCCAACTTTGCATAATTTCTGTTTGTACTGAGCTGTAAGAAATACAATCTGACCAGAATGATGACAGATGGGGACAGGGAAGTTACTCCAGGCTCTTGAGCTTTCAGATGCCTTAGCAAGGGTGGCAGACCTCCACATTAGGGCCAATTAGAGGCAAAAAGGGGCCTCTTTGTCTTGGATACTAACAACCTGAGGCCATTCCAGTTTTTCTGAACATATCTGTCTCTAATGTGGGACTGGGAAAAAAAATCTGAGTGCTGGCTCCGTATTACTCATCCAGTGGGGAAGGTGTTAATGTTTTGTCATTTGTCATCAGTTGGAAAATACTCAAATGTAGCATTACTTAATGAGAGCAATTTAGAACCTAATGTTCTATTTCTACATGTGCATCAACTAAGGCAGATGACAAGGAAGCCACAATCCCTTATCAGTCTTCTCCTTCCTTCCTTCCTTCCTTCCTTCCTTCCTTCCTTCCTTCCTTCCTTCCTTCCTTCCTTCCTTCCTTCCTTCCTTCCTTCCTTCCTTCCTTCCTTCCTTCCTTCCTTCCTTCCTTCCTTCCTTCCTTCCTTCCTTCCTTCCTTCCTTCCTTCCTTCCTTCCTTCCCCCCTTCCCCCTTCCCCCCCTTCCCCCCTTCCCCCCCTTCCCCCTTCCCCCTTCCCCCCTTCCCCCTTCCTCCCTTCCCCCCCTTCCCCCTTCCTTCTGTCCTTTCTCAAACCCTTCCGATGTACTTATTAGGGATGATGCACTGTTAGAGATACAATCTCATATTTATTTGTCTACCAATTCTGTTTATTTTTACCATTAAAAAAAAATTACCATTAAGTACTTCTTTTCCCTAAATAAAAGCAAAGCTTGCCCATTATAGAAAATTTTTTAAATACATGGAAGAATAAAGATCAAACCCAAACCAAACATACTACCATTGAGTTGATTCTGACTAATAGCGACCCTTTAGGACAGGGTAGAGCTGCCCCATAGGGTTTCCAAGGCTGTAATCTTTACAGGAGCAGACTGTCATGTCTTTCTACTGTGGAACAGCTGGGGGTTTTGAACTGCTGACCTTTTGGTGAGCCGCTAAATGCTTTAACCATTGCATTCCTCTGAAGAATAAAGGAGATTATAATTGCCCATCACTTACTCTTGAGGGGATAATTTTAATAAATTCATCTAGATATTTTCCTATGTTTTTACCTGTAAAAATAGCACGGCGTCAGACCTCCTCTAACTGCAGGTGGCGAGAGAGTCAGCATCAGCATCATCCCGAAGCTGATTCCCGGGAGGCGGAAGTCCAACGTACCTCTGCTCTTCGACTTTTCTGACCCGTTCTGAGACCAGCTGTCCTTCCCAGAGCACTCTCTACTTCTCTGCTGGGTTCCGTAAGTTGTGGCAATGGCCACACAGAACTCACAGGCCATACTCACGATTACGGGGTTGATTAGGGAAGGCACAGGTTAAAATTCAAGATCAGGAGCAACTTAAAAGTAACAGCAACAACTCACAATACAGTTCTTCAATCAGGATAGCTTCTTCTTACTAGCTCTGTAAACCTTCATCTAAAAAAAAAAGTACAAAAAAACAAAAAAAAAGAATAGCTTCTTCTTCTGTCGTGCCTGTAGGCAGGCCTCTGCCACCAGGCCCTGCTCGGGCCTGGCCTCTCACCTTCAGCCTCGGCTCCTCTGGGGCCTAGCCTCTGCCCTTTTCAGGCAAGAGTTACAAAGCTCTTTAGCTCCACAGAAAGTTGCCCAAGAGGCACCCCACTCCGTCATAAAGCCTCCTGCCCAAAGGTGCTCAGCTCTTTCATTCTGTGGGTTGTTGAGCCCACTGTAGCCACCTCTGTCCATGAGCTGGGAAGCCCACACACCATCTCATGCCAATCTTCTGGTTCTGCTGCAGCTGTTTCTCTGCTGCTGGACTCTGCTCTGCTTGCTGCCACTTCTTGCCACACTATCTCACTCTGTCTTCCATGTTACAGCTTTCTCTGTCTCCTCGGTCTAGGAGGTGCTCAGCACAGGGACCCTGGATCCAATGGACATGTTCTGCTCCTGGATCTTCTTCCTGATGGCAGTCAGGTCCTCCCTTTAGCCTCTGGGATTGGCTTCTGAGCCCTGGTGGTGCAGTGGTTAAGCATTCGGCTGGTAACCAAAAAGGTCAGCAGTTCAAATCTACCAGCTGATCCTTGGAAACCCTATGGGGCAGTTCTACTCTGTCCTATAAGGTCACTGCGAGTTGGAATTGACTCGACAGCAATGGGTTAAGCCTAGTAGGATAGCAAAACTGACAGATCCCCTCATTAGGGTTCCATATAACTTATTTGTATAGTCCCACCCCTGCAAGGGTTCTAGGCACCTTATTTGCATTAGCAAGTTGTCCAATCCCCTTGGTGCGCCACAAGCACTTTATTTGCAAAGTCTTGCCCAATCATTTTGAGGGAGTTACAAGACTATGTCTAGAAGGGCCATATAGAAACAATTCACTGCACCACATTACCTACTTGACAATATATGTCTATGCAATTCTGTGTCCTTTTTTGTTTAACATTATATCATAAGCAGTTTCAATGTTGTTGAAAATCCATCATGAACATCATTTTAATGCCCAAAGTTGTATTTTACTATAAATAACACTGTAATAAGTGTCTCCATGGAGAAACATTTTTCCTCATTTCAGATTTTCTTAAGATAGATTCCTTCCTGGAAGTGGAATTACTCAGAAAAAGCATGTCAACATTTTACAGCTTCTGTTAACATATTAGCAAATTTCTTTTACTGTAATGTATCAGAATTATACCACTAGATTTGAGAACCCATTTCATTGCACTCTTACCAGTATTGAAGGCAATGTTTATTTACAAGTAATTTTTGCTAACATGATTGGTAAGGTTAAAAAAATTCTTATCATCTTAAAAATTTGCATTTTTTATTAATAATGAGATTGAATCTTTAAAAGTGCAGGTAAAATTATAGATCCTTTTAAAATTCTTTAAGCTAAAAGTAGTAAAAATACTTCTGTGTCAACTCTTTATCAACTCAATTAATGAAAGGGAAGCACAGCTTGGATCATCCCAAAACTCACTGTATCAGTCAGAGTTCTTTGTGACTAACAATGAAACCAATTCTGAGTAACTTAATCAGAAGAGAAATTTATTGGAAGGTTACCAGGTAAAGAAACAGGAAGTCTGGAGAACCGGATTCATCAAACAGGCAGGGAAGCTTCGCCGTTGGGATCAGAGCAGAGGTCACACCACCCAAACATCCAGCGAGGATACCAGTGGTACTGCCACTGGACACTACCACCTCTCACCTCTGGCACTGCTGTCCATAGACACAGAAGCCACTTCACAGTGAGTGGAATTAATTCTTAATGTCTCTTCCTTGAATCACAGACTCCAGAGTCAAAGATCTGGACAGAAGCCTCTGATTAGCTGAACTTAGGTCATGAGATGGTACTGTAGCTGCCAGGGGGCAGGGACAGTAAGTGTTGGGACATTTTGGCTTTTCTGAGGGTTTGGATGCTATGTAGTCAGACCATGATCAACAACCACTGTAATTGTGTATATGAAATATTTTGTTTCATAATAGGATTCTGGTTAACCTTTTTAATTATCTCTGAATTTTAGATTGCTCAGAAGGACATGAGATTATCTTGTCCAGAACTATAAACTCAAATGTCTACCAGAGCCTCAAATGTCAGTGGGATGGGGTGTACGGAGGTGGTGGGGACTGCTGAAAACTGAAGAGGAACTTCCCAAACTAAAGGGGGCATCTGCTACTTGGCTCCAGCTGATGATTGCCAGACCCTGAAGTGGACCAAATGTTGTGAGATCTTCCAGTTTTTCAGAAAAAGCCAAAAATTCAAATTTTTCTGTAATTTCCCGGTTTTAAAATTTGGAACGAAATTCAAAATTAGAAAACAACATCATTGCTTCTTAAAAATCAAGGTTACAGGCTCTCAGATTGTGACCTCCAATAGTTAAGCCTCCTCATTTTAAAAACCAATGCACATGGGGTCCTAAAAGCTTGTGAGTCGGCCATCTAAGATACAATTACTAGTCCAGTCCTGTCTGGAGTAAATGAGAATGAAGAAAACCAAAGGCGCAAGGAAAATATTAGCACAAAAGACTAAAGGACCACATGAACCACGGCCTCCACCAGCCTAAGCCCAGAAGTACTAGATGGTGCCTGGCTATCGCTACTGACTGCTCCAACAGAGTTCACAACAAAGGGTCCCAAGCAAAGCAGGAGAAAAATATAGAACAAAATCCTAATTCACAAAAAAAGACCAGACTTACTGGTCTGACAAGAGACTGTAGGAACCCCCAACACTATGGCCCCCGGACATCCTGCTAACTCAGAACTGAAGCCACTCCTGAAGCCCACTTTTCAGACAAAGATTAGACAGGCCAATAAAACAAACAACAACACACGTGAGGGACCTGCTTCTTACTTCAATCAAATATACAAGACCAATTAGGCAACTCCTGCCCAAAAGCAAGACTAGAAGGCAGCAAGGGACAGAAAAACTAGACGAATGGACATGGGGAACTTGGGTTAGAAAGGAAGAGAGTGCTGTCACGTTGTAGTAATTGCAACCAATGTTACCAAACAATACCTGTGTAAGTTTTCGAAGGAGAAAGTAACTTGAGCGGTAAAGTTTCACCTAACATACAATAAAATTAAATAATAATAATGGCCCTGTTAAATTGGAGAGGAGCCCTGGTGGTGAAACAGTTAAGCACTCAGGTGCTAGCCAAAAGGTTGTCAGTTGGGACTCACCCGGCTGTTCTGTAGGAGAAAGACTTGGTGATCTGCCTGTAAAGATTACAGCCAAGACAACCCTGTAGGGCAGCTCTATTCTGTCACATGGGGTCACTATGAGTCAAAATCCCCTCAAAAGCACCTAACAACAACAACAGCAAACTGGAGAAGCCAAGGGATCAGACACCAAAAAGGAAGTTCACAAGAACAAATACATCTGGGGAAGGGAACCAAACTGTGCCCCTTCAAGGTGGGCACGAGATAGCTATGGGTGAGTGTTTTGTATACTAATGGTTCAATAACAGCAAACTTGGTCCTTTGGGGTTTTCCTAGGGAAGAGTGGGCCCCATAAAAACGTTTGTAGCACTAAAGAACTGTTGGGCCTTTACCTGCATTACTGCTATAAAATAGAAATAAGTTGAAAATATCCAAAATGTCCAACAGCAGAATATTTAAATAATCTAAAGCATTGTTAATAGAAAAAATAATATGCAGTTACTAGAAACTTGATTTCCCAAAACAAATACCCAAATAAAAGACCTATGGTATTGTACTTTCTAAAACAAAACAATGCATAAGATGAGGCCAGGTGAGGTGAAATGGCTGAGAGCAAACACTCAGTGGTGCCAGAGCCAGGGCTAGAAGCCAGGTTTCCAGAGCAAAAGCCAAGGAGGACAAGCCGATATTCCCGACTTGGTTCTACAGCCACTTCTCTCACTTGGAGGTAACTTCCCAAGCAAACTCAGGAAGAGTGACTGCAACAGTGTGTGTAAAATGTTTATAAATAAATAGAGTCTGTCTAGCCAACAGAAACAGCTTTTGGTGTCAGGTCAGAGTTGAAATCCTAGCTTCTATTACTTTCTAGGTGGGTGACCCAGGGCATATTATTTTTTCTTTGTGACTTAATCATGGAAATAATAAGAGTGCCTTTTATAGGGCTGTGAAGAGGGTGTCCCTGGGTGGCACAAACTGTTAAGCTATTGGCTGCTAACGGAAAGGTTGGTGGTTTGAACCCACCCAAAGGCACCTCTGAAGAAAGGCTTGGTGATCTTCTGAAAGGGCGCAGCTTTGAAAACCGTACGGAACACAGCTCCACTCTGCACACCTGGGGTCGCCAGGAGTTGGCACTGACCGCACAGCCATGGGTTTGGTTTTGGACGAGAATAAAATGAGATTACATGTATACAGTGCCCGGCACAGCGCAGGCACATGGTAAATACCACAAATAATAATTATAATAACAGTAGGAAGATATTGTTTGTGTTTCCCGAGTACACGAAGGTTGGGGGTCAAGGGTATTTGGTGCTGGTGGTAGGGTACAGATAACTCTTAAAGCTGAATTTCTATTATGAAGTATAAGTGGGATTTCCGCCAGTACCCTAACCTTCCCCGGACTCCAATGCCAGTGTCCCAGCCAAATCCAGCTGCTTCACTGCACACTTCGCCGTCTTCAAGGCACCCACTCAGGTCGTTCTAGCGAAACTGACGGTGGCGAGAAGGGAAAGCCCAGGTGGATCCCCGGGCTGTGGGTGGAACGTGGCGGGTTTCAGATCGGAAGGCCGCACCCAGCCATTTTGCTCTAGTGCTAGCCCATCCGCAGGGACATGCTTCCACCTGCGAGCTTTTTCTGCAGAATGCGGGAGGCCGCCTCCGCGGAGGAGGGGGCGGAGGCAGAGGCGGAGGCGGCACCCAGGGGCCAGGGCCGGGGAGGCCGGGACCATCGCAGTGACAATTTCTTTTCCTGCGGCAGCGGTGGCGGCGGCGGCGGCTGCAGTCTCGGTCTGCCGGCCTGCGCGTGGGTTTGAGAGGGCGGGCGCTGCTTGCCCCAGCGCTGGGAAGCCACCCCCGAGAGAGAGAGGAGGAAGAGGAGAAGAGCAACGCACAGAGCCCGAGCGAGTGGAACTAGCCAGGCTCCATCAGTCCACAGAGGAGAAGGGGAGGCACGGCCAAGGCAAGGGAGTGGGCGACTGCTCGCTGGGTGCCGGGATTACCCGGCTGCAGTGTCTTCCAGCAAAAGCCACGGCGGCCGGGGAGCAGCGGCCACACGGATGCGAAGGCCACACGGCAGGCGCGGGGGCAGCCGCCGCAGTCGCCGTCCCACGCGGGCTCCAGACATCAGAGGTTGCTGGTGAGCAGACGCGCGCGCGCGTGTGTGTGTGCGTGAGTGTGGGCGCGCCCCGGCGCAGGCGGGTGTGCACGCCGAGTGCGTGTGCCCAGTGCGTGTGACCAGCGCGTGTGCCCAGTGGCCGGCGCGCGTCGGCCCTTTTTCAGCGAGCAGCGTCCGGTCCCGCGCTTGCCCCGGGAAGAAGTGCGCTTGGGTGGCTGCTGGCTTCCTTCCTTCCTGGCGTCTGGGCTTCCTCTGTGCGCCCCCCAGCCGGCCTCTAGTGCTTGGCTGTGGCTCCTGGTGGCAGGGCGCGACTCTGGCGGTGACTTACACACGGGTGTGCGTGTGTGTTTCAGCTTCAGCCTTGGGATGCAGCCTGGAAAATGATGTCGACTTTCAGAGGGGCCACTGCGCTTTCTTTGGCTGCGCATGTTGTGGCGAAGGAGGGGTGCGAGTGTTGGAAAACAGACCCTGTACCCTAACTGGGCAGATCAGGTTTACTTTTACGCCTTTTTTGAGCGACTCTAAGACGTTTCCTCTCGCCCTGAGTAATTTTAGCTCTTACCGAAGGCCCCCAATGAAGTGGAGTGTCACTAAAACATGTAATTTCCCAGAACTTTCTCTAAAACAACCCACACTGCTGATACCCAAGGGCCTGAAATACTGTAACTACTGGATTAAAAAAAAAATTATACAAGGGAAAAAATAAATAATTTTGGAGGCAGAACCTGATCTAATCTAGAGGACTGAATAAAACCTTTAAGTGTTTTAAGGCGGGGGTGGGTGGGCTCTGGGAAGCAATGTTTGGTAGTAAGGAAAACAGACATCTTTCAAAGCAGGGAACACACTGCTTTCCAAACATCCTGCTATCGCTGAGAATAACATGAAGTTCTAGGTTTTAAAGTGTTTCCAGAAATTCAATGCATATCACTACGATGCTAATTTATGATCTCAGGATTCAAGGCCCTGTCAAGGTCAATATGGCAAATTTATTGCAACAGAGAAATTACACCTGAAGGTTTGATTTCCTGTTCAAAGTTTTGGGGATAGTTTTCTATTGTTGTTTTACATACAGATTTAAAGCCTACTTTTTTTTTTTTTTTTCCAGATGTTGTTTCAATGGGCAATTTTATGTTTTACTGGCTGGATGCTAAATTGAACTTTAAAAATGTAGTCCCCATCTAGATTATAGTGGGCGTTTTCTAGTTGCATTATAAATATTGTATTAAAAATAAATATGTGTTTATTTTTAATACAAGTTAGTGTCTTTG
The DNA here is from genome assembly GCF_024166365.1 of Elephas maximus indicus. Classification (NCBI taxonomy): domain Eukaryota; kingdom Metazoa; phylum Chordata; class Mammalia; order Proboscidea; family Elephantidae; genus Elephas; species Elephas maximus. The sequence continues at coordinate 39,695,084 of NC_064834.1, forward strand.
AACAGTGGGCTCTTCTTGTTTACCATTTGCTCCATTATAGCTTCTTCATTCAAAGCCATGAAACGTTACTGGAATCTGCCTGGGAGATGAACTGGCTGCTTGTTTTCAGTTCAAGCATCTGTACGGCAAATTGTTTGCTATTTTGGGCATTAACTTTTGAGTATACTTCAGCCGTAATTTATGTATCACCTGGTCCTTGAGAGTTTTCAGAAACTTGATTTATGAAATCTTTTTAAAAATAAGCACTATTATATCAGGAAATAATTCAAGTCCTTTACCCATATTGCAGTCTTAAAGGCCAGATTCTTGCCCGCTATTGCCCTGTTTCATAGAACTTTTATTGCCCGTGGGAGGACGGAGGGAGAGGTGACAAGGCTGGTGCCATGACTGTGCCCTCAGCAGAGAGATTTGTACAGTCAGTCACTTCCCTATTCCTTTTGCAGAGGAGGGGTAAACAACAGCTGTCTCTTGGACTTGGTCCCTGAGAAGGGCTGATAAAAACAGTTAAAGAATTGCTAATAATACCTCTTCTTTTTCTCCTTTTATTATTGTGGTAAATACGTATGTAACAAAACATTTGCCATTTCCACATTCTCCACGTACAGAGTTTAGTCATATTATGCTCAACGTGTTGTGCGACTATCACCATTACCCATTTCTAAATTTTTCCATCACCCTTAACAATACCTGTAAAACAAACCCGTTGCCTTGGCAGTCACTAGCGACTCACAGCGACCCTATAGGACAAGGTAGAACTACCCCAAAGGGTTTCCAAGGAGCAGTTGGTGGATTCAAAAGGCCGACCTTTAGGTTAGCAGCCGTAGCTCTTAACCACTGCGCCACCAGGACTCACCCTTAACAATAATCACCTCTTAATATCAGTACACAGGATGGACTGAAACTCAATTTGATCAGACTTCTCCTTAAAAGATTCTTCCCAGGCCTACTTACAGCTATAATCCAGGGAGTGGGGCTGTATTTTACAGGGCAGAAAAGTCTGGTAGCTGTGCTCAAAAATACAAGGGATAGAAGAAATGTGAGAAGAAATATACAGCTAGTGCCCAGGAAGTGGCCTTGCCTGCCCGGTGGGTACATTAACCAATTAGAAACATTTTAATGAATCCACTGGATTCGTGATTCTGTCTATCATCAGCATTTTTTCTTGACATTTATTATTGTTGTTAACTGCCATCCAGTTGATTCCAATTTACGGTAACCCCATGTGTTACCGAGTAGAATTGCTCCATAGGGTTTTCTTGCCTATGATATTAATGGAAACAGATCACCAGGCCCTTTCTTCCACAGTACCACTGGGTGGGTTCGAACTGCCAACCTTTAGGTTGGCAACTGAGTGCAAACCATTTCTGCCACCTAGGGGCCTTTGAAGGTTTTATATAGGTGGCTTCAGTTGAAACTGAGAAATTACTCATGGTCATCCCTGAAAATACTAGAGTCTGCTTTCCATTCTTTGGGGCAGATGGAGTTCAGCTGCTCAATAAACATTTGTAAACGAATAACAATTCTAGAATATCTTTCTCTTCCCAAGCTACTTACATCCTTTTTTGGCAGACGGATTGTTTTGACACCGTATCTTCCTATGACTCACCAGGCATTTTGTCAAATTGAAGCCCATGATACATTTAGCTAAGAAGACCAACATTCTCAGCTGAAGGAACAGTGTTAATTCCTCCAAAATAAAATAAAAACAAACAAAAATCACCGTACTGCTACCTGTTGGTTTGCTTATTCCAGCCACCTGAACATGTCAGCTGTCCAACTGGATGTTTGAGTTCAGAAAACCCGAGTTGACATCAGAACGTTCAGCCCAGGAATAGTCTGGATGTGGCTTTTGTCAGAAATTATTTGCATTTCTAAGCAAGTCAGATGAATTTCTAGTACAATCCTGCATGTCTTTATGCCAAGTGGAGAGGCAAATTAAACTTTGGGCAGATTACTAAACCTTCAAACCACGTATAGTTTGATTTTCTCTCTAAATTCAAAAATAAATTTGTGTTCATTTTGTCCATTGATGTGGTTGACTTAGATTAGACTGTTGGTTGTTTAGTAACTTGCATTTATTAAAAGCACCTTGGTATGAAGAAAAAAAAAAATTTTTTTCTTCTATATATAAGCACCAGTAATTCCTATATGTTGATTTGTCCATGTTAAGCCTTTCAAGGTACTCTTGGAAATCTGTGCATTTTATGCTCTTGAATATTAAGGGTATTATGGAGTCACTTAGGGGAAACCCTGGTGGCGCAGTGGTTAAGTGCTATGGCTGCTAACCAAACGGTCGGCAGTTCGAATCCGCCAGGCGCTCCTTGGAAACTCTATGGGGCAGTTCTCCTCTGTCCTTTAGGGTCACTATGAGTCGGAATCGACTTGACGGCACTGGGTTTTTTGATGGAGTCGCTGGGTAGGGCATGGTTAAGCACTGGACTACTAATTGGAAGGTGGGCAGTTCAAATGCATCCAGAGGCACCTCGGGAGTAAGGCTTGGTGATCTGCTTCTGAAAGGTCACAGCTTTGAAAACTGTATGGAGTGCAAGTTTTACTCTGGCTCGTCATGAGCTAGAATCGACTCAGCGACAACTAACAACAGTGTGCCCTCTTTTTTTGCTTTAGTTCTGATTTTCCATCCTCAGTCATTAGAGGTTCTCCCTGTGACTCATGATCTAATTTCAGGATGAAAGATTAGAAAGCTGCCTGAAATTTGCCTGGATATTAACATTCTGGTGCCTAATAGTAATGCAAGTTTCCACTTTGATATTCTTCTCTTTATGTCCTTCTCCAAGGGGCTTGATAAATTTTGTTTCATCCTGAATAAAGATAAACTGAGATATGTAAACATTTTTTCCTCCATTGGACTGTAAACATTTTTATCCAATGGAGGATAAAAAAAGAATTGCTTATCTCTGTTTTGAAGTAACACAGCCACTGCTATTTTCTGCGTAGTGAGACGTGGCTATTTATATCAAGCATTTATTTGATAAATAGGCATTTGAGCACTTGAACTAGAGTTAAAGGCATATTCCCCCATGTCCTATGAAGGTCCTTGAAAGCCAAGAGGGTGACATTTTGATTTGATGTGGTAGACAGTCATAGGTCCCTTGAAAGGGAGTAAGTTATGACAGCATCTTTTTACAAGAGTACAATTGGGTGGGGAGTGGATTAAGTGGAAACAGGGCATGGAGGTAGCAATCTCATGTGAGATAATGACAGCCTGAAATAGGATCCGGGGGACAGTGTTGATGGAGAAGGGAAAACTTGAGGCAGTCAGAAATCAGGAGTCTTATGTGGGACAGGGAACAAAAACATGTGGCACAAGTATGTTTACTAACATATTCCATGCCTACACCAGACATCACAAGTGGATCACAGCTCGAGTCCTGGTGTACCTTAAGAATCTTGTAACCATTTGCCAAATATTTTTAAACAAATATTAGTTATTGAGCATGTGCTCTAGGTCAGACACTGTACTAATCCTTAACAAATGCTACCTCAAGGATGATGAAGTGGTTAGGAACAGGAGTTCTTTTTCCCACTTACCAGTTGTGTGTCTTTAGGCAAGTACTAACTTCACCAAGCCTCCATTTTCTCATCATTCTGGTCCATTTCTATCTCAGGCTTTGTGGGAGGATTAAGTAAATAAATAAATAGGTTTAAAAGAAAGGTACTTAGTACAGCGTTTGGCACAAACTGCTGGTTGTTACTGTTATTAAAAATGGATTTTTTTTTTTCTTAGCATCATGGACATATACAGCACATACTCATTTGTAATATTTTTCTTTATACCCAGTGATTCAGTGGTGGATGTAGGGAGTATTTGTCTCCCTAATAAGATTTTTTTTTAATATGATTTATCAGACTCTGGGGCCAGTGGCAGTAGTCTGAAAGCCTTGTATGTCGTCCACTTCTCTTCCCACTACAAGATGCTGATGTATTTTCTCATCTATGAGTTTGGTGGACTGATGATGATATTTCAAACCATTTTTATTAAGAATATTTTATAGAGTTACGGCAGAATAAATTCTGTTCTTTCACTTATTGAAGTGATTGTATCTCATGATAAAAGGCCAGATTTTAATTATAGGTGAGAAAACTACGGTAGCAGCAAAAACTAGAAAATTGTTAATTCTTCCAGAGCTTCTTTAGGAATATGTCCTAACTGATTTCAATATTTTAACATTTATTATATGAATCCTTGCAATTCTTTGTTCTCTTAACAAGATTTCAGAAATCTGTATTGTTTTTTTCTAGGAAAGCAAAACTTTTTCCTTGGTCTTGTATAGAGTTTACAGGTAAAACATGCACTATTTAGTTGAAGAAAAAATTTTAAATCTCATTTTGAAAATATATTCTGCCTCCTTTCATTTACCCGTTTGTGTAAATTACACATTTTAATAATTTAACTAGTGCTAAATACCTTTTAAAGAAACAGTTTTGTAATTTCATTACTTTAAATTTAGTGAACGATGACAGAATTTGAGGTCTGGTGAATTTGGTGGAGTTTCTTTGTTTTTCAATTTTCGCAATACTTTTATCAGTGGCATCCCAGTAATTAAACAGAAGATTCAAGAAAGGTTTATATAAGAGATAATTGTTAGGGGACCTATCATGAATTACTCACTTTGATTGTTTGACTTTATGACCCTCCAGGTTAATTTGGAAACACGAGTCCAGAGATAACTCATTTTTAACTCTTCCTGTCCGCACAAGAACTGACTGTTTTTGCATTTGTCTTTGCTCAGAGAATTTCCAGTGTGGGTCTCTTTTGAGACTATTTCTTTTCAAAGTTGAATGAATCCAATGTGCACCTTTTAATTAAAGACAGAAAAAAACCCCAAAACCAAAAAACCTACAACCAGGAGTAGTGATTACAGTTACATCTGGCTCATCTGAAGGCTCTGTGATGGTATGTGTCATGCCTCTAGGGCCATGTCTTTTAACACTGGGAATGTGCATTTCCAACCGAGAAGAATTATAGAGAGGCCTTTATGCCTCTGGTTTCATCCTTAAATCTTCTGGTGGATTGATAATTAGTTCCCCCCCGCCCCCATCTCTTTTATCCTTAAAAAGTTGGTTTATAAATTGGTAGACAGGAAAGTTTTTTTTTTTTTTTTTTTTAACAGTAGGAACAAAATGACTTAGTGATGGAATGAGATTTGAAAAGGGAGGCCTAGGGTAAGCCCTTTGTTCGTTCATGTTCCTGTTCAATGGGGCAGAAGAACTGCTTACTGAATCAATATTGTAATTTAAGCAAAAAAAAAAAACCCAAAAACAATTGGTGTCATAGGTGAGTGTGGCAATGGTTTTTCCAATTGATGAAAAAATTAAAATTGGACCTTGAAATATAAGTGACCATCATATTCTTATGGCATAGTTATTTTTCTTTTGTGAAGAAAAGTGACTAGGGCAGTGCTTCTCAAGCCAGCCTCAAAAAAAAAAAAATAAAAAATCCTCTACCCCACCCTTATAGATTATTATTCGGTCATTTTGGGTGGGGCCCAAGGGTCTTCATTTTAACAGCTTTCTCAGGATTCTGATGTGGGCGTGATGGGTAAACCACATTTTGAGAAGAACTTATTTAAGACGTAATTTTATATTTGGATTCTTCTATTTTTATGTTTTGTTCACTTACTCCTCCTGATTTTCATAGACATTTTCACATAATAGTGCTGCCGTGGCGTTTTTAGAAACCCTGGTGGCGTAATGGTTAAGAGCTATGGCTTCTAACCAAAAGGTCATCAGTTCGAATCCACCAGCCACTCCTTGGAAACCATATGGGGCAGTTCTACTCTGTCCTATGGGGTTGCTATGAGTCAGAATTGACTCGACGGCAGTGAGTTTGGTTTTGGGTTGGTGGCGTTTTTATAATGGCAGTGTATTCTGCATTTCATCTTCTTAATAGTACTTGCTTTTTTCATAATTTATTTTGTTGTTGAGAGTATATATGGTAAAAACATACACCACTTCAAGTTTCTACGAGTACGCTTCAGTGACGTTGATTACATTCTTTGAGTTGTGCAACCATGCTCATCCTTCTTTTCTGAATTGTTCCTTCCCCATTAACATAAACTCACTGCCCCCAAGGTTGCTATCTAATCTGCTGAGTTGATTGCAGGCAGATAGATCGATCTAAAAAGAACATAATGCTCAAAGTAGACATTTGTTACTAGTTAAGCAAAACTATTGTTTGGTTTTAAGAAGAATTCAGGAGATATTTTTGGCTTAAGGTTAATACCTGCTTTTTGATGGAAAGAACCAGAAAACCACAGGGTTGGAGGGAATTTTTAAGAAATAGTGTACATACATCCTTCTGAGTGGCAGATAATGTGGGCAGAGCAGAGACAGGCTTGATCAAAGGGGAAGGTAGGGGAAGACGTACACTGAGGAATAGTAGAAAACAAAGTCTGATAATACAGGAAAAGGGGTCAGATCACAGAGGGCACTGACGTTTAAACCTTTTCTGGCAAGCACTAGGTTACCACTGTACAGTTCTGAGCAGGGATTCACCTGAAGCAAATGGAAGTTAACACCTGAGCCAGGGATACACAGTACCTGGTCCAGAAACGGGTTGCAACAGACTGGTTTGTCACCAGAAAGGCAGAGAAGGAGCAAGGGTGAGAACATGGGGCTCCGAATCTGGCAGGGTTGACTTTGAAAGGTTTATACCGCAGAGCTCTCCAACCCTGTGCTCTTGAAGGTCTGCAACCCATAAATTGCTCTTTCCAGCAACTGTTTTTTAAGGTCAACATTAGATCTCCCAGTACAATCAGCAGCTCAGACCAGCCCATCTGGATTTTGAAAGCCCTTCAATAATGTTTATAGCCTCTACTACTATATGGCGAGCAAGGAGGGCACCATTATTCTCATTTGCGACAGAAGAAATAGGCTGAGAGAGTGAAGTAAGCTATCGAAATTCACACATCTGAAAACTGGCAGGACTAGCAGGATGTAAATTCCACAAGATTAGATACATCTCTCTCCTGGCTCACCATTTTATCACTAGCTCCTAGCACAAAGCTTAAAAAATGTCGCCTGGATGAATTAATTTGTTTGCTAGCAGTATTTGTGGGAAAGATGTATTTTGTCTTGGGATGTACTGAGTGAGCCATCATCATGAAAATGGATGGAGGGTATTTAAAGGCCCAGTTGAAGCCATGAAAAAATATGTACCACAGAATAAAATTATGTTCAGAAAAAAGAAAGTTAATAGTTGAGATGCAAGGAAAGGAAGAGGGAGGAAAAAGAAAACACCTCAAGTTTTTAGAGACCAAGTTTTTTAAGTAGGGAATATGCCACTGATCAAACTCAGGCACTTAGGTTATTTGTAGCTGTCTTGTTCTTAGTTTCTGTATAGAGTTGGTTCCTACTCATAACGACCCTGTATATAACACAACGAAACTTTGCCTGGTTCTGTGCCATCTTCATGCTTGTGGGGATGTTTGGACCTACTGTTGAGGCCATTGTGATCCATAGCGTTTTCACTGGCTAATTTTCGGAAGTAGATTGCCACATCTTTCTTCCTAGAGTGTCTTAGTCTGGAAGCTATGCTGAAACCTGGTTACCGTGGGTGACCCTGCTGGTATTTGAAATACTGGTAGCATAGGTTGCGGCATCATAGCAACACACAAACCACCATAATACAACAAACAGACAGGTGATGGGTCACTGTCTTCAAGCAGTTTTATTTGATGCAGTGATTTCAAGCTTTAATGTGCATAAAGATATTTTGGGCTGCTTGATGGAAATAGACATCCCTGGGGTATCCTTCCCAGAAATTCTGGCCCAGTGGGACCTAGAAGTCTGTTTTATTGTAACCAGTTCCCTCCTCCCTTGCCGAGTAATTATGGTACAGGTGGTCCAGGAACCACACTCTGAGGGATCATTATCTTAAAGGAATGGAGATGTCAGCTATGTGGAAGGAACAGCAGGCCGGCCACTTGCTAACCACTCTGGAAGCATAAAGGGCTCCTCAAGCATGTTTAAATGGACAGCCAGGGGAAGGCATGTAGGGAGCCCACCTTTTTTGAGCTCGTCCACTGAATTGAGGAGGTTGCTTGTGCAGATCCAGACATGTAATTGCAGCCGTTCACTGGAACTTGTTGGACAGTTAAGATTCCCATGGTTGGGAAAAATTGGAGAAGCAGTGGATGAGAAGTACTTCAGGGAAGTTGTCTTTTGTTTTTGAATAGTAGTGCTGGACTAAATTAATCTTGTTGAACTACTATCCTTAGGAAATGTATGGAAATTAAATAAAATGAATGCATAATGCCCAAGGACTGATTCTATCTCCGAGCTTCAAGGAACTGGCAGGCAGGAAAGTGATGTTATTTTAAAAATTTATTTCTGACTCGTTATACTTCATTGAATTAGGCGTCTTCTGGAGAGAATCAAATTGCAGTAAAAAGGGAAGGATATTAAAATGTACATTCACGTTTGAGTGGCTTGTGGATAGCGTATCTGTGAAATGCATCATTTTCAGGAATTACTGTTTGAACAGCAAGAGAGCAGAATTCACACATCTGTACAGATTCAGATGCAAAAAGTGTCTGTGTGCAAATACGAAAACATTACTTTCTCCTGGACACCCCAAATTCATTTAGCCAAATGCTTTATGGTGACTATTGAATCATCTCATTGGAAGTAAAAAGAAGCCTCACAGAATCCTAAATTAGTGTGTCTGGGAGTACATGAAATGCCTTTTTAAATACCACAAATTTTAGGATTTTTATTAAAAACCAGTAAATATTTTGAATTGAACTGTGTTGTGGAAGAATAATTATACATTTGAATTTCTTAACAACATATTCTGGTTGGTCAGCGTACAGGCATTCAAAGAAATCCCTGAAGGCATTATAAATCCCCTTGCCTTTCTTTGGCAGGGAGAAGATTAGGAATCAGATATTTGTGATGCTGAAATGAACTCTTCATTTCTGCAGTAAATCCTATCGATTCTTGTCCAGGGCCCAAGGATTTGACCTTCCTCTGGATTTCACTGTTCACTATTAGACACTAATTGCATGTGACTAAGAGTGTGAGCTCTGAGGTTGTATGCACTGAGCTTTTGAGTCCCTGTTCTCTAGTTACCTCAAGTTACCTAACTCTTCTAGGCTCTAGTTTTCTCATTTGTAAGATGGAAATAACAGTACTAATCACTTATTGGGTGCTTATTGACATCAGGCATTACGTTGTATGTTTTAGAGGCATTATCTCAACAGCCCTATTTGTTAGTTATTATTACCAGTTGCCATCCAGTTGACCCATGTGTGTCAGAGTAGAACTCTGCTCCATAAGGTTTTCAATGGTGGGTTTTTTGGCAGTGGATTGCCAGGCCTTTTTTCTGAGGTACCTCTGGATGGACTCAAACCTCCAACCTTCAGTTGGTGGCCAAACATGTTAACAGTTTGCACAACCCAGAGACTCTAACATTTAAATAATGGCAACTGATTGTTGGTTAACAGTGCCTTAAATAATGGTATGTATTATCTTTTTTTTTTTTTTATTATCTTACATAATAAGTTCAAAATAGGGTGGTTGCAGCATTAGTTCAGTAGCTCAACAATGTCAACAAGGAGCCAAGCTCATTCTACCCTTCAGCTCTACTGTCTTCTGCACACGGGCCTGCTTCTTAGGCTTGTTCCTTCTGGGTTGCAAGATGGCTTCTGCATTTCCAGTCTTACATGAAGACACAACGTCCAGCTGATGAAAAGGCACATATTCTCCAGGATGTCATTGTGTATTCGAAATGAAAATCTCCCTGAGAATCCTCCCAACATGTTTCCCCCAATTTTGGTCACTTGCCAACATTCCAAATCCTGGCTGCAAGAGAGACTGGAGAAGTGAATATCTGTTGTGCCATTGGGCACTGCTGGTGAGACAGAAGGAAGGGGTGGTGGGAGGCGTGGGTGGTGGTTCTAGAGACGACTTACAGGGTCTGTCAAAAACTAATTGCAAAGAAGCAAGTAGTTAAACATCACCCATGTCTGATGTCTAGACTAGAAATCAACATTTCAGGACAGAGGTAATTAATTACACATCTCTTAACCATTTGATGTGTCAAGAACTGATTTTCATTGTGTTCTCGACTGCAGCTGGAAACTGTGATAGAGCCTTTTTGTATTACCTCATTTAATCTTTACCTGAGTTTTTCTGGAAAGGTGTTATTTTCTCCATTTCATTGATGAAGATAATATGCACAAAAAGGTTAAATTAGATGCCAGAGCACTCACAATTCATGAGTTTTGGAAGCTGGATTCTCATACAGGTGTATATCTCCCCAAAACCTGAGCTCCTGGTGCATTTAAGGGTGGCCTGGTTTCATGATAAAAATTGTATTGCACTATGAGAAATAACTGATTTATGGCCAAAAAAGTGTGATTCAGCTGCTCTCAGGGTAGCCTAGACTTAAAGTGATTTAAAACATATACCAGGAATGATGTATTTACCAGTGTTCCCTGTAGCAACTGCGTTCTTGCTGATTGACCTATTCTAAACCACACCATTGTGGTGTGTTTAACCTGGAACATACATGTAGGGATAAGAGACAAGTGCCTGGTACCTAATAGGTACTCACATATAGTACCTACGAGTATAGAAAAAAATTAACAAGAACAGGTATTCCTAATATTCAGATCAGGTTTCATTTTCATCTTCTTTGTACTTCAGAACAGATGAAGTCTCAGCTGGACCACAGCATATTTCTGATGGGCAGATATTATAGACGAGTGTAAAAAAAATCAAAGCATTCTTCAGTTTTAATGTCTGGATTTTGAAGTCTTTCAGGATGAACGGCAGTGTTAGGTAGGTCTAGATCTTTTTTTTTTCTTCCCCTAAAACAGGCCCCAGTTTGTAAGAGTGTGACTCAGGAGGTCCTTCTTTGTGCCTCAGTCATTTAAGGCATGGGAGTGACCCTATACCTTCATTTATCTAAATCAGATTAGGTAACTGCAGCCCACAGTCTAGGTTACGATAAATTCCTTTAGATAATTTCAAGTAAAATGCTCTTGCTCTTCCTGGAAAACATGAACCCTAACCCAGTGGGGAAAGGAAGGCTGTTGGTTTGGGCCAATCAGAAATGAGACTTCAGGAGGTGGTGGGAGGTATTTTGGCTTCTCTGGCCCACCAGGCGGCCCACGCCAGGCAGCCCACACCACCGCACACTGCACACGGCGAAAGCAGCACCAGGGAGAAAGTGGCAGGCTGGGTGATGGCCCCACCGGCTCTTCTCTGTGTATTCAGCTACTATGACTTTGAAAGAGACTCTTGGCTGCCTGGGATTCTCCCTTCTGGGTTCCGGAAAATATTGCTTTATGCCTTTAAGTGGGTCAGGATTCTGAGCTTAGCCACAAGGAAAAAAAAAAAAAAGTATTAAGGAGATCAAGACTGAAAAAAATCATGAAATGAGCACAGTGCTGGGTCATGTACTTACCCCTGTCTATACTTGGTTCTATTTGCTGATGGTTTTAAGAAGCAGAATCGTAGGGTTTCTTCTGTACTTCTTTGGGGGAGTGGAGACTTGAAGACATTGAATTGGGACCCAAAAGGCAACAAGATTCTGCCACTGGGCTGTAAAACCATGAGCTCGTAGAGGGAATAAAGGGTTATAAACTCAGCTATGGAGTGTCAGCTTGGAAAAGGGGCCTGCCTCCTCCTGAGACCTTCAGGGCTGAGACTCCATTTTAGCCACATCACCCCTGGGCACAGTTGGGGGCTACTCAGTTGATCCCAGGAGGTCTAAACAGCAGTGACAGAGGTCAGCTTCTGTGAGTCTATATGGGTCTGACGCCTCTTCTGCACCCCGGCTCCCTGAGCCCTTGTGTGCCAGGATTATCAGATTGCAGACTCTCCTCTTACTCATCCTGAGAAGGTCAGTTTCAAGAGGAAAACGAATGTAGTCTTTGGAGGCTACAGTGAGGAAAAGAGGCTAGAGGTAAAGGCAAGAAGGCAGGAACTCCAAAAAGAATTCTTAAGAGGCATACTACGGGTTCAGCATATCCCAAGACTGTAGTTCGGATGTTATCAAGCAATGAGAATGTGGGCTGTACATGGGGGTGGAGGGTAGGGAGCAGATTGAGATTAGATTGGGCATTCCTGATGAATCTTTTAAGATGGTGGTAAGCCACTCTCAGAGCAGTAAAGTGGGGCTGCAATGACCCCCATTGTGAATGAGGAAAGCGAACCTCAAAGGGGTTAAGTGAGGGTCACTAGCACATAGATGATGGAACCAGAACTCACTCAGGCTTGTCTGATTCCAAAGGATGTGTTTGCACAGTGTCTCCACTGCAAAGTGGGCCTCCACTTTGAAAAGAAAATTTATATTTTATTTGTATATGAGGTTGAATACTTCGTCTGCCTTTGGCATCTTCTGGGTACCTTGCTTCAGTATATTTCTGACCCTCCAAATTGCAATGTGTACCTTACCTTTAGTGTCTTCAACTTGTCTTCACCACGGTAATTGCTGAAGTATAAGGAATTAGAGAAGAGGCCCTACAGCTTCATGCTAGCTTTCCTGCACAGCTAATGTTCCATGGATTACTTCCTTCCCTCATGGACCGTTTGCTTATAATCCTGCCATTTAAGTTGTTTGCATTTCCTCCTGTCGGATATGGAGAACGTAAATGAAAACAACTTCAATTTCCTTATCCAGAGACTAAACTTGCTTTTCACTTGATCCACTGCTGTCACCACCATCCTGTACCACCCAAGATGCTGTTGTCGCCACCCTGGATTTGATTTCTGCAGGAACCTAACTGATCTCCCTGCTCCCTCCCTTGTCCCTCACAGTCTCTTCTCAACACACACTCAGAGTTCTCCTTGTAAAATATAATGCAGTTGAGGTCACTCCTTTGCTCAACACGCTACATAGCTCCTGCTGTCGCCCCGAGTTAAAGGGCCATATGGTGATACCAGGCCTCAAGCTCTTACCCTTCTTCCCCTCACCGACTTCAGTTTCCACCGCTCTCCTCTCTGCTCACCCTGCTGCAGCCACACTGGCCCTCTTGCTTTTCCTGAAACACACCAGATGTCCTTCTGCCTGAAGACTTTCTCACTAGCTCCTTCCCTACGCCGCTCCTTCAAGTCCCTAGTTCGTTTTCAGTTTCCAAATGAGAGCCACCTTGAAAACCCCAGTTAATACCGTAAACTCATGCCCACTATACCCTCTCCCCAGCACTTCTGGTTCCCCTTACTTTGCTTTTTTTCTTTTTCTAAAAGCACGCATTACCTTCTAACTTACTGTATGAATCACTTATTATGCTGATTGTTTATCTCTTCTTTCTAGAATCTAAACTCCAAAAGGGCAGGAATCTTCGCCTGTTGTATTCCCTGATAATGGCCCGTGTACCTAGAACAGTGCTTGGCATATCCTTGGTGCTCAGTTCATATTTGTTGAAGGAATGTATGGTTGAATTATTAAATGAACCTGTATTAAAAGAATCAAATGAACTACCTGGAATCTGAAAGGGAGACCCTGGGTAGTACGAATGGCTATCACATTCGGCAGCTAACTGAAAGATAGGAGGTTCAAGTCCACCCAGAGGTGCTTCAGGAGAAATCTGTGGTGATCTGCTTCCCAAAAAGCAGCCATTGAAAACCCTGCAGAGCATAGTTCTACTGTGACACACATGGGGTCCCCCGAATCAGAATTGATGCAATGGCAACTAGTTTTTAAGTTCTTGAAGGCTGGTGCATTTGAGGGCTACCTTTTAATACAGACCTAGAGCCAAGTATTTACTAAGCTTCTATATTTGATGGGGAGTATACAGTAGGCTTGAAGAAGCTTGTGTCTTTGTTCATTCATTCTTTTATTTATTCACTCAACAGAGAGAGAGAGAGAGCCTACTTGTAGTAGGCACTGTTCTAAATTTGGAACAAAAGACAAGTAATAACAACAACAAAAAAATGTTCCAGGTACTGGGCCCCATGGTACCAGATCCTCTGATTTTTGTTTTTGTTTTTTAAGAGAAGCTGGAAATCAGAATTTTTACACGAAATTTTCTGATTTTTAAATGTTGATAAATAATTTAAAAGTTGAAATTTACTGTACAACCAGATTAAACATGTAGGACAGCCGGAGGTTGCCTGTGGCTGTCGTTTATGGTATCTGGCTTACATTCTAGCCTGAGGTGTGTGGTATTGACTCCGAACTTTAGAGAAGAAAAATCATTGTGGGCTGAAGAAGCCTGAAATTTCTACATGGATATGTGGGATCTTATAGGCTGGGCAGGAGTTATGGGAGCAGGATGAAGGGAAGGAGGAAGGGGGTGTATTTCTGTTACTTCCAATACCTGGGGCAAGGATGCAGAGGCGGGCAGACAGGACGCTGAGGCTGAGGAGGGGTGATGGAGGATGAGTGTTTCCTGATCAGAATTGGTGATAGTGTCCCATGGAGCACACCGAATCATCCTATCTGGGTTAAACTTACGGTGTTAGTCAGAATACAAGTCCACCTGCCTAAACAAAGAGTCAAAGTATTAGGCAAGGTAGTTCCACCCTGACACACATGGGGCTGCCATGAGTCAGAATCGACTCAATGGCAACTAACAACAGAAAGTCATCACTCTCATAATGGTTCGAGAGTAAGCAAACTAGGGTGCTCCTTTTCTCTTCTGGTTTTGCCATTGCTGCATCTCATAATTCAAGATGGCTGCACTCCACATCAGCATCCCAGCTGGTAGGAAGGGGCGGGGTGATGACAGCCATGCCCCTTCCTTTAAAGGGCACCATCCAGACTTAGGCCTCACTCTTCTGCTCACATGCCATTGGCCAGAATTTGGTCACATAGCCACACTGACTCCAAAAAAGTCTGGGCAATGGACATTTTAGCTGGGAGACTATGTATCAGCCAAAAATGATATTTTTGTATCAGAAAGAATGGGTGTTGTGGAATATATAGCAGTCTGCTGCACTTGCTCTTTGTGAATCTCAGGACCTGTGAGGAAAGTTATCTCTAACTGTATCCTCAGTTAAGATTTTCTAATTATTTTAGCAAGGCCTGGGTAACACAAATGGAAGGTGGTACTTGAAGCTAGTGACATGAAGAAATACGTGGCAGCTGCATAGAGTTTCCCAGAGTAGCATCTGGTTGCTGGCGTTGCTGGTGTTAGTGGTGGAGCTGCTCATCAGTTACAGCAGGGCTGTCTTTACTAGACCAGCGCTGCAGTGTGATTTTGGGTGATGTTCCTGGATATGCAGCCTCTGGGCCCAATTTCCCTGGCCCTCATGGAAATGTATGACCTTTTCGACGTCCTTCTATGAATTCAAGAGTGGGTGCCTTTGCTTGCCACTAAGAATCCTGCTTGCTACATTCCTAAATGCCGTCGTCTCGAAAAGCTGCTTCTCCAAGAGTTGTTTGGAAACCTCATGTCTCAGAATCACCTGGACCGCTTCTTAAAAGTGCCTATTCATGGGTTCAAAACCAATGGATTCAGAATCTTTGTGGGTGAATCCCAGGAATCTGTGTTTTAAACAAGTCTCAGGTGTATATGATTTTCTTTTTTTTTTGGTACAGTAAAATTTAGGAACCACTGTTTTCATGTTTCCGATTTTTAAAGTTATTTGCTGATTGTGTAGGGATCTGAGTAACTACTAAGAAAATTAATTCTAGGTTTTTACAAGACCATAATAAATGACTGTCTGGTATTTGCTTGTCCGCCTTTCTCCTCCCCCCACACCCTCCATAAATGTTTGTTCTGTCTCCTTAACTTTTTGGAAGTCTTTTTTTTTTTTTTTTTTCCTGGTTTATACCTTCTCATTGAAAAATGATAATTCCCCAAATGGAATTGCCTCTATTCAGTGGTGCCAGAACTGTTAACTGGGGTTTAAATTAAACTGAGATAGTAGTTGTCTCTAGGTCATTAACTTTCTCGGGCATTTCTGTAACCTGCAGGCTTGGATCTCAGTGTTAGTTCAGGGATCTGTGGAGAGGGTGAAAGGGAAAAACTGGAACACCCTGGGTGCCTTGCCTTGAAGGGTTTCTCAACCACATTTCAGGCCAGAAGTAGCAAAGAAGGCTTGACTTGATCGATGTATGTTCTCGTCTCTCTGCATTGTACATGCAGACAGGCTGTGCCTTAAACTCCCAGGTAGCCAGTAGACTTCTAGGAATGGGACACATACACCCACTGGTATCAACCATGCCATGGGTGCTGTGTTCATCTGTGATCGAGCTGGACACACGAGACATTTACACAGTGTTGGCAAAGTCAAAGCCATTATTCTTATAGAAAGCAGACATTAAACAATAACAGATTCCCAAAGGGGAAACGCCTACCCTTCCCCAAATTACCCATGTCCATTCTTATGTCGCTGGGCAGGCGTGCCGTGGTTCAGGTGGGATGCAGTATTCCTGTCATTGTTGCCTCTGGCTACCGCCATGCTTCCGCAAGGGGGAAGGGGGCTTTGTGGCTCCTGAGGCTTCTGCTCTGCTGCTGGGCCTCGGCTGGGCCTTGCTGCTGGCTGGGAAACCCCTGCAGAGGATCTCTCGACCCTCTACTGCTGGGTCCTTCCAAGGCTCTGCTGCCATCTCCCACCGTGCTACCCTGGCCTCTAGGGTTCTTTTGCTGCCATGCCACCTGGGCTTCTGCTACGCAGAGGGGAAGGTGTGCAACTCCTGCATGGAGCACACTCAGCCTTCTCTTGCCCTGCACAAGCAAGTGTTACAATTTTTTTAGCTCCGCTGGCAAGCCTCCTGCTCAGAGGCATCTGGCTCCGCCCTGCTGTAGGAAGACCCCTGCATAGGGTCCTCCAAGACTTCTCCTGCATGGGGCACACTCAAGCTCCTGCCCTGCCAGGGCAAGCGTTACAGCTCTTTTAGCTCCACTGTCAAGTCTCTTGCCCGAAGGCATTCAGCTTTTGCTCTGTGGCCACTGTCTCCCCATCTTCA
Organism: Elephas maximus indicus; assembly: GCF_024166365.1. Classification (NCBI taxonomy): domain Eukaryota; kingdom Metazoa; phylum Chordata; class Mammalia; order Proboscidea; family Elephantidae; genus Elephas; species Elephas maximus. The sequence goes on from NC_064834.1 coordinate 39,711,972, forward strand.
GCATTCGCTCTTTCTTCTGGGTCTAGGAGGCTCTTGTCACAGAGACCCCAGGTCCTTGTCCAAAGGATTGGCTCTGTTTCAGACTCTTTTTTTTTTTTTTTCCTTACAGTTTACTTTATTCTCATTCATCACAGGGCAGGACTGTCCCTGGATGTGTGTTTCACACAGGTTGTCTTTAGATCTGTTTTACTTTGGTGACCTGATGCCTTGCTGCCTTTAGCAAAATGCAGTTACTCCTGGGAATATCAATTAAGGTCCTCCATTACACTATTTAGAATGTCTTCTAAATGTTACCTTAAAAATTCAGCAGCTTATCAACAGGCAAAATGGGAAAATCTAGAGATGTGAGGTTTTGTGTTTTTATTGTGCTTTAGGTGAAAGTTTACAGTTCAAGTTAATTTCTCATACAAAAATTTATGCACATATTGTTTTGTGACATTAGTTGCAATCTCCACGATGTGACAGCACACTCTCCCTTTCTGCTCCGAGTTCCCTGTGTCCATTCAACCAGTTCCTGTCCCTTCTTGCCTTCTCATCCTGCCTCTGGGCAGGAGCTGCCCATTTGGTCCTGATGCTTCTTCTTGATGGTAGTGCAGTACCCGCATTCTCTGTGGGATTGGCTTTTTTAAGCCTAGCAGGATGGCAAAACTGACCAATCCCCTTGGTAGGCTACAGTCACCTTATTTGCGTAGTCACTGTCCACTCCCTGCAAGAGTTTTTACATACCTTATTTGTATAGTCCCAGCCAATCATTTTCTGGGAATTAAGAAACTATGGCTAGAAAGGCCATATCACAGCAATTCACTGCACTGCAGTCTACTTCTGAGATTTCTAGAATCATGGAATATGTGGAAAGAATGTAGCTTAACCCCCTCATTGAGAGAAAATACACGTCTAAAGCCACATAATGAGTGGGGTATAAAGACCAAAATAAATTTAGAAGAACGGATTGGTGATGTGGAGCTTGCCCTAATCTAGCTAAAAAAAGGAGGGGGACTAACATTTATTGAGTGACTGACTTTGGGTACATTTACTTAACTTCTTTGAGCCTTGATTTCCTCAACTGCAAAATAATAGCTGTCACTTGTATAATCTTGAAGGTCCCTGTATGGCACAAACAGTTTATGCTCAGCTAATAACCAAAAGGTTGGCAGTTCAAATCCACCCATTGGTGCCACGGAATATCTGGTGATCTACTTCCATAAGATAACAGCCATTGAAAACCCTGTGGAGTGCATTTGTACTCTGAAGCACGCGGGATCATCAAGAGTTGGGTTAGACTCAATGCCAAAGAGTATATAATATTGGCTACGTACTAGGAATTATTCTAAGCACTTCATGTGGTTACTCGTTTAATCCTTGTTACAGCCATGTGGTGTGGGAATAATAGATTCTATTATATCCACATTTTTCAGATACATAGGAAGGTTTCATAACTCAGCTGCAGTCATACACAGCTAGTGTGTTAGTTTTCAGTTGGTGCATTACAAATTATAAATTGCCACGCCTTAAAGCAACATGCATTTATTAAGTCACAGTTTTGTGGGTCAGGAGTCTGGGCACAGTTTACCTGGGTCCTCTGCTCAGGGCCTCACCAGACTATAATCAGCGGGTTAACTGGAGCCATCATCTCATTTGAGACTCAGGGTCCTCTTCCAAGCTCACCTGGTTGTTAGAATTAATTTCATTGTAGCTGTATATCTCATGGTGATTTGCTTCTCCAACGCCAGCAGGAGAGTGTCTTCCTCTTTTAAAGGGCTCAACTGATTAGAGACTGTAATACATATATAAAACCTCTTCATCTTTGCCATATAACATAACATTATTATGGGAGTAATTTCCCATCACTTTTGCCATATTCTATTGATTAAATACAAGCTTTAGCTTCTGCCCACACTCAAAGGAAAGGGATTATATAAAGCTGTGGGTACATACAAGAGGTGGGAGTCACAGGGACCATCTTGGATTTCTGCCTACCAAGCCAATACATGCTAAACTTAGTTTAAACCCAGACTGTCTGGCTACCGAGTCCGTGCTCTTAATCACTATGATATTCTTTATCCCTTTGATGAAAGTAAACCTACTTTATAACCTTATATAGAGTTCAAAGTAAGATAACACCCCAGCACACCCACGTTGGGTGCTAGTCAAATATTAATTCCATTCCTACCTCTACTTTTAGAAGTCTGCTTCAAGAAGCCAAAACCACCTGCAGTTTTATTTTTTCCGGAAGAGGTTTCCAACAGTCTCTAAAAATTCAGGTTGAAATATATAAATTATTTTTATTTGTTCATTTTCTTCTGAGGCAGAAATAACCCTGAGCTTTGGGATTTGAGACTTGGGTTCTAACGCTAGCTCTGCTTTTTCCCTTTGAAACAGATGCGGTGATTGAGAAGAATCAGTGAACACCTTCATTTGTAGACAGGAAAACATGGATCAGCCATTTACTGTGAATTCTCTGGTAGGTAGCACCAACTGATATTTTAAATATGGTTGAAAAAACCCCAAAAGAAGAACAGAAACATACCAAATGTGACATGAGTCATAATTACTTCAAGAAGTTTAGCATTTATAGTTTTTCATCCATCCGTGTGGTTACCTCCTTTGAGGAAGTGACTAATAAAGCCATCTTCACTAAAATTAAAAATAAGTATGATTTTTCCACAAAAGGATGAATTTTTAATTTGTCTGGCTAGATTCCAGGAGTTCTACAGTAGAACACTAGAGAAGAGAATTTCAGTGCTGACATTGTAGCAGATACTTAAGCATCTCTGTGCCTCAGTTTCTCTACAGATGAAAATTGGAGGCTTAGTTTGTGTGGTAATTACTGAGGAAAAAATGTATATTTAATACCTAGATTTTGCTTTGGGGTGCTTGTAGTAAATATATGCATACTTGAAACTCTTGTTGTTCTCAATTTTTCCCTTCCTGCCCAACACTGTGTACCCTTTGTCCAGCTACAGCTTAGAAGAAACTGTGTGCTGGGAAGGAGGTAACAAATGCCTTGAGATCAAATGGGCTTTTTTTTTTTTCTTTTTTTAATTGTGGTAAGAATAAATATAACAAAACATTTGCCAATTCAGCAATTTTTACATGTACGATTCAGTGACGTTGATTACCTTCAAGTTGTGCCATCTTTACCACTATCAAGCTTATTCTGTGTCCTAATTTAGTTACTGAGTGTGAATATGGCACATTATATAACTTCCATGGCCTTGTTTTGATACCTTGTGACTTAGGACAACTGGAAGCAATATTTAATGTCACCAGCCTTTTATGGAGGCTATTAAGTGGAAGCTGTCCTTACTATTTCCTTCCTCCAAACTACCCTGCCTTAGCTACTCACTGCAACCCTGAACTGACTTGACGGCACCTGACAACAACAATATATATAGCTAGATACGTACATATTTAGATTTAGATATATTTGAATGTGATCTTATATATATGTATATATATATATATATTAAAAAAAAAACAAACCAAACCCAGTGCCGTCGAGTCAATTCCGACTCATAGTGACCCTATAGGACAGAGTAGAACTGCCCCATAGAGTTTCCAAGGAGCGCCTGGCTGATTCTAACTGCTGACCCTTTGGCTACACATAACATATATACACAGAGAGATTGATGAAGACTGTATGTTGTTTCCAAGTTTATCTCTGAAATCAGTTTTAAATTTGAACCATTCAATAAAGAAAAATCTTATTTAAATCTTCAGATAAAAAGATAATCTAATTATAGTCATGTTGCTCCCTTTTCTTTCTTCCTCAGTTCTTTCACTTATTGGATAAATATTTATTATTATCTGCATTCCAGGGACTATGCTACATCCTAGGGAACAGAGATGAATAGAAAATTATTCCTTTCCTTTAAGAAGCTGGTAAGGGGTGGGAAACACTTGGAGACAGATAGTAATAATTCACTATGGGCAGTATAGAAATAGTTGTTGAGTCGCTGTTGAGTCGATTCCAACTCGTGGCAACCCCATGTAGCATTACAAATTATGTTTTGTACGTACAGGAGTCTGAGAAACTCCTTTACAGATTTGTCTAATTTCCATGGGAATTTTTCCAGTTATTTTCTGATGCCATAGAAGTATTTATCTGCAATTTTCAAGTAGGACTGCTGAGTTTTACAGGTGCATGTATAAACATGGGGTGTAGTGCTGAGGTATCTGAGACATCTCAGTTGGAAAAGACCGTATATACTCAGGCCTGAGACTCAGAGTTCACAAGCTCCAATTCCTGTCTCTGACAGAGAAATCTCCAGTAGCTTCTCTGAAATTGGAAGGTCCCTCAGAGAATTAGAAGAGAGAAACAGGGTTTGAAGAGAAAATGAGCTTTAATCTGAGACGAAGTCGCTTAGGAAGGGCCTGAGTGTTGATGCTGTTGCCAGTTACACCTCTCAGCTCTCAGAATTCTGGACCAACTGAGAAACTGAGAAAGGTATAAGACCAAACAGGCAAATAAAAAAAAAAACATTGCCATCGAGTCAATTCCAACTCATGGCAACGCTGTGTGTTACAAAGTAGAACTGCTTCATAGGGGTTTTTTTAGCTGTAATCTTTAAAGAAGCAGATGGCCAGGTAAGGATCAAAATGGAGCGTGGACTTTATTCCTGGTCATTTGGACTTGGAGAACGTGGGAGACTGATAGCTTTTCTTACCTCTCCTGCACCATGTTGAACTGGCTCGTCCACCCAGTCACAGGGGGACTAGCTGGTGACCCTCAGGGCAAGGAAGTCCCCAGGCCCTGCGAGCTTCCTTGTGGAGGAAGAAATGAAAGGAGGACTCAGCTACTTAGCTCAAGGCCAGATCAAAAGAGAAGGTGCAAGAGGTATCACCTGCTTCTGGCTTAGAGTCTTGAGAAACAAGTTTATTGCTCCCTGGTTATATATTAAGCTTTTAGGAGTAAGAGTCAAATCAGGTCTCTTGATTTGCTATAAAATTTCCATCAGAGTAGACCAGATGGCCTTGGTGTTAACTCCAAATATCTAATTCACTCTACCCTGCCCCTGAAGGCTGGCTCAGTAACATAAGGTCAGATTAAACTATGTCTAACTTGATTTCCTTTATAGCTTTCTACAGACCTTATTCAGGAGATCTGTTCACACTGTAGTCAGACTTGCAGCGTGCCTTTAACTGACAGAAGAGGACTCAGGAAGCTAAGTTAGCTCTAGGCGAACTCCATTCCACGGCCCTCCATTCTTGGACTATCAGTGGTGATTGTTGTTGTTGTTACTTTCTGTTGCTTGGATTCAGACTCACGGTGACTCCATGTGTGCTGAGTAGGACTGCTCCATAGGTTTTCAAGGTTGTGGTATTTTGGAAGCAGATCGGCAGGCCTGTCTTCCAAGGCACTTCTGAGTGAGTTCAAACTGCCAGGCTTTCGGCTGGTAGCCCAGTGCTTAACCGTTTGCGCCACCCAAAAACCAAAAAACCAAACCCACTGCCATTGAGTTGATTCCAACTCCTAGTGACCCTGTAGGACAGAGTAGAGCTGCCCCATAGGGTTCCCAAGGCTGTAAATCTTTACAGAAGCAGTCTGCCACATCTTTCTCCCACAGAGTGCCTGGTAGGTTTGAACCACCAACCTTTTGGTTAGCAGCCAAGTGCTTAACCACTGTGCCCCCAGGGCTCCCTTACACCACCCAGGGACTCCTCAAATGATGATAGTCTAAAGCAGAGGTTCTCAAGCTTCAGCATGCATAAGTACCTCCTGGAGCACTCGGTAAAACATAGATTCTTGGGCTAACCGCCGGAGCCTCTGATTCTGAAGACCTGAGTGGGGCTCTAGGAAACCTGCATTTTGAAAAAACTCCCAGGTGATGCTGATGCTGCAGGTACGTGGCACATGCTTGGAGACGCACTAGTTTAGAGCAGGGGTCGGCAAACTCTGGCCTGAGGGCCAAATTCACCTGCCGGGTTTTGTAAATAAAGTATTTTTTTTGGAACACAGTCATGCTCATTTATTTACCTAACGTTTATAACTGCTTTCACACCAGCAGACCCGAGTAGATGTGACAGAGACCATGTGTCCCACAAAGCCTAAATTATTTACTATCTGGCCCTTTACACGGAAGAAAAAAAAAAAAAAAAATTGCAGACCTCTAATTTAAAACTGACTTTTTTTTTTTTACTTAATTTTTATTGTGCTTTAAGGGAAAGTTTACAAGTCAAGTCAGTCTCTCATACAAAGATTTATACACACCTTGCCATACACTCCTGATTGCGCTCCCCCTAATGAGACAGCATACTCCTTCCCTCCACTCTCTCTCCTCGTGTCCGTTTGGGCAGCTTCTGGCCCCCTCTGCCCTCTCATCTCCACTCCAGGCAGGAGATGCCAACACAGTGTCGTGTGTCTACTTGATCCAAGAAGTCTGTTCTTCACCAGTATCATTTTCCATCCCATATTCCAGTCCAATCCCTGTCTGAAGAATTGGCCCTGGGAATGGTTCCAGTCTTGGGCTATCAGAATGTCTGGGGACCGTGACCTCAGGGGTCCTTCCAGTCCCAGTCTGACCATTAAGTCTGGTCTTTTTACGAGAGTTTAGGGTCTGCTTCCCACTGCTCTCCTGCTCACTCAGGGGTTCTCTGTTGTGTTCCCTGTCAGGGCAGTCATCGGTTGTGGCCGGACACCATCTAGTTCTTCTGGTCTTAGGTTGATGTAGTCTCTGGTTTATGTGGTCCTTTCTAGGAAACCCTGGTGGTGTAGTGGTTAAGTGCTATGGCTGCTAACCAAGAGGTCAGCAGTTCGAATCTGCCAGGTGCTCTTTGGAAACTCTATCGGGCAGTTCTACTGTGTCCTATAGGGTCACTGTGAGTTGGAATCGACTGTACGGCAGTGGGTTTTGTTTCGTTTTGTTTCACTTTTCTGTCCTTGTGTCTTTGGAGTTCTTCATTCTTCCTTGCTTCAATGGGCTGAGACCAATTGATGCATCTTAGATGGCCGCTTGCTAGCGTTTAAGACCCCAGACGCCACTCTCCAAAGTGAGATGCAGAATGTTTTCTTAATAGATTTTATTATGCCAATTGATTTAGATGTCCGCTGAACCCATGTTCCCCAAACCCCTGCCCCTGCTTCACAGGCCTTCGAAGCGTAAAACATTGACTTTTTATTAAGCGATTGAGTAATTATCCTGAATATATATGTTTTGTGCTTTCCCAAATGTGTATAGATGCTGCTTTCATTAATAAAATAAAATTTATTTATTAATGATACTGCTGACTTTTTCTTAGTAACTTTTTAAAATCATTTTCTGAATCACGGAGTAATTAAAACTATGGTCACTATTATGTGGTGATCTAAGAGTCTTTCTCTCTGTAAAAAAATAAGAGTGGGTGCCCTTATGCTTGAAAAGACTTCTCCAGGGCTTATGGGTGATCCAGTGAAGATTCAGGAAGCTCCTGGAAGCTTCTTATTAAACAAAATGTATTCAGGAAAAGAACTGAATCTTTATAGTAACTGAAGCTGAGCTAGCTCTTAGAGCCTCTTCAGGGTAGAATGACACGAGTCTTACCTGCCAGGAGTCCATTTCTTGGCCTGCTCTACATGATCCAGGCCGGAGGCATCCATGGGGATATAAGGACAATGATATTTACCTAAAATGATCTAAAACATTTGCATATCCAGGAACTGCCACATAACTGTCCTCTGAAACCTGAAAGAGCTCCTACCTCAATAAAAATGTGTGTCTGATCTGGAGATGTGTGTCTTTTTGGTGTGCAGACCGTGTCTTTGGTCTTTGACCAAAAAAACTTCGCTTTTCTCATACTATGAACTCATACAGAAAGATTTCCTTAAGTATTGGTGTCAGGTACAAAAAATACTTCTATGATTTCAGCCATCGTCTTTCCTTATAATCAGAGATTCAAATTTTGCTTTGCAGAAAAAGTTGGCTGCTATGCCTGATCACACAGATGTTTCCTTAAGTCCGGAAGAGCGAGTTCGCGCCCTCAGCAAGCTTGGTTGTAATATTACAATCAGTGAAGATATCACACCGCGCCGCTACTTTAGATCTGGAGTAGAAATGGAGAGGATGGCGTCTGTGTATTTGGAAGAAGGAAATTTGGAAAATGCGTTTGTTCTTTATAATAAATTTATAACGTAAGTTTTGGGATGTTCTGAAATGAGAAAATTGGAATAATATTTACATGATATCTTGATGGGGCTATTTGCCTGCCATGAACTTTTTGACGTTCAGACCAATTTTGCCATCTCCAAATGCATTTAATGTCAGATTTTTAAATTACCAAGTAATGTGCTCAAAGGCGTCCTCATATACCATCTGCCAGGTGTAGGGACTGAATAAAGTCAGGGATGGGATGATGCTTAGGGCGATCAGATCCACTCTTAGTAGGCTAGCACAGTAATCACAGTGCTTCTTTCTACCACACTCTTCACAAACAGGGCTTTGAACTGGTTCATTCTGGTTCAAGCTCCTGGTGAGAATTTGCATTTCTAACAAGTTCCCAGGGGATGCTAATACCGCTGGTTGGGGGTCAATTCTCAGAAGCGTTAGCGGTTCTCAAAATTTATTATAGGTAAGAATCACCTGAGGATTTTGTTAAAATGTAGATTCTGATTCAGTATATCTGGGGTGGAATTGCAAATTCTCAGCAGGGGTTCGAACTGGAGTGAACCTGTTCAGAGCCCTGTAATTGCAAATCCCATTTCTTGTTTTATGCCTTTCTCCCCTTACAGGGATGTAAGCTTTGTGAGAGCAGCAGCCAGATTGCAGCTCTGTTTACAGGACCTGGAACATGCAGTTAGCATTTAAAAAATTTTTATTGATGGGATGAGACTGAGGTGCAGGTTGGGAATCATAGAAAGGACATGATTTAGGGCTAGGGTATAAGAGTCAGTCTCATAAAAACAAAAAACAGTTGTCATGGTGTTGACTCTGACTCATGACAATCCAACATGGGTTGGAGTGGAACTGTGCACCGTAGGATTTTCAGTGATTGATTTTTCAAAAGCCTCTGGGCGGACTTGAACTACCACCTTTTGGTTAGCAACCAAGCACTACTCAAGGACTCCCATTTTCACATACTACTTAGTATTTTTTTTTTTAAAAAAGGCAACTTATTTGGCTGTGTGAGAATGCTCTGTGCAAAAAAGTTTTCAAAATATTGAGTGAAAAGTGGCTGCGTCAAGACAACCATGTGAAAATATACTTCCTATTAAGGCACTCCTTGGAAACCGTATGGGGCAGTTCTACTCTGACTCGACGGCAACGTTTTTTTTTTTATTAGATACATGGAGCCTGGTGGCACCGTGGTTAAGGGTTCAGCTGTTAATCAAAAGGTCAGCAGTTTGAATCTACCAGCTGCTCCTTGGAAACCCTGTGGGGCAGTTCTGTTCTGTCTTATGGGGTCTCTATGAGTCAGAATCAACTCAATGGCAATGTTTTTTTTATTATTATTATTATTAGAGAGAGATTCATTAGTAACATATCCTAGTTTAAGAGTTAACAGAAATGGGATTTGGGTTTTCCCTACCAATTTGCCAGTTTACTGGTTTGAAGGATCTTCAGTTATCAATAATGACTTAGTTATGTGCTGATTAGTGTCACTAGCCTCAGTTGGGGACTTATAAACTGAGAACACTTGAGAAGTTGAAAAGAATATTTTCAAAACTGCGTTCCGTGATTCTACCAAGGGTGAAATTAAAAGCAGTTGACATGGCATCCAAACTGGGCTCTGTATTTCATTCACGGTAATTAACTTCTTGGAAATTTAGAGAATGGTTGGTAACATTCATCCTATCTGGAAAAATCCTTTAAGTCTAGAAAGTTAAGCAATATGAACTTGGAGGTTATCAATCACCATTGAATGTGATGCTGAATGAATGTGTGATTTGTAAACAATGGAACTTCAGGTAATTATGAGGTATCGCATATTGATAAAAAATAGCATTCATAGCCCTTAATAACCTATCAAGGAAGGACTGTTTATTCATTTAACAAATATTTCTTGAACACTTAATATGAACTGAGCACTTCTGTGGAATGGGGATACATGAATGAAAAACAAGACAGGCTTCCCTTTATCTAGAAATGATGAATCTGGTTTGCTGTAAAGACTTCCCATCACTCCTGCTGCCCCTTGTTTCTCAACAAGACAATGAAAAATAATTAACACTCCAGCATTGGCAATCAGCATCTTCTGATCCACTAGGGATTCTGGATGTCATTTCTCTTAGTTATGAATTTCAGTTCATGGTTTTTGTTATACACAAAGGAGGCACTGCTGATTCATCAGTGGTCCTTCGAGTCTTTTTTTCAGTGGTGAGAAGGGATTACATTGATCCTTCCAAACTCTTAGTTTTTACACAATCCTCTGTAGCCAGCAGCACACATATATAGGATGGGACTCTGAGAAAGGCCAACAGGACTTGGTCTATTTAGGAATATCCCTGACCTTAACCCCAGTTAACATCAGTTCTCAAATTGCTGAAATTAGCTACCCTATAATGCCAAAATAAGGCCTCTAGGTGGCACAACTGGTTTGCGCACAACTACTAACCTAAAGGTTGGCAGTTTGAACCCACCCAGTGATGCAGCAAAATAAAGTCCTGGCGATCTGATTCCATAAAGATTATAGTCAAGAAAACTCTATGGAGCAGTTCTAGTCTGTAACACACGGGGTCTCCATGAGCCAGCATAGACTCAATGACAACAGGTTTGTTTTTTTTAAATGCCAAAACACTGCTTCTGCTGATCCTTCATAAAAGGCTGGTGGGAACGATATAAGTTACATAGTAAGTTATTAACCAGTATCTTTTTTGAAAGGATGCTTATTCTTATACTCCAAAAAAAAAAAAAAAAAGAAATCCAAATGTGTTGCCATCGAGTCGATTCCAACTCATAGCAACCCTGTAGCATAGAGTAGAACTGCCCCATAGAGTTTCCAAGGAGCACCTGGTGGGTTCGAACTGCTGACCTTTTGGTTGGCAGCTGTAGCACATAATCACTACGCCACCAGTATTTCAGAAACCATTATTGAGCTTTTTTGTCATATGATGCTAATGATGTGTTTTTGTCTTTCTATAGCTTGTTTGTAGAAAAGCTTCCCAGCCATCGAGATTACCAGCAATGTGCAGTACCGGAAAAGCAGGATATTATGAAGGTATTGTGGGGTTGATTCTCCCCTGTGGGATCAGATGCTCCACAGCATCCATTATCGATTCACTCCCTCTTCCTTTCCTCCTGTATCTCATCCTCTTGAGAGTTTAAGCACAGAAATTCATCCCATTAGCAACAATGTTTTGATTTCTTCTTAGCCTTTAATCGTCATTACTAAACCACTATGGGGTGTCAAATCAAAACTGGAAAAAAGGAAAAGAAAAAGGTCACAAATCTGCTCATTTGCCTTATGGTGTGAAGAAGAAATTATTTTACAATCCTCCCCAGAGATTGAGAAGAAGAATGGTTTTATATTTCCCTGCACTCGTTTTAAATAGTTATTTTGGCTGGTTTTGATTATTCCATACAGCCTTGAACTCAGCAACTATTTGAAAATTGGTGTTGATTATTAAGGGAGCATGAAGTTCTAGTTGTTTTCCTCTTATAGTACTGGTCTAACAGATAATAAAGTGTTTGGGGGTGGGGGTGGCCTGGAATATTCTCAAGGAAAACAAACATTGTCGAAGGGTATTTGTGTATCATCAACGTTTGTAACATATATAATTTCAAATGTCTTTAGAATAAAAATATAAACATTCTAAATAAGCATTTTTAAAACGTTTTCCTCTTGTTTATCTTGAATAACTTGGATTGATCTTGTATGGAGAAAGGTAAAACAGTGTATACAGAGCTAAGCACAGCGTGAAATTTTAAATAGCTCGTGAAAGATATTTGACTGTATAATGAAATGAACGCCCTCCTACCTTAGGTAAGCCTGAGGCAGCCTGTTGCTAGAACTCAGATTTTATCAGTTGTCTGTATTATTTGATTGCTACACACACTCATCTGAAGTGTCCTTCATTACCATGCTTTTACATAGCATTTCCCCTAAATTTTTATGTTCATTCAGCTTCAGAGAGTTTCTGCTTGGAACTTAAAGGTCGCGGGCTGCCAAGTTGATCTCTTTTACTCAAATTTACGGTTATTCTTATTTATGGGAAAAAATCTTCAAAAGTCTGTGCATTTCCCTTGTCGTATGCTTGTTGAATAAATGGATGCTACTAATAAATAAATAAATAAATGGCAAAGGACTAAGAGAACCAAAATTTTAGTGGAAGTGCTCTGGTAGAGCCAGGAAGGCCTGGATTCTAGTCTTAACAGGTCCTCTAGATAGTTGTATGACCCTGGACAAGTCTTTTAATCTCTCTAGGTCTTTGTTTCCTCATCTCTAAAAACAAGTACTCCAGCTGGTTTTTAGAGCCTGGCTAGTCTAGGACTCCCTACCCACCATGTTCTCTAATGTCCCTTCTGGCTCTATTGCTATATAATTTACATACTGTGGAATGTCCAATTATAACCTACTATCTAAAAATGGGGTACCTGACCAAACAAGATGCTTATTCAACCAGTGGAGCCAATAAAGGTTTACAAAGGGAATTTTTTTTTTTTCCTTCCCTGCCGAAAAGTTACATTTTGGAGCGCTAGAAAAGAGGTTTACTTTTCTACCATCATCTTTGGCTAATTGTGACTTGATTTCTAATACACATACCAGCTGTTTTTCGTTCTCAGCTGATGACCTGAAAGCATATACTGAAAACCTCCACTAATCAATGTGTATATATATTTTTAAAAGAAACTGAAGGAGATTGCATTCCCAAGGACAGATGAATTGAAAAAGGACCTTTTAAAGAAATATAACGTAGAATACCAAGAATATTTGCAAAGCAAAGTAAGTTCAATTGGTACATTTATTTCATGACTGTTTCCTGTGCAAACATTTTTTGAATTTCATTTTCCTATGATGAGATTTCCAAATGTCATATGCATTTAAAATTAAAAATTAAAGATGCAGTGATGTAAAACCAATAAAAAATTCATGTCGATGTCCAGGTTAAGCACTTGCACCAAAGATGGGGTCTTTTTATTTTCCTGCGACATCTGATGAAGTGGTGTATGAGAAAATAGATTCCTACAGTGATTTAAATAGAGCTTTTTCTACAACTCTTGCCAAAGTAACCTTGAGCCAAATGGCTACTCTTTGTCAGATGAACAGAGGCTGTAGGGGGTAAGGAGAACAGTATATGGTTTCTGACGTATCTAACTCCATGTAGGCTTTGAAACTGAGAATTAGAGTCTTAAATTCAGTTAATTGGGCTGGAAGAATAGTTGACCATATTGGTGAAATGTAATCATATAGCCAAGAGGCGATACTTCTGGATTGTTTTTAAATAAACAGTGAAAATGATAATGATGTCTACGAGACAGAAAGGCATGGAAGAAGAAGTTGTTCGCTCTGTGGGATACTCAAGTTCAAAATCTGAATCCTTCAGAATTTTTATAGTCTTATTTAAAGGTTTTATTTATTTAGGTTTGCTGCTTGCTTTGGAGGTTGTGACCTTTACTGACTATCATTTTAGTTCATTAGCTCTGAAAATGGTCACAGAGCTGTTCTGCTTTCTATGGGCATGGCCAGGAGACTGGTTTGAGTGAAGTGTTTTAGCCAAGTGGTAGAAGGAATGTTGAAATCCGAAAGTTTCCCTCAAGTGTGGATATTGACAATTTGATTCAGAATACGAGAGGTAAAGATGATCCTGGAGGCAAAGCAAAGCAACAGTAATGGGGAAAACAGCCCATGTCCACGTGTTTCTCGCGTGCTCAGCAGTGTGTACAAACATGCCCTTCACAGTCGCCCTGGGAGGAACAGCGTCATTCACTAGTCCCCATTCTGCGCCTGGATGGGCTGCCTCTGGCGATAGCAGTTACTTCATAGTTCACCGTGGTATCCTGAGTGTATGACCCGTAGAAATCTCTTGTGGGGTAAGAGTGGCGTCATTACACCTCACAGAGATGAACAGAGATGCCTGGAAACCCTTGCTCCCGCCAGCCCTGGCATCATCTGGGAGCTTGTTGGAGGTGCAGAAACTCAGGCCCCACCCCAGAACTGCCTAATCAGAATCTGCATTTTAACAAGAAAGATCGCTAGGGTTATGCCTGTGTGGGCTGCTATAAACGGTCTCCTCCACTCCATTCCCATCTGACAGGAGCTCAAAATTTAGTTTCCATCACAATCTTTTGGGGACCTTATTAAAAATGTTTATTCTTTGACCTTAATCCCTGGATTTTTTGTTAGGACTGGGGAGTTTGGGAATCTGCATTTTTAACGAAAATCCCTATTGGTTCTGATAGAGAAGGTTGGGCCACATTTTGAGAATTATTTCTTAATGATTCTATGCAGATATCCCCTCTTCCGCATAAAGTTCGAACAGTATGAGTCCTAGAGGCAAATGCAAAGGGTTCGAGGGCAGCTTTCTGTGGTAATGGAAATGTTCTATTAGGCACTGTCCAGTGTGGCAGCTGCTAGCCACATATGGCTATTGGGTACTTAGAATGTGACTAGTGTGACTAAGGAATGGAATTTCTAACTTTATTTAGTTTCAATTAATTTAAATTAAATAGCCACATATGGCTAGAGGCTGTTATGTTGGCAAGTACAGCCTAGGGTGATATAACTATTGCTGAGATATTTTGTTCTATAGGGCCTGGCTAGTTAGGCTGAGCAGACAACCCTGACCTTGATTTTCCAATATTTAGAAGTGTGGTGGAATGGAGGGAGCTTGATTGTCATGGCTGTCTCTGGTAAAATATGAGTGGGCTTGGAACTGCTGTCCTGACCAGATTAAGGGGCTTTTGTGATGATGGTGTCTGTTTTCCTCACTGTTTCATGAGTATCCCTGTGGGTATATCATAATGTCTGGCTGTGTCTGTCTACTAGAAGGTGTGAAAGTGTCTAATTCCAACTTGATGTTTTTGCCTTGGAAACTAACCTTTTATTCTGGCAACCACCTTTTTTAGAACAAATACAAAGCAGAAATTCTTAAAAAACTGGAGCATCAGAGGTTGATAGAGGCGGAAAGGAAGCGGATTGCTCAGATGCGCCAGCAGCAACTAGAATGCCAGCAGTTTCTGTTTTTCGAAGATCAACTGAAGAAGCAAGAATTAGCCCGAGGTCAGATTCGCCGTCAGGAAACCCCAGCGCTGTCTGAGCAGATTGATGGGAGTGCTTTGTCCTGCTTTTCCACACACCAGAACAACCCCTTGCTGAATGTATTTGTGGAGGAACCTAATAAAAGTGATGCAACCAGTTACGCCAGCCACTCTCCTCCCGTAAACAGGGCCTTAAAGCCAGCTGCTACTCTAAGTGCTGTTCAGAGTAAGTGATCAAATGCTCCACTACAACATATTGAGGCTCTTCTAATGGCGCCATATTTCTGTAGCATCTGGGAAGGTTCTCATTTCATTATTAATCATAGCAGGACCTCTATATGATGGGATGTGGATGAGTACCTCTCAGTACTGTCTAGCTTTTACTTTAACCAGTAACCAGTTGCCGTTGAGCGGATCCTGACTCATGGCGACCCTGTGAGTGTCAGAATAGAGCTGAGCTTCATAGGAATTTCAATGGCTGATTTTTTGGGAGTAGATGGCCAGGATTTTCTTCCAAGGCACCTCTGTATGGACTCGAATCTCCAGCCTTTTGGTAGCTGAGCATATTAACCATTTGCACCTCTTAGGGACCCAGGTTTTTATTTCATGTAGTCCCCATATTATGAATGAATTCCATTCCTAAATCTGTCTTTAAGTCGAATTTGTATGTAAGTCGGAACAGTTAGGTGTGGTTTGTATCTATCAGTTAGTCAAATGTTCGTCTTAGCATATAGTATACAGTGTACCTTTTTATGCATAAAAACACTTCCAGATACACTAAAACATCTTTAACATAATAATACAGTAATAGTAATAATAATGTTTTGATGTGCATCACAAAGTAGCACCTGTTTTTATTATGAACCATTGTATGTACCTTGAATTTTTAATGTAATAGGCTTGACGGGGTTTGCTTTGTAACTATGGGTTGTATGTAAGTCAGATGTTCTTAACTGGGGGACTGCCTGTATATGTAACGTTAAAATTTAGGAAACATGATTTGCCCCTGGATAGAGCAGAGAGTCTCTAATAACAGGACTGTTATTTCATCATCGTGCAGAGCTTTAAAAAGAGAAGAAATCGAAGCATTTTTTTCTCCCATATATTTTAACCAAGAATCACGCCATAGCTTAAAGGCAAACACATATATTGGAGAGAAAAGAAGATGTTGAGAAAATCATTTGTCTAGATCTTTGTTCAGCAATAAAATGTATGTGCATGGTATGCTTAGCATTATCTCTGACCCAGGAGGATCCCATGTGCATAAGTAGCTAACCTCCAAATGGACTGTGTGTTCCTGCCAACAATTAGTGCTGCTTGGTAGTGCTAGATCAGTGCTGGCAAGTTTCCACAATCAAATGGTGAATTCTTCCCAGCAGATACTGTCAGGATGGGTGTTCCCATTTGTTTTAAAAGAGTTATAATAGGCAGGTATTTTATAAGTTATTCTATTGCTATTTATTTCTGAAAACTTTATGATTGTACCTACCGATATGATTGTACCTACCGATCACCAACTTTCGTAAAGACCTAAGTAACATACAGTAAATACAATGAAGAATACTTAGCCTGTGTCTTCTGTGACATGAGCTGTATCTATGCAACATACGCATTTAAAGTACATTTGTTTATGCAAGAAGAAAATACACACACATATGTATAGTTGGTTCAGGCCATAAAGATAGAAGGGTGTTTGTACCTGTCCACCTTGTTTATAAAGTAACTTATATACAATGGTAATTTTATCTTCCTTCCAGTCAATGTTTACCATTAAAAGTTTTAAGATAAAACATGGAAGGTGGGGCACATGATAATTTTAGTTTTGAAATATATTTTAATAGCAATTGCTTGCCGTAGACAAATTTGAAAGGTGGGATATAAGATTGATGCTTTAGCTTTTTCTTTTCCTGTTTCTTAAATTTAGCGGTTGAAGGACTGAGGTGCGTAGTCTTACCGAGAGATCTTTGCCACAAATTTCTGCTGCTGGCAGAGTCTAATACAGTAAGAGGAATAGAAACCTGTGGAATACTCTGTGGAAAACTGGTATGGTCTTTGTTTCATGTTTCTCTGGACAGGATACTTTTAACAATGCTGGCTTTCGTGTGATAAGCATAGCAGAATAAAAGAATGTTAAGAGTTGTAGATCTTATCAAATTACATTTACATAGCTTAATTTCATAAAACTGCCATTATTGATGGGAGTAATTTTCTAGAAAATGATTATAAAATTTCAGGGATACTATAAATGTCTGTTTGAAGCAATTAATCAAAGCATATGTCTTTGATTAGAAAAATAGTATATTACCAGTTTTCAAATTTCCAGATCCACCTAGTTTGTGAAATCATTTTTCCATTGCGATTATGGGAGATCCTAGTGAGACCCCTCAGTATTAGAAGAAAAGAAAGTTATAAGTCTTGAAGTGAAACTAAATGCAATTAAAAACAAAACCAAAACCATCAGCCTCCACGATCCTTAGAAATGTTATTTACCTGCTATCTCCCCCTCCAAATAAACCTGGTGGTGTTTTGTCTAATTGTTCCATTGTAGGTGTATTATCTCAAGACCTTATATGTTAACCACATTTTCATGAACCAGCCTGGGATGCTAATTCCAATTTATGATATATTTCTATTGAGAAAATATATTTCAAATTCCAAACAACTGACTCTCAAAGAATCCATTTGCAAGTTTGGGACACTGTTTTTGAATTGTGTTGGAGAAGGGGGGTGATGATGCAGTTGGTGGGGGCGCTCTCTAGTCTTGTAGCAAAACACAGCATTTCCTGTTCAGGTGTTTTCAGTCAGATGCTTGTTATTCTTTTAGACACATAATGAATTTACTATTACCCACGTAATAGTGCCAAAGCAGTCTGCGGGACCAGACTACTGCGACATGGAGTGTGTAGAAGAACTATTCAGTGTTCAGGATCAGCACGACCTCCTCACTCTGGGATGGATCCATGTATGTTTGACCTTTTCGTTTTCAGTTTATTTAAGTAATTTATTTTTGTGTGTGATGTGCCGTTTTCGTCCATGAGGAAATTTAGCTTAATTTAATTAGTCTCTTATTCTTTAATTTTCTCAAATGTAATAAATGTCATCATATTAAAACATTTTTATCAATATTGGGCCGTGTCTAAGCCTATCAGATCTGAATTTAGAGAGGGGCATATATGCTTTTTTGACCACCTCCCCCTCTGCCAAAAAAAAGAAAGAAACATTTGGAAATTAAGGGGCTTGTTTTGATTAGCTAGCCCAGTTATTTTAGATTTGTAATCAACTCAACTAGACAGTTATTAATGTTCCCTTTTCCTTTGCTTTGGGTCTAAATTAGATTATTTTAAGAAAATTCCTAAAAATATTTTTTAAATAGGTGGTTGTATATATCAAATAGGGACTATACAATCTATCCTGCCTCCTGCATAGGCCAAGGGTATGTGCTTTACTCTGTAAATAGCTACACAGTAGGGCCATTAAGACTGGGCTAAAGACATGGGGTTCCAACATCCACTAGGCCATCACAGGAACAGAAAAGTTCTTATGAATTAAATTGACATGAGTTCAAATCTCAGCTCTGCTAAAAATTCAGTATAAGAACTTTGGCAATTTTTTTTCTTTTTTATTGTGCTTTAGGTGAAAGTTTAAAGGTCAAGTTAATTTCTCATACAAAAATTTATACACATATTGTTATGTGACACTAGTTGCAATCCCTATAATGTGACAGCACACTCCCTTTCCACCCTGGGTTTCCCATGTTCATCCAACGTGCTCTTGTCCCTTTTTGCCTTCTTATCCTGCCCCTGGACAGGAGCTGCCCATTTAGTCTCATGTGTCTGCTTGAACTAAGACACTCACTCTTCACAAGTGTTATTTTCTGTTTTATACCCCAGTCTAATCTTTGTATGAACAGTATGCTTAGGGAATGGTTTTAGTTCTGAGTTAGCAGAGAGTTCGGGGGTCATGCCTTTGAGGGTTTCTCTAGTCTCAGTTAGACCATTAAGTCTGGTCTTTTTACATGAATTTGAGTTCTGTGCCACACTTTTCTCCTGCTCCATCAGGGACTCTCTGTTGTGTTCCTTGTCAGGGCGGTTATTGGTTGTAGCCGGGTACCATCTAGTTCTTCTGGTTTCAGGCTGATGGAGTCTCTGGTTTATGTGGCCCTTTTGTCTCTTGGGCTCCAATTTTCCTGTGTTTTTGGTGTTGTTCATTCTCTGTTGCTCCAGGTGGGTTGGGACCAATTGATGCATCTTAGATGGCCACTCGAAAGCTTTTAAGACCCCAGATGCCACTCACCAAACTGGGGTGCAGAACATTTTCTTAATAAACTTTGTTATGCCAGTTGACCTAGATGTCCCCCAAAACTTTGGCAAATTTTTAAATAAACCTGAGCATAAGCTTTATCATCCATAAAATGGAGATCCTAATAAACTAACTTCGTATGCTGGTGAGAATTAAGTGAAATAACATGAGTGGATTTCTTAAGCAGATTTTTCTAGGGACTTAGAGAATTGTGTCTGTTGTTAGTGATGATGATATTCTACTTTTTCTAACCATGGCTTAATCCATCTGGGGGACATTTTTCCATTTCGTCTTGAACATCTGGGCCTGGGATAGGGACAAGTCATCCCTACCACATGGAGTGCTTTTTAAGAAGAATTCCAGGGCCCGTGCTGGGGACTCTGAGATCCCCTGAAGAGTAATACGTGATCATCACACAGACACACATAACACACAGTCACCAAGCATTTGGTGTTATATAATTTAGGAGTGTAGAAGAGACTTTAGTCCCAGCTCCACCTGTAAATTACTAGTGCCCTTAGTCATGACTACAAACCTCCTTGTCTCCAGATTCCCTCATTGACCAAGTGGGACTAGTGGATGCCTTCCCTCCCTCCCAGGATTTGTGTGGGTGGTAAATAAGATACCAGGTGTGAAAGCCCTTTGAAAATTATAAACTGCTTCTCAAATGCAACAGATGATTTATAACTGAATAGTTTGCAGAACTTTCCATATGTCTATTTATTTGCTAATACGCCTGTTTGCTTAGAAATAGCTCAACTTTAAAGGTATTATTTAGTTTAACATGATTTTTTATAACAAGAATGCATTTTAAAGTAAAATAAACTGTAACATAAATTGAGCATGAGTGTCAATTTAATTACAAATTCATATTGAAAAGTCTATGTTAGTTTATCTTACAAAAACATTTTCCCAAATTAGAACTGAAAGTTCTTCCTTTATGACCATCTGTGTGGTATAAAGTATGCTATAATGAAATTAAGTTATTCAGATAATGAATTTGGCATAATTCTAGAATTCCAGGATCTTGCTTTTGGTATAATTTATTTTTCACCGTATCAAATTGTTGTGGTTCAATGAAAATACTAAAATATTACATTTCTAAACCTCGATGGTTGTAAAGACCTTTCGTGATGATATTTATTGAGCATGATAATAACAACAAATTCCAGAGCTAACTTTTTCCAGATATAAATTAGTCATAGAAAAAAGGGCTTGGAATCACACAGACTTGGGTTTGAATTTAGACTTCTTGACTTAACTAGCTATATAGCTTTCAGCAAGTTACTTACTTTCCTGCTTAGCTCAGTTTCCTCAACTCTAGAATGGGGGGTAATAACCGTACTGAACTCGCCGAGTTTTTGTGAGAATGAAATAATTCGTGGAAAGTACCTGGCTCACGATTCGGTTGCAGTAAATGGCATTTGCTGCTCTTGTTATCATCATCATCTCGTTTTTATTTCCATAGAATGAGAGACTGGGAGCTCCATTTCCCGTGGGAGAGCTATCCTCATTGGAGTAGAAATGATTGCTCCTGGCAGAAATGAAGGGCTTAGAATGTCATGAGGTTTGCATTCATTCTAGAATGAATGTGCCTTGTTTATTTGAGTGGTCAGGTTGCTCGCTGCCTCCACAGCACTGTAGTCCCATTGAATACTTTGTACTGCCTCACCAAGACATGGAAGGTTCTGTGTGCAAAGATATTTTCACTGAACCAGACAACAGGCAATGAGGCCCCCCACTTCATGCCCTTGCTCAAAAATCTGTGTTTTAAAAATCAGGATAATTTGCACTCCTCATTTGAGCTAAGTCTTTATATAATTCAAGAGTTCTGTTTCCTTGCAGAACACGTATCTTTCTATAAGTAGAACTCAGTTGATTTTATCTTCATTTTATTAAGTATAAAAGTTTTAAAATTTTGCATTTTTTTTTTTAACAGACCGTAGTTGTGTACAAAGGCATTTAACTCTCTCTGTAGAAAACCCCAGGAGCCCTGGTGGTGAAGTGGTTAAGAGCTCAGGCTGCTAACCAAAAGGTCTGCAGTTCGAATCCAGCAGCCGCTCCTTGGAAACCCTGTGGGGCAGCTCTACTCTCTCCTACAGGGTCTCTATGAGTCGGAATCGACTTGACAGCACACAACAACAATAACATGGGAAACCCTAAATGAGATGGATTGACACGATAGCCACACCAGTGGACTCAAATATACCAGCCATCGTGCAAATGGCAGAAAATGGGGCAGCATTTTATTCTGTTACGTGTAAGATCATCATGAGTCAGAGCTGACTCCATGGCGACTAACAACAACAGCACGGCCTATGCCCTTAGCTAATAATGACAACTTTAAAATGACAACTGTAAAATGACACCACCAGCAGTGAAACGACAGTAATAACAGCTAACAATTTAGACTCCTTTCTATGAAGTTCTAGGTACTGTTCTAAGACTTTTATGTGGCTCATCCCCATTTATCTTCATAAAGGTCCCGTGAAGAAAACGGTCATTAGTATATTAATTAATTAATAGTCTTATCTTTATGATCTCTGTTTTACAAATGATGAAACAGGCACGAGGAGGTTAAGTAGCCTTCACAGTGTCAGACAGCTAGCGAGTGATGGAGCCGGGGTTCATGCCCAGAGGTTGTGTCTCCAGGACCTTTGTTTCATGACTAAAATGGTCACAGTCCTTTTTCAAGCTACATCAGGGTCTAATATGGATTTTAAATCATTATGTATACATACATTTCTCATATTTATCTATGAATCGCGGATTTGTCTTTCATAAATACAAGTTTGTATATGACCCCAAACCTTGAAGATACTTTTTATTCATTATCTCACCTTCTTCCTCATTATCTGAGTATTTAGTCGCTTATGCAAGATGGGTCCCAAACACCTTCAACATTCCACTCATTTAGGTGGAATGGTGATTCACAAAAGGATTCACAAGGACGTGTGGCACGTTTTGTGGAAACTTTCTTTTCATATCCATGGTTCTGGGCATAAGTATCTCTGTTCCAGGGTTTCATGTCACAGCTCTGCTGCTGACCAGCAGGGTGACCATGGACAAGTTACTTAAACTCGCTGAGCCTCAGGATCTTTGTGTAAAATTGAGATAATTCCATACATGTCTCACAGGTCAGTTGGGTTGATGACCTGAGGATCTATTTAAAGTCTCTGGCAAATGAATTTCCAGCACTTTCTTTCCCAACAAGGAAGTACATGTCTCTTAAAACTCCCAGGAGCCTCTTCTCAAAGTCATAGTTATTCCAAAGAAGCAAATAATAGGAATGCAGGAAGGGGTGGATTATGTTAGCAAAACATTTTTAATGTTTCTTGTTTGATAAATGATGGTTAAAAAAAGCAAATACATTTTTTTGTTTGTTTCATAAAATGGTCTGTGGCTTTGGCTAAAACTCAGCTACCCTAATATGATTGTCCTCTTTTCTTTCCACAGACACATCCCACCCAAACTGCATTCTTATCCAGCGTTGATCTTCACACACACTGTTCCTATCAGCTCATGTTGCCAGAGGCTATTGCCATTGTTTGTTCACCAAAGCATAAGGAGTAAGTGTAACTATTGAAGGGAGCCCAGGGAAAGCTTTGTCTGGGGCTGCTGATTTCAAGTGTGCCACATACCAGATTGTGGCACTTGGATGGGCAGGCAACTCAATGCCCTTGGGAAAAGAGGTTGGTACCAGCGGGCCCCATGTACCTGCAGCTCTGCAGTCTTTTGTTTTACAAGGTCCTTTCAGTGGTAGAATTACTGGTTCTCTTTCTCCAGTTAGCATGACCTTGATGTGGATAAAATTTAGGAGGGAAGTTATTCCAGGTTGCCTTTTGAGATCTTCATTCTACTGTATTATTTCCCATTGTAAGAAGTTTTCCAGCCTCAGCTTAATTACCTCCAAAACCTGTTTTAATTTTGAGAAACAGTGATTGTTGTAGATTATTATTAGGGTGGTGAGCATAAGAGTCAAACTTAGACTGGAATTCCTGGCTCCATTTACAAGTGGTATGTTCTTCAGCAGAACACCTCGCTGCTGTCAGCCTCAGCTCCTTCAGCCCTAATACCTGTCCATACCTGTGAGGATGAAATCAGATGATAGTCTGTGTAACAAAAAAACCAGACCAGTTGTTATCAAATTGATTCCAACTCATGTCAGTCCCATGTGTTGCAAAGTAGACTGCGCTCCGTAGGGTTTTTTAAGGCTGTGACTTTTTGGAAACAGTTCACCAGGATTTTCTTCCATGATGCCTCTTGGTGGGTTTGAGCCACCAACCTTCTATTAATAGTCTAGCGCTTAACTTTCTGCACCAACTAGGAATGCCCTATAGGGTCGCTATGAGTCAGAATCGACTGGAAGGCATTGGGTTTAGGGACATCCTAGTCTATATGAAGTTCTTTGCATAGTGCCTGGCGGCATAAAAAAAAACAATAAATGTTTGCTGTTGTTATAAACAGTGTTTAGCATCATACTTGGAAAATATCTGCCACCTGTGATTTCCTCCCTCAGGGCTTGTCCTTTTCTCTGTAGGCTCACACAATAGCTGTGCTACTGCTTCCCGTTTTCAGTCCTGCAGGTGCCTGGAGATAGCACTGCCCTCCCCTGGGGTTCTCTCCTTTGGCCAGTCATCACACATACAAAAATAAGCAAAAGCAAACCTGTTGCCCTTGAGCTGATTCTGACTCATAGCAACCCTATAGGCCAGAGTAGAACTGCCCCAGAGGGTTTCCAAGGCTGTGATATTTATGGAAGCAGACTGCTATGTCAGTTCTCCCACAGAGTGACTGGCAGGTTCTAACCGCTGACCTTCCAGTTAACAGCCGAGCACTTAACCACTGCACCACCAGGACTCCTTGGCTAGTTATCACAAGAGGGGTTAAATAAACACCATGAAATTCCTACTTTGTGGTGTCTTTCTCCACGCTTTTGAGGAATATGTACATTTCTGTCATTCAAATAAAGCATGCAGAAAACATAAATGACTGCTAATGTTTCTGCCTCTTTTTTGTCCTGGGGTTTAGCACTGGCATCTTCAGGCTCACCAATGCTGGCATGCTTGAAGTTTCGGCTTGTAAAAAGAAGGGATTTCATCCACACACCAAGGACCCCAGGCTGTTCAGTGTGAGTAGACAACATCGGCTATTTTCTGCAGATATTTATTTTTCAAACTTTTTTTTTTAAAGGAGGGAAATACAGTAAGTCCCCGGGCTACAAACATCCGACTTACTACTTACCTGACAACTTATATTTGCCCTTGAATGTTATGTAAGTTTGCCCTTGCTTTGAAACTGTAGAATCAACCCCTACTCGCAACACGTTCCCCATCACAGTCACCTTCATTTTCTGCACTCGCAGCTGTTAAATCCCTGAAAAGACTTCGAGCCTTTTCTTGCACTAAACAATGAATCGATTCTGACTTGTAGTGACCCCAAAGGGTTTCCAAGGCTATACATCTCTACGGAAGCAGACTGCCACATCTTTCTCCTGCCAAGCCACTGGTGGTTTTGAACCACCAACCTTTCAATTAGTAGCCGAGCACCTTAGCCACTGCGCCACCAGGGCTTCTATTTCTCTCCCTAAAGTAAGGCTAAATAAGAACTGTATGCACTGTTCTGATATACCTACAGATTTGATGGGAAGACACACCTAGGAGGGGCTTTCCTTTGTAAGCCTGTAGTAGCGCTAAAACACTGTATTGCTTAGTCTGGAATTTTCCTATCTCTGAAAATTAATAAATCTTTATGCTTTCTCAAGCTATGATTTCTTACTTTATTTTTTTATTTACAAGGAAATTCAAGTATTTCTGTAGCAGAGTTGATTACACATAAAGCTACCTTTCCATTTGTATATCTGTGTGACATCTGAAGTTTTCAACAGTCTAAATATACCAATAATTATTAAAGAAAATCATATAAAATGGCTTATAAATCATTTCTGCATGATGTGACCAAATTAGTTTTTTCAGAACAATTCAGTGAAAACTGATCATACTTCCTAGCTTTGTATAGCTCAACAGAAACGTTATTTGACTGTATCTTTAAAAAAAAAAACAAAAAAAACTTCTTGGCAGTTTTGTGGCTACAACATCAAAGAAACATTAATATGAAGTTAGAATTCATTTACAATGAGAATCACTTTGCAACCTCTATAAATACTTTGTTGTTGAACATGAACAAACCTGATTTTCTTTGTTCTGATGGCAGAAGTACTTTTTAAATTAGGAAATTCATATTCCCTCCCTAAATAGAATTGTATGTTAAGCATTATGATGTAAAACCAATGTTTTCTTTCCTAGATATGCAAACATGTGTTGGTAAAAGACATAAAGATAATTGTGTTGGATCTCAGGTGATCTGAAGACTAGCGCCATCAGCTCCAGACACCTTCCTGTGGATATGTGGTTGCCGGATTTTCTTAAGATGTTTCCAGAAATGACTGATATTTTATATTTATACATTTTAGATTGAAGGTTTGATATTTATTGTTCTTGTACATTTTGAAGTTTTTTTTGGGGGGAGCGGTTGCCTTGTCTCAAGAGAGGTCACAAAGTTGTTAAATCAGTACCTATTAGTGTACCCAAATACTATGACCTGATAATAAATTGTTGCAAACAACAGTCTGTCCAGTATTTATAGAAGCCTTTGCATATGATTTTTAGAACGTTAGGTGTTTCCCTGTAATTTTTTTTTTTTTTCACTCATGTAAAATATAATTCCAAAGAAAGAAATTCGTAGGAGTTCATCTCTAAGACGGGTCATCTATTCCTGCAACATTTCCCTACAGTAGAAGGTGAGCAGCTTCGCCACGTGAAAAGAACCATGGGTGCCGACAATAGAGACCATCTGTGTTTTCAGTTTCATCCAGTCCCAGCATCCAAGATAGGTTTGCAGTGAATCATGGCATCGAATACTAGAGCAACGAGCTTCTGCTTCAGGATGAGGTCAGAGGGACTGGGGTAGCCGATGACTCATCAACTTGATTAAGAGGACTAAACGCAGAGAAGCTTGAGAGTGGGAAAGAAGAAGGATCAGATAAAAATGCAAAGCCCGTTACTGTGAAGGTCGACAAGGGTGACAGAAGACATATGGCAGAGGAAATAACAGAAAATTCTCAGCCAAAAAGAACAAATAAAAGAAATAATGTGGAAAGAGTACTTGTGGTTAAAAATATGTGCATATAAACTAATGCTCGGGGAATAGGAAAGAAAAAACTAAGGATGAAATTGAACAGGATAACATAAGTACAATGTATGTACGTTATGGTATTTCTCAGGCTTGGTAGGATGGGACTGCGGCTGGTATCTAGATAATAAAAGCATTTACCTAGATCAAAAGATACAGATTAAATAGAAGGAATGAGAGAGGTATGTTCTGTCTTAGCAAATTGGATAGGTAGGAAAAACCTGAAGGTGGAAACATATTGGAAAAAAATTAGCTACAAATATAAGTAGAGAAGACAGAAGTAATATTGTTAAAGGAGCAAAATCTAACCTGCCCAGCTTGAAGACAGGTATGGATGATGCCTTCTATGTGACAACCTGTAGCAAACTGCCAGCAAGGTGACGTGAAACAGTGATGGGGGAGGCTTTCAGTATCCTATCACCTGCTGGACACAACACCTCAGCTACATCCAGGTCCAGGATACACCCTTGTTTTGCCTTACTGCTTGTTTAATTTCCCTGTAGAGGGTTTGTTGAATGTCAACCAATAAGGAAAAGCAAGTGGACGCTGAATTGAGAGAAACTTTGGAGGAAAGTGAACATATTGTCTGAGAGATGTATATAAATAAGGGAATTCTATTTGCAAATCAACAGTTCCAGTGATCCTGTAGTGGATACCTTTAACAGAGATTAATGACTAAAACCCATAGGGAAGTCCTAAGAAATCCAAATGCATACTATGGTACCACAGATGTGCCCAGTGAAGTGAGCACAGAAAAGGCATCAGAGAAACCAGCAAACTTGCTGATCTGCCCTAGTTTCAAAGGAGCCTGTATAAAAGCTGGGTGCTAGGCACTGAGTCCAAGAACAATTCTGAGAGAGAGAGAGAAAAATTGGCAACTAGCAAAGAACATAGGATTGACTAAGAGTCAGTATAGCTTTTCTGGGAGCCATTTATACTACACAAGTCTATTTCATTAGTGTTGTTGTGTGCCATCAAGTCGATTCCGACTCAGAGTGACCCTGTGTGATAGAGTAGAACTGCCCCATAGGGTTTCCTAGGCTGTAATCTTAACCAGAGCAGATCGCCAGGTCTTTGTCCTGAGGAGCCTCTTGGTGGGTTTGAACTGCAGACCTTTCGGTTAGCAACCAACCACTTAACCATTGTACATCCAGGGCTCCTTATAGGTAAACTTATTATACTAGATGAGGAAGATGTTACAGATACACATAGAATCAAGACAGAGAGGTTAAAATCTCGTGCTCTGTAATCAGACGTTCACTGATAGAAGCGTTACTTGTGGTAGCAAAGTGCTGGACTCAGTCTGGGAGTGTGGATACATATCAAGAACCTCTACGCACCAATTAAAAGCAATTGGGCTAGGTGTGCACTGAGCAACGTAAATAAATCTCAGAATTGTGGTGCCAAATGAATAAAGTAAAAAATAGAATGAGGAAGGGGGGGAAAAAAAAAAGCTCATGCTCTAGAGTCAAATTCCAGCTCTGCCACATACAAGATGATGCTTTATGCCGTCATGAAAACCAGAACACAAGGAGCATACCGAGAGGACATTTTCAGGAACATAGGCCAGAGTGTCATCTTTCTCACTTCACCCCTGTTTGTAGCTTTTACCCAAGCCAACACCCTCTCTTGGGATCTCCTGAATACTTAGGCACTTTGAGAATAGCTTTTTATTCTGATATAATTGCAAACGTATTGAAAAGTTGCAAGGGTAGTACAAGGAACTATCATTCACGCTTTATTTAGATCATCTGTTGTATGCATTTTGCTCCATTTACTGTATCACATTCTCTCTGTTATATATAAACATACACACACGTATGTAATTTTTTTCTAAACCATTTGAGTAAGCTGGATATATTGAGTCCCTTTATCACTAAATGCTTCAGTGTATATTTCTAAGAAGAAAGATTGTCTCTCAACCACAGCAAAGTTATCAAAATTAGGAAATTCAATATGGACACAATTGTGTTAGGTGCTGTCCATTCGGTTCTGAATAATAGCGACCTTATGTACAACAGAATGAAACACTGCCTGGTCCTGCGCCTTCCTGACCATCTCGTTATGCTTGAACCCGTTGTTGAGCCACTGCGTTGATCCATCTCATTGAGGGGGTCTTCCTCTTTTTCTTTGACCGTTTACTTTACCAAGCATAATGTCCTCCAGGGGGCTCCCTCCTGACAACATGACCACAAAGTATGTGAGATGAAGCCTCACCATCCTTGCTTCCAAGGAGCATTCTGGCTGTACTTCTTCCAACACAGATCTGTTCCTTCTGCCAATCCATGGTATATTCAGTATTCTTCACCAACATCATAATTCAAAGGTGTCAATTCTTCTGTCTTCCTTATTCAGTGCACAGCTTTCCAGTGCATATGAGGCGATTGAAAACACCATGGCTTGGGTCAGGTGTACCTTAGTCCTTAAATTGACATCTTTGCTTTTTAACACTTTAAAGAGGTCTTTTGCAGCAGATTTGCCCAATGCAATGCATCATTTGATTTCTTGACTGCTGCTCCCTTGGGTGTTATCCAAGTAAAATGAAATCCTTGATAACTTCAATCTTTTCCCCATTTTCCATGGTGTTGCTTATTGGTCCAGTTGTGAGGAATTTTGTTTGCTTTACATTGAGGTGTAATCCCCACTGAAGGCTGTGGTCTTTGTTCTTCATCAGTAAGTGCTTCAAGTCCTCTTCACTTTCAGCAAGCAAGGTTGTGTCATCTGCATAACACAGGTTATTAATGAGTCTTTCTCCAATCCTGATGCCCTGTTCTTCTTCATATAGTCCAGCTTCTCAGATTATTTGCTCAGCATACAGATTGAATAAGTAAAGTGAAAGAATACAACCCTGATGCACATCTTTCCTGACTTTAAATCATGCAGTATTCCCTTATTCTGTTCAAACAACTGCCTCTTGATCTATTTGCAGGTTCCTCATGAGCACAATTTAGTGTTCTGGGATTCCCATTCTTAACAATGCTATCCATAATTTGTTATGATCCACACAGTCTTTGCACAGTTAATAAAACACAGGTAGACATCTTTCTGGTATTCTCTGCATTCAGCTACAATCCAGGTGACATCAGCAATGATATCCCTTATTCCATATCCTCTTCTGAATCTTGCTTGAATTTCTGGCAGTTCTCTGTCCATGTACTGCTGCAACCACTTTTGAATGATCTTCAGCATAATTTTACTTGTATGTGATATTAATGATATTGTTCAATAATTTTTGCATTCTGTTGGATCACCTTTCCTTGGAATAGGCATGAAAATGAAATCTCTTCCAGTCGGATGGCCAAGTAGCTGTCTTCCAAATTTCTTGGCATAGACGAGCAAGCACTTCCAGGGCTGCATCCATCTGTTGAAACATCTCAATTGATATTCTGTCAATTCCTGGAGCCTTGTTTTTTGCCAATGTCTTCAGTGCAGCTTGGACTTCATCCTTCAGTAACATGATTTCTTGCTCATATGCTACGTCCTGAAATGGTTGAACATCAACCAGTTCTTTTTGGTACCGTGACTGTGTGTATTCCCTCCATCTTCTTTTGATGATTCCTGTGTCATTCAGTATTTTGTCCATACACTCCTTCAGTATTGCAACTCGAGGCTTGAATTTTTTCTTCAGCTCTTTCAGCTTAAGTGTGTTCTTTGATTTTGGTTTTCTAACTCCAGATCTTTTCATGTGTCATTATAATACTTTACTTTGTCTTCTAGAGCCACCCTTTGAAATCTTCTGTTCAGCTCTTTTACTTCATCATTTCTTCCGTTTGCTGTAGCTACTCTAAGTTCAAAAGCAAGTTTCAGAGTCTCTTCTGACATCCATTTTGGTCTGTTCTTTCCTGCCTTTTTAATGACCTTTTGCTTCTTCATGTATGATGTCCTTGATGTCATTCCACAACTTGTCTGGTCTTCGGTCATTAGCGTTCAGTGTGTCAAATCTATTCTTGAGAGGGTCTCTAAACTCAGGTGGGATAGACTCAAGGTCGTACTTTGGCTCATATGGACTTGTTCTAACGTTCTTCAGCTTCAACTTGAGCTTGTCTGTGAGCAATTGATAGTCTGTTCCACGGTTGGCCCCTGGCCTTGTTGTGACTGATGATATCCAGCTTTCCATCATCTCTTTCCACAGATGTAGTCGATTTGATTCCTGTGTATTCCATCCGGTGAGGTCCAAGTGTATAGTCACCATTTATGTTGTTGAAAAAAGTTATTTGTGATGAAGAATTGTTGGTCTTACAAAATTCTATCATTTGATGTCTGGCATTGTTTCTATCACCAAGGTCATATTTTCCAACTACTGATCCTTCTTTCTTCCCAACTTTTGAATTCCAGTCACCAGTAATTATCAATGCACCTCGATAGCACGTTTGATCAATTTCAGGCTGCAGAAGTTGGTAAAAATCTTCAATTCCTTCATCTTTGGCCTTAGTGGTTGGTGTGTATATTTGAATAGTCATATTAACTGGTCTTCCTTGTAGGTGTATGGGTATTATCCTATAACAGACAGTGATGTACTTCAGGATAGATCTGGAAATGTTCTTTTTGATGATGAATACAACGCCATTCCTCTTCACTTTCTGAGCATAGTAGACCATATTGTTGTCCAATTCAAAATGGCTAATACCAGTCCCTCTCAGCTCACTGATGTCTAGGATATCGATATTTATGCATCCATTTCATTTTTGATGATTTCCAATTTTCCTAGATTCATACTTTGTGTGTTTCACGTTCCTATTATTAATGGGTATTTAGTTTTTTTCTTCTCATTTTGAGTTGTGAAACAGCAGATGAAGGTCTCGAGAGCTTGAGTCCACCCAGGTCATTAAGGTCAACTCTACCAGTCATTTTTGAGTATCTTCCAACATGAGGGGCTTTCTTTTGGCACTATATCAGACAGTGTTCTGCTGCTATTCATAAGGTTTTCACTGGCTAACTTTTTTCAGAAGTAGATTAACCCCCCCAAAAACAAAACAAAACAAACCCGTTTCTGTTGAGTCGATTCTGATTCATAGTGACTCAAGAGGACAGAGTAGAACTGCCCCATAATATTGCCAAGGAGAGCGTGGTGGATTCAAACTGCCAACATTTTGGTTAGCAGCCATAGCTCTTAACCACTACGCCACCAGGGTTTCCAGAAGTAGACTGCCAGGTCCTTTTTCCTA
The DNA here is from genome assembly GCF_024166365.1 of Elephas maximus indicus. Classification (NCBI taxonomy): domain Eukaryota; kingdom Metazoa; phylum Chordata; class Mammalia; order Proboscidea; family Elephantidae; genus Elephas; species Elephas maximus. The sequence continues at coordinate 39,743,737 of NC_064834.1, forward strand.
GTTTGTCTTAGTCTGGAAGCTCAGCTGAAACCTGTCCACCACGCATGACCCTGTTGGTATTTGAATACCAGTGGCATAGCTTCCAGCATCACAGCAACACGCAAGTCACCACAGTACCAGAAACTGACTCGTGGAGTGGACACAATACTATTACGTAATCCAAAGTCCACACATAATTTTCATCTGTTATCCTGATAATGTCTCTTTTGCTTTTTTTTTCTTCCTGACTAGGATACAGTCTAGAATTACACATCACATTTAGTTGTTATATCCCTTTATTCTTATTTAATCTGGAACAGTTCATTAGTCTGTTTTAATTCGTCTTGGCGTTTCTGAAGGATACAGGCTATTTATTTTGTAGAAGTTGCCTCAGTTTGGGGTAGGCTCACGTTTCTTTATGATTAAATTCTGCTTATGCATTTTTGGCAGAAATACCACAGAAATGATGTTGTATCCCTCGGAATATCGTAAATGAGACTCATAATATTGCTTTGTCCCAATATTGGTGCTGTTAATTGAGATTACTGGATAGAGTTCACCAGATTCCTCTTTTATGAAGTTGCTATTTCATCTTTGTAATTGATAAGTAATTTGTAGGGAAGTATTTTGAGACTATGTAAATATTCTTCAGGACACTTTTTGATTGGTTGTCCAAGTGCGACCTTATTCTCAGTAGAAATTGCACCCAGGCACCTCAGAAAATCCTGAGCTGGCTGCCTTTTCCTTTTCCAACAGTCTTGTGATCACCTCTCAGTCCTCTGCTTATCCTTTGAGGTCTTGCCTTACTCTTTCCCAGGTTTTGTCTCTCTTTTCTTTCCAACTTTTAAGTTACCTTCTCTAACCATTTTTTCCCTGGCAGGGCCAAGCATAGCTCCCTATCTTTCCTCTTCCCAGTGACTTCTACACTATCCACAGCTTTCCCAGACTTTGCTTTCCTCCTGAGATTCTGTCCGAGTTACTTAAACAACCTCATTTGTATATACTAGCATCCACTTTTTACTTCAATGATTTCTGTATTTGAAGCTGGGGTATTCCCTGTCCTCTGTGCTTAGATGAGTTGATGTTGTTGTTGTCGTTAGGTGCCGTCTAGTCGGTTCCGACTCATAGTGACCCTATGCACAACAGAACGAAACACTGCCCGATCCCGAGCCATCCTTACAATCGTTGTTATGCTTGAGCTTATTGTTGCAGCCACAGTGTCAATCCACCTTGTTGAGGGTCTTCCTCTTTTCAACTGACCCTGTACTCTGCCAAGCATGATAGCCTTCTACAGGGACTGATCCCTCCTGGCAACATGTCCAAATTATGTAAGACACAGTCTTGCCATCCTTGCTTCTAAGGAGCATTCTGGTTGTACTTCTTCTAAGATATATTTGTTTGTTTGTTCGCAATCCATGGTATATTCAATATTCTTCGCCAACACCACAATTCAAAGGCATCAATTCTTCTTTGGTCTTCCTTATTCATTGTCCAGCTTTCACATGCATATGATGCAATTGAAAATACCATGGCTTGGGTCAGGCGCACCTTAGTCTTCAAGGTGACATCTTTGCTCTTCAACACTTTAAAGAGGTCCTTTGCAGCAGATTTGCCCAATGCAATGCGTCTTTTGATTTCTTGACTGCTGCTTCCATGGCTGTTGATTGTGGACCCAAGTAAACTCAAATCCTTGACAACTTCAATCTTTTCTCTGTTTATCATGATGTTGCTCATCGGTCCAGTTGTGAGGATTTTTGTTTTCTTTATGTTGCGGTGTAATCCATACTGAAGGCTGTGGTCTTTGATCTTCATTAGTAAGTGCTTCAAGTCTTCTTCACTTTCAGCAAGCAAGGTTGTGTCATCTGCATAACACAGGTTGTTAATGAATCTTCCTCCAATCCTGATGCCCTGTTCTTCTTCATATAGTCCAGCTTCTCGTATTATTTGCCCAGCATACAGATTGAATAAAAAAAAAAAAAAAATAGGTATGGTAAAAGAATACAACCCTGGCACACACCTTCCCTGACTTTAAACCAATCAATGTCCCCTTATTCTGTCCAAACAACTGCCTCTTGATCTATGTAAAGGTTCCTTGTGAGCACAATTAAGTGTTCTGGAATTCCCATTCTTCACAATGTTATCCATAATTTGTTATGATCCACACAGTTGAATGCCTTTGCATAGTCAATAAAACACAGGTAAACATCCTTCTGGTATTCCGTGCTTTCAGCCGGGATCCATCTGACAACAGCAATGATATCCCTGGTTCCACGTCCTCTTCTGAAACTAGCCTGAATTTCTGGCAGTTCCCTGCTGCAGCTGTTTTTGAATGATCTTCAGGAAAATTTTGCTTGCATGTGATATTAATGATATTGTTCTATAATTTCCACATTCATTTGGGTCATCTTTCTTGGGAATAGGCATAAATATGGATCTCTTCCAGTCAGTTGGCCAGGAAGCTGTTTTCCATATTTCTTGGTATAGATGGTGTGAGCACTCCAGCGCTGCATCTGCTTGTTGAAACATCTCAATTGATATTCCATCATTTCCCTGGAGCCTTGTTTTTCTCCAATGCCTTCAGAGCAGCTTGGACTTCTTCCTTCAGTACCATCGGTTCCTGATCATATGCTACCTCTTGAAAAGGTTGAACATCAACTAATTCTTTTTGGTATAATGACTCTGTGTATTTCTTCCACCTTCTTTTGATGCTTCCTGTGTCATTTAATATTTTCCACACGGAATTCTTCAGTATTGCAGCTCGAGGCTTGAATTTTTTCTTCATTTCTTCAGCTTGAGAAACGCCGAATGTGTTCATCCCTTTTGGTTTTCCATCTCTTCTTTGCACATGTCATTATAATACCTTAGTTTGTCTTCTCGAGAGGCCCTTTGAAATCTTCAGTTCTTTTACTTCATCAATTCTTCCTTTTGCTTTCGCTGCTCGACATTTGAGAGCAAGTTTCAGAGTCTCCTCTGACATCCATCTTGGTCTTTTCTTTCTTTCCTGTCTTTTCAATGACCTCTTGCTTTCTTCATGTATGATGTCCTTGATGTCATTCCACAACTCGTCTGGTCTTTGGTCACTAGTGTTCAATGCATCAAATCTATTCTTCAGATGGTCTCTAAATTCAGATGGGATGTACTCAAGGTCATATTTTGACTCTTGTGAACTTTCTCTGATTTTCTTCAGCTTCAGCTTGAACTTCCATATGAGCGATTGATGGTCTGTTCCACAGTTGGCCCCTGGCCTTGTTCTGACTGAAGATATCGAGGTTTTCCATCGTCTCTTTCCACAGATGTAGACAATTTGGTTTCTGTGTGTTCCATGTGGCGAGGTCCATGTGTATAGTCATCTTCTATGTTGGTGAAAGAATGTATTTGCAATGAAGAAGTCTTTGATCTTGAAAATTCTATCATTTGACCCCCAGCATTGTTTGTATCACGAAGGCCATGTTTCCCAACTACTGATCCTTCTTCTTTGTTTCCACCTTTTGCATTCCAATTGCCAGTAATTATCAATGCATCTTGATTGCATGTTCAATGAATTTCAGACTGCAGCAGCTGATAAAAATCTTCTATTTCTTCATTTTTGGCCCTAGCGGTTGGTGTGTAAATTTGAATAATAGTCGTATTAACTGGTCTTCCTTGTAGGGGGATGGATATTATCCTATCACTGGCAATGTTGTATTTCAGGATAGGTCTTGAAATGTTCTTTTTGACGATGAATGCAATGCCATTCCTCTTCAAGTTGTCATTCCCAGCAAAGAGTATATGATTGTCCAATTCAAAACCGCTAATACCAGTCCATTTCAGCTCACTAATGCCTAAACATTGATATCCTAGGCATTAGATGAGTTGATATCCCTTTCTAATTGTCTATCCCAAATACTGATATCATGCCAACCAAATTCTGCTCCAGGTCTCATTCATTAAGAGCCTACTAAAGGTAGCTCAGTGGCTTGTTTCTGCCTCATGACAACTTGTAGCCTAGGAAAGTTCAGGACCCAAGCTCCAGAAGTAGAGCTTGGCCTTCCCTGTGTCAGGGGCCTTGAGACTACTGCCACCATCAGCTAAGGGCAAATGAACTCTGCAAAGCTGGGTCAGGCTGTTCTCAACTTCTTAGCATGTAAAGACAACATGGTATTCTAATACACTTGAGAAAAGGGAATGATTATATAATTTTTTCCAGGGTATATGACTACTGGGACTCGAAGTGGCTTAGGAATGGTTGTTATCCTCAGAGTAGAATTCAAAGATGTAGTAGTAGACCAAGAGGATGTAAAATGAGAGGTGGCTGGTGAGAAAACTGCAGATATCGAATGGTGCTTAAAGACAGAAAAGGATTCAATTGGAAGCCAAGAACACTTAGCTTCTTAGATTTCTAGAGAGAACAGAAAGAGAAGCCATGAGTATGCAAAGCCAATTATGTCTCTTTTGAATAGCAGATTAGAAGAGGACCCATTTTTCACTAAATTCGTAAAAAAAAAAACCTTTGCCATGGAGTCAATTATGACTCATAGTGACTTTATAGGATAGAGTAGAATGGCCCCATAGGGTCTCAAAGGAGCGGCAGGTGGATTTTAAGCGACGACCTTTTGTTAGCAGCCATAGCTCTTAACCACTGTGCCACTAGGGCTCTGTTTTTTTGTTTTTTCACTAAAAGATATATTGCCTGAAGGAGTGGGGGTGTGCTTGGCTCTTTCATTTCTCTACAAAGGAAAGTAAAACCTCAGGGTTGAGGTGGAGTTCGAAAGGTTGTTTTTGAAGGAGATGTGGTTTTCTTATTGCCAAGTACAAACCCTATTAACCAGACTGCCCAGAAGGATCTTGTCACAGGGCTGAAGAACTTTGGAGGCAACAAACCAGTGCCCCACCCTTGTCAGGCAGAATGGTTCCCAGAGGCTCACAGAACTCAGTGTCTGAAAGAAGAGTCATCAGAAATGTGCTCATTCCATTGGGAAATGGGCTAGCCAGGAAGTAGAGCTCATGTCGTCCAACTAGAGGCTGTTAGAGACCAGAGTGTACTTTGGATGGGCCTCCTTTGGAAGATATCGTTCATAGTAGGCGAGTACTGCTCCCATTTTTTAATGTGTTCAGACTGAATTGAAAATTGTATTCTTTGTTGTCATGGGGGTGCCTATTGCCTTGAGAGAAATTATTCTCATCTTTATAGACCTTGCCAATAACAGAAGAGCAGAGTAGAATGTCTGTGGATTCTTCTCAGCCACTGAAATGGTTCCTGGCTTTTTTTTAGTATGGTTTTGTTTGCAGAAAATTAGCATTTTACTTAAGTTGCAATACAAAGGGCAGATTTATGTCAGATGAGGCCACATACCAGAGTAGGTTCACTATTTGTACCCTCCCCCTGCCTCCCACCGATGTATTCCATACTACAGACTGCTTGTGCAATGCTTTGGCCTGAGATGGAGGTTTCTGTTGTGAAACTAGCTGAAGCGGTCCCAGATGTGGAAAGCAGATGTTTCTCTTCTGGCATTTCTTGAAGAATTATCTAGAAAGAAAATGTCTCCTGTGAAAAGGATGTTTGAGAAATGCCATGTATTTGGCAATGCCAAAGGAAGGAAGGCAAGCTTTCAGCTTCTCGTTCTTCTTAGAAGAATTCACTTTATTTTCTGTGTGAAGTATGCACAGAACTCTTCTCTGTTCCTCTAAGGAACTTGTTCCTTTTTCTGATATATTGGCTGGTTCTTCATGAGACAAGAATGTATTTTCCCTGGGGTAAGCTGACAAAAGCATTGTTCAGTGGTTCTTAGACACTTATCATACTGATGTCCCAGAAGACTTTTTTTTTTTTTTTTTTGGTAATTATCAAAGGGCAAGTGCTACTACAGTCCTGTGTGGAGGCTGAGGTGTACACCTCTTTAGATCCTATAGTTATTATTTTAAAAAGTACCATTCGGATAAGAACATGAGTAGCTATTATAATATTACCCTGATCTGGTGTTTTAAAGTCTTCAAATAGACTTAAGGAATTATTCCTTAAAAGGACAGCTTTCAAAAAGAATTTTCAACTAAGTAAATCACACTAGGTATTTAAAAAGGTATTTTTCAAATTAAATAAATATTTTTACAATAATTATGTTTTGTTATGATAATGTTAATTTTATAATGCTTTTGTGATTAAAGGAATTTAATAAAGCCCATATGCATATATATATGTTTGAATAACCAAAGGAGAGCTAGGGAGAAGATCAAGAGAACCCTGGGGAGAGAACATGATCCAGAAAGGAAGCTTTTTATACTCGGTCTGCTTGTCATCATTCAGAGTGGAGGTGGGGAGATGCAGAGGATGAAGGAGAGAAAACAGAGATGAACCCTAGGAAGGGAAGTGGAATAAAAAGTATTAGAGGCTGGCTTTATTTAAGCTATTTGTTTTGAAGTAAATGCCTCCGGCATTATCTAGGCCAAAACACATTCTAAAACCACGTGGAGATAATTTGATGTATATATTTTTTCTCTGTCAAGGAGGATTACCCATACATCCTCATCAAGTAAACAGAATTGACTGTGAAAAACCAAAATTGTTTACTTGAATTAGTCATTGTCCCTGTGGGTCCAGGAAGTACCAGTAGAATGAGTGTTGAATCTGTGTTCTTAAGTCTGAAAAGGATGTTTAAAAATTCTTCTCTGCAGATTTTCCAGGACAAAGATTGTTTAAAAAATAAACTCCATTATGCTTCCTCCTAATATAAATACTGATGAACCTTGAGAGCAAAACAAATAAATAGAAGACGTTTGCTCTTCCTGACTTCAGACAAGGCCGTGTTTTGGGAGGCTTCAGAAATAATGTGTGTGGATTAAATAATTTAGTGGTTCATTTCAGCAATAAGATGCCATACTTACAGAATTTTTTCAAAGGCAAAACATTATTAACTTAATATTTTAAAGTCAAATTTTAATGATAGCATTAATAAAGATGTCAAAAGTTTCTAGAACTGACATACTCTCATCAAACTCTTACTGTTTGGAATACCAGTCCCAGCCCTTTATCAGGTTCACCAGCACCATGTTGAAAAGCAGGATTTGATTTTATCAAGGATACCAGTACCAGTTGTCATCGAGTCAACTTTAACTCAGGGTGGCCCATCTGTGTCAGAATAGAACTGTTCTCCATATGGTTTTCAATGACTGATTTTTTGGAAGTAGGTTGCCAGGTCCTTCTTCCAAGGCACTTCTGGGTGGACTTGAACCTCCAACCTTTCAGTTAGCAGCCAAGAGTATTGACCACTTGTGTCACCCGGGGACTCCTTATCAAGGATGGTTGGCCCTTTTGGCTGGATAGAATTAGAAACGCAGAAGAAAGAATAACCAAAAGAACCACCAGTAATAATACTTTAAAATAATACCTTTGCTTTCTATTAAATTCAGTGGTTTATACTTTAATAAAGGAGAAGACAACGTTAAAACATCCATCTGAAGTCACAAACTTTTTTTTTTAAGAGCAAAGATTAGTTCAAAATTAATAGGATAGAATTGAATTTACCTGCTTAATATGTTCTGAGTAGGTGATGGCATTTTGTAAAGAAAGACCTACAGTTAAATGATTTCAGCCCATTTTTAAGGGCGTCTTGGGTTGTGGCATATGTTGAAATATAAAGAGGAGAAAATAACTGATCCAATGAAAGGATGCAAGAAATAAGCCTCGAAACTAAATGTGTAGGGAAAATAGAGCGGCATAATCTAAGAAGAATATGAAAAGAACTTGATTGGTGTGTCAACCCATACCTGTTGCCATTGAGTCGATTCTGATTCATGGTGACCCCACGTGTGTCAGAGTAGAACTGCACTCCACAAGGTTTTCAATGGCAGTAATCTTTTGTAAGTAGGTTGCCAACTCTTTCTTCTGCAGTGCTGCTGGGTAGATTCGAACCGCCAACCTTTAGGTTATTGTTAGGTGCTGTTCAGTCAGTTCCGACTCATAGTGACCCTATAAGGACAGGGTAGAACTGCCTCATAGGGTTTCCAAGGAGCCGCTGGTGGATTTGAGCTGCCAACCTTTTGGTTAGCAGCTCTCAACCACTGCGCCACCAGGGCTCCCTGGTTAATAGCCACGCGAAAACTGTTTCTCCACCCACGGATCTTGGTTTATCTAAAATACCGCATATTTTTCTCCAACAATAGGAAATCTGCTTAAAGGTAGCTGAGCTTTAGGCCACTGTGAAAATCTGTCAGTAACTATGTTTCATCAGTTTTCCCTGAAGACGGGATATATTTCAAACTCAGTCCAGCAAAAATTATGCTACCTTCAGCCCTTCAAACTAAACTAAACCCATTGCTTTTGAGTCGATTCTCTTCAGACCTTAAGGGGCATGGAATAACTACAAGGAGAACATTCTGGAATAGCTGTAGCCATCATGAACAAATTAGAGTGAGAGGTGGCAGTGTGTGGGTGTTCATTTCCCAGATACATTTCTGAAAATGAGATGAATTTAATTAACCAGTAATATGAAACACAAAGGAATGGCAAATGAATCAGAGATACCAAATATCTCACTCAAAATTACCCTAATTACTTGTAACTGGCATCTGATTGCAAGACAGACATGTCACAGAGAAAATGTTATGACTCCTACTTTGGAAAGTCAAGTCATAGTCACACCTGTGACGTCTATGTGTGGCCAGTTCTCTGGGGCTGTCTTTGCAGTTCTACATGTGTAGCACACTATCTGGTTTCTGGGTCTCTGTCAGGAATGTGTCATGTATGCCCTACTTCCTCCTCTTCAACTTCGGTCTCCAACCCCCCACAACTCTGCTGCACAGTACTGTCAGGGGTAAGCTGGAGGTGGTCACGGAGGAGCAAGGGGTAGCTCGTCCTTTTGGAGTCTGCTTTGTTATTGTTAGGGGAGAGAAGAGGACTCGAGGCAGTCAGGCTGGTGTGTTGCTGATTTTATCTCCTCTGTCAATCCCGGCAAAACTCATCAACAGGACTCTGCTACCCCTGCAAGCCCAGCTCTTCAATTAACTGGGCCCCTTGTGAAATCGCAGGAGCAATTATTGATCTATGACTCAGAAGAGGTGCGTAGGCAGTGCAGCTGGGTGGCTCACAAGGAAGGAACATTTTGGTAATGCACATTCTTGGGTGGTTCTAGTTTTCCTGATTTTTGCCTCTGGGCAGGTCTGCTTTGGAGTGACTATTCTTAGCACCCATTCTTTTACCAGGGGTTCGCGCCCCCTAGTGGTAGATATAAAGTACAACAGTATAACAGACTTGTTTTGCTTTAAGTAAACCGTGCAGTGATGACAGGAATGTTTGGTGATTTTTGCCTCAAAAATGAAAGTGATCTGGTGGCAATAATCCTTAAAGTTTAGTGGGTAAGGAGTGCCTTTGCCTGGTAAGCATTTATTTACAGCTGAAATACCTGGTTGAACAATATCAAAGTTTTTTTTATAGCCGAACTCTCAGAACCGTTAATATGATAATAAGCACTACAAATGCCAACTCCGCACCCTCCCCCCACCGCCCTCTTAGGGGAAAGGAGGTGCAGCTTATCAATGCACACTTCCCCCCCCCCGTCACCTGTAGTCACTCCTTGGGGACTTGGTGCCACAGTGGTTAAGAGCTCGGCTGCTAACCAAAAGGTCGGCAGTTCGAATCCACCAGGCGCTCCTTGGAAACCCTATGGGGCAGTTCTACTCTGTCCTGTAGGGTCGCTGTATGTCGGAATCGACTCGACGACAATGGGCTTGGTTTGGTTTTGGTTTTTAGTCACTCCTTAAAGAGTCCCAGTGTGGCACAAAAAGGGTTAAGTGCTTAACTACTAGCAGAAAGGTTGGCCCTTCAAACCCACCCAGAGGGACCTCAAAAGAAAGGCCCAGCGATCTGCTTTCAAAAGGTCACAGCCTTGAATACCCTATGGAGCAGTCCTACTCTGCACACATGGGGTCGCCATGACTCGGAATTGGCAACTAACACCCACAGCTCTTTGCGTGGGAAACATATTCATCTTAGTTGTCGTGTAGCCTCCACTGGGCCACTAGAGGGAGCCAGCCTATAACAAGTGAGATCAGCGGGGTGTTGATCAAACGCCAAAGCCAGCATATTTCTGATAGCCCATTTCCGATTTATTTAAAAAACACATAGGTAACCAGTCGGAGGTTTGGCTAGGAATTATTTGGAAAGGAACTAAGACAGTATTCCACAAAACCTTCACAGTTGTGTGCTAGAAGCAGACAGACAGAGCAGAGACGTGTTCTAGAAGCATTTGCGGTGGACGATGGAGGGCCCGGCTTCGTCGTACTCCTGTTTGCCGATCCACATCTGCTGGAAAGTGGACAGAGAAGCCAGGATGGAGCCGCCGATCCAGACAGAGTACTTGCGCTCTGGAGGGGCAATGATCTGTTGGTCAGGATGAGAAAGAAAGGTCATTTCACGTGCTCAACCAAGGGCTTTGGCCTTCTACTCTGGCCCTAGTTTCACGGACTTGGCTGTAGTTCCACACGCAGCAGAGACTCACAAACCGAGCCCACTGCCGTCCAGTAGGTTCCATCTCATAGCGACCCTATGGGACAGAGTAGAACTGCTCCACAGGGTTTCCAAAGCTGTAATCTTCAGGGAAGCAGGCTGCCACATCTTTCTCCCAGGGAGCAGCTGGTGGGTTGGAACAAACGACCTTTCAATTAGCAGCTGAGCGCTTAACCTCCAGGACACCAAGCCTCCTCCTTAGATGTTACGGGAGTTTGAATTGGCTGTGGAGTTAGATATTCTTCAATGAGCAAATTCCTTCACACCATCTATTCAAGCATCCATAACACCTCTACAGCATTCACTCTACTATTGGGCAAACTGAAAATTGGCCCCAAATCCTGCGGTGACCTCTGTTTAAGAGCCCTGACAAGGTCTCTGATTTCCACACTTTGTGCCTCAGAACTCAGTAAGACACGTCCTTTTCTCTGCAAACAAACACCAGCATCTTCAAAGGAGACGTTTTAATTTGTACCAGAACTTACTATGCTAGTGTTCTTCTGTCTGAACATTGAACTCTGAACACTGAACTCTGAAATTCTGAGATAAACTATCTAATATTGAGGGGTTTAGGGTCCCTTGGGATATGCCCGTTAAGCATACCGGCTGGCCTTACCCACAGCACAGCCCGCCTGGCAAGGGCATTGAATGTTTCTTAAACAACTGAATGATTTGGGCACAGTGATGTATGTCATCATGGCTGTCACGGTAGCGAGAGCTGGGAATCAGGCCAGGAATCTCAACCATCAGTAGCATCTCAAAAAACAGCTGGAGTTGAGCAATTCTAGATTCATAGAAATGAATATGGACACTTTGGGCCAACAGGCAAGGTGTTTCTGAAACCATGGTTAAAGCCTTTACTTTTTTCTTATCCCCCAAACTCTGACAGAACATTTATTTTTAATAAAGAGAACTAACATTGATCGAGCACTGACTTTGTGCCAGGTACTATGCTAAACATTTTATATGTATTATTTCATTTCATTCTCACAACCACTGTAAAGAGTAAGTCTTAAATTAATTCTATTTTACAGGTGAAGAAATGGAAGCCAAGAAAGTTTTAAGTAACTTGTCCAGGTCACACTGGTCTTAAGTACCAGTGTCAGACCCAATATTCAACCACAGGTCTGTCGTAGGTTTTTTGTTTCTTAATAATTTTAGACAGGGAAGTTGCAAAGATAATACAGAGAGTTCCTGTAGACCCCTCATCCAGTTTTGGTTTCCCCTAATGTTCTCATCTTAACTGTCACAGGCTTTTAGCTATTCTCACTACTCCCTCACCGCAAAGTTCCCCATTCACTTCTATTCAAGAAGCCAAGTTTGGAGAACTAGGAACTGCCCACCTGTAGCTACAGCTTCTCTTTATAACATACCCTTAGCCTAGCCTGGCTCTGTCAGTGACCTTATTGGCTGGTTTCACCTCTGTTCCTCTGGTATGGGAGCAAGAGAGGTAAGAACTGATCACAGGGTCATGCAAAAAACACAAACCATTCAGAAAACAGCTCTCATCCTGTAGTCTTTTAGGGCTCCCCAGAGCCTGTAGTGGGAGAGAGAATGTTTCAGTCTAGCACACTCTTTTATGTTAAGTTCACACCCTTTCAAAAAGGAGAAGGGACTGTGGATAACGGAGAACTTGCTCGAATACTTCTCATGTGTGTGAACGCACTTGCGTCAGGACTGCCCTTTCTCCTGCTCCCGGTGACATAGGTCAAAGGGTCCCAGGGTGCCCTTCTGGTTTCTGAGAAGTCATCAGCCATATGTACAGGTTGCCTCCAAAGAGTGATCTACATTTAATCTAAATTGCTTTCACTGGGACTCAAAACTCTCACAATATAGAGGCCCTGGTGGCACAGGGGTGGAGGTGGGTCATACTGGAGTCATTCTATAGTGTTGAGCACCTATATCAAAAGATGTGCCAGAAAGAGAGATGAAGATAAAATTCTAATTCCTGGCCACTGAGATGTGGTCACATTGAGCGGTGGGAGAAGAGTGTAAGGGTTTAAACTGCTTCAGAAATGTCTGGCCCATCTCTGTTTTTAATATTTCATACATATGAGATGCATTATATTTTTAATGAGGAAAAACAGTAAAATGTATAAAGTGATCTAAGCCTTAATACAGTTGCTTATGGACAAAGGTGCATATTGATTGAATTTTGTACAAAATTACTCAACTTGTCTCACAAAGTGGGTTGACTTCTATCCACAAAATATGGGATTTTACCCAGTGCCTGGCCCTAGAATCCATGAGCATATGAGACCAAGATGCGGCCACCGAAGAGTCCTTCACATCTGATGATGATGCTGGCACCACTGGTGGCCCAGCTGGGGGGCCTGAACTATACCTTGATCTTCATGGTGCTTGGCGCTAGGGCCGTGATCTCCTTCTGCATCCGGTCGGCAATGCCAGGGTACATGGTGGTGCCCCCTGAGAGGACGTTGTTAGCATAGAGATCCTTCCGGATGTCAATATCACACTTCATGATACTGTTGTAGGTGGTTTCATGGATGCCAGCAGACTCCATCCCTGGAAAAGAGGCACAGACCATGGTCTTTGGGTGGAGGATAAACTCAGATTAGATATGGAAGACCAGACTTGAACAACTGGGTGACCTTATGCTGGACTGAAGCTGCTGTTGTTATTGTGTGCTGTCAAGTCTATTCCAACTCATATATACCCTATAGGACAGGGTAGAACTTCCCCATAGGGTTTTCTAGGCTGTAATCTTTATGGAAGTAGATTGTCAGGTCTTTTTTCCCTTGGAGCAGATGGTGGGTTTGAACCGCTGACCTTTCTGTTAGCAGCCAAGAACTTAATCATTGTACCACTAGGGCCTCTTTTGGATGGAAGCTAGGCAGGCATAATAATCCCGGACCCAGCGTCTTGCTGTGTTCCACATCCTGTCTAACAAGGAAGCCCTGCTGCAGCATCTCCACAAGGGATGAAAACATAATACCACTGATGTGTAATGGGCTTACTACTACAGATGGTTCATATAAGGGTCAAAGCCTTCAGACTTCCTCAAGAAGGTCCCACATTGAGCCAATGTCACAGCCATTGCTCTCACAAGCTCCTTTTTAGCTGCTGCCTTGTACTCGGCCCTCAGAGCTAAATGGTGCTGAATCGTCAGAAAAGTGTTTCATCCAAATGGACAAACTCATCTTTCTTCGAACCTAACGATAATTTTTTTTTTTTTTTGTCTGCACTTATAGAAAATATTTAATGTGGGCCCTTTGGAAAGAGCCTCTAGATGGCCCTCCACCTTTTGCAGGGCTGGGATGTAATTAAAAAAAAAAAAAAAAGCCTCCAAGTCAGTTCTGACTCATAGTGACGCCATGTGTGTCAGAGTAGAACAGTATCCATAGGGTTTTCAGTGGCTGGTTTGTTTTGAGAAGTAGATCACCAGGCCTTTTTTCTGAAGTGCCTCTAGGTGGACTTAAACTTCTAACCTGTAGGTTAGCAGCTGAGCATATTAACTGTTTGCACCACCCAGAGACTCCAATAGTGATAATGTATAATTATTAATTTCTGAGAATATCTAATAATTATTGAGTGCTTATTGTTTGTCGGGCACTAAATGTTCTACATATAAAAAACCCATTGCAGTCAAATCAATTTGACTCATAGCGACCCTGCAGGACAGAGTAGAACTGCCCCATAGGGTTTCCAAGGAGTAGCTGGTAGATTTGAACTGCTGACCTTTTGGTTAACAGCCATAGCTGTTAACCACTCATGTAATTTTCACAGCAATGCTATGACATAGGTGTTATTATGATCCTTATTTTATTGATGAGGAGATTGAGGCTTGGGGAGGTTAAGTGACATCCGTAAGATCAGAAAAATAGAATGTGGTAAAACTGAGAGTCAAACCCAGTCTTACTCTCTCCTGGAGCCTGCTCTCTGTAAACAACTCTGCTACCCTATCTCCCAATGTCAATTCTAATGAGGTCGCAGGGTCACTTTGGGTGCTTTTACATTTCTGTCCTCCTGCCAGTCCCTAACTCTCAGCAACCCCTCCACTGAGAGGCCTAAGGGGAAGAGGGTGAGGGGGAGGTAGGGCACAGCTGCCTTGCGTACCCTAGGCACAGCTTGAGGAGGGGCGCCAATGAGCAGTTCCTATTGGCCATCACAGTTTTCATCTCCAGTTTTGAGAGATCATTCAACAATTTAACACTGATTGCCCTAGGTGCTCTTTTCCACAGAGAAGCCCCTGCGTGCCACCCCCATCCATCCCAGCGGCTCCACTGTGTCCTAAGCACAGACGATATTCATCGTACACCAAGAATGCTTTCAGCTTGACAGTAATAACACAGATCATTAGTGTTTTCCTATAAAGAAAATTCCCTTCTTGGCCTCCTTAAATGCGTCCACCTTAAAAATGCCACACCCTTTCCCTTGCTACTATTTAGAAATGCTTTTGTCTGTGACCTCTGTCACACCCTTCATGTGCAGAATGGTTCTGGTGGTCAAGGGCTGGCTGGATACTGAGGAAAGGGTGACCTCCCCTTCCAGGGCAGGGATATCTGTCACCTACCGATGAAGGATGGCTGGAACAGGGTCTCCGGGCAGCGAAAGCGCTCATTCCCGATGGTGATCACCTGCCCATCTGGCAGCTCATAGCTCTTCTCCAGGGAGGAGGAGGATGCGGCAGTGGCCATCTCATTTTCGAAGTCCAGAGCTACGTAGCACAGTTTCTCCTTGATGTCCCGGACAATCTCACGCTCAGCTGTCAAGGAGATGTAAACATTAGGGCACACAGCAGGGTTTGCACAGGAGGCAACAATTCACCTGCCCTACTTCACTTTCTCCCACAAGACATGGTTCTTCAGAGAAGTTCAATACTCTGCAATCCAAAATCCATCACAGTAATTAAATTGTTGGCCCACTAGGGAACTGCATCTGTTCCTAGCAGAGTGCCTTATACCCAAAACCCAGAAAACTAAACCTGTTGCCATCGAGTCAATTTGGACTCATAGCAACCCTACAAGACAGGGTAGAGCTGCCCCATAGGGTTTCCGAGAAGCAGTTGGTGGATTCAAACTGCCAACGTTTTGGTTAGCAGCCAAGCTCTTAACCACTGCGCCACCAGGGCTCTGCCTTACGCATCATAGGCACTTGATAAGTATTGGCTGGAAAATGCAAAACAGGAATAAAATGAGTTAGCACAAAGGCACGGGGTGGGAAATGCTTTTATACAATAACTATTTTGCAGGATAACTAACCGCCTGCTGTTAGAACTGCTTTAAAACAGTTTGTTACATTGGATTTCCAGTTGACCGGGAAGTCTTATGATGAATCAGATCTTCACAGACCTCACAGTTTTCAAAATGCCTCAGAGATTTGTGTTTCCTGGCACAGGCAAGTTCCAGCTCAAACCCTCAAACCCTTGGACATCTATAACCTTCCAGGACCAGTCCTAGTCCAGAAGGTCCCAGTGGTGTATATCGGAGGAATGGAAGAAGTAGGCATACTGTTGCTTTTCAGAGTCCTGCACTCTCAAGTTCTAAACTATTGGCTGCAGCTGGGTCGCCAGGAACCTCTTGGAAGTGCCTTGGGATTCTTTGCGAGGAGCAGAGGAGGGATGGAATTAATCGCCTCCCTACCCCAAAAGACATTAATACCTTCAGAGCTCAAATTTGGAGTCTAGAGTAAGCCTCAGGCACGTGCGGAAATCTAAACATTTGGGCAACACCAAAACGGTGGTGGTGGGTGTATGTGGGGGAGGGGGGCGGTGGGGAGACAGCTAAAGCCACAGGCACTTAAGGACCTCCCAGTTTCTAGTCATTTCTGACAACTATTCTCTTGTGGAAGAAGAGTTGGTGGCACCCACTCAGAATCGAGACATTAATCGCTGCCCTGGGTGGTGCAAATGATTAAGCACTTGACTACTAACTGCAAACCCACTCAGTGGCACCTTGGAAGAAAGGACGGGCAACCTGCTTCCGAAAGGTCACAACCTTGAAAACCCTACGGAGTGCATGCAGTTCTATTCTGCAATGCATAGTTACCATGAGTTGGAATTGACTTCATGGCAACTGTTTTGTTTTTCTTTTTGGGAGGGGCTGGTTACTGGGTTGATATTGGAAACCCTGGTGGCATAGCAGTTAAGAGCCAAAAGGTTGGTAGTTCGAATCCACCAGGTGCTCCTTGGAAACTCTATGGGGCAGTTCTACTCTGTCCTATAGGGCTGCTATGAGTTGGTACTCATAGCAGGTGGAGCTGGTATTAGTAATATCAATTAATTGATCATTAATAACTAATTAATAGCACCAAGTAGTTAATATTAATAATATATCACTAAAAGCTGATGACAGTTGAATGCTCACTCTGTGCCAGGCATTTCATATGGCTTATCTCATTTAAAACAACAATCATGTGAGATAGTGTCTGTTATTATCTCCATTTTACAGATGAAGACACTATGGCTTAGTGAGCAGAGTAACTTGTTCAAGGTCACATAGATAGTGAGTGGCAGAGTTGGAACCCAAACCCTCTCTAGTTGTCTCCAAAGGCAGTCAACCATCATACCATACTATCTTCAGTCTCAGTGCTCTCTCTTGTCTATTTGTGACTGGAAGAGAGCTAAAAAGATCAAATAATACAACTATCTCATAATACTAGGCAACTGCAACTGTTCTCATCAAGGACATATTATAGCCATTTTGCAATTTCACCTAACAAGAAAGGTTGTGTTTTGCCTGCACTGCATTAGAGCCAGGCTTACCATTCGCATGGCTCCCGTCATCTTGTTCAATAGTCACTGCGGTCCTGTAAGTTACTGTGAAGAGCACACTACCTCAAAACCCTCTGCCTTCCTCTCGCACGGGCCTCACCAGTAGTCACAAAGGAATAGCCACGCTCAGTCAGGATCTTCATGAGGTAGTCGGTAAGATCTCGGCCAGCCAGGTCCAGACGCATGATGGCGTGGGGCAGGGCATAGCCCTCGTAGATGGGCACGTTGTGGGTGACACCATCCCCAGAGTCTAGCACAATGCCTGGGAGACAATTGGGCATGATAAAAGTCACCATAGCAGCTAGGTTGTGTTCACTTGATGGTTTAATAGAAGGAAGCCTTGGGGAGAGGGAATTTTGAAGCCTCTTATTTGAAAGAGAAGAAAGAAGGCATTTGATAGGTGGCTGGGAGAGGTGGGGCAGGGCTTAGGAAAGATGAACAAAAGGAATAGTAGAAGGAGGAAACCAATAGAGAAAGTCCTGCCAGAAATACCTGGTCAAGGCCTTATTTTTAAAGCTAAAAAGATCTTTTAGGCCTGGTATTAGCACTGTCAGTTTTAACAACCCCCCAGTCCATCATACCCCACATATTTATAACCTTCAAGTCCCATAACTGGCAGTGTATTCAATCAAGGTTCCCCACTCCTCCCAGCCACCTACCAGTTGTACGTCCAGAGGCGTAGAGGGACAGCACAGCCTGAATAGCTACGTACATGGCTGGGACATTGAAGGTCTCAAACATGATCTGCAAAGCAATCCAAAGAGCAAGTTAGTGATGCTGTCAGTCTTACAAAGAATGTTCGAGAGAGCGTGCAAATGCGCCTGCCTGGCTCTGAGCAGAGGAGATCAGAATAAAGGAGGGCCAGGGCAGCCCTGGCTGCTAGGAGAGAAAAAATGGTGTGGATGGAGAGACCATCACATGTGTGCTCTGATGGAATGGGGAAGGAGGACCTAGCCAGGGGTCGGGAGGGCCTAGCTCTGGAGCTGGCCTTGGCCTTGACTTGAATGTGACCTGGAAGAATTCACTAATCACTGACTAGTGTGGGCTTCATTCCAGGACTCTCAAATGTAAACAGAGGAGTTTGGACTACTTGAGCTCTGAGGCTCTTCCTGCTTGGGCACTCTAGGACTTATTAACTCTCTCAAAGCCCATAGAGAAAGAAAAGACAACTTCCAGCTTTCAAAGAAAGAGACCTTTGAAACCGAAAGCTTAGACTGGTTGGACTCCATTTCTGATTTGTTGGACTTTTTTTATGTAGCTGCTGAGTCAATGCCAGCCCTCTGAACCTTGATTTCTTCATTTATATGATGAGGACAATTACACTTACTGCCTTACAAAGCTATTGTTAGGATTTGAGGACACAGGGCATGTAAAATGCTTAGCCCAGTGTTGACCACAGCAGGCGTTAAATTGGTGTTAGATGTTATTATTTAACAGCTCATCCAAATTAGAAACCTTCTCTGGCTGGGGAACTGGATGGTCTCCTGCAGTAAGAACTGTTGAGCCTTAGACAAGTAACAATGATACAATAATTACGACGACTTACTGAATGTTTACCATATCAGGCACCACGATACTCATTTATCATTTTGCCTCATTAAGCTTCACACCAATCCTTTGACAAATAATGGTAATATTATTATCACCAATTTATAGACAAGGAAACTGAGACTCTGAGAATCAATCAAGCAGCCTCTTTTAAGTTCTTTATGTTCTTGCTGCTTAGAATCCTTGAGTTCCTAGAGAGTGGTCAATCCAGCCACAGATGGCAATTTTTTTTTTTTTTTTTTTGTGCTTTAGATGAAGGTTTATAGAACAAATTAGTTTCTCATTAAATAGTTAGTACACATGTTGTTTTATGATATTGGTTGACAACCCCACAACATGTCACACTCTCCCTTCTCAACCTTAGGTTCCCTATTACCAGCTTTCCTGTCCCCTCCTGCCTTCTAGTCCTTGCCCCAGGGCTGGTGCGCCCCTTTAGTCTGGTTTTTTGTTATGGGCCTGTCCAATCTTTGGCTGAAGGGTGAACCTCAGGAATGACTTCATTACTGAGCTGAAAAGTGTCCAGGGGCCATACTCTCAGGGTTTCTCTAGTCCTTTTTCTTGTCAGGTCAGCAAGTCCAATCTTTCTTTTTGAGTTAGAATTTTGTTCTACATTTTTCTCTAGCTCTGTCCAGGACCTTCTATTGTGATCCCTGTTGGAGCAGTCAGTGGTGGTAGCTGGGCACCATCTAGTTGTACTGGACTTAGTCTAGTGGAGGCCATGGTAGATGTGGTCCATTAGTCCTTTGACCTAATATTTCTCTTATATCTTTAGTTTTCTTCATTCTTCCTTGCTCCCAAAGGGGTGAGACAAGTAGAGTATCCTAGGTGGCAGTTCACAGGCTTTTAGGACCCCAAATGCTACTCACCAAAGTAGAATGTAGAACATTTTCTTTATAACTATGTTATGCCATTTCAGCTAGATGTTCCTGGAGACCTTGGTCCCCAAAGCCACCACTCCAGCAATTCGGTCCCTCAGGGAGTTTGGATGTGTCCATGGAGAGGTGGCTACTTTGGACCTTCCCTCTGCTGTCCTGCATTGCCCCTTTCAAACAGGACTTTCCTCAGACCAAGAAGTACCACCACCCACCATTGCATCCATGCATTCCATAGCAGGTCCTGGGGTAGGTATTTACCTGGGTCATTTTCTCCCGATTGGCTTTGGGATTCAGGGGCGCTTCAGTGAGTAGGGTTGGATGTTCTTCAGGGGCAACACGAAGTTCATTGTAGAAAGAGTGGTGCCAGATCTAGCAAGGGGAGATGAGGTGGGCAGAGGAGAAACACAATGATGTGGTGTCCTGGGGCACTGCAGACCCCGAAAAGGGACGGGAATGAGCTAAACGAAACCAGATCCAAGTAAAATGTTACAAGTACTCATTATGTGTCTTCATTTTTACAGACGCAGAGACTGAAGCTCAAAGAATATGAGTAACTTACCCAAGGATTCACAACTTAATAGTGGCCAAGCAAAACCCAAACTCAGGTCTGTGAGGCAAGATGGCATGGTGGTTAAGGGCACAGGCTCCAGAGTCAATCTGGGTTCAAATACCAGCTCTGCCCCTCTTGGTTGTGTGAGCTTAGGCAAGGTTTCATCTTTTTCAGCTTCAGCCTCAGCGTTGGTGATATAGAGATGGATGTCGTTAACATGGTTCTCACTGGGTTTTTGTGAGAATTAAATAAGATAGCCCTAGGGTTACTATTCAACTCAATGTCTGGCCCAGAGGAAATGTTATTATTCAACTGCACCTTCTTCACCCTTTCCTCCCATTTAGTTAATATTCATAGGCAGGCGATTTAGTTTCAATAAAAGGACAAATCCATGCATGCATGAATGAATGAAGCAAACCTGAAAACCTAATTGCCATTGTTAATGCTTCCAGGGAAATTGCCCTCTGCAGTGTATGGTGAGAAGAGAACAGGCCCCCCTGCCTCTTGCCTCCTTTCCCTCTATTTGCTCTCCAGGCCTGGGAGAAGCCTGCCTCTCTTAGCACACTCTGGAACTTCCACTCATGTGGGGCAGACATTTGGCCTTCAGGTGTTTCCAGAAAAGTCAGCTCCCATGTATAGTGTGGGGCCCTGGTGGTGCAGTGGTTAAGAGCTCAGCTGCAAACCAAAAGCTGGCAGTTCAAATTCACCAGCTTCTCCTTGGAAACACTATGGGGCAGTTCTACTCTGTCCTAAAGGGTGGCTATAGGGTTGATATGAGTTGGAATCAGGTTGAAGGCAACGGGTTTGGTTTTTGGTTTGATATATAGTGTATTCGTGCAAATATACTTTGGACATAAGTGTTTGCTTTAAGGTTGAGCACTTCCTTTAATCCCTGGATGCAAAAAAGAGCAAATTATTGTAAAGAGGGCTAAATTAATCAATTAATATTTTAAAAGTATGAAAATTCTCCACTAGTACCAGGCATAATAGATTCACTTAGGATTAAAACAAAACAAAATAAAAAATTGCTGGTAACATTTATAAATTAACAGAAGCAAGGTCAACTTTGAAGATTATCTCGTTCCAGTTTCTTTGGTTTTGAATTTGTGGTTTCTTGAAAGGAAATGGGACCCCTACCGAAAGTTCTGTTCCTTTGATGGAAGAGAGGAAGCAGAGTGCTCAAGAAATCCTACCAGTCATATATATTGTGGTTACTCTGACATCGTTTTAAAAGCACCCAGTCTCTCTCTCCTCTCTCTCTCTCTGAACTTGACAGAAGACACTTTGAATTTAAATTTTAGAAAAGATTGTTTTTTTTGTGTGTGTGTGTGTGGTTTTTGTTGTTCTAAGAGCTTCTTTCGAGGAACATGAATTCTGAGACGATGCCATCTCCCTGGAGAAACTGTTAAGAGTATTTTTCCTACTGATATTAATATCTTCTTACTGTGAAAACTGAAGTCTTACTAAATCCAGAATCTTAGACTAAGTGAACCTCGTGAAATTAAATTTTTGGAGGGAGACAGAGGTTTAAGCATTATTACTGATAAATTCTAGAAACTGTTTTTCTTTTAAAATGGTAAGTGTGTATGTGTGTGGGTGAGTGTGTGTGAGTGTGTGTGCATGTGTGTGTACTGAGCTATTAGATTAAATAGAAGGCCAGAAGTTGAGGTATTTTGCTACTTTTAAACATTTTTATGTCACTTTCTCAAGTTTGGGATTTCCCTTTCATCATTATTCTTTCTACTTTTTCTCTGGTCGCTGGTGTTTAACTCTCTTCCCATTAGTTCTTTTACAGGCCTAGGAGGTAAAGCGAGACACTGGGTAATGCAAACGGTTAAAATGCTCCGCTGCTAACCAAAGGATTAGAGATTGGAGTCACCCAGAGACTGCTTGAAAGGAAGGCCTAGTGATCTAAAAAAACTAGTGCCTCTACTTCTCAAAAATTGGTCCTTGAAAACCCTGTGGAGCACAGTTCTGCTCTGACACACGTGGGGATGCCATGATTCAGAACTGACTTGAAGACAACTGGTTTTGGGGAGATAAAGACCTCACTTAATGCAACACAGAAGAGATAACTCTTACAAACATGTCTTTTCAATTTTTGTCAGTTACTATTTTTTTTATCATGCTTAAATGCCTTGAGGGACATTCGGGAATATACTAAATGTACAATGTTGCAGACCCCCTTTCTATAGTGGGAACTAAAAAATTTTTTGAAGTATTTTTCAGAGTGAGTTAATGAAAAGCTTTTAAGGATGGGTGAGAGAAAACCATTCCCACCTCCTTAACTCCTCTTTAGCAATATTGCACTGAGAGAGAGCCAGACAGCCAAGCAGCCTTTGATGAGAAAGTAATGGAGAACAATTCTCTGGGCTGCTGTACATACAGTGCTTGTCCTGGGAGGGTAATCCAGTTGACAGGAACTACAGACCATTACTTCGCACCACTGGCAAGGAGCTATTATGCTAATCGCAGAAATATCTTCCTCTAATTAGCTCCTATTCTCTGTTAAGCATGGGTTTTTTTTTTTTTTTTTAAGAAACACTTCTGGCTTTTTTTTTTAGTTAGTAAAAATAATTCAGAATAAACATTTACTAGTAAAAGTACAACTGAGCAATGTGAGCCAGTTATTTTCCCCAGCAGTAACATGACCTATGTGTCGGGGGCCACAGGAGCTATGTGTCCTGAATATTGTGACCCCTGTAGCGAATCCCCCAGTACCTTTTCCATGTCGTCCCAGTTGGTAATGATGCCATGTTCTATTGGGTACTTCAAGGTCAGGATTCCTCTTTTGCTTTGTGCTTCGTCACCCACGTAGCTGTCTTTTTGACCCATTCCCACCATCACCCCCTAAAAAGGTTCAAGAGGTAACAAGTCAACCTCCCCCAAAACTTGTGACTTATGTATAATCAAATCAAAAAGGGTTAAATTATTGAGCTAGAAAGCGTCTCTTTTGGTAGCAGCAATAGTACAATGACAATTATTGTCACTTGGCTCTTCAGCAATATCCCTTAGTTGATTGCAAACAGGCTCGAATCTGTGTCTTAACAATAGAGGACCCTTCTCCTGATACAGGGGACCCTGTGGGTAAAAAAAAAAAAAATTTTTTTTTTTTTTTTTTTGGTGGGTAAGGCCACTTTCCATTTCACTTTCTATCTTTATGTTTCTTGATGAGCCCTGTTAGGGCAAAGATGGTGGTGTCACTGTAGCAAATTGCTTGGCACGTATCTGACACTCAGTCCTTATTTGTTGAATGAATATGAAATTTTACGTTTTAGTTAAATGACATTTTGCCTCTTACAAATCCTTCAAGCTGTACTTTTAAGTCATCATCTACTCAAGAGTATATAAATACTGTTTTCTAACCAGAAGCAGAAGTCTACAAATGACTACTTGGTGCTTGATTGCTAGTAGATTAATCCACACCAATCAGCTATTAAGACATTTGCCCAAACCAGTCAGCTGCATTTTTTTTTTAATCATTAAGGTAAAGCTTAGAAAAAAATTTCAAAAAGGAAGGAGAAATCTTGTAGCTGGATTTTAAATTGCATTGGAGTGAGCATTTTAGAATTGCAAAACTTCTGCAGCTAATATAGATCTAAAAAATAGTGCTTGTCACAAATATCACCGTTGCACAAAGTTCAACAAAGAGACAGATTTCATTCATTGATGGAAGCTTCTATCATTTATTCAACTGAGGGTCATAAACATCCATCAGATCAGCTCAAAGCACAAATCACATTTCTGATTCAAATTTCTGAGGTGAAATTGCCCAGTTTTTGTCCTGTGTCTGTCACCAACATTTTGTTTATACATAACATTATGTAAAATTACCATGTGGCTGTCCAGATGAGTTTTTTGACAGGTAACATTATGAAAAATTACATATGGTAGCAATGCTTACTTTGATCTAACCTTAAGTTCTATGACGATGAAGGATCTGGGTTTTTATTTTAGTTTCTTTCCTTACAAAGAGCAGCTATGGGAGATATCACAGTAACTCATAAAGATTTCTGATGATGGTGATAAAGACAATGATTATATTAAATAAAAAGAACACAAAAAATGGGCAGACCGTATGTAGAATAGACAACTGCCAGACAACCTGTCTACATTATATATGAAATTGGCACCTACTCCTGGACATTAATTCTTGAAAGTGTGCTTTTAGCAAGCTTGCATGACCATTGGGCAGAGAGTGACAGACAATCTGTGCATACCCATGGACATGGAGGGACCTAATCAACAGCCCTGTTCCCTTCCGTTCCATCAGAATTTTGCTCACCTGATGTCTGGGACGGCCCACAATGGATGGGAAAACAGCCCTGGGAGCATCGTCCCCAGCGAAGCCAGCCTTACAGAGCCCAGAGCCATTGTCACACACCAGGGCAGTGCTGTCCTCTTCTTCACACATCTTCAGCTGGAGCTACTTCACACAATCCTACAGGGAACAGGAGGAAGGCAGCCTGGCTGTAATCCAGGAGCTCTGGCCTTTACCTGACCACTCCTTTCTTCTGGGTTGGGTTTGGGGCCCCGCCTCTGTTCTCCTCTGCTGACTCTTGTTTAACACTACATTTATTGTATTTTATGCAAAATAACGCTCACCTACATTTGTTTGCCAGCCATGCCCCACCCTGAGATATTTTCATAAGTGCTGCTATGCCAATTTTTTTTCAGATGTTGCTGTAAAAAAAAAAAAGTTAGCATAGTGCACTTACAAAAATACCTTGTGTGGGAGGAGGGTGCAGTTGAAAACCAAATGTAGAAGGCATGCGCTATTTGCCTAAAAATGCAGTACCGCAACAAAAAACAAACCTATTGCTGTCAAGTTGATTCCGACTCATAGCAGCCTCACGGAACAGAGTAAAACTGCCCCACAGGATTTCCGAGGAGCAGCCCGACCTTTTGGTTAGCAGCCTAGCTCTTAATCACTGTGCCACCAGGGCTCCTCGGTTCCTCAAGGCATTTTAATTTAATCTCCCATGCAAGAGACCCAGTTTTAATTCTTGGCCAAGGTACCACGTGTTCAGCTACCATCTTCCTGTCAGTGGAAGTGTGTATATTGTTATGATGCTGAACAGGTTCTAGAGGAGATTTCAGACTAAGATAGACTAAGAAGAAAGGCCTGGGAATCTACTGAAAATCAGGCAATGAAAATCCTATGGATCACAATGGTCCAATACACAACTGATCATGTGGATGGCAGAGAACCTGGTGCAGGACTAGGCAGAGTTTTTTTCTGTTGCGCATGGAATCGCCATGAGTCAGGGGATGGCTTGATGGCAGCGAACAACAACAATTTTAATTAGATTGTGAGCTTCTTATAAGCAGAAACTCTGACTTCCATGTTCATAGGACTGACCCTTAGCACAGTGGCTGGCACATCAAACATGCTCAATAAGCACTTCAAAGATGGACTGAGCTACCGAACGAATGAAGAAACTTTAGATGCAGATGCGAATCCCAGAGCTTGACAGGGCAAGTCAGCTGCTGTTTGTTAAAGAAGTATCAAGTCAGCTGCTGTTTGTTAAAGAAGTATCTAGAATTTGCTGTCTGTATCAATCCAAACTCATATTTTTCTAGATATATTATAACTTTTAATTTTTTTTCCAAAAAGGTAGATGTCGAGAGATAGGAAATGTAAAAAATTTAAAACATTGGAAAATGTTGAATGTAAAATGTTTAAAATAAAAATATCTTTTGGATCTGAGGGATTTATATTTAACCTTCAGAGAAACACGAGATGATTCAAAACTTTTAAGAACGCACTTTAAATTTTAGCGGCTGTAATTATTCTCCATCAATGAATGTCACTGTTTAAACAACCTAAGAGTCCAGCTGTGAGGGTGAGTCCTATGAATTATGCATCTTGTACTAGCACACTGTGCTACAGCTAAGAAGGATAAGGAAAAATAAGCTACAGGTGGGTTCTTTTGTAAAAAATAATAGGTTAGAGAAAATGTACATTATATATGATCCCATTAAAGAATATATTTATATGCATTGTAAAAGATTAATCATATTCGCCAAGATGTTGACTGGGGCTATCTTCAAGTGATGGATTTTATACATGTTTTAAATTTTCTTCCTTGGATTTCCTAATGTCTTCCAAATTTTCCCAGTGGAGCATGCTGCCCTTTGGTAATAAAACAACATTTTAAATAGCCACTCTTAAGCTTGGATGCTTTAACAAAATTTGAAAGGCTGGAGCATAAGTGTTGATTTATTAATTTGGGAAATTGAAGGCCTCCTAGAGGTCATTTTCATCCCATGCCCTCATTTTACAAATAAGAAAACCCAGGGAGAGTGACTTGCTCAGGGTCACAATGGATGTTGGATGCAGAATTCAAACCAGAGATACAGTCCGCTTGGCTACAAAGTGCCTCTTGGCTTCCAATCCAGGACTCTTTCCATTTTTCCAAGCAGAATTAAGGGGAAATAGCCCATAAAGGGAGCTCTGGTAGCACAATGGTTAAGAGCTTAGCTGCTAACCCAAAGGTCGGCAGTTCCAATCCACCAGCCGCTCCTTCAAAACCCTCTGGGGCAGTTCTGCTCTCTCCTATAGGGTCACTATGAATCAGAACAACTTGACAGCTATGGGTTTTGTTTTTGTTCTTTAGCCCACAAAGAGAGTGAGATACCCAGAGTTCTCTGCCTTGGCATTGAGATCTTGGATAGGATTTTAAGTTGAGGAAGATTCTTCTTTTTTTTTTAAAAAAATTGGTGAACTCATTGCACACTCAGACTTCAGGGTAAAAGGCAACTCTTTTAAAGAAATTTCTGAGAAATAAGAACTCAAACTATTATGGCTGGAGTTCTACCAGACTCTTCCCACAAAGTCGAGGCTCTGTCTTTCCAAATGCCTAGACCTGCCACAGCAGTGCCTCATAGTGCATAACCCTTTGCGAAAAATGTGAACCTTGAAGAAGACAATGCATTTAAAACTCCAGGCACATAATATTACTTCCAATTGACATGTGAGGAAACTGAGGCTCAAGCATTGAAGTGAGTTCTACAAGTTTCCAACACTGGCAAAAGTAGGACAAGGGGGATTACAGAGCACAGTGACTATGAGCTTGGACTCTGAAGTCAGACTGCCTGGATTTGGATCCAGACTCCATCACTTACAAGCTGTGTGACTTAGAAAGTCATTTAACATCTCAAAATATCTTCCTTATCTATAAACTAGCAGTAATATTTATACACACCTCATAAAGTTCTTCTAGAGATTAGACTTCTTAAAAAGAAATAAATAGTTTATGTGGCTTACACACATTATGAGCACTCAATAAATATTAATTTTATTTTAATTATTACATAATTATTATCATTATCCACATTTTTAAAAAATTTCTAGCCCTTTGCTTCCTTTACACACTGCCTCCAGGCTTAGAATATAAATCCTTAACTTGTACAAGAATAGAAAACAGGACTTACAAGTGGCTCACCCTTTCCTTTCCCACGCATCCCAGGCACTGAATTATGTTTAGCAGTCATGTGATTTGCCTTCCTTCCTAGCAGGATGGAAACCCCTGGTGGTGTAGTGGTTAAGTACTATGGCTGCTAACCAAGAGATCAGCAGTTTGAATCCACCAGGCACTTCCTGGAAACTCAATGGGGCAGTTCTACTCTGTCCTATAGGGTCGCTATGAGTCGGAATCGACTTGACGGCAGTGGGTTTTTTTTTTTTGTTTGTTTGTTTTGGCCTAGCAGGTTAAGAAGCTAGAAGAGAGGAGAGAACTGAAGGGAGACAAGACAGAAGAAGCAATAGGAGACCAGGGTGCTTGTCGGAGGCAGCCAGCACCAAAGAATTCAGCAGGCTCTCGGTCCATGTACTGAGCATACTTTCTAAACCAAAAACAAGAGCTAAAAACAGGATAAAATATTTGGAATTAGGACGGTCTCTGAAAATGGGAAGGTGTGGTGGTGCAGTGGTTAAGCGCTTGGCTGCTAACTGAAATGCTGGCTGTTTGAACCCAGTCGCTCCTCAGAAGAAAGATGTGGCAGTCTGCTTCTGCCTTGGAAATCCTGTGGGGGCTGTTCTATCCTGTCCTGTGAATAGAGGGATATACTTATAGCCAGTGTGTTGGCCAGGGAGGGTTTGGGGAGAAGGTCTGAGTGTACTACAATATGTCTTCAGCATCAGTAAGTATGTCCAGAAATCTCAGAATTCAGTAAATGTATGTTTATTTGGTCAAAAATGCCCAGGAGGAACTGCATAATCTCTAAAGAAAGCCATGATGTTAGAGAAATCTTTGTGTTCCTGGAAAGAAGCTGCCCCAGTGGCTTACAACTCTTATCTGATCTGAATGAGTAGCTTGGTTTGGAGCACAGCATTTCCTAATTAGGTAAAACACGCTCGAATGTCTGCTTTTGGAACTATACCCGGGTCAGAGGTTTTGCTCCAACCAACTAGAATGCATCTTGTGCCAAAAATGAGTAGTCTGTGGGAAGGGGAGGAGGGAAAGAACATTAGAATTCCCAGCTGGTTAATCTTGAAACACGAACCATATTTAGTCATGAACCACAAAATGGAAGGAAACTCTCAGCATGAAAACTCCAGCCCGGGCTGAAGCTGCTAAGCCCTGATTTAGAACTCAGTTCAGCCTGTGGTGGCAGGACTGGCTCCATGGTCTCGCCTGCATCACCAGGCTGAGGGGAACTTTAAAAGGCTGAGAGAAATACAAACCAGACAACCCCTCACAGCTGTCAGGTGTGCACGCTGCGCCTCCCTCTGTCTTTGCAGAGAAAGATGCAGCTGGTTGCCTGCTGTGCCGGCAGCAAATGATGCGCAGCTCTGAAGTGTGAGCCAACAGTTGCGCTCAACAGACACACTTTTCCAACATAAGGCAGTACCAGGTAGAGCCAGAAGAACCCAGAAGCAAATACACAAATTCAGCCAAAATCAAAGATGAGGTAACTACCCCTCTCCTCACTTCCCAAATCCACTTCCAGATACCAAAACTCCAGTCCAATGAAAACCCGCCACACCAAATCTGAACCACAAAAAAATCCAAGTTCTCTGTGCCTAAATATAAATAAATGTCTCACCTATAGCAAGCAGGTAGGCTGCATGCCTGTAAAGGGCTGCTAAGTTTGGGCTGTTCATTTAGTATAAGCAGATTTTACAGGTGACATGAATAAAGGAAATTTCATTCCATCTTCCCTTCCACCTCCTCCTCTCTACCAAGCTGCATATTAACCTTGTGATTAATAGTTAGAGCTAAAAGCTAAAATCATTTTAGTAGTACAATCTTCAAGCAAAAACATCAAAAATCATGAGCCCAGCCAACCCCCTGCAGTGTCTGGTTATCCTGGGTAATGAAAGAGCCGCTGGAATTATAAGTCATGTCCCTGGGATGGTGTCACTTACCCTGACAGTGCTCAGCTGGGCTTCTCCGCTCTGGGTGGTGGTCAGGGAAGCTCAAAGCTGAAGGGTTATATAGCCCCTTGGCCTGTTCCCCTCCCACTTGCTTCCCAAACAAGGAACAAAGACAGACTTGAGCCTGTCTTTCAGTCTAACACAACCATATAGGGATCTCAGCACAAAACTCTCTAATCTGGGTGGCCGGAGGCCTGGGTCTCTTCCACTGCATTCCACTGCTCTGCTCATGCAATGGGAGGCAGCCCAGCTGCCTGTGGGAGATAAACACCCAAGCCTTCAGAACAACTGCTGAAATACCCATAGATACTGAGCTAGTCTGAGGGGCAGATGCAGACAAGATCTGCACATACCTCAAAAGCTGCCAGTCTGCTGTCATGCTGGCATTTCCCAGTGAGCCGAGGGCAGAATGGGGTTGCCTTCGAGGAGCAGAGGCTTTTTAACTGTCCTACAAAGGTGACCTGCAATGATGAAAGCAATTGCCTGAATTGTCTATAAATATATACATGGAGTGCCAATTTTATAGTAGTCACTCTGTCTTTACGGATTGAGTTCACAAGTGGTGTTAATGGAAATGGTCACTGAAGTAGAAACAGGGTGTGAGGGCCCGTATTTCACAAAGAGGAACTTGGAAGTCGGCATTGTCATAACCATTGTAATCTCTTGGTGCCTTAGATATGCCCACTGATTTGTTACTGGACAATTTAGCATCATGACTAGGGGACATACTTTGACCAAGAGATCATCTAGCATCTTGCCACAGAGAGAAAAGGGAGTGTCCAAAGGCAACCCCTCTAGTCCAACTCTTTCCCCACTAACGCATTTGACAGGTAATAGACAAGGAGACCCAGCCATCTCTCAAAGATAGGCAATGAATGAACAATAATCTGGCCTTAAGCTCTCACTCCCTAGGGTCGCTAGGTAGCTTCAGTAGTGTTACATTTGTCTCCTCCCTCCTTCCAAGCTAAAGTTCTAGCTACATTCATGATAGAACTATTTTTGATGAATACCATAAGTATTTCTGGACTGCTGACGTGTCAGAAAATTTCAGAATGAATGGTTTTGTTTTACAGCTGTGGCCAGCTGTTCACTCATGTTACTGCCTCTGATCTGTTTGATTTATACTATGTACACATATACTTGTTTGTCACTAAGGAATTGCACTGTTGATTATTAAAAATTTTTTTAAAGGGTTTAAGACTAAATCATAATAGGATTTCTCAAGAATTTGTCAATCATATTTAGTTTCTCTCAACCAGAAAACATAACTGTCCAAATATTTAAATATCAAGACTACACAGTAAATACAGAGTTGAGCATTTAGGATTTATCCAATGGCTTTCATCACAGGGGGACAGGTGTGGATTATCCAATAGGCAAGGTAAGCGTGGTGCTTACCTTGCTTACCAGATCATCTGTAGTGAACAATTTCACATTTTTCACCACATCAAAGATTTTCCTTCTAGGTATGGCTGGCATCTGTCTCTCTCCCAACCCCACAGCACATTCCTACAGAATCAAAGCCTCTTTTCAAATTTACAATCCCTTCACAGGGGTGGATGAGCCAGTAAGCAAGGTAAGCACAGGCTTACTTGTGCTTACTAATCTGTAGTGAATGTTTTCACATGTGGTGGTGAAAAGCATGTGAAATTGTTCACTACAGATTAGAAAGTAAGCACAAGTAAGCCTGTGCCTACCTTGCTTATGGGTAATCCTTCTCTGCAGAGGGATAATGTGAAACAAAAATTATGTATTTTCTTTTTTTATTGTGCTTTAAGTAAAAGTTTACAAATCAGTCTTTCATACAATAACTTATACACACCTTCCTATGTACTCCTAGCTGCTTTCCCCTTAATGAGACAGCACACTCCTCCTCTCCACCCTTTATTCCCTGTATCCATTCAGCCATCTCCTGTCCCCCTCTGCCTCTTCATCTCGCCTCCAGACAGAAGCTGCCCACATAGTCTCATGTGTCCACTTGAGCCAAGAAGCTCACTCCTCACCAGTATCATTTTCTGTCTTATTGTCTGGTCCAATCCCTGTCTGAAGAGTTAGCTTCGGGAATGGTTCCAGTCTTGGGCTATCAGAGGGTCCAGGGAGCATGAGCTCCAGGGTCCTTCTAGTCTCAGTCAGACCATTAAGTCTGGTCTTTTTATGAGAACTTGAGGTCTGCTGCCCACTGTTCTCCTGCTCCATCAGGGATTCTCTGTTGTGTTCCCTGTCAGGGCAGTAATCGGTGGTAGCCAGGAACCATCTAGTTCTTCTGGTCTCGGGCTGATGTAGTCTCGGGTTTATGTGGCCCTTTCTGTCTCTTGGGCTCATATTTATGTTGTGTCTTTGGTGCTCTTCATTCTCCTATGCTCCAGGTGGGTTGAGACCAATTGATGTGTCTTAGATGGCCGCTTGCTAGCACTGAAGGCCCCAGACGCCACTCACCAAAGTGGGATGCAGAACATTTTTTTAATACATTTTGTTATGCCAATTGACCTAGATGTACCCTGAAACCGTGGTTCCCAGACCCCCAGTCTTGCTACTCTGGCCTTCGAAGCGTTCGGTTGTATTCAGGAAACTTCTTTGCTTTTAGTTTAGTCCAGTTGTGCTGACCTCTCCTGTGTCGTGTGTTGTCTTTCCCTTTACCTAAAATAGTTCTTGCCTACTATCTGATTAGTGAATACCCCTCTCCCTCCCTCCCCACCCTTGTAACCATCAAAGAATATATTCTTCTGTATTTAAACTTTTTCTTGATTTCTTATAATAGTGGTCTCATAATATTTGTCCTTTTGCAACTGGCTAATTTGACTCAGCATAATGCCTTCCAGACTCCTCCATGTTATGAGGTGTTTCACAGACTCTTCATTTTTCTTAATCATTGCACACTATTCCACTATGTGAATATGCCATAGTTAATTTATCCATTCATCTGTTGATGGGCACCTTGGTTGAGTCCATCTTTTTGCTATTGTAAACAGTGCAGCAATGAACATGGGTGTGCATGTATCTGTGCGTCTGAGGGCTCTTATTTCTCTAGGATATATTCCAAGGAGTGGTGTTGCTGGATCGTATGATAGTTCTATTTCTAGCTTTTTAAGGATGTGCCAAATAGATTTCCAAAA
The DNA here is from genome assembly GCF_024166365.1 of Elephas maximus indicus. Classification (NCBI taxonomy): domain Eukaryota; kingdom Metazoa; phylum Chordata; class Mammalia; order Proboscidea; family Elephantidae; genus Elephas; species Elephas maximus. Next base: position 39,776,394 of record NC_064834.1, read on the forward strand.
TCGTTGTACCATTTTGCATTCCCACCAGCAGTGTATAAGTGTTCTAGTCTCTCCACAACCTCTCCAACATTTATTATTTTGTGTTTTTTGGATTAATGCCAGCCTTGTTGGGGTGAGATGGTATCTCATTGTAGTTTTCATTTGCATTTCTCTAATGGCTAATGATCGTATTTCCTCATGTATCTGTTAGCTGCATGAATGTCTTCTTTGGTAAAGTGCCTGTTCATATCTGTTGCCCATTTTTTAATTGGGTTGTTTGTCTTTTTGTTGTTGAGTTTTTGCAGTATCATGTAGATTTTAGAGATCAGAAGCTGACCATATTTGTTGTAACCAAAAACTTTTCCCCCAACTGTAGGTAATCGTTTTACTCTTTTGGTGAAGTCTTTGGATAAACATAGGTGTTTGATTTTTAGGAGCTTCCAGTTACCCAGTTTCTCATCTGGTGTTTGTGCATTGTTAGTTGTGGTTTGTATTTTGTTTATCCCATATATTAGAGCTTCTAGCATTGTCCCTATTTTTTCTTCCATGATCTTTATCATTTTAGATTTTATATATAGGTCTTTGCTCCATTTTGAGTTAGTTTTTGTGCATGGTGTGAGGTATGGGTTTTGTTTCATTTTTTTGCAGATGGATATCAAGTCATGCCAGCACCATTTGTTAAAAAGACTGTCTTTTACCCTGTGTTTTCTTGATTGGGTTTGAGTAGAAGCTGGATCTCCTCCTTCTCCTACTTTTATCTCAAGCCATGTCTATGCAGTCCTTGGAATGTTTATAAAAGAATGGTCCTTTAAAAACCAAAGAGAAGAGTTTTTGCTACTCATCTTTATTATCTTGCATTATTTTCTTCCTTAATCATAGTGGTGTACATCCATAGCCCTGATAGTAATCAGACTGTGTAATATAAACAGGCATACAAGAAGAGAACTCAGGTTTAGTTTTTCTTACAAGGCTTTTTCTTTTTTTTCCTTCCATCTACGACATTAACCAGAGAAGAGTTGTCACTGAAAATAAATTTCTGAGGAAGTGATTAAATGGTCTCATTGTCTGCATTCTAGATTTACACTTTCATGCACCATCCACGTCTTTTCACTGAGAGAAAGCAGCACTGGACGAGTATGTGTGTGTACAAAGAAATCTGCAGTCAAGTGGCCGGATATCTCTTGATGCCATCAGCCGTGTATCCAAGGAATTATGGAGCAATAAAAAGCAGTAGTGTTTGATGGCTTGGTTGCAGTTCAGGGAAACTATGAAATAAATTCCAAGCTACAAGCACATATTCAAGAATCATTTCCAGACACGATGTTCTATAAACATCACACACCATCTTGGTAACAGTATTTAGTGATGATTTATTATAAATTCCTTGAGGTCTTGGTCAACCACATATTTTTAATCCTTTTGGGACCCAGTCCAAAGCTGAGGAGCAGTGGGTACTCAATAATTACCTAAAGATTTCTTGATTATTCTTTATCCCCAGTGGCTTGTAGATTTAAATTAGGCCATGCCAATATTTACAACTCATAGTGACCCTATAGGGTTGCTATGAGTCAGAATTGACTCGAGGGCAATGGGTTTGTTTGTTTGTTTTTTAATATTTACAAATATCTATATAATATGGATATGTGGTAAGGAAAAAGATTTTCTGCTGCTGTTGAAAAATTGGGCTGTAGGAATTGTTTTCCCTGGATTGATCACGTTCGTTAGCTATTTTATTCAGCTCACCAATTCATTTTGACTGAGGAAATAGAGTGAGAGCAAGGCATACTGGGTTTCCCAGTACATGGGACTTTGATGCTAAAACCAAGAAAGTCCTGAGCAAACCAGGTGAAGTTGGTCAACCTAATCTTTGCCAATGATGGCTGGCCTGTCCTATGCACTACTCCTAAGGATCCTTCAGGAAGCTTCCTCTCAGGTGCAACTTAGAAGATCACAAATGCCCACTCTACATCAGTGGTATAGACCAGCACTGTCTAATAGAGCTTTCTGTGATGATGAAAATGTTCAGTATTCTCACTGTCCAGTACAATAGCCACTAGCCACATGTGTCTATTGATCACTGAAATGTGGCTAGGAACTGAATTTTTTATTTCATTTAATTTTAATAGCTGCATGTGGCTAGTGGCTCCATATTGGACAGCACAGGTATAGACAGTGATTTTTAAATTTGGCAGCAACTAGAAACACCTAATGGGCTTTTTAAAAATACCAGTGCCCAGACCACACTCCAGACCAATTAAATCAGAATATCTGGATGGAGGACGAACATCCAATAGGCCGCCAAGGATAGGAACCACTAGAATAGACCAAGGATCTCAAAGCATGATTTATGAACTGACTGCATCCCATTCAAAAGGAGAGTGTGTTAGTAATTCACAAACCTGAACTGCCCACCCACACACACATACCCCAAACACACACATGCACACCTCCTGAATCACACTGCCTGGGGGAAAGTCCTGAATCTATTTCTCTTAAAATAAACTTTTTACTTTTGAACAGTTTTAGATTTCCAAAAATTTGTGAAGATGGTGCATACCCAGTCTCTCCTATTATTAACATCTTACATTAGTATGGTACACTCGTCGTAGTTAATGAACCAATACTGATACACAATTATTAACTAAAGTCCACACTTCATTCATCTTTTTTTAGTTTTTACTGAAAGTCTTTTTCCACCCCCAGGATCCCAGCCAAAATATCATATTACGTTTAGTCATAGTGTCTCCTTAGGCTTCTCATAGCTGTGACAGTTTCTCAGACTTTCCTTGTTGGTGATGACTTTGACAGTTTTGGGGGTACTGGTCAGGTATTTTGTAGTATGGCCCTTAACTGGTACTTGTCTGATGTTTTTCTCATTACTTGACTGGGGTTGTGTGTTTTGGGGAAGAAGAGCCCAGAGGTAAAGTGTTATTCTCATCACTTCATATCAAAGGTACACATAATCAACATGGCTTATCACTGTTGATATTAACCTTGATCACCTGGCTGAGGTAGTGTTAAGTTTTTCCACTGTAAAATTTCCTTTTTTCACCAATTTCCATTTTATACTCTTTGGAAGAAAGTCACTATGGACAGCCCACACCTCAGGAGTGGGGCAGAGTATCTACATAAATTATCTGAAATTGAATCTATTGTTAATAGAATCCTGAATGATTCTTATCCATACCAAAATTTGGAAATCACTGGTACAAACAGACAAATGGGGTAGAGCCAAATGATGCCTTTGGGTTCCTTCCAGCTTGATGACTCTGATTCGCTGAGTGTGGATGACATGGTGAATGGGTAAATTTGCTGGGCTTCTGAGGAGACTGATTGATTGTCACTTATTGAGTCTAGAAACCAAATTGCAGATCCTCTGGACACAAAACAATGCATAAATATAGAGTTGCTGATATTACCACTACGGGGTGTTTTGAAGTTGGAACCCAGTATATTGGAGGGGAAAAATGCTATACTAAGGAGGCTATATATAGTGCTTTGGACCAAAGTCATAGACAGCTTGAGAAGTAAACTAAAGAAGAGCAAGTATCAACTGCGTCAGCTAGAGAAATGGGTGTTAGGATGGAACAAATGATCCTGGGATACTCAGGGCAGTGTAAGAGGTTCACCATGGAACATGAGCAGTCTAGGGGACTTCAGAACTACAATACCATTATTAACAGGAAGGAGCATATACTGAGCAGTTACCATGTACCAGGCAGTCACTTAGCATTTTGCATGATATGTTTCACTCATTCCTTACAACTAACTGATGAGGTAGGTGTATTAACATATCCATTTTTTATTTTGGGAAACTGAAGCTGGAAGAGTTTAAATTACCAAAGTCACACCATTAATGAATGGTGAGTTTAGGATTTCAACTCAAATCTGTATGACTTTAGGATCAGAGGTTAAAGCAAGGGAGAAGGCCAGATACATTCTTAGGGGAAAGGGTATCCTCAAACATATCTGAAGGATGTAATGAAGAGAAGTAACTATGTTCTTACACAGGAAGGTGGACAAAAGAACCATCCTGATTGAAGTCACTGACTTTGGAGAACAATATAGGGCAGGCAAGCTGAAGATGAAACTATGGGCAAGAGTTTTGGCAGATGAACTCTTCAGAGAGTTTGTGATGTGAGAGGTAATTCAGGAACTCACTTGTGACTAATGGAAGCCTTGAACTTGTAATACAGCTATCTTTCCAAGGGGCAAGTGTTTTGTTATTGTATTTATACGCCGCAGAACCTCTCTACTTCCTGGATCTCTGCTTGGCTTTGGCAAAGCTGCAGCCAGAAATTAATTTATTAGCTTTAGGGCATTGATTAGCAAAATGTTAAATAGTAACAATCAAGGAAATTGTTGGTAACGTGTGGTGAGGATTTTAAAAGGCCTAGAAACCTGGTCACACACAGGAGCAGCTCTGAGTAACTGTGAACGCTTAGTCAGAAGTGAGAACTTGGAGAGATGCAAAGACTTCTTAATGCACACAAGTGTTTTGAGGTAGGAGAGGGGCTGTCTTCCATGTTCCTTGGGAAAAGTATGTCTAGAATTCCTGGGCCGTCTACTAGGATGTAGACTTTACTCACCTTCCCCTAGAAACTCAGGTTAAAATTTCTAACAACTTAGTTTACATTGAGGACAAATTGTCTTATGAGACAGCGAATGCCATGTTCACTGAACTAATTCAGCAGAAGCAAAATGGCTTCAGGGCTATTATAGAAAAGATTCTTGTACTATGTGGGAGATTTGAGTAGCCTTTTAAAGTACCTTTGAACTCTTCATTTCTCCAACCCCTTGATAGAGTATCAGTGACATCATGCTAAGTGATACATCTAGGATGACTGCTACTGCCCACTTCCATTTCTTACAAAACAAAAAAGGTCGATATTGGTAATTACAAATGTGTAGCCTTAAGAGTCTGATACTTTTCTCAGCCTGGCTGATGTACATATATCAGAGGGAAACTTAACAAAATACAGTAGACAAAGAATAGCCTCAGTTTAAAGCAAAGACCCCTGGTATGGAAATTCCATAGTCTTGATTTTGCCACCAAGAAGCTATTGTGACCTGGGACAAGGTCCTCACATGTCTGGATTTTGAATACTCCTAAAACGAATAATCCTCCCCCAACCCGCCAAAAAAAAAAAAAAACCCAAACTCATTGCCATCAAGTGGATTTTGACTCAAGGCAACCCCATGTGTTACAGAGTAAAACTGCTTCATACGATTTTCTTGGTTGTTATCTTCATGGAGATTTGACTTGACTGCAACGGGTTTAGTTTTTTTTTCAATATCTTCATGGAAGCAGATCTGCAGGCTTTTCTTCCTGGTACCACTGGGTGGGTTCAAACCACCAATGTTTAGGTTAGTAGTCAAGCACAAACCATTTGTACCACCTAGGAACCTCCACTACAGCTGCTAACCAAGAGGTCGGCAGTTCAAATCCACCAGCCAATCCTTGGAGACCCTATGGAGCACCTCTGCTATGTCCTACAAGGTCACTATGAGTTGGAATCAACTCAACAGCAACGGGTAACAGAGAAACTTCCTAGAGTGAACAGTTTGGGCTAGATCACCTCTCAGTTTTCTTCAAGTTATTCTATGCATAAGGAAATCCGAAAATTCCCAGGATGCCAATTCTGTAGGCAGAGTTTGAGGAGTACAGAATTTGGAGGAAATGCTTAATAATGCCTTGTTGTTAATTGCTGTCAAATTGATTCTGACTCATGGTAACCCCACATGTGCAGAGTTGAACTGCTTCATGGAGTTTTCAAGGCTGTGGCCTTTTGGACGCAGATTGCCAAGCCTGTCTTCCGAGGTGCCTCTGGGTGGATTTGAATTACCAACCTTTCGACTAGTATTCAATTGAGTGCTTAACCATTTGCACCACTTAGAGACTTCAATAATGCCTTACGTAGTCTGAATTTGATTCCAAAAATTCACCGGGGAACAGAACTTCACATTTGTTTAGTGGCTGGCATGTGCCCAAGCATAGTGCTTATTACAGAGGTAATAAAATAAGTAAGGGATGAGTAAGGGAGTAAGGAATTAACCTACAAGCCTGACTTACTAAGAGCAGGTATGATTAGAACTTAACGATAAACTTTATTTTTTAACAGTCATCTGAGTTTATATAGTCACATAACTTTTGTCCCTCTCTTAGAAGTCACCTTGGGAAGTTAAAATCTTTCAACAATGTCCTTCATTGCTCAGATCTTCTGGGACCTTGACCTATGGAACTATAGGCTAAATCAACTGTAGTGTTGGCAAATCTCTGTACTTTGAGGGTTGATTTTATCAGTATTTGCAGCCAAGGGTCATTCTCATCCAAGGCTGGTAAATAAGGTGAGCGGGCAGGCTTGAGTGTTGCCATTTTGAGTCAAAAGGAGATAGCTTCTGGAATAATCAGACTGATGTCTTGTGTGATTTGTGAAGAACCAGGGTTTACATTCATTTAGCTATACATTCATACAGGTTTTCTTAAAGGTCTCTTATTTCTGGATATCCATACTGTAAATACCTTCATGACAATACTGCAGTCTCTAATTACTTTTTAGCTAGACTAAAAAGCCCTTTCTGACTCTGATATCTCACTTCTGATTCCTGCTATTTCTAACAGGCTCTATCTAAGTTTAGAGTATGCATCCATGCATTTTGCATTAAAAAAAAAAAAAAAGCCCCTTTGTTTGGAATCTATTTCAACTCATAGCAACCCTATAGTATCTACGCATTTTACATCAACTGCTGTTGGGGAAATAGAATCAAAAAATAAAATCGACCCCCAACCCAGAAAACCTCTCCACAAAAAAAAAAAAAAGAAGACAAGAAAGAAAAACGTTATTATTGAATAAGCATTAAACCGGAATGTGAAGCATCATAGGCAATCAGCTAAAGAGATTGCAAAGACAGAGTTTTTATTTTTTAACACTCATCTAAGTTTATATAGTCACATAACTTTTGTTCCTCCCTTAGAAATCACCTTGGGAAGTTTAACTCTTTCAACAAGGCCCTTCATTGCTCACATACATAACTGAGTATGGAGTTCGGTGGGGGAGGGGGGGAGCAGAAATGAGCAAGTGTTGGACTGCTAACTGCAAGGTAGGCAGTTTGAACCCACTCAGAGGCATTTCGGAAGACAGGCCTGGTGATCTGCTCTGAAAGGTCACAGCCTTGAACGTCCTAAGGAGCAGTTCTGCTCTGCATACTGGGGTCGCCCTAAGTCGGAATCAACTCAACGGGAACTAACAACACATATAGCTGAGTGGCTACAGCCTATTACAGTCATGTGTTCAAGATATACTACTTTTCTAGTATCTTTACGGCCAGAGGTAGGTTTGGAATTTGGGGCGTGGGCCACCTGAAAAACAAAAACCAAACTCACTGCCATCAAGCCTATTCTGACTCCTGGCTACCACCCCAGTGTGTGGGGGGGCCACCTGAGGTTATGCTAATCTCCTCTAGGAAGCTGGAAGTTAGGGGAAAATTACCTGAAGTTACATTTTAAAGAGGCGGCTGCCAGGTCCCAGTTAATAAATACACTTACTTTTCAAAGAGACAAAGAAAGAATTTACAACTACAAGTTATCTAAGGTGAATTCTGAAAGAACAGGGAAGAGGCTCCTTTGTTTTTTCAACACGGAGAATGGAAACATCTAAATTTCAATTTGTGTCTGTCCTCGTTCTCTCCGTGTATCTACAAGATTAAACTATTAGGAGAGCAAGAATGTTCAAAGGAGTCTCCCTTCCACCCCCCTCCCATTTGCTGTCTCCTAGCGATTTTCACTTCAAGTTTCACAAGCCATAGCACACAAATTCATAAGCCCCCAGGCATTGCATTTCCAGAGCCTGGAATGTCTTCCCTCTTCTTATTTCACTAAATTATATTTCTGCCTTTTTTCCAAAGGCTGTTCAAAATGCATCTACAGGAAACCTTCCTAATTTTTTCATGTGGAGAGTATTCTAATCACTCCAGTGATTCCCTCCACACATTTACGTGTTACAAGCCATTCTATTTTCTCATGTTTCCCATACACCCTCTATTAGGTTGCATATTTTTGGAGGCAGGGAGTATGGGTGTGTTGATTACTACCTTGGAACACTCTGCTGTTCCACATATAAGGGGAACTCAGGAATGTAGTGAAGCAACTTACTTACTCCAAACCTTAAAAGAGCTGCAATGACCATCTCAGACATTGTTATTTTCAGCAAGTTTTCCCAATTTATTTTAAGTAAAGAATAGGTAAGATGTACAAGATAAGGCAAGTTCTGCAGCCCTAGCCTTTCTTTAGCACGTTTTAAGATTATTACAACATGACAGCTTTGCCATATTTTCCTTAAACGGAGTGTGGCTGCTGGGTGTCCCAGCCTGAGCAGGTCAAGCACATTAGGAATATCAGTTTGAATCAACTGCCAAAACCCACTGCACACAACAGAGGCCCTCTGGGCCAAGCAGGCTGGGCCCTGGTTTGGGAGGTAAGGTCATCAGGCAAAGCATCCATGTTTCTCCTTGAACTCCCACAAAATGTAGTTTTTTCCCAGAGATTACTAAGTGAAAAACCAATTGCCATTTAGTCAGTTCCAACTCATGGTGACCCTACGTGTGTCAAAGTAGAGCTGTGCTCCACAGGGTTTTCAACAGCTGGTTTTTAGGAAAATCGCAGGCCTTTTCTCCCAGGCTCCTCTGGGTGGACTTAAACCAACAACCTTTCTGTTAGCAGCTAATTGATTCCTGGGTGGTGCAAACTTGCTTGACTGCTGAGTGAAGGAACCCTTTATTAAAGGTACAGCAGACTCACTGAAGGAGTCTCTGTTTTATGATATATCACTTGTTTTCGGCTGATTTGCTGCTAACCAGTTATTGATGGCCATAATGGCGGGTCTCTGGGACAGAGTGTGACTCAGTGGCTACAGCCTTACTTGTACCAGTTACTACAGAGACAGTTCTGACTCGTGGTAACTCCATGTGTTTCAGAGTAGAGCTGTGCTCCATAGGGTTTTCTTTTTATTGTGCTTTAGGTGAAAGTTTACAGCTCAAGTTAATTTCTCACTCAAAAATTTATGCACATATTGTTTTGTGACATTGGTTGCAATCCCCACAATGTGACAGCATGCTCCTTCTTTTCACCCTGGGGTCCCTGTGTCTCTCTGTCCAATTCCTGTCCCTTCCTTCCTTCTTATCCTGCTTTTGGACAGGAGCAGGCCATTTGGTCTCGTGTATTTGATTAAACTAATGCCTGTGAACTTTTGAAGGTAGATTTCTTCCAAGGTGCCTCTGAGTGGATTTGAACTGCTAACCTTTTAGTTAGTACCTGACCACTTAAACATTTGTACCACACAGGGACTTTTGGGACAACCATACAAAAAGTAAATTGTCCCTTATATGTAGTTAACCAATGTTTTTTCGCATAACCGTCCTTGAAAGTTGTGAGTGGGAATAGAGTTTCTTAAAGTATGGGCTAAACTTTTGGGACCATAGTCATTAGAATCACTTGGGGAGTTTGTAAAAATATACATTCCTGGGTGTTACCTCAGCCAGAGTCTCTGGAGTGAAGCTGGAGATGTGCATTTTAGCAAGAGGAATCTAGAACCACTGGGACCGAGGGAAGAGGATAACGTGACATACTAAAAAAAAAGCTTTAAAAACCTGATTCTGACTCACAGTGACCCTACAGGACAGAGTAGAACTGCTCCATAGGGTTTCCCAAGGAGTGGCTGGTGGATTTGAACTATCAACCTTGTGGTTAACAGCCGAGCTCTTAACCACTGTGCCACCAGGACTCCTAATGTGACATAGTACTCTCAAAAGTATAGAAGAATACTGAGGGATCACTTTTCATCATGATCATTACCATCTATCATTAGCTCACAGGGTCCCAGCCATATGCCCCGTAAAACAGAGTGGATAAAAGATATAGACAGGGGAAGGAGATTATACCAGGCTGGAAGCCTGTGCTCTATTTTAGGCCTGCCACTAATTGTGTGGCTTTGAACAGTTCACTAACCCTTCTAGGGTTGGTTTTGTCATCTGTAACTGTACATTGATCAGCAAAGTGTTAAATTTTAATAATCAAGGAAATGGCCAGTACCATGAGGCCTAGAAACCTGGTCACACACAGGAGTAGCTCTGAGTAATTAAGCATGCATAGTCAGAAGTGAGGACTTACAGAGTTTAATGTCCTTTCTACCCCTAATACTCTCTGACTGAAATATTGAATTTTGAAACTATAAATAGAAAGTACAAACTCTTTTGTTGGCATCTGCGAGGTAAAGGCAAAAGAGGTTGATAGTTTGCACAAAATGAAAGCGTGACTCAGATACAGAGGCTAAAACTCTGCCCCAGGAGCCAGTAACTCGTCACCTACTGGCTGTGTGATCCAGGCAAGTTATCTGCACCTCAGTTTCCTCATCCGTAAAGTGACAATGATACCCGCTCAACCACTTCCTGGGGTTCTTGAGCAGGTCAAAGACATAAACCGTTCAAATGTTTTGAAAACTGTAAAGTACCTATCAATGCGGTGTAGTATCAATAGTCACATCTAGGTTTGGATTAATTCAGGTGAGGATCAGGTATCATGAGGTGCTTAAATGCTTGCTATCCAGCGTGATGTGGAAAGCACCGTGGAAGTAGAGTTCCATTAGAAAGACTCTGAGGCTTGAGTGAGAAGATCCCAGAAAAAGCCAAGTGGCCTGAGCAGGGCTGAGGGAGGGCAGGCAGACTGTATACCAAGAACCACCAAGAAGTTTATACGACACTTATTTTAGCAGCAGACATATTTAGCCCCTAAGAAAGAAAGTGAACAGGAGAGGCCCTACAATATCTTTGGATGCTTCAAGAATTTTAAAAGCTGCAACTTGGAATTCAAAGCATTCACTTCCTTTTCTAACAAAATTGAGACCCTATAGGGTAATTTCATTCTGAGGACCTCCCTCCCACTTCTTTAAAGCCTGTTTGGAATTTGAGATAGTAGGATGAAAGGCATCATAAGGTAGGAGAAAGAGTATGAGCTCTGGAATTAGGTTGGATTCAAATCCCAGTTTTCCATCAATTTATTCTGAGTCTTTGGGGAAATCACCCAGTGTCTCTGCTCCTCAGTTTTCTCATGTGTAAAATGGCAATGATAAAGCCAGGTGTTGCGAGGGCTGATGAGAAAGCACAGGGAATACTTAATACTGGTGACTTTCACGACCACGGTCCTCAGCATCATTCCATTCTTCCACGGAACAATCCACACTGCTGAAATTGCTAAACGCAGCACATCCCAGCAACCTTCACACGCTACTGAAAATTGGCATAATGGCCTCCTAGTCTTAAACTTTTAAAGATAGAAGATGAACACAGATGCAACGGAACAGTGTGTTTCGGGATTCTCTTCCTATCAGCTGTATCTTGTGAAGGCCAACAAAAGGAAAAGCTGAATCTCTGTGAATCGCTTCAGCCAGTTCAGAAGCATTTTATTCATCACCTAATTCAAAACAAGGTTTTTCTTCCCTCCCCAACCCCTGCCTCTTGGAACAATGCTAGAAATAAATATAAATGTGAATTTCTTTTAAGCAAATGGCTATCACAGGAATTTGTCAGTATGATCATCATACTACAAACTTTTATTTTATCCAGAATTCAAACAACTATAGTGCCCAAATAGCAACAGCTTTTTTTCAGTGACATGTAACAATAATTCTGGCTTTTCAGTTGTGACCTAAACGTGCTTCGTGGTTCAGACATTTCTTCAGAAGTAAAGCATTCAGTTCAGTACTTTTTGTGTATATAATTATTTATATTTAGCTTGTGTCTTATATATATATGTATTTAAATAGGTCTTTGAAAATTGATAAGTCAGATGTGTTAGATACAGTACCCCTCATTGATCCAGGATATTTGCCTAACCAGAATATCTCATTATGCTTGCTGAGTCAGAAATATGATTTTAATCAATTTTCTTATTTTGCAGCAACTATGCAAGTTTTTTTTTTTTTTTATGCATGATATAAGTGATTCCTTCCAGGGACAGGCCTCTAGCAAATCTACATGCAGTCTTTGGTCACCTTGGGTTTAAAACTCATAACGGAACAATTGAAAACACGTTTGTTTTCCTGAATCCATGACAACGACTTTATGCAAAAACCAGCTGTGAACGCCAGTTGACTCCACTGACCTGAAAGAATGCAGGCATGGTCTGTATTTTGCATACGTATTTGTCGGTGGAGTACTTTTTTGGTAGAGAGGAAGAGAAAATTCTGGCTTCTTCAGAGAACTACAAGAAGTAACCCCTCCTCCAAAAGCAGTCAAAATACCACTCTGGAGAACCTTGACTTTATAAGGGAAGGCAGCTTCTGAATCACAGAAAGCCTTTTCCTGCTTAATTCTCACTGGCTAGCCTGGAATGACACTCAGCTAAAAATGTTTCAGGCAGTTGTTGAGTTAGGGGTTTCTGACCTCTTTTCTAATAACAGAACGTGTACATGTTACGGCGTCTGTAGGTCTATACCTTACTCACCCCTTTTAAAGTCCTTTTTTTGGAAAGTAGATGTCGAGGGAGGATTTCCCAGGCTTTGAGAAGGAAAAGTTTCTTTGTATAAATTTGGCATTTTGGGTAAAACATTATATTGTTTGATTTTTTTTCCCCCAGACAGCAAAAAAAAAAAAAAAAAAAAAAAATCCATTGCTGTCAAGTCAATTCTGACTCACAACAATCCCATGTGTTACACAGTATAATGGATCCATAGAGTTTTCTTGGCTGTAATTTTCATGAAAGCAGCTTACCAGGCCTTTCTTCCACAGCATCACTGGGTGGGTTTGAACTGCCAACCTTTAGGTTTGTGGTCAAGCATAAACCATTTGTGCCAACTGGGAATATTTTCAGACACATCTAGACTGAAAATGGATTCTCAGTCTGGGTAGAAGCTCCTTCTGAATAAGGAAAAGTATCCCAAAAAACATAAAAAGTGAAGGGTTGGAAAGCTATTATCTGTGTGTTATTCCAACTTTATGAGGCATTGGTGGTCTAGTGGTGGAATTCTTGCCTTACATGTAGGAGACCCATGTTCATTTCCAGGCTGGGGCACCTCATGTGCAGCCACCACACCTCCCTCAGTGGAGGACTGCTATGATGCTTAGCGGGTTTCAGTTGAGCTTCCAGAAAAGGACAGACTAGGAAGAAAGGTCTGGCAATCTACTTCTGAAAAGAGTCCAGTGAAAACCCTGTGGATCACAACAGTCCTAGCCTCAACTGGCCATGGCGATGGCACAGCATAGGGCAGTGTTCTGTTCTGGTACGCATGGGGTCACCATGAGTCGGGGGCTGACCGGACGGCAGCTAACAGCAACATTGTGACTTTGTCATTTTTTTTTTTCTCCTTTTGGAGCCAAGAAGTAGAATCCAAATGGTGGGGGTGAGGGAAATTGGAGCATGTTGCTGTTTCCACAGAATTAAAATAGATTTTTCAAATGCCCTGCTCACCTCGCCATCTCCCTCATCTCCCAAAAAAGGCCTTTAGTGCCAATGTTCCATCCAAAACACAGTGCATTGGAAGAAATGACTATTTCCACAGTCCAGTATGTCTTGGGGTCACAGCTGTTATTCTACATCAATGGGCCTTGAACATCTCTATCTGAAAGAGCCTGAAAATCCAAGGAAAGACATGCCCAGGATGGCATATTCTCTCTTGTGCAAAGGAGATTATCAGAGCTTCAGCCTTCATTTGTTGTGGTCACTTTGGGGCCGTTTTACTGAGATTTTTCAGATCTCTCAGATTATCAATTTCTCAAGGAAGCCTGCCCTGGTCTCCACATCTCCCTCTCAACTAGACCCATGTATATACTTTAATATCACTCTACCTTTTCCTCGTGGTGTTTATAATAGTATGCAATAATATATTCCACTAAAAAAAAACCACTGCCATCGAGTCGATTCTGACACATAGTGACCCTATATGACAGAGTAGAACTGCCTCATAGGGTTTCCAAGGAGCGCCTGGCAGATTCGAACTGCCGTCCTTTTGGTTAGCAGCCGTAGCACTTAACCACTACACCACCAATATATGTAATAATATATTCCCATCCAACCCACTGCCGTCGACTCATATTACATATGATTATTTCATTAATCTCTGCTGTCTCACAAGACTGAAGCAGGGACTCTGATTATTTACCATTATATCCCAAGTGTCCATCATAGTTTCTGGGCATCAGAAACCAAACCAAACCTGTTGGCGTCGAGTGATTCAACTCATAGCGACCATATAGGACAGGGTAGGACTGCCCCATAGGGTTTCCAAGGAGTGGTTGGTGGATTCGAACTGCCAACCTTTTGGTTAGCAGCCGAGCTCTTAACCGCTGTGCCACCAGGGCTCCAACCGGGCATCACAGGTGTTCAGCAAACTGGGTGTTGGTAAATTATAAACTCTGCCAAGGCCTTTATGATGAATGAATGAATGAATGCCTATACCCATTGTGAAGTTGGTACTTTATGAAAAAAATGCTGATTGCAGACCTCAGATGTAACTGCACTGATAAGTGAGTTGGTGGGGTGCAGGCGTGAATTTAGACAAATTTTTAGAGATAAAACAGTGCTCCCAGTATTCAGGCAACCCATAAACCCCTTATGTTTAGTGTCAAAATGCAGGATAAAAACCAAAATAAATAAATAAATAAACCTGTTGCCATCAAGTCAATTCCACTCATAGAGACCCTATAGGACAGAGTAGAACTGCCCCATAGGGTTTCCAAGGAAAGGCTGGTGGATTTGAAATGCCGACCCTTTGTTTAGCAGCCAAGCTCTTAACTGCTGTGCCACCAGAGCTGTTAAAAAAAGACATTTTTACTTTTATGTACCTGTATCAAGGCACCCTGGTGGCACAGTGGTTAAGAGCTATGGTGCTGACCAAAAGTCGGCAGGTAGAAATCACCAGGTGCTCCTTGGAAACCCTATGGGGCAGCTCTACTTCGTCCTATAGAATTGCTATGAGTCACAATCGACTCGTTGGCAACAGTTTGATTTTTTGTTTTTGTTTTAATAAAGGCACCTACCCCTCACCGGCAAAGTCACTGCCCCTTTCAAGTAGGTCTGGCTCTCCAAGGAGGGCCTCTCCAACTTTTGCTTCCTACTCCATCCTCCAGAGATCTTCCCTAAACCTGTCGCTCTCCGGTCAATTCTGACTCATAGTGACCCTATAGGACAGAGTAGAACTAGTTTAAATTCAACTATTGACTGACCTTCAGGCAGCATAAAAATAAGGGGCTGTCTAATGTTATTTATAATAGCGATTGAGGAACAACAGGAGTTTTGGAAACAGGCAATTTAGGGAAACTTTTGATTCCCATTTATCTGTTAATCCGTTAACATTTGGAAATCCTGGTGGCACTGTGGTTAAGAACTCGGGTGCTAACCCAAAGGTTGGCAGTTAGAATCCACCAGGAGCTCCTTGGAAACCCTGTGGGGCAGTTGAACTCTGTCTTGTAGGGTCACTATGAGTTGGAATCGACTGGAGAGCAACAGATGGATGATTCCCATTTACTTGTTAATCCATTAACATTTAATTTGTTATGTCATTGGATTTAGGTCTACCATTTTATGATTTGTTTTTGTTCATCCCCTCTGTTTTTGTCCTTCTCTTTCTTCTCTCCCGCCTCCTTTGGTACTATTCAATATTTTCTAAATTCCATTTTAATTGACCTATTGCCTTTTTTGGCTATATCTTTTGCTTTTTTTTTTTTTTAGTGGTTACTTTAGGGAATAGAACATACATCCTTAAGTATTCAAGATCCACTTAGAGTTAATGTTATACCATTTCATGAAAATGTAGAAACCTGACAAGGGTCTAAGTCCATTTACCTCCCACTCTGTTGTGATGTACATTGTAAACCCCAAACAATGGGATAATTTTTGCTTTAATATTCTCTGTGTCATTCCCATTTTAGTGTATGTGCTGCCAAAGTGAGCATTCCATTTATCATTTTTTAAAAACATTTTATTGTGGTTTAGGTGAAAGCTCACACAGCAAACTAGTTTCCCATTCAATAATTCATAACACTAATTTTTCTGTGACATTGGCCACGATCCCGGCAATATATCAGCACTCTCCTCATTTCTACTCTGTGGTCCTTGTTTCCATTTGTCTGGTTTCCCTGCCCCTTCCTGCCTTCTCATCTTTGCTTCTGGGTGAATGTTGCCCTTTTGGTCTTGCATACTTGACTGTTCTAAGGTGCACTTTTCTCACAGGTGTTACTGTTTATTTTACAGGTCTGTCCATTACTTGGCTGAAAGGTGACCTCTGAGAGTGGCTTCAGTTGTACGTTACAAAGGTATCTTAGGGGCATAGTTTTGGATGTTCCTCTGGTCTCTATCAGACCAGTAAGTCTGGTCTTTTTTATTAATCTCAGTTTTGTTCTACATTTTTTCTTCCACTCTAACTGGGACCTTCTATTGTGTTCCTGGTCAGAGGGGTTGGTAGCGGTAGTCAGGCAACATCTTGTTTTTCTGGTTTCAGTTTAGCGGAGGCTGTGGTTCATGTGGGTACATTTATCTTTTTATCTGTTCCTCATCCATTTCCCCAATAGCTATTTGAACTGAGAATCTTAAAGACAAATTTGTAGCATTCTAGGCATTTTAGATGGCAGATACAAAGACTGTGTGTGTGTGTGTTTGTTATGTGAGGGCTGAACTATTAAAAAGAACTATTGCAGAATACTAAAGCAAGATAAAACCCATGTAGAATTCATGGTTGTTTTATTTTACAAGCTACACTTCTATGTCCTTAAACCATAACCTGGTTGCCATCAAGTCGCTTATGACTCATAGTGACCCTACAGGACAGGCTAGGACTGTCCCATAGGGTTTCCAAGGAACGGCTGGTGGATTCGAACCGCCGACATTTTGGTTAACAGCTGAGCTCTTCTTAACCACTGCACCACCGGGGATCCTTATATGTTGTTAGTCTCTCCAAAAATAACTTTAACTTCTAAATTTCACTTTTCTATTTTCATTTTGCTTGGACCTTCCCCAGCCCTATGCCTTTCCTCTGTGGGACCCTTAGTTAGGAATTCTCTGCTTGGATAATTCCTGGCACTTCTTTGGAGATGGAGCCCAGAAGATTGACCCCGGAGAGCCTCATTGTGGACCAGATGGATTCCCACACTCGGGAACTTCTGGGTCATCATCACCATCTGAACAGCTTTAAGAGACACAGGAAGAGGAATGTCCTGATGGGGGAGTGATTAGACAGTCCAGAGGTTACCATGATTGTGAAATCCTTTCACTGGAGCTCAATGTAAACAGGACACTTTCCTGTTACGAATCAACTCTTCCTCCCCCTTTCTATAGAAAAATAACATTTCATCCTGATTAACCAATTTAAGTAAGTACCCACAGATGTGAGGCAGCATGCCCTGTCACCTAGGCACTGTTGGGGGTACAATGACACACTTGTCCCTGGTTCCCCAAAAGCCTCTTTAACATGAGCCATTCTTTATTTGGGTACAAAGTGCTTACACTGAACAAACCCTGAACAGTCCTTAGTAATTTAAAGACATATAAGTAAAATCCATATTCATTTTTTGCAACTGAACCAAAGCCTTTTCCAAAAAATCGCCAGGCAAACTAGTTTTGCCATGCCAAATATAAACAGGTACATATGCCCATGCTTATTCAATCTGTATGCTGAGCAAATAATCTGAGAAGCTGGACTATATAAAGAAGAATGTGGCATCAGGATTGGTGGAAGATTCATTAACAACCGACCTTATAAAAATGACACAACCTTGCTTGCTGAAAGTGAAGAGGGCTTGAAGCACTTACTGATGAAGATCAAAGACTACACCCTTCAATGGGCTCAAGCATAACAAGAACCTCAGGATGGCGCAAGACCGGACAGTGTTTCATTCTGTTGTACATACGCTATCAGTCTGAACCTACTTGACTGCGCCTAACAACAACATATGCACATACATGTATATTTCCCTGTCTGTTTTGCATATTTACTTAAACATATACATTCGGAACTATACATTTTTTGTTAACTTTTAAAACTGAGATTAAATTAGACATCGAGAAAGCCCATAAACATAACCTGACTAAAATGATATTTTTTAATTGGCTTAAATCTCCAGTAAAGAAACCAGGCTCTCAAGACCTCTATTTAGGAAACCAAAAACAAACAGAAAAATATTCTTGGCATTTTCCCAAAATAGACGTCCAAGGAGTTTCAACTTTAGTCCAGGTGATTTATGGGTCATAAGTGAGACTGAAGGTGAAGCCTTATCTGGTTAATTTGAAGATGTGGGAAAAGCAACTCTCATAGCATGCAATTTATTAAATGTTCTCAGAATGAACTCTTCTGGGAGCCAGAGAGATCAGTTAATGGTTATTAAGTGATAAAAATATTTTTGTGAAATTCTACCTGACCATTGACCTTGGCAAGTTGTTCCTGTCTCCTGTCTTTAAAAACAAAATAAACGAACAAACAACACCACCAACAAAAAACCCCACATAGACCAATGGAACAGAATGGAGAACCCAGATGTAAATCCAGTGACCTATGGTCATCTGATCTTTGACAAAGGACCAAAGTCCATTAAATGGGGGAAAAGATAGTCACTTTAACAAATGTTGCTGGTAAACCTGGATGTCTATCTGTAAAAAAAAATGAAATGGGAACTGTATCTCAGAGCATACAAAAAACTAACTCAAAATGGACCAAAACCTAAAACAATAAAGATTATGGAAGAAAAAGTAGGGACAATACTAGGGGCCCTAATACATAACATAAATAGAATACAAAGCATAAAACTAACAACGCACAAACACCAGAAGATAAACTAAATAACTGGGAGCTCCTAAAAATTAAACACTGACGCTCATCAAAAGACTTCACCAAAAGAATAAAAAGAGAACCTACAGACTGGGAAAAAATTTTTGGCTACAACATATTCAACAAGGGTTTAATCTCTAAAATCTATAGAATAACACTCCAACAACAAAAAGACAAACAACCCAATTAAAAAGTAGGCAAAGGGTATGAACAGACACTTTACAAAAGAAGCCATTCAGGCAGCTAACAGACACATGAGGAAATACTGATTGTTAGCCGTTAAAAAAAAAAAACCCAGTGCCCTATGGGACAGAGTAGAACCGCCCCATAGAGTTTCCAAGGAGCGCCTGGCGGATTTGAACTGCCGACCCCTTGGTTAGCAGCCGTAGCACTTAACCACTACGCCACCAGGGTTTGCTGTTAGCTGTTAAAAATGCAAATCGAAACTACAATGAGATACCATCTCACCGCAATATTACTAACACGAACTAAAAAATAAGAAAATAAATGTTGGAGAGGTTGCGGGGAGATTGGAACTCTTACGTACTGCTGGTGGGAGTGTAAAATCCTACAACCACAATGGAAAATGATATAGAGTCTCCTTAAAAAGCTAGAAATAGAAATACCGTATGACACAGCAATCCCACTCCTAGAAATATATCCTAGAGAAATAAGATCTGTCATATGAATAGACATACGCACACCCATGTTCACTGCAGCGTTATTCACAATAGCAAAAAGGTGGAAGCAACCCAAGTGCCCGTCAACAGATGAATGGATAAACAAATTATGATACATACACACAATAGAATACTACACAATGCTAAAGAACACTGATGAATTTGTGAAACATCTCACAACATGAATGAATCTGGAGGGCATTATGCTACATGAAATGATTCAATCACACAAGGACAAATACTGTATGAGACCACTATTATAAAAACTCACAAAAAGATTTACACACAGAAAGAAACAATCTTTGATGGTTACCAGGAAGTGTTAACTTTGGTGAAGGGAAAGACGACACACATTATAGAGGAAGTCAGCACAACTTGACCAAGTCAAAGTCATAGAAGCTTCCTAGATACATCCAAACACCTTGAGGGACTGAGTTAGTGGGGCTGAGGGCTGGGGACCATGAACTCAGGGGACATCTAGGTCAATTGGCATAACATTGTTCATGAAGAAAATGTTCTCCATCCTACTTTGGTGAGTAGCTTCTGGGATCCTAAAAGCTTATGAGTGGCCATCTAAGATACATCTATTGGCTGTCTAATATACACCTATTGGTCCCAGCATGATTGGAGCAAAGGAGATTAAAGAAAACCAAAGACACAAGGAAAACGTTAGTCCAGGGCTAATGGACCACGTGAACCATAGCCTCCACCAGCTTGAGCCCAGAACTAGATGGTGCCTGGCTACCACCACTGACTGCTCTGACAGGGATCGTAATAGAGGGTCTCAGACAGAGCGGGAGAAAAATAAAGAACAAAATTCAAATTCGCCAAGACCAGACTTACTGATCTGACAGACTACAGGGATCCCCAAGACTGTGGCCCCCAGATCCCCTGCTAAATCAGAGCTGAAGCCATTCCCAAAGTCACCTTTCAGCCAAAGATCAGACAGGCCTATAAAACAAACAATAATACACATGAGGAACATTCTTGTTAGTTCAAACAAGTATACGAGACCAAATGCACAACACCTGCCCAAAAGCAAAGAGGAGAAGGCAGGAAGGGACAGGAAAACTGAATGAGTGGACACTGAGAACCAGGGTGGAAAGGGAAAGGGGGAGAATGCTGACACACTGCGGGGATTGCAACTAATGTCCTCAATTTGTAGATAAAATTTTTGAATGAAAACCTAATTTGCTCTGTAAACTTACACCTAAAACACGATAAAATGAAAAAGAAAGAAAGCAAACGCACTGTGTGGAATCGATTCCAATTCATACCAGCCCTGTAGGACAGAGTAGAACTGCCCTATAGAGTTTCCAAGGCTGTAAATCTTGTGAATGCTGACTGCCACAACTTTTTCCCACAGAGCTGCTGGTGGGTTCCAACTGCTGACCTTTTGGGTTGCAACCAAGTGCTTTAACCACTGCACCACCAGAGTTGCTCTCTGCTATTCACTGGAGGAAAAGTAAGGTTACAAAACACAGAAGGAAGAAGTAAAAATTAAATGTGCATCAAAAACTGGGCATTGGTAACAAAAAAATCAACTTTTCGTTTTACGTTTAGAAGCATTGTCCACTACCCAAAACACTGAAAGACAGAGAGAGGGAAAAGCACAATTGAAATTACAGATTCTTTAGCTGCTATTAAGGTGACTCTCATGAGCTATGGGAGCCCTGGTGGCACAGTGTTGAAGAACTCAGCTATTAACCAAAAGGTCAGCGGTTGGATTCCACCAGCCACCCCTTGGAAACCTTATGAGGCAATTCTACTCTGTCCTATAGGATTGCTATGAGTCAGAATTGACTCAAAGGCAATGGGTTATTTTTTTTGGTTTTGGGAATGGGCTATGAGCCCTGTTAGTGCAGTTGTTAATCACTGGCTGCAAACCATTGGTTAGTGGTTCGAACCCACCAGCCACTATGCAGGAGAAAAATGTGGCAATCTGCTTCTGTAAAGACTTACAGCCTTGGAAACCCTATGGTGCAGTTCTACTCTGTCCCATAAGGTTACTATGAGTCAGAATCCAACTCGATGGCAGTGGGTTTGGTTTGGTTTGGCGTGGTGTGGTTTGGAATGAGCTACACTGTTGGGAGAGCCCTGGTGGCACAGTAGTTAAGAGCTTGGCTGCTAATCAAAAGGTTGGCAGTTTGAATCCACCAGCCACTCCTTGGAGGTCCTATAGGTCAGTTCTGCTCTGTCCTATAGGGTCTATGAGTAGGAATTGACTGGAAGGCAAAGGGTTCGGGCTCCTTTGGTTCATTGTTGGGGGAGAGGCAGAGTGAGGAATGTGAGAGCTGAGACAAAGGGAAGGAAAAATGGGTCAGTGAGTTCCCAGGCTCCACAGCATGGTGCTTTGCCAGCCTTGGCTCCTAGGAAAGGAGGCCTTGTGATTCATCACAAAGCAGATTCCTGCTGACTTCAAAGAGATATGTTCACCAAGAGAAGATGCTAACACTCAGGAGAGATGAGAATCGGATTAAATAATCATCAAGAACCCTTCAAATGTAGGTTGATCTTTGGATAATATTAAACTCTGGCAAGTGTAGGCAGCAATAACCTTAAAAATTAAGTTTGAGGAAAGAAAACATGATAGTCTAAAATGAGACTGATTTTCCTTCCTTCTTTTCCTGTCTTCCTTCCTCCATCCTTTCTTCTTCCTTCCTTAGTTCTTTCCTTCCTTTCCCCCGTTCCTTCCTTCTTTAGTTCTTTCCTTTATTCATTAGTTCTTTCTTTCCTTCTTGTTTTTATTAACATGTCTGTTAACCCTAAGAGGTGGGGGAAAGACAACATGAATGCAATTGTTTTCATGATTCTATCAAAAAGCAGGACAAAATTCAAGCCCAGATCAACAAGAAAAGGCTAAAAATGCTTGACTGTATAATTTGATCGCCCTCAAGTTCTGAATCCACAATCAAATGGTAGGTGGATTCAAGAGCAAGAGCAAGATCAAAGGACATTTCAAGTGTCTGCATCCTCATTACACACATTCTCCAACATCTATAAAGTGCCTGTAAGGCTTTGGGGTGAGCCCTGGTGATATGGAGTAGTAGAAAACACAGTTTCTGCTTTCAAGGAGCTCCCAATCTAATTATGGCGACTGACTGACAGAAAAGGCAAAGTTCAGTTATAAAGTGGCCCAAAGACTGAACTGGGCTTCTTTCCACTTGAAATTTTTCTTTTCTTTTCTTACCAATTTCACGGCTTCCAAGCTCCTCATCCTTCTGGTCTTGATGGAAGGAAATTAAAGAGGTCTGTTTTAGATACATTAAAGAGTTTGGGGCAATGAGTGGGAAATGGGCAGGAATTAAAAATAATGCACTTGAAATGTAGACCTAAGAAGTCAGAGTAAGAGGTATAGGTGTGAATGTCATCTGGGAAGAGGTGATAGTTGAAGATTTAGGGCATTTTTGAAGGAGTAAGGTGAACAGAGTCTCTGGGTGGCCCAAGCAGCTAAGCGCTCGACTACTAGCCTAAAGGTTGATGGTTCAAACCACCCAGAGGCATCTTGGAAGATCGGTCTGGTGATCTGCTTCCGAAAGATCACAGCCTTGAAAACTCCATGGAGCAGTTCTACTCTATGCACATGCGGTCCTAATGAGTGAGAATCAACTGGATGGAGACTAACAACAAAGGTGAACAGAGGCTTGAGGACAATGCTTTAGTGAGCCTCAGGATGCTGGTCATGACCGGTTTTATAGCAGCAAGGAAGCACCTGCCAGGGAAGAACGAGACCTAGAACAGTGGTGCCTGGTAAACCAAAGAAGAGAAGCATTTTGGGAGGCAAAGAGAGGTTGGGGCTGACTATTATAATCATTAGTTTCATGTGTGGTCCCCACTCATTTGTCAAGTCCATGAATGCAGGGACTGGATATCTAGTTCACAACTATTGCCCAGGGTCTAGCACAGTTCCCTGTCTATCTGGCACTGTCCCTGACACAGAGTAGGTACTCGTAAATATTTATTTCATTGAGGAATGATTGTTGGGAGGCTAACTTAAACTTTAAGTCCCCATTCTGGCTAAGAATATGCTTCATGTGATTTAAAGTCAAGAACAGTTCCAAGGCAATGCATAAGTAAGAGTATGATAGATCAGTTCCAAGTGAATTTGGATTTATCTCAAGTATAAAATTTAAAAAGAAGAGAATTTTCACATATTCCAAATATAAAAATCAGCCTCACTTACTCCTCCAAAGTGCTGAGAAAGTTCTAAGTTTGGAAAGGTCACAATGGGGTGAAGTGAATTAGGAAAGACTACGAGGTTTTGATTTTGACTTATATGAAAAGTGAGATTTGGATTGTCCAGGTGGAGGAAGTTGGTCCTTCCAGAGGGAAGTGCGGATGTCAGGGTGGGAACGGGGTACGAGGAGGCAAAACACCAGGAAGTTGGTTTAAGCACAGGGAAAAGACACGGCACCATAAAAGAGGGAATTGGAATAGGTGGAAAAAGTGGTAAACTAGGAGACACTAGACCTATATCCCAACCCCTGCTCTAACATACACAGGCTGTGTGGTCTTGGGCAAGTTATTTAATGTCCTCAAATCTAAGATTCTTAATCTGTAAAATGAGGATAAAATTCTATATTATAAATGAGAAGATTATATGAGATCATGTGTATGGAAAGCATTTTCCTAGTGTTGTTAAATTCTTGGTAAATGTTGGTGAGTTCTTAATCACTGGAGAGAGATGGCTTGGAGAGAGATGGGTTTTTTGAAGGAAGAGGCCATTCTTTAACCTCCATCATTGTGGTTTATGGACTGTGGCTGTATTTACAACATAAAAATAATCTAGTAAATTCTATTTTGGGTGAGATTTAGACTAGCATCCAAGAAAAGGAAAGCAAAATGGAGAGATGCAATCCTAGGACATGGGGAAGAGCCAAAGGTCAGACATTTCCCAATTTAATCCAATGTATACTTTGCTAATAATGCCACAAAGAGGTAGGTGGACGGTGGTCTGGGCCATGGTGCTGTAGGAAGAGAGAACTGTGGGGTAGGTGGAAGAGGGAGATGGGAAATATGGTAGAATGAAGTTAGGTAAGATATTTTGGACCCTTCCAGAAAAAGTGTCCAGGACCTGGATACTACATATTTCAGTCTGTGCTTGGCTATATACAAAGATTTCAGATTGGTCCTATAAATAAAATAGCATGGGGCAAACTGCCTTATTCACTAAAAAGTTGGGAGATACAATATTGTGCAAAGGACACAGTTTTAGAGTCAAGCAGACCTGGGTCCCTTACTTGCCAGGTGAACTTGATCAAGGTATCTGCCTACAGGAATAAAAAAAACTATTCTTTCCTCATAGGTGTGGATATGCGAATTAAAGGAGATAATATACAAAAAGCTTGACACATAGTGAGTGCTCAGTTAGATAGCATGAATGAACTGGTTCAGGAAGAGGGTAGCACATTGTTAAAGGCAAGAAGCAATTACCTTGGTTCAAATTCCAGCTCAGTAAGTTGCTTGCTGTATGACAATTGCAAGATCCTTAGCCAGTCTGGGCCTTAGTTTCTTCATCTGTATAGTGAGCATTATAAGAGGACCCTATCTCATAGGATTTTTATAAGCATTAAATAAAATCATACTTAAAAGCACTTAGAATAATCCCTTGTTCCTAGTAAGAGCCTTAAACATGTTAGGTATTATTATTTAAAAAAAAAAAAATCAAAAAAAAAAAAAGAGCCTTAAACATGTTAGGTATTATTATTTAAAAAAAAAAAAAATCAAAAGCTTTGTGTATATTAATAGTTTTCAACATAAAAGACAATGGATTATGAGATGAGAGATCTCACTGAGCTTATTTATTTATTTTGAGTAGAGAAAAATTAAGACATAAAAGGCAGAGTATGTGGCATAGAATTGTCCATGTCCCCATGACAGAAAATTTTTTTAAAAAGGCAGAGATTCAGAGGGGGAAATTCATGGACATTTATGGTCACATTATTCTGATTGGCTGAGGGAATCAGCAGGCCTCCAGCCAGTTTTCTTTCTGTTCACAGAAATAAATGCTCAGTGTTGGGAAATGAACTAAGGTTTGTTTCGGGGGTGGGGGGTGGTTCTTTTCCTTGATAGGAAGACTTTATTTATGTAGTCTGAGCAGACTTGTTTCTATTAAGTGAAAGTTTGGCCTAAGTTGTATATTATTAAGCTAAATAGAAACTGGAAAAAATATATTTATTATGAGATTAGTTTTTGATTTTTCTGTATTTCCCATCTAATCTCACTAAGGAAATGCTTAAATAACACTAATAAAAAACAAAAAAACATTGCTGTTGAATTGTTTCTGACTCATAATGACCCTATAGGACAGAGTAGAACTGCCCCACAGAGTTTCCAAGGAGCGCCTGGTGGATTCGAACTGCCAAACTTTTGGTTAGCAGCCATAGCTCTTAACCGCTACGCCACCAGGGTTTCCAAAATAACACTAATCCAACTGGCCGTATATCAAAAGTTGAGTTGTCTTGTTTTCATCTGTATGATATGAAGCAACTGGATTGATGGATTGTTTCCCCAAGCTCACAAGACTTGTCACCTCAAGTGCCCTTTCCAGTGGGGGCATTGGCATCATCCATGAGCTTCTTAAACAAACAGAATCTCAAGCCCCTTCTCAGATCTACTGAATCAGAATCTGGATTTTGACCACATCCCAAGGTGATTTATATGCATATTAAGGTTGGAAAAGCACTGAGTTAGTTTGGAGTTTTGAGCCCACAATCTTATACTGTATTTCAGTCCAATCCAATTTACAGGGGTAAGAGCTATGGTTCTTGGACGGGGAAATGGCAAAATTTCTTTCTCGATGGAATTAGTTGGTACAATAAAAAATCCCCTTAGCTTAATATAGTAAGATTTTAGTACATAAAGTCTGAACTTTATGGAAATAAGAAGACGAAAGTATGCTGATAATCAACAGGAAACCATGCACTCAATAGAACAACCAAAACAACTGGGTTTTGTACTTCCTTGAGGAGAGTTTACTTTTTAATCATAAGGCTGCTGATGTAACTTTTTTTGTGAAGAGGAAGTGGATTCGGCAAGAACTTTAGGCCTCAGCCAACTAGTAACCACGTGACCTTGGTCAAGTCACTGCAAGTGTGTCATCTGTGAAAATGGAAGATGGAACAGAGCCAACTTCACAGGGTAGTTAGGTGTGTGGTTTAGATGAGTTGATAGATATGCAAAGAACACACAACTATCCCTTGTACTATAGAAGCATTGCTGTTGTTGGGAGCCTAGTCCAGTGGATTCCGACTCATAGCAACCCCATATGACAGAGTAGGAGTGCCCTACAGGATTTTCTCGGCTGTAATCTTTACAAGAACAAATCACCAGGTCTTTCTTCCCATGGAGCAGCTAGGTGGGTTCTAACTACCAACCTTTAGGTCAGTAGTTGAGTGCTTAAGCATTGTGACACCAGGGCTCCTCATATATAAAAACCCACTGCCGTATTATTAATGATACCTTATTTTTGTTTGATTTCACAATTCCTCACTCCTTAAACTATTCCTCCTAACATATTCTCATGGTTTAAATAAAAATAAATCTAAAGGAAAAAAAAAAGTTGATAAACCCCTTGGATGACTTGAAAGTTCCCAGAGGATTTCAAAGCCAGATATGGAACGCCTGCTTAGTATCATTCCTCAACGTGGAGGATGGTGAATAAGCCAATTTCCCCCTCAGTTCAGATTAGAGAGTCAGATTGCCCAGATACCCTTTCTGTTTGGATAAACGATAAGATTTCAGATTTGCGAAGAGGTTATGGGGAAGTTTGGGACGGTAAAATGCCTCTTCCTTCCTTGGGTGAGGGGAGCATTACTATCACCCTTTTGCATGCGATTATTCCAATCTGTTTATAAGTAGTATTCTTGTCCAACTACAGGAAGTTATAATGTCAGTGAGAACGTCTTACTACTGGAAAGAGTTCTAAAGTGGAATGAACCTCCTCATGAGGTAGTGGGAGCCAGGTGCTGGAAAGGTTCAAACTGAGGCTGGTGCTTGCTCTTAAGGCTGCTGTAGAAGTGGGTCTAGTTTCAAGTGGGAGGTGTTAATCTGATGTCTCAAAGGTCTCTCTGTGGCTGTAGACTGGAGGCTGTTAGGAGTGGGTGGGAATAGCCTAGGCCCCTAACGAGACTGTACATTGAAGTTTTATGTGTTAAAAGCACCAACCTGCTAAAAGAAACATTTAAAACTCTGCAGTTTTGGTCAACTTGTTTTGGTATTTGTGTTGATTTTTCTTTTGCTTCAATATACTAAAAGAACTTCAAAAGATGCAGGCCAATCTCCCCCAGCCAGGCCTCTCCTGACCTTTGACAGGTCTTGTTCTAAGTGTACATGAATCTCTGGGGTCCACTGTTCCCTTGCTCCATGTTCTGTTGACACTTTCCAAAAGAAATCCAATCCAGCCAGCATATTATGATGGTCCACAGGAAGAGAGGACTCATCAAAAAGGGTACCACAAAGAACACTTCCTTGGGGAAAAAAATATCCCATCAGACAGGTTCTTACAAAGCTATTCCTCTTGACCCTCCATAGGCCTCACTTCCCTGAAGCCTTCCTCACCCCACTGGTACCCCACCAAATATCCTCACCTCAACTCTAAACCTCACAACCATTTCTCATGTAGGGCAATTTTGCTCAGTCCCAGCCTCCCCAAGCCAGCAGACTTAGACCCACTGTAGTACTCGGGACAGTCTTTCAGGGAATCATCCTACTTAGAAGGCAGTGTGGATAAGGGAGGAGGGTTCTTAGAAATTTTAACTAATTTTAAATCAATACATGCCACCTTCTTTTTTTTTTAGAGTTTCCTATTATGGTTTTGAGCTACTTTATAATCATTTAGGCACATCGCAAAGCAGACCATTGAGATTATTGCTCTTTTCTTTTTCAAACAAGACTGTTTAGTGACATAGAACCAATAAATGAACCACCACAGACACAGCACAACCTGGGCCTGCAGTTTGCATTTAGTTATTCATGAATTCATTGGGTATCTGTCTTAATGGCCAGGTCATACACAAAGAGAGAAACATCTCTCCACCTTCGGAACTGACTCTGATCAAAGGTGACAACAAACCACTATCAGGTCAGGAAGTGAAGAGTCTGATCCAATGATTCCTTTTCAGTTCTTTTGGGGAAAGTTTTAAAAATACAGTCTTCTTCCTGAAGAAATCAAGATGATGGGCTGCAGGCAATGCTATGCTCTCTACCTAGTGAGGAGAAGAGCAGCACAGGTATAGAAAAGAGGCACTGAGATTGGTCACTGTGGGCAAGGCCTATGCAAGTTGTCACCCATAAAAGATGTTAGTGACCAACATGGTCATGAGACGACCATTTACAAACTGCAAAAACAAAATACAGTTACAAAATGAAGACAAACTCCCAGACAAATTGTTATTGCTGAGTTTATGTTTACCAGACCCCTAATTATTTGTCATTTGTTTCAAAGTTTATCTTGAATCTTGAAATAAGATCAAGATCAATGCCTTGATAAAACCAGCTGCCGTCGAGTCAATCCTGATTGTTGGCGACCCCATGAGTGTCACAGTAGAACTGTGTTCCATAGGTTTTTCAAAGGCTGATTTTTTTTCAGAAGTAGATCACTAGGCTTTCTTCTGAGGTGTCTTTGACTGGACTCAAACCAACAGCCTTTTGGTTAGCAGCCGAGAGCATTAACCATCAGGACCACCCAGGAAGAGTAGAACTGCCCCATACGGTTTCCAAGGAGCACCTGGTGGATTTGAACTGCTGACCTTTTGGCAAGCAGCCATAGTTCTTAACCACTACACCACCAGGGTTTCCAATGCTGTAAGTAGGGTTTACAAAAGCAATTAAGTCTGATTACTTCATGTAATTAAAACAACAGAGTTGAAACTTCCATATATTGCATGGAGGTTAAGAGCCCCGGCTTTGGACTGGGGTAGACTTGGGAGCAATCCTCCACTCTACTGCTTCCCAGCCACGTGAATTCTCTGAGTCTCAAATTTCTCATCTGTAAAGCAGAGATAATAGTACCTACCGCGTGTGGTTGTTTTAAGGGTTAAACGAGATAATTCATGTAAAACACTTAGCACAGTGCCTGGTACATTTTAAGGATTCAGTAAATGAGTACTAACTGAGGGAGTTGTAGTAGGCCGTGAATCTAAAGTGAGGGGTGGAAAACAAGGCATTTATTTCCCAGTGGTCTCCTCGCACTCAGCAACAGAAGATGGTGGTCTGTCAGTGTCCCACTTAGAAACACTTCAACCACAAGCCTGTGGAGTCAGTTGGCTCACCTGCCATTCACGGCATCCTAAACTCTGATTTGGATTCCATTTCTCTGGGCGCTCCTTTCCTAAGAAAGAGGCCCACCAAGGGCCTGCTTTAGATATCCTTCTCAAGCCTGTTGGAAGGCAGGCCTGGTGGTGGGTACTTAGAGAACCAATCTTCCAGTGCTAGATGAGGCCTAGAAGGCTACAACAACTGCCCTCCGCCTAGTGCTGCTCTGACACCTTTTCTTGCTGTTTCTCATCTCCTCCCTTCCAGCATCATGTGGAGGGCCTGAGGACAGGCCCTGGTGGTCACTGGAGGACAGAGAGCAGGTCTTCTCCTATAGTAAAGTACTTTAGCAATGGTGGTTTGCAGGCAAATATTTTGTTTCAATAGTTGTGTGTTTATTTTTTATAGATACCTTCTAAAAAAAAAAATTTTTTTTTTTCTATTTTTGGCAAGGAATGCTGATTTTCCATTTATGGTTATAATGTAATGTTTCATTTTAAAATAATATTAAGAAACGAAGTAAGTTGATTTAAAAATATGTATTAATTAAATGAACATCCAAGTTGAACACAGAAAGGCAAAAGGGTGGGATGTGAATGGCCAAGATTTAGAAAATAATGCTTTAAACAAACTCCCCCCACCAAAAAAAAAAACCAACTTGTTGCCGTCAAGTTGATTCTGACTCACAGTGACCCTATACGACAGAGCAGAACTGCCTCACAGGGTTTCTAAAGCTGTAATCTTTACAGAAGCAGACTGCCACGTCTTTTTCCTGTAGAGCAGCTGGTGGGTTTGAACCACTGACATTTCATTTAGCAGCTGAGTACTTAACCACTGTACCACCAAGGCTCCTTAAAGCAAGCCCACCCAGGGCCAAACCTCATTTACCCCAGATCAGCACCTCTTCTCTAGCTTTCCATGTGCTGAACACTTGGTGGTAGGCACACTTCTCAAGTGTGGATTCCTAGAATATCTATGATTTCAGGGTACCCTGAGATGCAGAAAACCGAATTATTAATCCAGGGCCTGCAGAAAAGCTGATTTTTCTATGCACTTATGGCCTACATGCTCTCTGGATCTTAGATGCTACAGTTTAAACTTTCTTTAATCCATCGTCTTTTCTAGGTTACTACACCATTTTTATAGTGGGAGAAATTGGGAGATTTAGTAGCTGGCTCCACATCTCAGATGAAGCATGGCCAAAATTTCTAGCCTGGTCAGCCAGGCTACAAAGCACATTTGCTTGGGCTGAGCCGTTCTGGCCTTCAGGCCCAAGTACAGGCACATACAGAAAGTAGTATAGGAATGGAGCTTGAAAGCTGCTTGCCTTTCTTTTCATCTGAACTGTGGCCCCACGTTAGAATCTTGTGTCTGTGAAGGAAGAGCAATGTAAAAGTAGTAGCTAGTATTCCTTGACGGTGCTAGGTGCTTTGCATACATCATTTCTTTGACCCTGTAAGAATGAATATAATTTGAAAACCAAACCCAACCCAACCTGTTGCCATCAAGTCGATTCCATCTCATAGAGACCCTATAGGACAGAGTAGAACTGCCCCATAGGGTTTCCAAGTTGCCGCTGGTAGATTCCAGCTACTGACCTTTTGGTTAGCAGACAAACCAGGGCTCCATATAATCTCAAGGAGATGAAAATGTTTATATGATCAGGTTCACAGATTATCCAAATCAAAGCTCTCCCTTCCTCTTTCTTCTCTTTCCCAAGAACCCGTATTCCCATTAACTGTTAGAAACAAAATTCAATCTGCTTAGTCACTTGGCTGGAGCCTGGTGGTGCCATGGCTAAGAGTTCGGTTGCAGTTCGAATCCATCAGCTGCTCCTTAGAAACCCTATATATGGAGCCGTTCTACTCTGTACTATAGCATCCCTGTGAGTCGGAATGGACTCCACGGCAACAGGCTTGTCACTTGGCTGATGTAGGCTCTGATGCCATCTAGTGATAGAAAGTTTTTGGTAAAAGTAATGTCCCTGGATCTTCAGCTATCTCCACAGGATTGTTTAGGCAAGTATCCTTACATGAGCTGAAAATTATAATTGTTAATTCGTAACAGAGAAACCCTGGCGGTGCAACGGTTAAGTGCTTGGCTGTTAACTGAAAGGTTGGCTGTTTGAACCCATCCAGCTGCTTCTATTTTGCCCACTGTACAAACTGCCCTGCAACCCTGGTTAAGAGCTACCACCGCTATCCAAAAGGCTGGCAGTTTGAATCCACCAGGGGCTTCCTGGAAACCCTACGGAGCAGGTCTACTCTGTCATAGGGTCCCTATGAGTCGGAACCGACTTGACAGCAGTGGGTTTGGTTTTGTTTGACAAACTGCTTCCAAACTCACGCACATTAACAGTGTCATTATACAAACTTCCCTTCTGTAAAAGCCATGCAAAATTATCTAAACAGATAACTACTTTTCCAAAACAATAGTGACTTTGAACAGTGTTAACCAGAGCACTAAAGAATTATAAGTTTTTTTTTTTTTTAAGAAAATTGGCCAGGAAATAATGAGTAACAAAAGAGGGGAAGTAATTGTGAGCGAATGTTACAACCGGAGCTGTGTGACTTGTCATAGTAGTTAACTTTGTTCTCTTGAAAAATAAAAGTTAAGGGGCCTTCCTCAGAATCTCACAGAGCAGTTTCTGAAAATCTTTCCATATAATGTAGTTCTGTTGGGACTCATAGCGACCCTACAGAACAGAGTAGAACTGCCCCCATAGGGTTTCCTATGCTGTAATCTTTAGGGAGCAGATCCTCGGGTCTTTTCTCCCCCGGAGATGCTGGGTGAGTTCAAAGCGACAAGCTTTGGGTTAGCAGCTGAGCGCAACCACGACTCCATGTTCAGTAAAATAGTTGTCAGTCCTTACACCATTTATAGGTTCCTGCAAGCGCCTCATATCGCAGACACAAGAGAGTTTGGTGACAGCCAGGTTTTCCTCTTTGATTCTCCCCAACGATTAACCAAGGACCCCAGCAGCACGGGTGTTCTTTGCGCTCCAGTCTCGGTTCAGTGCCCTTCCCAACCTTCCTGTTTTGTTTGATTGCAGCAAAAGGGTTTAGTACGGAGAGCGTGTGAGCTCTCAGGGTCCTCACCTGAACTGAGCGTGGCAGCGGGTCCCGGAAACGCCCCAGAATGGGGAATGCCCATTTGTGCTCCTTCCCCGCCCCCCCATCCGCCGCGCACAAGCCAAGTTGCTGATTCAAAGGAGCCCTCCCCCGACCGGGCGGTCCCCGGCAAAGTTTGTCCCCACCCCACCCCCCGCTCTACCCAGGAGGCATTTTGTAAGTTGTCTCTCCGGAGAGGAACACACAGGTGGTTACAGACGCTTCTGGGGGGAGAGAAAGGGAAGAAACTTGGAGTCAGTGTGTCCGAGCGCAGGCAGCGGACCCCGGCCGGGAACAACCCCCCAGGCCGGGGCTGGGCAGGCTGTCACTTCGGGATCTGCTCTAAATTCGAGAGGCCCTTTCACTTGGGCGGGCGAGTTGCTCCACTGCCATGCCGGGGTTCTGGATCCTCCTGTCTCTGGTGAGTCCTCCCCTCAGTGGAGACTTCTCCTGGCTTGGCCCAGGGGCGGGCGGGCGCGGGAGCCCTAAGGGGCAATGGCCCGGGGGGATGCGCGCTTGCTGATCCAGGCCGCGACCGGCATTTGACAGACAGGCTCCCGGGAGGCGGCTAGGACTTTCCCTCCCGCCGGGGTGGTCAAGGAGGGGGGAAACTCCCTTTTTTGGGTGCTCGATAAAAATGTGGACCCCGCGGGGCAGGCGGAGCAGCTCTGGGCTCTTCCTGGGAGGGCAGTCCGTGCCGCAGGAAAGAGGTGGGCGCGGGGGGCTGGCAGGGGTTGGGGCAGGGCCTGGGAGGTTTGCGGGTCGCTGGAGGGAGACACTGGCGGGGGACAGGAGGACGTCTGCTAGACCAGTCCTTACTTGTCAAATCAAAGGGGTGGGTGTGTGTGCGGAGGAGCCAGCGAGCGGCCAGAGAGCCTGCGGTCTTGCTCGTTTCTGACAGTTCCCAAAGTTGGGGAATCAATGAGCACGGAGGCAATGGTTAAAGCCGAAGCTTCAGAAGTCACCGTTTTCTTCTTGAAAAAGTTACGTTGGGGCTAACTAAGCCTCAGGAGGCTTGTTTACCCTTTGTCACAAAAGAGAAAAAGAAACTGTTTTTGTTTCCCTTCCGGGAATCCCTTTCCTTAAGACTCTGAGTCACTGTGGCAGGGTTTTTTTTTTTTTTTTTTTTCTCTCCTTCTTCTTTTTGTTTCATCCTTTCTTAGCTTGCAGTCCCACGGTGGTTTCTGAAACCCGTGGTGGGAGAAAGCCCTAGCCTCCCTCCTCCGCAGTGTGCCTATACCCACTGCGCATGCTCCCAGGCGACCTTACTAATTGAAGGTTTGTGGCAACTGGGAGCTGGTTTTCCAACAGCATGGGCTCACTTGTGTCTCTGTGTAACATTTTGGTAATTTTTGTAATATTTCAGAATTATTTCAAAAATAATTTTCATTATTATTATTATATCTGTCATGGTGATCAGAGATCTTTGATGTTACTACTGTAATTGTTTTGGGGCGACAGGAACCGTGCCCGTATAAGATGGCGAACCCTTAATGGATAAATGTTGTGTGTGTTGTGAGATGGGCTATTCCTCTGTCTGTTTCTCTTCCTGTCCTCGGGCCTCCTTATCCCATGAGATAGACAATATTGAAATTAGGCCAATTAACAGCCCTACCATGGCCTCTAAGTGTTCAAGCGAAAGGAAGTGTCATACTTCTCTCACTTTAAATCAAAAGCTAGAAATGATTAAGCTTAGTGAGGAAGGCATGTGGAAGGCTGAAAACAGGCTGAAAGCTAGGCCTCTTGCACAGAACAGCCAAGTTGTGAATGCAAAAGAAAAGTTCTTGAAGGAAACTAAAAATGCTACTCCAGTGAACACATGAATGAGAAGAGAAAAAGCCTTATTGCTGATATGGAGAAAAGTTTTAGTGGTCTGGATAGAAGATCAAAGCAGCCACTGCATTCCCTTATGACAAAACCTAGTCCAGAGCAAGGCTCTAACTCTCTTCAATTCAATGAAGGCTGAGAGAGGTGAGGAAGCTGCAGAAGAAAAGTTTGAAGCTAGCAGAGGTTGGTTCATGATGTTTAAGGAAAGAAGCCATCTCCAATGGCATAAAGTACAAGACGAAGCAGCAAGTGTTGATGTAGAGGCTGCAGCAAGTTATCCAGAAGATCCAGCTAAGAGAATTGATGGAAATAGCTACACTAAACAACAGATTTTCAAAGTAGACGAAATAGCCTCATATTGGAAGAAGATGCCATCTAGGACTTTCATAGCTAGAGAGGAGAAGTCAATGCCTGGCTTCAAGCTTCAAAAGACAGGCTGCCTCTCATGTTAAGGGCTAATGCAGCTGGTGACTTTTAAGTTGAAGCGAATGCTCATTTACCATTCCGAAAACCCTATGGCCCTTAAGAATTATGCTACATCTACTCAGCCTGTGCTTTATAAATGGAACAACAAAGCCTAGAGGAGAGCACATCTGTTCACAACAAGTTTTACTGAATATTTTAAGCCCACTGTTGAGACCTACTGCTCAGAAAAAAAGTTGTCTTTCAAAATATTGCTCATTGACGATGTACCTGGTCACCCAAGAGCTCTGATGGAGATGTACAAGGAGATTAATGCTGTTTTCATGCCTGCTAACGCAACATCCATTCTGCCTGGATCCAGGAGTAATTTTGACTTTCAAGTCTTATTATTTAAAAAATACTTATAGAGCTGCTATAGGTAATGATTTGTAAAATTTATTGTATAGACGGTAAGTTGAAAACCTTCTGAAAAGGATTCATCATTCTAGATGCCATTAAGAACATTTGTGATTCATGGGAGGGGGTCAAAATATCAACATTAATGGGAGTTTGGAAGAAGTTGATTCCAAGACCCACGTAGGACTTTGAGGGGTTCAAGACTTCAGGGGAAGAAGTAACTGTAGATGTGGTGGAAATAGCAGAGATTTAGAATTAGAAGAGGCACTTGAAGATGTGACTGAATTGCTGCAATCTCATGATAGAACTTTGATGAGAAGCTGCTTCTTATGAATGAGCAAAGAAAGAGGTTTCTTAAGACGGAATCTACTCCTGGTGAAGATGCTATGAACATTGTTGAAATGACAAGAAAAGATTTAGAATATTACATAAACTTAGTTGATAAAGCAGCAGTAAGGGTTGAGAAGACTGACTCCAATATTGAAAGAAGTTCTCTGCGGGTAAAATGCTATCAAACAGCATTGCAGGCTACAGAGAAATCTTTTGTTGTCTTATTTTAAGAAATTGCCACACAGCCAACCCAACCTTTAGCAACCACCTCCCTGATCAATCAGCAGTCATCAACATCGAGGCAAGACCCTTCACCAGCAAAAGGATTATGACTTACTGAAGGCTCAGATGATGGTTAGCACTTTTTAGCAATTAAGCATTTTTTAATTAAGTTATGTACCTTTTTAGGCATAATGCTGTTGCACATTTAATAGACTACAGTATAGAGTAACCATAACTTTTATATGCACTGGGAAACCAAAAAATCTGTGTGACTTGCTTTATCATGCTATTTGCTTTATTGCAGTGTCTGACCCCAAACCCACAGTATATCTGGTGATATATAGGCACATAGCCCCATTCTTTACCACTTTGTTTCTCTTTCTGTCTCTCTTCCTTTTTGGAGTTGGTTTTCTCTTCCCTGGTTTCTGGGCATTATTTTTCTGGCGCTTAACAATAAATAAGTTTGAAATCCCAAAACATTAACAAAGTTACCTTAGAAATTTGGGCGAGAAATAGCTGTGAATACTGCTTTTTCTTTTTTAATAACATGTGGCCCCACCTACAAGGTTACTGTTGTTGTTGCTAGATGCCATCAAGTCAGTTCCAACTCATAGTGACCCTATGTACAACACAACAAAACACTGCCCAGTCCTGCACCATCCTCACAATTGTTGCTATGTTTGAACCCATTGTTGCAGCCACTGTGTCAATCCATTTTGTCGAGGATATTCCTCTTTTTTGCTCTCTACTTTACCAAGCATGATGTCCTTCTCCAGGAATTGATCCCTCCTGATAACATCTCCAAAGTACATGAGACAAAAGTATCACCATCCTCACTTCTAAGGAGCATTCTGGCTGTACTTCTTCCAAGATAGATTTGTTCATTCTTCTGGCAGTCCATGGTATATTCGATATTCCTTACCAACACCCTAATTCAAAGGCATCAATTCTTCTTCGGTCTTCCTTATTGATTGTCAAGCTTTCATATGCATATGAGGTGATTGAAAATACCGTGGCTTTGGTCAGGCACACTTAGTCCTCAAAATGACATATTTGATTTTCAACACTTTAAAGAGATCTTTTGCAGGAGATTTGCCCAATGCAATGTGTCATTTGATTTCATGACTGCTGCTTCTACGGGCATTGATTGTGGATTCAAGGAAAATGAAATCCTTGACGACTTCAATCTTTTCTCTGTTTATCGTAATGTTACTTATTGGTCCTGAGTTGTGAGGATTTTTGTTTTCTTTTTGTTGAGGTGTAACCCATATTGAAGGCTATAGTCTTTGTTCATCAGTAAGGGCTTCAAGTTCTCTTCACTTTCAGCAAGCAAGATTGTGTCCCTTGCGTATTGCAAATTGTTAATGAGTCTTTCTTCAATTCTGGTTCCTCATTCTTCTTCATACAGTCCAGCTTCTCAGATTATTTGGTCAGCATATGGATTGAATAAGCATGGTGAAAGAATACACCCCTGACACACACCCTTACTGATTTTAAACCATAAAGTATCCCGTTGTTCTGTTTGAATGACTGCCTCTTGGTCTATGTACAGGTTCCTCATGAGCACAATTAAGTGTTCTGGAATTCCCATTCTTTGAAATGTTATCCGTAGTTTGTTATGATCCACACAACTGAATGCCTTTGCATAGTCAACAAAACACAGATAAACATCTTTTGGTATCCTTTGCTTTCAGCCAAGATCCATCTGACACCAGCAATGTTATCCCTTGTTCCATATCTTCTTCTGAATTTGGCTTGAATTTCTGGCAGTTCCCTGTCAATGTACTGTTGCAACTGTTTTCCCAATATTTTCAGCAAAATTTTACTCATGTGTAATATTAATGATATTATTTAATAATTTCTGCATTGTGTTGGATCACCTTTCTTTTGAATAGGCCCAAGTATGGGTCTCTTGCAGTTGGATAACCAGGTTGCTGTCTTCCAAATTTCTTGGCATAGTTGAGTGAGCACTTCCAGTGTTGCATTCATTTGTTGAAACATCTCAACTGGTATTTTGTCAATTTCTGAAACCTTGATTTTTGTCAATGCTTTCAGCGCAGCTTGGACTTCTTCCTTCAATTCCATTAGTTCTTCTTGATCATATGCTACCTCCTGAAATGGTTGAATGTTGACCTATTCTTTTTGGTATAGTTACTCTGTGTATTCCTTCAGTCTTCTTTTGATGCTTCCTGTTTAATTCAATATTTTGCCCATGGAATCCTTCAATATTGCAACTCAAGGCTTGAAGTTTTTCTTCAGTTCTTTCAGTTTGAGAAATGCTGAGCACGTTCTTCCCTTTTGATTTTCTAACTCCATGTCTTTGCGTATTTCATTATAATACTTTGTCTTCTTGAGCTGCCCTTTGAAATCTTCATTTCAGCTCTTTTACTTCATCATTTTTTCTGTTCCCTTTAGCTACCCTACATTCAAGAGCAAGTTTCAGAGTCTCTTCTGACATTCATTTTGGTCTTTCCTTCCTTTCCTGTGTTTTTAATGATCTTTTGCTTTCTTCATGTATGACGTCCTTGATATCATTCCACTACTCATCTGGTCTTTGGTCATTAGTGTTCAGGGCACCAAATTTATTCTTGAGGTCATCTCTAAATTCAGGTGGGATATACTCAAGGTCATACTTTGGCTTTCGTGAACTTGTTTTAATTTTCTTCAGCTTCAACTTTAACTTGCACGTGAACAATTGTCTGTTCTGCAGTTGGCCACTGGCCTTGTTCTAAATGATGATGTTGAGCTCCTCCATAGTCTCTTTCCACAGATATAGTCAATTTGAAATACCAGTGGCATAACTTCCAGCATCACAACAACATGTAAGCCACCACAGTATGACAAACTGACAGGTGAGCGGTGGCCTAAAAGGGTGGTCCTAGCCTGTCTAGGACTAAGGCCAGGCAACCGCTAGCAGTCAGTTTTGTCTCCTACATTTCTTAGAGGCGTTGTCTTAAAAAAATGTTTGAGAGAGAAGAGAGAGTGTTTGGAAAAGAAACCAAGGTATATAAAAGGTATAGTTTTGGAGAGAAAATAAAGAACAATTATTTTATGTATAGGCCTCTGGGTTGTATAAGTGGTTTGTGCTCGGCAAATAACTGAAAGTTTGGTGCTTGGAACCCACCCAGAAGCACTGTAGAAAAAAGGCCTAGTGATGTGCTTCTATAAAGATCATAGCCAAGAAAACCCAGTGGAAGCCTTCTATTTTGTAATACACAGGGTCTCCATGAGTTGGAATTGACTCAAAGGCAATGGGTAAAGGTTTAATGTAAAGTTTAATCATTCTCCTTAAATCAGTATAAGAAACACAAAACGGGGTTACAATGGGTTTCTATTTATTTTTGTTTTTAAATGGACTTTACTTATCACAAATGACTTGAGAAATTTTATGAACACAATAAAATTATGAAATGCAAATTAAAACATTAACAACCAAGATGGAAAAACACAAATGATGGCAAGATTTTGAGGCAAAAAATAAACTGATATATGGAGACTATCAGGGCCTCCACCAGTAGCTACAATTTAGATGAATGAGAAGCCTTCAATTTTTCATGTCCATAACACAATTACCACCCTTAGTGGCAAACTAGAGTTTTATTTGGAAGAAGAAATATTATTTTTTGAGCTGAGTTTGGGGGGGCGGGGGGGAGGGTGGCGAATTAGAGTCAAAAAGAAACTAGAATTTGGATGTTGCCTCTAAGTCTCTTTGGGACAGCACACGAGTCATTTACTTCTAAATAACTCTTAGAGTGGAAGTATCATTATTTCAAAGGAATCTCTCTGAGGGCTACTAGAATGCTTTAAGGAAAGCAGATCACTTAGCAACCCACACAACTGACAGTTGGAGAGAGTAACCATTTTCTAAGAGATGGTCAGAAACCTGAATAAGGAAATCCCCCCCTTGAAAGCCCCTAGTGAGTTAAGTGCCTTTTGGTGATTTATCTTGGGTCCCAAAAGTCCCTTAAAGAGTACATGTTTCGTAACCTGTTACAAAATCATAAGACTATTTGCTTATGATTAAAAAAATAATAATAAAGAATGGAAGGGCATAATTTAAAACTTGATCCACAAGATAAAAAGCACGTTGAAGGCAAACTTACAACTGTGAATCTGTTTCTTCTTTTTTAAATAGCCAAATTGTAGAAAAACTGAACACATGATGTAGAAATAAAAAGTAAAGCTAATAATGAAAAAAATAAAGTCACTAATTATTGCATCACCCGAATACAAGCATTGTTAGTTTTACTTATAACCTCCCAACCTTGTCTATGCAATACATCATTGCATGTTTAAGCAGTGCTAAAAAAAAAAAAATTTTTTTTTTTTAATTTATAGTCTGCATTTATTTATTTATTTATTTATTAACATTTGTTGCCACTATTTAAATGTTGGGGTCCCTGAGTGGTGTAAATGGTTAATATGCTCAGTTGCTAACTGAAAGATTGGAGGTTTGAGTTCATCCAGAAGTGCCTCAAAAGAAAGGCCTGGTGACCTACTTCCAAAAAATCAGACGCTGATCTTCAACAAAGGCTCAAAGTCCATCAAAGGGGGAAAGACAGTCATTTTAACAAACGATTCTGGCAAAACTGGATGTCCGTCTGCAAAAAAAAAATGAAACAGGACCAATAAACAAAAACACCATACACAAAAACTAACTCAAAATGGATCAAAGATCTAAACATAAAGACGAAAACTGTAAAGATCATAGAAGAAAAAAATAGGGTCAACATTACAGGCCCTAATACACAGCATAAACAGGATATAAACCATAACTAACAAAACAAACAACAGCAGGTAAGCTAGATGTCGCAGATTGAATTATGTCCCCCCAAAAATGTGTGCATAAATTCGCCTGGGCCATGATTCCCAGTATTGTGTGGTTGTCCTCCATTTTGTGATTATAATTTTATGTTAAAGAGGATTAGGGTGGGATTGTAACACCCTTACCCAGGTCACATTCCTGATCCAAGGTAAATAGAGTTTCCCTGGAATGTGGCCTGTACCACTTTTTATCTCTCAAGAGATAAAAAGGAAAGGGAAGCAGGCAGAGAGTTGGGGACCTCATACCACCAAGAAAGCAGCACCAGGAGCAGAGCTCATC
The DNA here is from genome assembly GCF_024166365.1 of Elephas maximus indicus. Lineage (NCBI taxonomy): Eukaryota > Metazoa > Chordata > Mammalia > Proboscidea > Elephantidae > Elephas > Elephas maximus. The sequence continues at coordinate 39,817,525 of NC_064834.1, forward strand.
CTTTGAACCTGGGGTCCCTGCTCCTGAGAAGCTCCTGGTCCAGGGGAAGATTGATGAGAAAGATCTTTCTCCAGAGCCAACACAGAGAGAAAAAGCCTTCCCCAGGAGCCTATGCCCTGAATTTGGACTTCCAGCCTACTAGACTGTGAGAGAATAAATTTTTCTTTGTTAAAGCCATCTACTTGTGGTATTTCTGTTATAGTAGTACTAGATAACTAAGACAGTAGATAACTGGGATCTTTTAAAAATTAAATATTTATACTCATCAAAAGTCTTCATCAAAAGAGTAAAAAGAGAACCTACAGACTGGGAAAAAAATTTCAGCTATGACAAATTTGACAAAGGCCTAATCTCTAAAATCTATAGGAAAACTCAACACCTCTACAACAAAAAGACAATCTAATTAAAAATGGGCAAAGGATATGAACAGACACTTCAGCAAAGAAAATATTTGAGTAGCTAACAGACACATGAGGAAATGCTCATGATCACTAGCCATTAAAGAAATGCAAATCAAAACTCCAGTGAGATACCATCTCACCCCAACATTACTCACAAGAATAAAAACAAACAAACAAACAAACAGAAAATAACAAATGTTGGAGAGGCTGTGGGGAGAATGGAACTCTTATGCATTAATAGTGGGAATGCAAAATGTGTACAACCATTTTGGAAAACAATATGGCACTTCCTTAAAATGTTAGAAATAGAAATACCATACAATCTAGCAATCCCACTCCTAGGAACATATCCTAGAGAAATAAGATTTGTCACACAAATAGACATATGCACACCCATGTTCACTGCAGCATTATTTACAATAGCAAAAAGATGAAAACAACCTAAGTGCCCATCAACAGATGAATGGATAAATTATGGTACATATACACAATGGAATATAACACAATGATAGAGAACAATGATGAATCTGTGGAACATCTCACAACATGGATGAATCTGGAGGGCATTATGCTGAGTGAAATAAGTCAATCTCAAAAGGACAAATATTATATGATACCACTATTATAAAAACTCATGAAAGAAACAATCTTTTATAGTTATAAGGGAAGGGAGGGGTGGGAAGGGAAAAACATTAAATGGACAATAGGTAAGTGGTAACTTTCGTGAACGGTAAGACAGTACACAGTACTGGAGAAGCCAGCACTACTTGACCAAGGCAAGGTCACGGAAGCTTCATATACACATCCAAACTCCCTGAGGGACCAAATTACTGGGCCAAATGCTGGGAACCATGGTCTCGGGGGACATCTAGCTCAATTGGCATAACAGTTTATAAAGAAAATGTTCTACATCCTACTTTCGTGGGTAGTGTCCAGGATCTTAAATGTTTCTGAGCGGCCATCTAAGATACTCCACTGGTACCCAACCCATCTGGAGCAAGGGAGAATGAAGAAAACCAAAGACACAAGGGAAAGATTAGTCCAAAGGACTAATGGACCACAACTACCACAGCCTTTACGAGACTGAGTCCAGCGCAACTAGATGATGCCTGGATAACACCACCGACTCCTCTGACAGGGATCACAGTAGAGGGTCCCAGACTGAGCCAGAGAGAAATGTAAAACAAAATCCTAACTCACAAAAAAAGACCAGACTTACTGGTCTGACACAGACTGGAGAAACCCCCAGAGTATGGCCCCTGAACACCTATTAACTCAATACTGAAATCACTTCTGAGGTTCACCCTTCAGCCAAAGATTAAACAGGCCCATAAAACAAAACGAGACTAAATGGGCATACCAGCCCGGGGCAAGGATGAGAAGGCAGGAGGGGACAGGAAAGCTGGCAGTGGGAAACCGCACATCGAGGAGGGGAGAGTGTTGACACGTCATTGGGTTGGCAACCAATGTCACAAAACAATATGTGTATTAATTGTTTAATGAGAAAGTAATCTGCTCTGTAAACTTTCATGTAAAGCACAGAAAAGAAAAAGAAAAAGAAAAAAAAATCAGTCACTGAAGGCCCTGGAGCACAGTAGAGCACAGCTGCACTCTTGCACACATGGGGTCTCCATGAGTCAGAACTGACTCGAGGGCAAGTGTTTTTTAATTTAAATATTGGAAGATTTTGATTTCTCTTAAAAAAAAAAGAAAGAAGAACAATCTGGGCCCACACCATGCAAGGCCCCTAGACCAACGGAGCTCATGACTGCCCCTTTCTTCCAGGTAGGCACACTGCAATTAATCTACCCCTTCCACTCCTCATTGTCTATTATACCCAGGTGTTTTTTATTACCTAAGTGGCCCCTCGGCCTTTAAAAACTCTGGGATTGTAGTTTAGGATGTGGTGGCCCTCAGATTACCTGTTTGCAAAGATGACTTTTCTTCTTTTCAGGCTTATTTTTGGAAACCTTATGGTTTCCCCAGGAAAAGTAAAATTCTGATTTGCAAGTATAGAACACTGACACTGTTAGTCTATAAAACTATTCTTTTCTCACATGTAAAGGTAGTAGCCTGCTAATCTTGGATTTTGCTTCCTTTGGCCCAGTTTTTCTCCAACTGTAGTGCGCATCAAAATCATAGGAAGGCATTTGTTAAAGATCCCACTCCCAGAATCCTGATTCATTAGGTCTGTGGGGGGCCTAAGCATCTACTTTTTTGTTTTCGTTGTTGCAAGGATCCCTTCGTGAGTCTGGTACCTGTCAGAGTTTTGAGAATGATTTTTCTAATTCTAGCACTAAGTTTAAAATTAAACCCCAGGTAAAGTTTTCTAGGGTCTCTTATTTATTGCTTAGTCGGTCACAGGCCTCACCAGTCACTTATTCCCACTGCTCCAAGCATCTCTCTTCTGGTCTTTCCAAAAATTGGCCTTTAGGAAGAGAAAGGACATTGCTGGGATAAGATACTTGGTGAATTTTTATTTAGACACTTTGAAAAAATTAAAATGAATGAATCTTCGCTTATCTCTTTCCTGTAGAAAATTATTTTGCTTTATTTTTATTTTAGTTTTTCAATAAAGTACCTGTTATAAAATGTCATTACTATTTGCCTAATTTTTGCACAAATATATTAAAGAAGTGTTATATTATTGGAAACAAGGAACTATTATAATGATCTTTTCAAAATTTCTTTTTCCTCAAGTGTTGATAAATAATAAAAAGTCTGAAAAGCAAGAGACAATGAATTAGTTGGCTAAATGTCATTTCTTGCTCCATTTCTTGTCCTCAACAGCAGAAGACTATAAGCTTTAACCTAGCCTAGCAAGTGCCAGTAAGAGCGTGAAGAAGCAGTTCTGGACCCTGTGGATACATTGATGATCCCAGTTCTAAAAATCCTGGGAAATGTTCTATTTAGCTCAGTGATGGTTGAAGATGAGAAATCCCCCTTGGGCTCAGCTCTAAGACATCCCAGATGCATTATGCATCGCTGCTGTACTTCAAATCAAGAACGTCAGGGAATCAAGAGGCTCTAGTTCTGGTCCCGAATCTCTTGAACCAGATGTGCAACTGTGGGCAAGTCGCTTCACCGGTTTAGGGCATAGCTTCTTCATGTCATCTCTAAAATCCTTTCTGCTCTAAAATTGTGATTATAATGAGACACCAAATTTCAGTTTAAATGAGTAACGTCTTAGGAATTAACCGGAGAATTTGCTGGTGTCAACACCTTTTTAAAAAAATTCTCACTTTTGCTTCTACCATCCTCCCACTGCCCACACTGCCTCCTGTTACTCTTAGCTGAATTCTGAGAGAAGATTTGTGCGGGGGTGGTGGGGAGCTCTTTTCTCCAAACCTCCTAGCCCATCTAGTCTCATCAATGTATCTGAAGTTCAGAACCAGGGGTTTCAATTTCTGCGTTACTACCTGCGATGTCTTTCAAATCGCTCTCTTAACACGCCTTTTTAAATGAAATTCTAAGTATTTTAGTTTATTGTACTTGTATAACAAATAAAAAAAGTATTATACTTGTATAATAAGATTCACTTTTTAAAACACCAGCTGAAAATATAAAATAATATGGCCGATATTTTAAAACAAATTTTCAAAAACTCACACATTGAAATGAATGTCTTTTGTCCTCCCAGAGTACTCTCTGTAGGTGACTAAGGAATGAATCTCTGTATTACTGGAATTTTTTCAGTCAGTTTGTAAGCCACACAAGTCAGCCTATGTCCTTTGTAGATGTGAACAAATGAGTGTTAATCTAAGACATAAATCTACTCATTCACAGTTTGGTAATAGGACAATAAGATGCTAAATTCTGAGATTCATTTTGTTTGTCTTATCATCTTGTGACAGCCCAGGAAGGAATTCAAGTGTCATATTTTCTCTGTAGAAATCTATCAAGGTGTGGTTAAGTACTCTTTAAAAAAAAATGAACCAAGATTTAATGAGAGCTAGAACTTACTGCAAACTATAGTTACCAGTTTGTGGTGATTTGTAGAACTGTGCTTTTAATTTCAGAAATTAAAAAGATAAATTTCCGTGAGCGTGACGCATCTCTTTGTCCAAAGATTTTACTTCAAAAACAGGACAGGATTTTCTTCAAAAACAACACTGCTATTATGAGTGGTGATATACTTCATCTCAGTGGGCCAAACAGAAATAAGATAGTCCTGGTAAATAATTTTGGGTGGGGGTAAATAATAGGTGAAAGAAATATCCAATTAAACAACAGTTAATGTTCATTACGAAGTTCAATTTAGTAAAATTATGACTATTTAAAAAACTTCGAAGAGCAAAAAGATTTATATGAAAGAGTAAATGATAATAATTTAAAGATTAAAAAAATCCAGTTTCCAAATGGTAGGTAAACTCTTGTGAATTCACTACCATCATTATCCATATATTCTAATCTCGTTAAAAAGGAATAATACAAATGAGAAATCAATGTAGATTTACATACAGGGTCGCTATGAGTCAGAATTGACTCGATGGCACTGGTTTTTTTTGTTGGTTTAACACAGTCTTGCTGCCTCTAAACTTGACTCCATTGATTATTTTATCATACAACTAATACAGGTGCATTGTAGAAAAACCAGATGAATTACACAAAATGAAGAAAAAAAATCACTCATAGTATTGCCAACTAGAAATAAATACTATGAACATTTCGATGAGTTAAAAGTAATTTTGGCCAAACATTTTTTTCTTGAAATTTTCCTCTTTTACTCCTTTTCCTTTCACTTTCTTAAACCCTAATACCCAGTATTGAATTGTCTGGAGCATTGTTCTGCAGTAACTGAGCACAATGGTCACCTTGAATAAACTCCCTTCCGAGCTTTGGTTAGAAGTAAAATACTTCACGGTGATGACTGTAGAGCTGGTTGCTGTCATGATAACGTGTTAACCCACTTGCCATCTCGTGTCTGTGCTAAGTATTGAAAAGTCTCACTGACAATTCCTGTTCCAGTCATCTGTCTACTCATTTTTTAAAAAAAAAATTTATTGTCTTTTAGGTAAAAGTTTCAGCACAAATTAATTTTTCATTCAAAAAATTTGAGACATTTGTTGCAATCCCTGCAATGTGTCAGCACTCTCCCTTTTTCCCTTTTCACTCTGGGTTCTCAGTGTCCATTCACCCAGTTTTCTTGTCCCTTCCTACCTTCTCATCTTTGCTTTTGGGCAGGTGTGGCCCATTTGGTCTCGTATACTTGATTGAACTAAGAAGCATGTTCCTCACGTGTGTTATCTTTTGTTTTATAGGCCTGTCTAAACTTTGGGTGAAAGGTAGATGTTGGGAGTGGCTTCACCTCTGAGTTAATAGGGTGTCTGGGGGCCCTAGTCTCAGGGCTTCCTCCAATAACCATCTGACTAGTAAGTCTGGTCTTTTTTTATGAATTTGAATTTTGTTCTATATTTTTCTCCCGCTCTGCCCAGGACCTTCTATCATGATCCCTGTCAGAGCAGTCTGTAGTGATACCAGGCACCATCTAGTTCTTCTGGGCTCAGTCTGGTGGAGGCTGTGCTTCATGAGTCCATCAGCCCTTTGGACTGATATTTTCTTTTTGTCTTTGGTTTTCTTCATTATCCTCTGCTCTGAAGATGCTGGGATCAATAGATGTATCTTAAAGGCTTCTCGCAAGCTTTTAAGACCCAGATGCTACTTACCAAAGTTGGATGTAGAATATTTTCTTAATGAACTATGGTATGCCAGTTGGCCTAGATGCCCCCTGAGACAATGGTCCAGAGCCCTCAGCCCCAGCAACTCAGTCCTTTAAGGTGTTTGGATGAGTATAGGAAGCTCCTATGGCTTTGCCTTGGTCAAGTTGTGCTGACTTCCCTTATATTGTGTGTTTTCTTTCCCTTCACCGAAGTTACCACTTGTCTACTGTCTAGTTAGTGATTTCTCCTCCCCACCACTTCTCATGGATAACCATCAAAGATTGTTTTTTGCTGTGTGTAAACCTTTTCTTGGATTTTTATCACAGTAGTCTCTTATAATGTTTGTCCTTTTGTGATTGACTTATTTTACTCAACATAATGTCCTCCAGATTCATCCATGTTGTGAGATGTTTTACAGATTCATCATTGTTCTCTATCGTTGCATAGTTCCATTGTGTTTATGTACCATAGTTTGTTTATCCATTCATCTGTTGATGGGCACTTAGGTTTGTTTCCATCTTTTTGCTATTGTGAATAATGCTGCAATGAACATTGGTATGCATATGTTTATTCGTGTGATGGCTCTTATTTCTCTAGGATATATTCATTGGAGTGGGATTGCTGGATCATATGGTATTTCTATTTCTAGCTTTTTAAGAACACGCCATATTGTTTTCCATTGGGGTTTTACCATTTTACACTCTCACCAGCAGTCCATAAGAGTTCCAATCTCACTGCAATCCCTCCAACATTTGTTATTTTCTGTGTTTTTGATTTGTGCCAGTAATGCCTAGGTGAGATGGTTTCTCATTGTAGTTTTGATTTGCGTTTTTCTAATGGCTAATGATCACAAGCATTCCCTCATGTGCCTGTCAGCAACCTGAATGTCTTCTTTGGTGAAGTCTCTGTTCATATCCTTTTGCCCATTTTTAAACTAGATTATTTGTCTTTTTGTTTTGAGATGTTGAAGTATTCTATAGATTTTAGAGATTAGACCCTTGTTGGATACATTGTAGCCAAATTTTTTTTCCCAGTGTGCAGGTTCTCTTTTTACTCTTTTGGTGAGCTTAAATGTTTAATTTTTACGAGCTCCTAGTTATCTAGCTTATTTTCTGGAGTTTGTGTATTGCTAGTTATGGTTTGTATTGTATTTATGCCATATATTAGGGCTCTGAGCATTGTCCCTATTTTTTCATTCATGATCTTTATCATTTTAGTTTTATATTTATGTCTTTGATCCATTTTGAAGTTAGTTTTTGTGTATGGTGTAAGGTATGGTTTCTGTTTCATTTTTTTTAACAGATGGACATCCAGTTTTTCTAGCACTATTTGTTAAAAAGGCTGTCTCCCCCCGCCCACCCCCAATTTAATGGACTTCAGTCCATTGTCAAACATTAGCTAGCCACAGGTGGATGAGCTTACTTCTGGGTTCTTGATTTTGTTCCACTGGTCTATGTGTCTGTTGTTGTACTTCTACCAAGCTGTTGACTATCGTGGCTGTATAGTAGGTTCTAAGATCAGGTAGTGTGAGGCCTCCTACTTTGTTCTTTTTTTTTCCGGTAATGCCTTTCTTATCTGTGACCTCTTTCCTTTCCATTTAAATTTGGTAATTAGTTTTTCCATCTTGTTAAAGAATGCTGTTGGTGTTTGGATCAGGATTGCAAAATGCATTTACTTTGAAGGTTCAGTGTGTACTTAACACTCAAGCTTCTTGCCAACAAATTGAATTGTTTGCGTACCTAACTGAAAGAAAAGTAATTATGAAATTGACTTACAAACCTGAGACAGAGCCTGGATTTGAGCCACAAGTGCTGGGTCTGTGTCCTCCCTTAGCCACTCCTAACTGTGGGTTATTGGAAGTTCTGTGATCAGCTTCCTCAATTATAAAATAGGACAATAATAATTCCTCATGCATAGGTGTATTTTCACTACCAAGGAGATGATATATGTGAATTAACTTTGTTAAAAGCCATGCAAGTTTCATGTTGCTCGAGTCAGTTCTGACTCATGATGACCCCATATGATAAAGTAGAACTGCCACATAGAATTTTGCAGGCAGTAATCTTTATTTATTTTTTTTAATCTTTAATGAAACAGATTGATGGTCTTTCTCCCACGGAGCTGCTGGGTGGGTTCAAACTGCCAACCTTTCCGTTAGTAGCCAAGCACTTAACCATCGTGCCACCAGGGCTTCTTTGAGGAATATTAGATATCTAAAAATAGGAGTAGAGATTTTTTTTCCAATTGCGATATTCTTATTTTTTAAGTAGTTATATTTTGATTTCATTAGATTGCAGAAATCAAAGGGCTAGCTATCAAAATGCATCCTAAAAAGTAAAGGTTTAGGGACAGAAATTTTTAAAGGAAAATATGATAGTATACTTAAATTTGTGCTTTTATTGGTTTGGACCCACCTAGCGGCACCGCGGAAGGAAAGGCCTGGCAATCTGCTTCCATAAAGATTACAGCCAAGAAAACCCTATGGAGCACTTCTACTCTGTAACACATGAGGTTACCATGAGTGGAATCGACCTGAAGGCATAAGACCATAACAACAACATTGAACCTGTACTATAATAGAGATAGGTATCTGAAGTTTTTTCCAGTAAATTCAGCAAAAACTGGACAGGAATATCAAAAGAGAGTTTCGACTTTAATAAAAATCTGAAGCAGACTTTACTGATGATGGTATCCCATGTCCTGGCCTGTGCCATTAATTTACTTGTGGACATTAGCCATAGATCCCCACACATGTGCATGCACACATGTGCACACACACATGCACAAACACATACACTGACATGTAGCCACCTCCCTCATTATTTACCATCACTTAAAGTAAAATAAGAGTCATAAGAGTGCTCCAGGTTTGTTTGTTTTATAATACTATTTGCATGGAATTTTCAGACTCTTTATATAACAATACCCGTTAACCAAACCTGTTGCCATCAAGTAGATTCCGACTCACAGTGACCCTATAGGACAGAGTAGAACTGCTCCATAGAGTTTCCAAGGAGTAGCTGGTAGATTCGAACTGCTGACCTTTTGATTAGCAGCCGTAGCTCACTATTTCTTTTAACCACTGTGCCACTAGGGCTCCCAACTGTAATAATAGCTCTTATTAGTTTTTATTTTTAATAGCGCTGGGACATAATATAGTCACATCTATACTTCAAATTGGTATATAAAACCAAACCAAAAACTAAATCCAATGCCATCGAGTTGATTCTGACTCATAGCGACCATGTGGGACAGGGTAGAACTGCCCCATAGAGTTTCCAAGGAGCGCCTGGCAGATTTGAACTGCCAACCCTTTGGTTAGCAGCCGTAGCACTTAACCACTACTCCACCAGGGTTTCCAAACTGGCATATAGGATTCCTTTAATAATTCCCTGTTAAATCAGAATTAATCTTGCTAAAAAATCAAAACAGTTGCAAGGATTAAGAGTTTGAAGCAAAAGCCTAGGGGAATGCAGAGAGCTCCTTTTGTGAATTTTGTTCTCTTTCAATGCACATAGCCCATGCACCAAGCACACCGTCCCCAGGACAACGTGAGTTTCTCTTTTCTCCATCTGCATATGTGCATAATTGACCGAGTGCCCTTGGTATTCAGTGAACCTCTCTGGTCTTAGTGTCCCCATCTGATGCTTATGGTCCCTTTCTGCTTTGTCATTCCAGCGTCCTGTGAGATTATAGCATCTCTGGTTGTAGTAACTGTGTGATCCCACTTTGGCCCTAAGAGTTAAACAAGTTAATTTGTGAGGTTCAGGAGACATTGCTTTTTACTTCTTTTAATAACTGCTAGTGATGTTTTGCTGAGGACCTCAGATACTTGTCCACTTTGGCCAAGTCAAGTTCTTATAAAACCTCTGGTGTGACCTGTCTAGAAAGCCCTTCCCAGATATCCATCCACGCTGCCATCAAGCCACTGCCCAAATGTCATCTTATCCAATGGCTTTCCCAAGCCACTCTTTCAAAAACAGCACTGCCCACACCTCAAACTCTCCATGCCCCCTAAGTTTGCTTTATTCATTTAAATAGCACTTGTCCATCCATAAGGAGCCCTGGTGGCACACTGGTTAAGTGCTCAGCTGCTAACCAAAAAGTCAGCAGTTTGAACCCACAAGCTGCTCCACAGGAGAAAGATGTGGCAGTCTATTTTCATGAAGGTTACAGCTTTGGAAACCCTATGGGGCAGTTCTACACTGTCCTATAGGGTTTCTATGAGTTGAAATCAACTTAATGGCAGTGGGTTTGGGTTTGGGGTATCCCTCCATGGCACTTATTTTTTTGTTTTTTGACCATCTTCCTCCACTTGCATGTAAACTCTGTGAAAGCAGAGACTGTTCACTGCTCTATTGCACATAGTAAGTACTCAATAAGTATTTGCTTAATTAATTAATTAACTAATATTATCCCCAGCAGAATACACATTGAGGTTTCTCTGATTGTTTTAGTCTTTATTATGATGGAGTTTGAAAATAATTTTTATTCTTCATTTTTTTTCCCCCATTTATCATTTGCCTTAACTTATTGACATCTCAGATCTTTGGTTTAACTCATTTTTCAGGCCTTTTCAGCCTTTTCTGAAAGAAAAAAAATTGAACCCTTAGAGCATTTAGTTCTTTGTGGGTTTCCTGCCTTGTTACTGTAAAAACGCGCCAGTTTCTGCCTGGAAAGTTTGGGTTAAATCTTTGCATACTGCAAACCTAAGATCATGCAAAACTTTATAAAAAAAACAACATATCGTAGCAAGCTGTATGGAGAGGAGCTTGTATCACATCATGAAACAGTTACAACATAGTCTTCAGACCCAACTTTCTATTTTGCAATTGAAATAACTCTTTGATGTTAACTGAGTGACAAAGTTTTCCTGTAATTCAACTCTGCAAAGCAGGCATGATTAAATATGTCATGGGGTTGGGGCTGGTAGCAGTGGCTCACGGCCTATATATTTTGTCTCTTCACTGCTCTACCATAAAAAAAAAAACAAACAAACATAGGTTTCTCAAATTCTGAGTGTGGTTTGCACATTGGATTTTGATTTTGAATCAGAAATGTCAAAGCTAATGCAAAATGAATTAGGAAATATGGTACATTTCTTTTCGGCAACTCGACTAAGTTGAGTATATGTGCATTTTTCCAGAAATAGTACTAATGGTTAACAATTCATAAATATACTGTGCTGCTTCCCTGAATACTTGACCATTTAAATTGGGAATGTGGACCTGCTCATAATACCGTCTTATGAATATTGGGCACAATTAGCATATGAAGGAGGGCAGGCCATGCACGCACACACACACTCTATTGGATATTAAGTTTGAATGGCTTTGACATATGAATTTTGTCTTCGTCCAATCCCTGTAAATCCCTTTGAATTTAATCTGTGTCATGATTTTTTTTTGTTTTCAGTTTGAGGTAAGAAACCGGAATTCAAAGACAAGGAAAACTAATATCTCTCCATTAGCTCTTTTCTTCACAACAATGAAGGTATCTGGCAAGAGAAGGGAATTGTTCCTACTCAGTTTGATTGTTTCAATTCAGATTCAATTATCTGTTGCAGACAGGATTTACTGATTTCTTCCAACTACAGAGAAATTTTCACACTGGTCTGAGACTTTCCATGTGTTGGCAATGTCTGGAATACCAACCTTAGTAAAATTAATTCTTGACTGTCAAATACAACAATGAAGTTGTGATGGAATTGTTGCTGTTGGTAGTTGCTGTCCAGTCCACTCTGGCTCAAGGCAACCCCATGTGTGCAGAGTAGAACTGCTCCATGAGGTCTTCAAGGCTGTGCCCTTTCGGAAGGAGCCCCCAAATTTGAACCATTTTTATTTGAACAAACAGATAAAGTTTCAAATTTTTAGTTTTCAATCCCATTATTATTTACCTCGATTGCTGTAAGTGATAATGCCCAAGTGATTGATGCTTTCAATCCCATAATTATTTCCTAAAGTTCTCAATTCAGATACCAAGCACTCCGTATTGATTCTCTGATCTAGAACAACGAGTGTTAGCAGGAGGACAGGATGACCTTCTACTGTAGGAAGTGGCGAACTGATATCATGAAAAAAACAATTGATGCTAATAAAGATTTTTTTTTTGTTCAAAGCTGAATGTTGTGCCTTAGAAAAAGATTACAGATTTGAATGTGTTTGGAAAAATAAGTCATACAAATATATAGAACAACCCCAAATTATTAATACATCACACTTCACATGACCATATGCAAATCTGTTCTTTGAAACTTAACAACCATTTTCCGTTATAATCAATGCTATTCTTCTTTGTATTCTCAGAACTTGGAACATACTAGGTGTTTGAGAAATGCCTGTTGGTTAGAAGAGGTGATGGTTTAGTATGAAGCCCAAATATTTAGGCGTAATTCCTCTGATCTGTGTGCCAGTTCTGTTTATCCCATACATGTAATTGTTCATATATTGAAAATGATTATACTCTATGTTAAATTCACTAGTCTGGGTAGGGGAAAGAAGACTGTAATAGGAGTTAGGAGGCTTAGACAAGTTCTAACTCTACATTTTGCTAATAAGTGTGCCTGGACAAGTCAGATAATTTCTTGGCTTTGTGATGTCATTCTCCTTCTTGGCAGTCTATATATTAGAAATGCATCCATCCAAGGAGCAAAAGTGAACCATCACATCACCGTCATCCTTCCTCCCTCAGTCAGAGTTCCCATGGTATCCTGTGACCTGAAGGGGATACAGGCTTTGGTGACAGAGAGGGAAGGATTAACAGGGAAGAGGTGGGGGCTCCCATGGCAGTGATTTTTAAGTGTGGACCATTTAGTTCTTGACTCAGAAGATGCTGGTATTATTGCTATACAATAAATAAATAAATAAATAAATAAGACGTGTTGAAAGCTGTGAAGAAATAACCTCTGGAAAACAAAACTTAAAACTAACCAGTAGTTAATGTTTTCTGTGTCATTCGTAAGAGAATTTACATATTTTATATAAGGGGAGAGATTATTTGAATATATGTTTAGAGAGACAAAAAATAAATACTTAGGAAACCCAAGAAAGAAATCAACCAAAACTGGTGATTCAGTGGTCATATACAAACAGGGAAGAAATAGAACATGCTACAATGCTATAAGCTAAGTACCGGGTTTGGTGGAAATTATCACTTTTTTATCCTCACAACAATCCTTTAAGACAGAAAGTACTGTTCTTGCTTCACTGACGAAGACACTGAGACTCAGAGAGGTTTTATAACTTGCCTAAGGTCACATGGTATTGGTAGCAGAGCTAGGTTTCAAACTCCAGTCATTTCTAAGTTCATCCTTTTTCCTGCTCCGCTCTGCTGCTGCTCATTGGAATTTGATGATGATGTAATTTATTAGGCATTTCTTTATTATGTGCCAGGTACTAAGCTAAGAGCATTCAGTGTGTTATCCTTTTACATTCTCAAAATAAACCTGTGAGGAAGAGGTGATTTTCACTTTATAAATAAAGAAACCGAGACTTGGAGAGCTTAAGTGACTTTACTCCAGTCACAGGCTTGGTAAATGGGAGCCAGTGTTCGCTTTTGAGTCCAGATCCTTGGCTGCTACCATCCACTGTGCTGTTCCCAGTGTGGCTGGAGGACTGTCAGCATTGGCTGTCATGCAGTTGATCTGCACATTTATCGGACATGAGTTAAGAAAAGAACAGAGCCCACACTAACTTGGGCTATGCCACAGCAGACACAGTGATTTGGGGTAGGTTATACCTGTTTGGAGCCCCGGTGATGCAGTGGTTAAGAGCCCAGCTGCTAACCAGGAGGTCAGCAGTTTGAATCCACCAGCCACTCCTTGGAAACACTATGGGGCAGTTATACTCTGTCCTATAGGGTTGCTGTGGGTCAGAATCGACTGGACAGCAACAGGTTTTTTGGGCATACCTGTTTACCAAGTGGCTTAGTTCAAAAGTCAATAAAATGTTTTTTTTATGCTTTTCTTTTACAGATATTCACATTGATTGCTGGAAACGATAATGCCGGAGCGACTGCCATCAACTTTGAAGGGTCAAAATTGAGGAGGAATATTACAAAAAGGGATTATAGATGCGGGGAAGACCTGCATCTTGCATCCCAAAATCATGACAGCCACCTGTGCTGTCAGTTATGTCCTGCTGGTATGTTACTCGAAATGTCCAGAGCTTAGAATGAAAACCAGGGTGAGGAGTAGAATATAACAGTAATGAATAAAATGCTTTCAGAGCTTTTGGTTCCCCTGCATTATAACATTACAGGAGGAAAAACATCTATGAGATGATTTTCCCCAAACCAGTTTAACTCATCTTTATCACGCTGGGTTGACATGGTACAAATAAATACGATTTACAAATGACATATACCTCTGAAATGAGAGGATTTGTCTAGCTCCATGTTTTAAGAGTAAGGAAGACTCATCTGTGAGTATTGAGTTTTTACATCAGAACTGATGTGACTATATCACAATACTTGTGGCACTCTGAAACCAAGGGATTTCCACCCTTCAGAGATGTGTCTCAGCACTTCCCTTCTGTCAAAAGTTCTCTAAGAAAGCTGTCTGTCCTTGCACTGAAGCCTGCAAAATACATTTGAATTTTTTGCAGTTGAATAGCTAGATGAGTTAGAAAAGCAACGGACAAAAACCAACATTTCAAAAAATCAGTTTTTTTGAAATGCAAAACCAATTTCACATCGGAAACCCTTCAAACATTGGCAAAGTAGAAGCTAAGCAAAATGTAGTGGTGCAAACCTTTTCTCAAGTGAAGTAGAGTCGGCACTGTTTCCTACAGATATAGATCTTTCTCAACAGCATGGTGAAGAAAGACAGGAAGAAAAAGGAGGACAACACACAGGTTGCTGCTGTAGATTGACAGAACCAGACAGGACAACGAGAGGTCTTAGGGTTGACCTTCCAGGCTTCCAGCACTCAAACTGTAAACTCAAGTGGCCCCTGTTTATAAAAGATTTAGCAGTCTCCTTTGGCCTCCTGGTCCATATTTTAATAACCCATATTTTAATAATATGGACAATCTTTGTCATAATATGGCCCATTTATACTAAAGCCAATTTACTTTTATCCTTCACAAAAGGGGAATAAAGAATGACTTCCTAATTTTTTGGAACATGATAAATACAAGCAATTTGTCCCATGATTTGAAATCTTTATTCAATTTTCAGTTTGCAATCAATTTTTAGAAAGTAAAACGCAAATTAAAAAGAAGGTAATACGCATTGCATAGCAAACTCTCAAAGATTTTTGTTTGTTTGCTTTTTTTGCTTTGTTGTGTTTTTGTCTAAGAAGTGATCTCAGCCCTGGTGAGTTTGCTTTTCAGGTGAGAACTGTCATATAACACTGTTGGAGTGTAACTTGTTACAACCTTTTTTAAAACAAAATTGGACATATGGGTCAAAAAATTGAAAATGTTCATATTCTTGGACACAGTAACCCACTTCTAGAAAACTGTTTTAAGAAGATAATAAAAAATATAGGAAAATATTGTATGCATGGCATTTCATTATGGTGCCTAACAATGTGAGATTGGTTAAGTAAATTATGAAATATCCAAAGGCTTGAATATTATGTATCAAAGCCATGTTTTGTGATATATTTCTGGTATAATCCTCAAGTATATAAATCCCTTTAAGTGATTTCCATTCAATCGCCTGCTGGATAACTGACTCTCTCCATCCCCCCTCTAAATGATCCTGAATAGTGTTCAACACGCAGTGAACACTTTTCCCACTTCTATTCCATCTTGTTGAGTTTTAGGCGTATCGAAATATTCAAATTACATCCAGATCTGTCTATGCTTATTGACTTTGTTATATTAGTATATAATTTAATTAAATATTATATAAATCCATGATTTACAAATGCAGGAAAAAAAGACAGGTTTTGTTACTTTGAAAGCTAGGTTGAATGCTTTGGAGAATTTCAGTAAAGGTGAGTTGCTAATTTATTGTTGACAAATTGGGTGAGGGCAAATAACTATGAAAAACTAAGTAAATTTTAAAAATCCAGAAAGACTTTCATGCAGATTATTGGTGTCTTAGCCTTTTTTTTTTTTTTTTATAAAAAAAAGAAAGAAGGAAGGGAGGAAGGAAAGAAAGATAAACAGAGTCATAGGTAATATATTATGGGTATGACTTAAAGCAAAAAGAATCTGGAATTCTAATAAACTGTTGTAAATAACAGGATTGGTAAACATCTTAGTTACCTAGTGATGCTGTAACAAAAATAAAAAAGTTCATGTTTTTATAGGCATAGGAATGCACCAAGTGGGTGGCTTTAAATTAATTTTTGACGGTTCCAGAAGCTAGAAATACTAATTTAGGGTATGGGGAATAGGGAGGTCCCTCTTTGTCTACTTCAGATTCTGGTAACTACCAGCAATCCTTGGCGTTCCTGAGCTTGTAGATACATCTACCATTTCTGTCTGTCTTTGTATGGCATCTTCCCCCTCTGTGTGTCTCTGTCTATTCTGCTCTTTTTATAATTCAGAAGTGATTAGGTTTAGAACTTACCCTACTTGTATGACCTCAATAAAATAATAAAAGAAAACCCTTACACCCTTTCCTCACTTATCAACACAGTTCGGTTCCAAAGACCAGGTCGTTATGTGAAATCGGTGTTATGTGAAAACGGAGGATGACCACATCAGATCACAAAATGGAAGGTAACTATATCATTACATAAGTGCCAAATTACATTGTTACATAACTGACAAACCACTGAGAATCATGGCTCAGCCAAGCTGACACATAACCTTAACCATCAAAGCCAGTGCTACTCTTGCTTTGCACCTCAGCATTTGTTACTGCCAGCTGCACATCATTAATGTGCAGAACAGTAGATAGTAGATTTTTTACTATTTACAGTGTATTGCATACATATTGTATACACACACATACACACATACATATATACATATATATGTTCATGTTTTTATAGGCACAGGAATGCACCAAAATTATAATAGTATCTCAGGAACATTGATATACAGTGCTTTTTATACTCTGCTGCCTTTGCCACATTTTCTACATTGAACATGTTACTATTACACTCAGAAAGAAATTACCTTAAAAATCTCATTTTTAAGAAAACAACCACTCATTATTCATATTTTTATAAATTTAGGTTGTATACTTTGGAGGAAAGAAAGAACCTGCCAGTTACTGTATCCCTCTTATGCTTGGAGTCACTGTGCTAGACACATTCTACATGTTAGTTCATCAAACAGGCCAATTCATTTAGATATCATGTAACTTCACCAGCAATAAAATAAAACTGTACTTTGGTTGGGTTTTCTTTAAAATATTGTTATAACTTTATATAGCTCTGGTATACCATATTTGAATTTGGTTCAGGGCATCCACAGTTGGCTTTTTTTTTTTTTTTTCAATTGACAGACTTTTGTTTACTAAAATACAATGTTAAGTTTCATAATTTGCTTATGTAGTAAATATTTTGTTTTATCACAAAGAATGCTGAGGTTATTTAAAAGTCATGTATCTTAAAAAGACAGCATAAACTGTATTAGATGTATGCAGGATTGGAACTGATTAGGCTTTGCCTATTTTTCTAAATTAGTTAAAAAAAAAATTAGTTAAGCCACTAATAGTCACTTCTAATGCTTTTCTCTTAGATTTCCCTTTATATTTTCTTCTTCATTCTCTGCCACTTTGCCTTAATCTGGTGATCCCGATAGCACTTATCAGAACCTGTCATTATATATTTATTCATATATTGTCTGCCTTTACAGCCATTCTATATTTATTTGCATGTTGTCTGCATCTACCTCAAGAAGGTGAATTCCCTGAGGACCATGACTTTGTCTTATTTCCTCCTCTATCTCAAGCCCTTAGAAAGTTAAAAAAAAAACATTGAATTTGCTAGATGTCTTAGTCGTCTAGTGCTGCTATAACAGAAACACCACAAGTGGATGGCTTTAACAAAGAGAAATTTATTTCTTCACAGTAAAGTAGGCTAAAAGTCCAAATTCAGGGTATCAGCTCCAGGGGACGGCTTTCTCTCTATCGGGTCCGGAGGAAGATTCCTTGAACTCAAACCTCCCCTGGTCAAGGAGCTTCTCCGATGCAGGGACCCCAGGTCCAAAGGACACACTCTGCTCCCGGTGCTGCTTTCTTGGTGGTATGAGGTCCCCACTTTCTGCTCGCTTCCCTTTCATCTCTTGAGTGACAATACGTGGTGCAGGCCACATCCCAGGGAAACTCCCTTTACACTGGATGAGGGAAGTGACTTGAGTAAGGGTGGTGTTATAGTCCTACCCTAATCCTTTTAGCCACAGGCAGAGATTATGATTTATAACACATAGGACAATCACAAAATGGAGGACAACCACACATGGCCTAACCAAGTCGACACATATATTTTGGGGGCACAATTCAATCTATTACACCAGGAGAAGGCATTGCTGCATAATGCTTAGAAACAGCACTACAATGGCCCACTTTATTTTTAAATTGAATGCAAATGTGACTATTATTTAAAATTGTATTACAGTAACAAATTTTATATATTTTTTAAGTGTGTTTTAGGTGAAAGTTTACAGCGCAAATTAGTTTCTCATTCAAAAATTTATACACAAATTGTTTTGGGACATTACTTGCAATGTGTCAGCACTCTCCCCCTTTCCCTTTATAGCCCAGTTCCCCGTGTCCATTTTTCCAGGTTTCCTATCCCTTCCTGCCTACACCTCTTTGCTTTTGGGAAGGTGTTGCCCATCAGGCAGGTTTTGTGTACTTGATTGAGCTAAGAAGCACTTTACTCACGTGTGTTATTGTTTGTTTTATGGGCCTTTCTAATCTTTGGGTGAATGGTGAACTTCGGGAGTGGCTTCAGTTCTGAGTTAGCAGGGTATCTGGGGCCCGGGCCATAGTCTCTGGGGTTCCTGCAGTCTCTCTCAGGCCAATAAGTCTGGTATTTTTTTTTTTATGACTTTGAATTTTGTTCTACATTTTTCTTCCACTTTGTCCAGGACCCTCTATTGTGATCCCTGTCAGAGTGGTCAGTAGTGGTAGCTGGGCACCATCTCTTTCTTCTGGGCTCAGGCTGGTGGAGGCTGTGGTTCATGCGGTCCATCAGCCTCCTGGACTAATATTTTCCTTGGGTCTTTTGTTTTCTTCATTCTCCTTTACTCTGAATGTGATGGGACCAATGGATGTATTTTAGATGGTTGCTCGCAAGCTTTTTAGACCCCAGGCACTACTCACCAAAGTAGCATATAGAACATTTTCTTAATGAACTCTGTTATGTGAATTGACCTGGATGTCCCCCGAGACCATGGTCTCCAGCCTTCAGCCCCAGTAGTTCAGTCCCTCAAGGTGTTTGGATGTGTCTACGCAGCTTCTATGGCTGTGCCTTGGTCAAGCTGTACTGACTTCCCCTATATGGTGTGTTGTCTTTTCCTTTACCAGAGTTACCACGGATCTACTACCTGGTTAGTGATTCTTCCTCCCCCTTCCCTTCCCTCCCTTGTAACCATCAAAGATTATTTTTTTCTATGTTTATATTGAGTTTATATAATAGTGGTCTCACACAACATTTGTCCTTTTGTGATTGACTTATTTCACTCAACGTAATGCCCTCCAGATTCAACCATGTTGTGAGATGTTTTGCAAATTCATCGTTCTTTATCACTGCTTAGTATTCCATTGTGTATATGTACCGTAATTTGTTTATCCATCCATTTGTTAACGGGCACTTATGTTGTTTCCATCTTTTTGCTATTGTGAATAATGCTGCCATGAACATGGGTGTGCATATGTTTATTCGTGTGATGACTCTTATTTTGCTAGGATATACTCCTAGGAGTGGGATTGCTGAGTTGTATTTTCTATTTCTAGCTTTTTAAGAAGGCACCATATCATTTTCATAGTGGTTGTACCATTTTTTACTTCCACTGGCAGTGCATAAGGATTACAATCGCCTGCAACCCCTCCAACATTTGTTATTTTCTGTTTTTTTTGATTAGTGCCAGTAATGTCAGTTGAGATGGTATCTCATCGTAGTTTTGATTTGCATTTCTCTAATGGCTAATGATTATGAGCTTTCCTCATGTGTCTGTTGGCTGCCTGAATGTCTTCTTTGGTAAAGTCTCTGTTCATATCCTTTGCCCATTTTTTAACTGGATTATTTGTCTTTTTGTTATTGAGGTGTTGAAGTATTCTATAGATTTTAGAGATTAGACCCTTGACAGATATATTGTAACCAAATTTTTTTTTTCCCTATTCATAGGTTCTCTTTTTGGCAAAGTCTTGTTCTTCTTCTTCTTTTTTTTTTTTTTAATAATTTTTATTGAGCTTTAAGTGAAAGTTTACAGATCAAGTCAGTCTCTCACACAAAAACTTATATATACCTTGCTACATACTCCCAATTACTCTCCCCTTAATGATACAGCCCGCTCCCTCCCTGCACTCTCTCTTTTCGTACCCATTTCTCCAGCTTCTAACCCCCTCTACCCTCTCATCTCCAGGCAGGAGATACCAACATAGTCTCAAGTGTCCACCTGATCCAAGAAGCTCACTCCTCACCAGCATCCCTCTCCAACCCATTGTCCAGTCCAATCCATATCTGAAGAGTTGACTTCAGGAATGGTTCCTGTCCTGGGCCAACAGAAGGTTTGAGGCCATGACCACCAGGGTCCTTTTTAGTCTCAGTCAGATCATTAAGTCTAGTCTTTTTATGAGAATTTGGGGTCTGCATCCCACTGC
Organism: Elephas maximus indicus; assembly: GCF_024166365.1. Lineage (NCBI taxonomy): Eukaryota > Metazoa > Chordata > Mammalia > Proboscidea > Elephantidae > Elephas > Elephas maximus. The sequence goes on from NC_064834.1 coordinate 39,838,319, forward strand.
TCTCCTGCTCCCTCAGGGGTTCTCTGTTGTGTTCCCTGTCAGAGCAGTTATCAGTTGTAGCCAGGCACCATCTAGTTCTTCTGGTCTCAGGATGATGTAGTCTCTGGTTTATGTGGCCCTTTCTGTCTCTTGGGCTCGTAATTACATTTTGTCCTTAATGTTCTTCATTCTCCTTTGATCCAGGTGGGTCAAGACTCGTTGATGCATTTTAGATGGCTGCTTGCTAGCGTTTAAGACCCCAGACACCACTCTTCAAAGTGGGATGCAGAATGTTTTCTTAAGAGATTTTATTATGCTAATGGACTTAGATGTCCTCTGAAACCATGGTCCCCAAACCCCTGCCCCTGCTTCGCTGGCCTTCAAAGCATTCAGTTTATTCAGGAAACTTCTTTGCTTTTGGTTTAGTCCAGTTGTGCTGACCTCCCCTGTATTGTGTGTTGTCTTACCCTTCACCTAAAGTAGTTCTTACCTGCTATCTAATTAGTGAATACCCTTCTCCTACCATCCCTCCCTCCCCCCTCTCGTAACCACAAAAGAATGTTTTCTCCTCAGTTTAAACTATTTCTCAAGTTCTTATAATAGTGGTCTTACACAATATTTGTCCTTTTGCAACTGACTAGTTTCACTCAGCATAATGCCTTCCAGGTTCCTCCACGTTATGAAATGTTTCACAGATTCCTCACTGTTCTTCATCGATGTGTAGTATTCCATTGTGTGAATATACCATACTTTATTTATCCATTCATCCATTGATAGGCACCTTGGTTACTTCCATCTTTTTGCTATTGTAAACAGCGCTGCAATAAACACAGGTGTGCATATTTCTGTTTGTGTAAAGACTCTTATTTCTCTAGGATATATTCCGAGGAGTGGGATTGCTGGGTCATATGGTAGTTCCATTCTAGCTTTTTAAGGAAGTGCCAAATTGATATCCAAAGTGGTTGTACCATTTTACATTCCCACCAGCAGTGTATAAGTGTTCCAGTCTCTCCACAGCCTCTCCAACATGTATTATTTTGTTTTTTGGATTAATGCCAGCCTTGTTGGAGTGAGATGAAATTTCATTGTAGTTTTGATCTGCATTTCTCTAATGGCTAATGATCGTGAGCATTTCCTCATGTATCTGTTAGCTCCCTGAATGTCTTCTTTAGTGAAGTGTTTATTCATACCTTTTGCCCATTTTTTAATTGCATTATTTGTCTTTTTGCAGTTCAGTTTTTGCAGTATCATGTAGATTTTAGAGATCAGGTGCTGAACAGAAATGTCATAGCTAAAAACATTTTCCCATTCTGTACGTAGTCTTTTTACTCTTTTGGGGAAGCCTTTGGATGAGCATAGGTGTTTGATTTTTAGGAGCTCCCAGTTATCTAGTTTTTCTTCTACATTCTTTATAATGTTTTCTATACTGTTTATGCCATGTATTAGGGCTCCTAATGTTGTCCCTGTTTTTTCTTCCATGGTCTTTATCATTTTAGATTTTATATTTAGGTCTTTGATCCATTTTGAGTTATTTTTCGTGCATGGTGTGAAGTATGGGTCCTGTTTCATTTTTTTGCAGGTGGATATCCAGTTATGCCAGCACCATTTGTTTAAAAGACTGTCTTTTTCCCATCTAACTGTTTTGGGGCCTTTGTCAAATATCAACTGCTCCCATGTGGATGGATTTATGTCTGGATTCTCAATTCTGTTCCATTGGTCTGTGTACCTGTTGTTGTGCCAGTACCACGCTGTTGTGACTACTGTGGTGGTGTAATAGGTTCTAAAGTCAGGTAAAGTAAGGCCTTCCACTTTGTTCTTCTTTTTCAGTAATGCCTTACTTATCCAGGCCTCTTTCCCTTCCATATGAAGTTGGCAATTTGTTTCTCCATCTCATTAAAGAATGTCATCGGAATTTGGATCGGAATTGCATTAAATGTATAGATTGCTTTTGGTAGAATAGACATTTTTATAATGTTAAGTCTTCCTATCCATGAGGAAGGTATGTTTTTCCACTTATGTAAGTCTTTTTTGGTTTCTTGCAGAAGTGTATTGTAGTTTTCTTTGTATAAGTCTTTTACATCTCTGGTAAGATTTATTCCTAAGTATTTTATCTTCTTGGGGGCTACTGCAAATGGCATTGATTTGGTGATTTCCTCTTCGATGTTCTTTTTGTTGGTGTAGAGAAATCCAACTGATTTTTGTATGTTTATCTTGTATCCCGATACTCTGCTGAACTCTTCTATTAGTTTCAGTAGTTTTCTGGAGGATTCCTTAGGTTTTCTGTGTATAAGATCATGTCATCTGCAAATAGAGATAATTTTACTTCTTCCTTGCCAATCTGGATGCCCTTTATTTCTTTATCTAGCCTAATTACTCTGGCTAGGACCTCCAACACAATGTTGAATAAGAGTGGTGATAAAGGGCATTCGTGTCTGGTTCCCGATCTCAATGGGAATGCTTCCAGGCTCTCTCCATTTTGGGTGATGTTGGCTGTTGGCTTTGTATAAATGCCCTTTATTATTTTGAGGAATTTTCCTTCTTTCCTGTTTTGCTGAGAGTTTTTTTTTTTTTTTATCATGAATGAGTGTTGAGCTCTGTCAAATGCCTTTTCTGCATCAATTGATGAAATCATGTGATTCTTGTCTTTTGTTTTATTTATGTGGTGGATTACATTAATAGTTTTTCTAATGTTGAACCATCCGTGCATACCTATTATGAATCCCACTTGGTCATGGTGAATTATTTTTTTGATATGTTGTTGAATTCCATTGGCTAGAATTTTCTTGAGGATTTTTGCATCTAAGTTCATGAGGGATATAGGTTTATAATTTTTTGTGTGTGTGTGGTGCCTTTACCTGGTTTTGGTATCAGGGATATGGTGGGTTCACGGAATGAATTTGGCAGTATTCCATCCTTTTCTATGCTCTGAAATACCTTCAGTAGTAGTGGTGTTAACTGTTCTCTGAAAGTTTGGTGGAATTCTGCAGTGAAGCCATCCGGACCAGGGCTTTTTTTTGTTGGGAATTTTTTGATTACCTTTTCAATCTCTTCTTTTGTTCTGGGTCTATTTAGTTGTTCTACCTCTGTTTGTATTAGTTTAGGTAGGTAGTGTGTTTCTAGGAATTCATCCATTTCTTCTAGGTTTTCAAATTTGTTAGAGTATAATTTTTCATAGAAATCTGATATGATTCTTTTAATTTCAGTTGGGTCTGTTGTAATATCGCCCGTCTCATTTCTTATCGGGGTTATTTCCTTCCTCTCCTGTTTTTCTTTTGTCAGTTTGGCCAGTGGTTTATCAATTTTGTTGGTTTTTTCAAAGAACCAGCTTTTGGACTTATTAATTTTTTCAATTGTTCTTCTGTTTTCTATTTCATTTAGTTCAGCTCTAATTTTTATTGTTTGTTTTCTTCTGCTACCTGTGGGTTTCTTTTGTTGCTCTCTTTCTATTTGTTCAAGTTGCAGGGATAATTCTTTGATTTTGGCCCTTTCTTCTTTTTGTATGTGCATTTACTGATATAAATTGGCCTCTGAGCACCAGTTTTGCTGTATCCAAAATGTTTTGATAGGAAGTGTTTTCATTCTCATTGGATTCTCTGAATTTCTTTATTCCATCCTTAATGTCTTCTATAATCTAGTCTTTTTTGAGCAGGGTATTGCTCAGTTTCCAGGTGTTTGATTTACCTGATTTTCCTGTTATTGATTTCTACTTTTATGGCCCTATGGTCAGAGAAGATGCTTTGTAATATTTCAGTGTTTTGGATTCTACTAAGGCTTGCTTTATGACCTAATATGTGGTTTATTCTAGAGAATGTTCCATGTGCACTAGAAAAGAAAGTACACTTGGTTGCTGTTGGGTGGAGTATTCTGTATATGTCTATGAGGTCAAGTTGATTGATTGTGGCTTTTAGATCTCTTGTGTCTTTATTGAGCTTCTTTCTGGATGTCCTGTCCTTCACCGAAAGTGGTGTGTTGAAGTCTCCTACTATTATTGCAGAGCTGTCTATCTCAGTTTTCAATGCTGATAGAGTTGTTTTATGTATCTTGCAGCCCTATCATTTGGTGCATAAATATTTAATATGGTTATATCTTCTCGGTGTGTTGTCCCTTTAATCATTATAGAGTGTCCTTCCTTATCCTTTCTGATGGATTTAACTTTAAAGTCTATTTTGTCAGAAATTAATATTGTCACTCCTGCTCTTTTTTGATTGTTGTTTGCTTGATATATTTTTTTTCCATCCTTTGAGTTTTAGTTTGTGTCTCTAAGTCTAAGGTGTGTCTCTTGTAGGCAGCATATAGATGGATCTTGTTTTTTAATCCATTTTGCCACTGTCTGTCTCTTTACTGGTGCATTTAGTCCATTTACATTCAGTGTAATTACGGATAGGTATGAATTTAGTGTTATCATTTTGATGTCTTTTTTTGTATGTTGTTGACAGTTTCTTTTTCCCACTTTATTTTATGTGCTGAGTAGATTATATATTGTCCTTTACTCATATTTGTTGTTGTTGATTTTGTTTCTGCTGAGTCTCTATTTTCTTCTTGTATTTTGTTTTGATGAGTAGGATAGTTTGTCTCCTATCTTTGTGGTTATCTTACTATTGATCCCTATTTTTCCAAATATAAACCTAACTTTTATATCTTTGTATCACCGTATCTTCCTTTCCATATGGAAGGTGTATGGTTACATTTCTTAGTCCCTCTTTATTATTTTAATGTTATCTTCTTTTATATAATAACATCGCTGTTACCCTGTTTTGAGCTTTTTTTTTTATAATCTTGCTTTGTTGTTTTTGATTTCCCTGTCTGGGTTGACTTTCAGTTGTTCTGCCCAGTGTTCTAGTCTTGGGTTGATACCTGATATTATTGATTTTCTAACCAATGAACTCCCTTTAGTATGTCTTGTAGTTTGGGTTTGGTTTTTACAAATTCCCTCAACTTGTGTTTATCTGGAAATGTCTTAATTTCACCTTTATATTTAAGAGACAGTTTTGATGGATATATGATTCTTGGCAGGCAATTGTTTCCTTCAATTTTTTAAATATGTCATCCCATTGCCTTCTTGCCTGCATGTTTTCTGCTGAGTCATCTGAGCTTATTCTTACGGGCTTTCCTTTGTAGGTGACTTTTCGTTTATCCCTTGCTGCTCTTATAATTCTCTCTTTATCTTTGGTTTTGGTAAGTTTGATTATAATATGTCTTGGTGACTTTCTTCTAAGACCTACCTTATGTGGAGTTTGATGAGCGTCTTGGATAGATATCTTCTCATTTTTCACAATATCAGGGAAGTTTTCTGCCAACAAATCTTCAACAATTCTGTCGGTATTTTCTGTTATCCTTCCCTGTTCTGGTACTCCAATCACTTGTAGGTTATTTCTTTTGATAGAGTCCCACGATTCTTAAGGTTTCTTCATTTTTTTTTAATTCTTTTATCAGATTTTTCTTCAAACATATTAGTGCCAAGTGATTTATCTTCGAGTTCAGAAATTCTAGCTTCTACTTGCTCAATTCTGCTCCTCTGACTTTCTATTGAGTTGTCTACTTCTGTAATTTTATTGTTAATCTTCCGAATTTCTGATTGCTCTCTGTCTATGGATTTTTCCAGATTATTAAACTTTTCATTATGTTCCTGAATAATCTTTCTAATTTCTTCAATTGCTTTATCTTATGTTCCTTGGTTTGCTCTGCGTATTGCCTCGTTTCCTTCCTGATGTCTTGAAGGGTTCTGTATATTACACTTTTGTATTCTGCATCTGGTAATTCCAGGAACGTACTTTCATCTAGAAGATCCCCGGATTCTTTGTTTTGAGAGCCTGTTGAGGTATCATGGTCTATTTCTTTATGTGACTTGATGTGGACTGTTGTCTCCGAGCCATCTTTAAGTTATTGTATTAGTTTATGCTTGCTTACTGTGTCGTAGCTTCTTGCTTTGTTTTGTTTTGATATACCCAGATGGGTTGCTTGAGTGAGCTAGCTTGATTATTTTTGCCTTTCAGGCTCTGACGTCCTGTCCCCAGCTGGCTAGAGCTGTTATCAGGTACATCAGTCTAAATGTCCATTCTGTTTTCTTGTATGAATTCAGCTCAGGTTTCCAGATAGCTGATCATCAAGTGTGTGGTACAGGCTCTGTCCTACAGTCTTAGAGGGGCAGGGGTGATTGGCGTATATACTGGTACCGGATTGCAGCAGAGGGTCATGCTCTGAACAATGCAGGGGGCTGAGAACCGACCCCTGAGTGTCTCTGAGGAAAGCATGTCCCTGTTCCCTAGAGTGTGCGGGTGGGTGGGTTCTGCAGACCAACAAGGGGCACCCAAAGTTTTTGGTTGTAAGGACTGGGAGGTACCAATTATCCTTGGACCCCTGTCATGGGTGGCTGGGTGACCTTATGTGGGTAGGTGAGGACCTTGTTTAATAGGCAATGTCAAACATCAAACACACATCTCTCCACTGCACAGCTGAAACGGTTGGAGTCTGACAACAAGGGTGTATTCTCCCGAAATAGGCCCACACATGTCCATGCAGAAGGGAAAGGTTCTCAAGGTCCACGGACCATTTATGCCTGGACAGAAACTGCTTCTGTCCTGAGCTCCCCCAGTTAGTGGAGCTGGCAAATTATCTTTTCCCCAATTGCAATTTTTTTCGTTCTTCAAGGCCTGGAGGGGGGCTCTAGGCACCCAACAGGGCCTATTTCAGGCCCAGGGAATTCAGCCACTGAAGCCAGCTTGTGGGCAGGGGGATGCGGGAAAATACGCACAAGTACTCTGCTTTTGCCGAGCGTGCCGCTCTTCTCTGGTTCCAGAGGTATGGGTAGGCTGTGTGGCTGGCTGCTTCTCCCTGAGAAAACTGCGGCAAAATGCTAGTACGAGCCAGTTGCCACCACTGCTCTGGGAATGGTGCCTGAGGGCTCCCCACGATTCAGGTCTGGCAACTCCTCTCCGCTTCTGAACGACCTCTTCCTCCCCTGCCCCTCAGTTCATTTTCTAAGCTTGCCTTTGAAGCTCAGGGCTCCTAGCTTGTCACGAATATACTCGTTTCACTTGTTTTTTCTCGTCTTTGTTGTAAAGAGGGCTCACCGGAAGCATCTGTCTATTCCTCCATCTTGGCTCCGCCCCCCCGGCAAAGTCTTCTGAAGAGCAGAAGTGTTTAATTTTCAGGTGTTCCCAGTTATCTAGTTTATCTTCTGGTGTTTGTGCATTGTTAGTCATGGTTTGTATTGAATTTATGTCACGTATTAGGGCCCCTAATTTTTTGTCCATGATCTTTATTATTTTAGGTTTTATATTTAGGTCTTTGATCCATTTTGAGTTAATTTTTGTGTATGGTGTGAGGTATGGGCCTGTTTCATTTTTTTACAGATGAACATTTAGTTCTTCCAGCACCATATGTTAAAAAGAATGTCTTTCCCCCATTTAATGGACTTTGGTCCTTTGTCAAAGATCAGCAGACCATAGGTGGATGGCTTTATAATTATGTCAGAGTTCTCAATTCTGTTGTATTGATCTATGTGTCTGTCCTTGTACCAGTACCAGACTGCTTTGACTACCGTGGCTGTATAGTAGGTTCTGAGATTGGGGAGTGTGAGACCTCCTACTTTGTTCTTTTTCTTCTATTATGCTTTGTTTCCTTGGCCTCTTTCCTTTCCATATAAGGTTAGTGATTAGTTTTTCCATTTCCATAAAGAATGCTGTTAGTATTTGGATCAGGATTGCATCATATCTGTAGATCTTTTCATTTAGGATGGACATTTTCACAACATTGAGTCTTCACATCCACGAGCATGGTGTGTTTTTCCATTTATGTGGTATCTTTTGGCTTCATGAAATTAGTGTTTTGTAGTTTTCTTTGTACAGGTCTTTTACATCCCTGGTTAGATTCATTCTTAAGTATTTTATCTTTTTACCAAAAACCAAACCTGTTGCCATCAAGTTGATTACAACTCTTAGCGACCCTGTAGGACAGAATAGAACTGCCCATAGGGTTTCCAAGGAGCAGCTGGTGGATTTGAACTGCTGACCTTTTGGTTAGCAGCCAAATGCTTAACTGCTGTGCCACTAAAAAAAAAGGGCCCCTTTGTCTTTTTACTGGGTATTATAAATGGTACTTTTCTCCCCTGATTTCCTTTTTGAAGTTCTCTTTGTTGGTTTATAGGAGTCCAAGTGATTTTTGTGTGTCTTTTTTTTTTTATACTGTATCCTGCTACTCTGCTGAATCTTTCTATTAGTTCCAGTAGTTTTCCTGTGGAATCTTTAGGGTTCTCTGTGTGTGGGATATCATCTGCGAATAGGATAGTTTTACTTCTTTCCAATTTGGATGCATTTTATTTGTGTTTCTTGCCTTATTGCTCTAGCTAGAACTTCCAGCACAATGATAAATAGGAGTGGTGATAAAGGGCATCCTTGTCTTGTTCACATTCTCAAGGGGAATGTTTTCAGTCTTTCTCCATTGAGAATGATTTTGGCTGTGGGTTTTTTATAGATGCCCTTTATTATGTTGAGAAATTCCCCTTCTATTCCTACTTTATTGAGCATTTCTATAAGGAATGGGTGTTGGACTTAAATGCCCTTTTCTGTGTCAATTGAAATGATCATGTGATTCCTTTGTTTTATTTATGTGGTGGATTACATTGATTGATTTTCTAATGCTGAACTATACTTGCATATCTGGTATGAACCCCACTTGGTTGTGGTGTTTTTTTTTTTTTTTTTTGTATAATGCTGAGTTCTATTGGCTAGAATTTTTTGAGAATTTTTGCATCTATATTCATGAGAGATATTAGTCTGTAATTTTCTTTTTTTGTGGTGTCTTTGCCTGGCTTTGGTGTCACGGTTGTGTTGATCTGACAGAATGAATTTGGGATTGTTCCTTCCTTTTCTATGCTTTGAAATAGTTTGAATAGTACTAGTGTAAGTCCTTCTCTGAATATTTGGTAGAATTCTCCAGTGAAGCCATCTGGGCCGGGGTTTTTTTTGTTGTTGTTGTTATGAGTTTTTTTTATACCCTCTTCGATATTTTCTTTGTTTAGATGGTCTGTTCAGATTTTCTCTCATTTTGTGTTAGGTAGGTAGGCAGTATATTTCCAGAAATTTGTCCATATCCTCTAGGTTCTCAATTATGTTGGAGTACAATTTTTCATAGTATTCTGTTATGATCCTTTTAATTTCAGTCAGTTCTGTTGTAATGTCCCCCATTTCATTTCTCATGTGGGTTATTTGCTTTCTCTCCTGTTTTTCTTTTGTTGGTTTACCAATGGTTTCTCAGTTTTGTTAATCTTTTCAAAAAACCAACTTTCAGTCTTGTTGATTCTATTGTTTTTCTGATCTCTATTTCATTTGGAGCCCTGGTGGCATGACGCTTAAGAGCTCGGCTGCTAACCATAACGTCAGGTGTTTGAATCCACCAGCTACTCCTTGGAAACCCCGTGGGACAATTCTATTCTGTCCTATACGGCCGCTATGGGTCAGAATCGACTCAACAGCAGTAGGTTTTGGTTTTATTTCATTTATTCCTGCTCTAATGTTTATTATTTCCTTTCTTCTGGTCGCTGTGGACTTCTTTTGCTTTTCTATTTGTTCAAGTTGTAGGGTTAATGTTTGGATTTTGGCCCATGTGTCTGTTTTAATGTGTGCATTTATTGCTAAAATTGACCTCTGAGCACTGCCTTTGCTGTGTCACAATGGTTTTGGTATGATGTGCTTTCATTCTCATTTGATTCTAAGAATTTTTTGATTCCCTCTTTGATTTTTTCTACTACTCAGTTGTTTTTTTAAGTAAGATGTTATTCAGTTTCCTTGTATTTGATTTTTTTCATTGCTGTTCTTGTTATCGATTACTACTTTTATGGCACTGTGATCACAGTAAATGCTTTGTATTTTTTCAATCTCTTTTTACAGGCACATTTAAGCCATTTACATTCAGTGTGACTGTCGATAGTATGATGGTTAAGATTGTGTGTCAGCTTGGCTGGGCCATGATTCTCAGTGTTTTGGCAGTCATATAATGTGGTGATCACTTCCATGTTGAAACTTGATATGTGATCATCCCCATGATGGGATCTGCTGTGAGTAGCCCATCAGCTGAAAGGTAGTTTCCTTCAGTGTGTGGCCTGCATTGAATATAAGTGGACATTCTGGCAAGGCTCGGTGGCTTTTTGCTCGTGCCGAATCCTGCAGCTGACTCCTGTTCATCTGACTCCGGTCCTTGGGACTTGAGCCAGCAGCTTACCTGTGGTCTTGTCTGCTGATCCTTGGATTCATCGATCTTTGCAGCCTGTGAGCAAGAACTCTGCTCTCTGACCTGTGGATCTTGGGTTCACCAACCCTTGTGGCTACATGAATCAGGAGAAGTCTATGTTCTGACCCATCAATTTGGGATGTTTCAGCCTCGAAAATGCATGAGTCATTTCCTTGATATAAATATATATATATTTATATATATATATATGCTTTACTGGTTTTGCTTCTCTAGAGAACCCAGCCTAAGACAGATAGGTATGAGTTTACTGCTGTCATATTGTTGTATCTTTTTTGTGTGTGTGTGGTGCTGACGTTTTCTTTGTTCCTCTTACTCTCCTGTGCTGAGTACCTTTTGGTTTTGGATTTTCTTTTCTTTTTTTCATTTTTACAGATTTAAGTTTACATAGACTTTATATTTTTCTTCTTTTTTACTGTGAGGAGTAGGTTACCTTGAAATTTACCCGTATCTTCCTAAGTTTGAACCCGTCTTTTATTAACTTGATATCACTTTGACTTCCTCTCCGTTTGAAAGTTCTATACTTACACCATTTATTCCCCCTTTTATTGTTTTGACCTTGTCATTATTTTACAGATTGATATCTCTGTCTCCCTGGTTTAAGTCTTTTAATTTTGTTTTATTATTGAGAGCTCTTTACCTATGTTGGTATCTGGCTGATACTGTTATGTGTCCTAGACTCCAGTTGTTTGATGTTGTTGGTTCTCTAACCAATGGACTTCCTTTAATATTTCTTATAAGTTTGGTTTAGTTTTTATGAATTCCCTTAATTTCTGTTTATCTGGAAATGTCCTAATTTCACCATCGTATCTGAGAGAGAGTTCTGCCATATATATTATCCTTGGCTGGCAGTTTTTTTCTTTAAAGGTTTTATATATATGTCATCCCATTGCCTTCTTGCCTTTGTAGTTTCTGCCAGGTAATCAGAGTTTAGACTTACTGTTTGCCCTTTGTGACTTTTCATTTTTCCTCAAGCTGCTCTCAGGACTCTGTCTTTGGTTTTGGCAAGTGTGATTTTGATATGTCTTGGTGACTTTCTTTTGGAGTCTATCCTGTATGGGGTTCATTGAATTTCTTAGCTGGTCAGCTTTTCTTCTTTCATGATACTCGGGAAATTTTCTGCCAGCAAATCTTCAGCAATCTTCTTTGTGTTTTCCATTTTCTCCCCCTGTCCTGGTGCAAATTTTTGCTCTTGACTATGTCCCACATAATTCTTGGGTTTTCTTCATTCTTTTCTCTGATTTTTCCTCATAGTGGTATCCATGGATTTGTCTTCGGTCTCACTGATTCTGTCTTTCATTTTTTCAAATTTGCCCCTAAAACCTTATATTGAGTTGTCCATTTCTGAAATTTTGTTGTTTATCTTTTGGATTTCTAGTTGCTATTTTCATATGATTTCTAATTGTTTATTTGTTTTGACATTCTGTTCTTGTGTAGTTTTCTGAATCCTATTGTTTGTCTGTGTTATTCTTGATTTTAGCTATGTTTTCAATGGTTTTATCTTTGTTTTCCATAATTTATCTACTTTTTTCCTTGGCTTTGCCTGTGTTTTTCTTCATCTCTTTCCTAATCTCTTACTCGTACCCATTGCCGTTGAGTAGATTCCAACTCATAGTGACCCTAAAGGACAGAGTAGAACTGCCCCATAGAGTTTCCAGGGAGTGCCTGGTGGATTCGAACTGACAAACTTTTGGTTAGCAGCTGTAGCAATTAACCACTACGCCACCAGGGTTTCCTCATCTCTTGGATGGCCCTAAATATTAGTCTTTTGAATTCCATATCAGGTAGTTCCATTGCCTTGCCTTCCACCAGAAGGTCATCTGTTTATTTTGGTCACTACCGGAGCCATTTTGTCCTGGTTTTTTATATGCCCCGATATTGTCTGCTGTCTCTGAGACATTAAGGTACTTTTTTCTGTATTTATTGATTGTGTGTTTGTTTGATTTGTCCTGCTTCTTTGTTTTGTTTTAATATGTCAGGGTTGGCAGGCTGGGTGTGCTTTCTACTTGCTCATCTGTGGGCACAATAGCTCTCACCACCTTGTCCAGGTGTGCAGGGCAGCAGCAGGCAGGGTCAGCCTACTTTGCTGTACACTGGTTTGGCAAGGTGGCTGAGGGCAGACTGTGCTGGTGCTGTCTACCTCCTCGTGTTCGTCCAGTGGCATGGGAGCATTCACACCCCCTCACCAGAGAGGCAGGGGTGTCAGATGGGGAATGGTAGAGTGGCAGGAGGGGAGGGGCAGTGCAAGCCCAGTGCAGTGGCAGGCCTGAGCCGAGGATGCTTTAGCCATGGTGGTACTGCAAGAACCAATAGGAAGGGGGGTGTAGCATATGGGGGCAGGTGCCGTAGCTCTTGTTAGGAGCTCCATAGAGTTTCCCTCCTGTACTCCCTGCCTGGGGTCATTTCTGGCTGTGCTACAAGATGAAGAAGCTTGTGCCATGTAGTTGGCTGGTGATCTCCACTCCATATCTCTCCTCATTCTTTGTTTTTGTTCAGTTTCTTCTTCCATTTGGTCTTTGATTTAGTTGTTTATCCCTTCTTTTGATACTTAGGTTTCCAGGATAGATGTTTGTAACTATTCTACTTAGTTTTTCAGGTCTTTGCTGCAGAGGGAAAGCATGATGTGTCTGTCTAGGGTGCCATCTTGGCTCTGCCAGCTAAATTTTATAAATTTTGCATAATAAATATGTTCAGGTTTGCCTATCAAAACTGACTGTGCCCCTTGATAGAAAAGGAATAGAAGGAAAGGGGAAAGGGAAGGGAACTGTGATTGCTTACTAAGTGGCAGGCCCTGTGCAGTTCTGACAGCAACGTAAGACAAGTATTATTATCCCCATCATGGGGATGAAGAAAGTTAGACTTAAGGTAAGCACTTTGTTAGAGATCTTATAGCTACTGAGGGATTGACCAAGGTCTTCAGAACATGCTCTTTACCTTACAGTACACTATCACTTATCAATATTTGTAGACTTTGGAGAGTAAATGAGAAGTCAAAGCAAGGTGAATTAGTTAAGTCATCTCAGTGGCCAGTGGCAACCATCTCCACCATATGTACTCAAAAAGTTAATTAACTCAAAAAGTTAATCAGTCAAAGCACTGCTTTTTTGGTCACTTGGCCATTCTAAGTCTCCCCTTTTTTTTTTTTTATTGTTAATCCTGGTGGTTCAACAGTTAAGTACTAGGCTTTTAACCAAAAGGTTAGTGGTTTGGACCCATCTAGCAGCTCCACAGGAGAAAGACCTGGCTATCTGCTTTCATAAAGATTACAGCCAAGAAAACCCTATGGGGCAGTTCTACTCTGTCACATGGGTTGCTATGAGTTGGAATTGACTCGATGGCACCGAAAAACAACATTGTTAATCAACAGGTCGCCATGAGTTGGAATCAATTCTAGGGCAACTAACAACAGCAACACTGTTAATCAAGTTCCCCGGGTAGCACAAATGGTTTGCGCTCTACTACTAAGTAAAAGGTTGGCAGTTCAAACCCACGTAGGTGGTAGTGGAACTGATTAGACTTTGACTATTTTCTTTTTTTAATTAGTTATGTCACTAATAATTAGAGTCACTTTTAGTGCTTTTCTCTTAGATGTTCCTTCATATTTTCTGGTTTTTTCTTCTTGATTCTCTGCCAAGAAAGAAAGGCTTGACAACCTGCTTCCATAAAGATTATCCAAAAACCAAACCAAAACCATGGCCATTGATTCGATTCTTACTAATAGTGACCCTACTGGACAGAGTAGAACTGCCCCATAGGGTTTCCAACTGCTTCTTTATGGAAGCAGATTGCCACATCTTTCTCCTGTGGAGCGGCTGATAGGTTCAAAATGCCGAACTTTCAGTTAGCAGCCAAGCACTTTAACCACTGTACCACCAGGGATCCTCCCATAAAGATTACAGACAAGAAAATCCTGTGAAGGAGTTCTACTCTGTAACACATGGATTCACCATGAGTTGGAATCGACTTGACAGAAACAGATTATTGTTAATCATTCTATTTCTGCAGGCAGATTCCTTCAGTCATTCCTTTTTACTTTTGTCGGGAGATTTTTTGTCTCTTGACGTGATTTATACAATAATCGAGCTCTCCCCCTTGTACTTATATATCACTAGCCTAACTCACAAAGAGTCCGGGTGGCATGACAGTTAAGCACTCATCTGGTAACCAAAGGTTGGTGATTCTAACCAGGGAAAGACCTCCAGAAGAAAGACCTGGAGATTTGCTTCTGGAAAGATTACAGCCTAGGAAACCCTCCAGGGCAGGTCTAGCCTGTCATATGGGGTTGCTGTGAGTCAGAATCAACTCAACAGAACCGAACAACAACAGCCTAACTCCCCATTTTGGTAGTTTTTATGGTCATTCCTTCATACTTCCTATGCTCTTGCATGAGCTCCTAACATTCAAACACTTGCCCCCTTTGTCTTGGACAGGCACATGGAAAACTGCTGACTGCAAAGACAATGAAGGACACCCTAGCTGTACGCCCTGCAAAGAAGGGCAGGAGTACACAGAAGAGAAAAATTATTTAGATTACTGCCGCAGATGTGACTTTTGTGATGAAGAACATGGTAAGTGTCTTAAAAAGCAATCGAAAGAGACCAGTCATGATACTCCATGTAGAACCATTTTTATGGACTGAATCTAAGCAATTTTCCCAGAGATAGGAGAATGACTGAATATGGACCCTGTGAATAGGGTTCATCAGGGCCAATTAAAGCAGCAGAAATGATTTGTTCTCTACCTTGACTGATACTTGTGTGATGGCTCTTGTTCTTGGCCAGAAAGATTGTGGAAGCCTGAAGATACATGCACAGAGAAGAAGCCTCTGGATGAAAAAGACTCTTGTCCCTAATCAGGGTCTAAATCAATGTTGTTCAACCATGGCTGTAAACAAATCAAAATCTCTAAGTGAGGGCCTTGACACTAGTCTGATTCAGTAGGTCTAGGGCAGGACCTGCCATTTTGCATTTCTAGCAAGCTCCTAGGTGATGTTGATACCACAGTTTGGGTAGCCAGCCTCTAGACTAGAAGAACAGGTGAGGCATCTGGGAAAAAGGTGGGATTGTCTGTCCACTTAAAAGCCTATGAGATGATTGCTGGCCTTGGTTGCTGGACTGTCTGCCCATTTAAAACTCTGAGATGATTTCTGGCCATTTCAACTTGGGGTTGCCTGTGTTGCATTTAAACACTAGTTGTGTTATGAAAAGTGTGATGGGCATGACTGTTGATATAAACTGTGGATATTTGAAATCCATTCAGCTCTGCCCACCATTTTCATAATCCATTTAAAAGTAGCTTCTGTAATTAATTGTTTGCAAACTGGTTTTCTAGGCTTAGAAGTGGAAAAAAACTGTACCCGAACCCAGAATACCAAGTGTAGATGTAAAGCAAACTTTTTTTGTAACGGTTCTTCATGCGACCTCTGTGAACCTTGCATCACGTAAGTTTTAGTCTTTCTCTGATTAAAACACTAGATAGACCTTGAGGGATGATGTCTCCCGAGGGAGAGGAAACAATGGCTGGGAGTCAGAAATTTGGGTTGTAGTCTTCCCTTGCCTCCAAGCAGCCAGATGACCATTGGTTTATTTAAACATCAACTCACCAAACATTATTTATTTATTGGCACATTCCTGGCACCAAGAGTCTCAGTCTAGAGGTAAAGAGAGTCAAGAAAGGCAATGGTTATTGAGTATCAACACCATGTGGCATCAGAAGAGTCTTGTGCCAGAGTGCTATGAGTTATACAAAAAAGTGTTTCCACTCTGTCTGGGGAGATGGGGGTGAAGCTATGACACATGGCTTGAGTCTCAAAAAAAAAAAAAAAAAAAAAAGAGCACCATCCCATGCACACAGATAGAAAGCGCATTTCAGGCAGGGGAACAGCAGCTGCAGAGAGACAGAAGAAGCTGGAGAAGGCGCCAGGGCCAAATCATAAAGGGCCTTGTATTTCATCCAAAAGAGCTTGGTTTTGATCCAAAGTTAGAAAACCTGATTGTCCAGCTCACTTTTCTGCTGATTAACTGGGTGAGTTTGGGCAGATTGCTTAACATCTCTGAATTTCAGTTTACGCACTCATAAGATGCCAATAAGATTACTTGTCCCATCTGCCACATTTCTGTGAAGATCAGATTGGATAATATGTGTTACGAAAGTAGCTTTTGCTTTGTAAGATATTATTTTGTATGAATATAAAGGTTTAGGATTATCATTTTCTTCTCTTAAAACTTGAAATTCATTTTGAGAAACTTCTAAGAGTTCATCTAGTAGGCTTAAAGAGTAGGGACAAAATACTTGATGTCTCTTCTCACTAGAAAAATGTTGTTATGTGAAGCTACCCTAGCCTCTTCCTTCCAGCCCCAAATGTCTGAGAGGGCCTCGTGGTGGAAGGACAGGTATGGATTTGAGGATGCGGGGGAAGCACAGGGATAACTTAGTAAAATAATAACAGTAATAGTCGTTCTAACTACTGTATGATCTTCAGTTAATTTTTTCTCACCACGACCATTTGAGGTGAATGGTATTATTATCACCTTCTTATTTATGAGCATACATGCTCCCAGAGGTTAAGTGACTTGCCCAAAGTCAGGTAGTTAGGCGAGGGACAAAGCCAGGCTGTGAACTCAGACATTCTGATTGTCAGTGTTTGGCTATCTGAAGACAGTCCCACATGAGCCTCTTGAGTCTCCCAATCACCACTTGATGTTAAAACTGACAACCTCTAATGGCCAGCTGGGCAGGCTCCCTAAGCAGAATCATAGGCAGTGGCTATCATTTGGCCATTTTATTGTTGTATGCAACTTTTTTGAAATTGCTTTGGGTGGTTTATGACTCCTGAAGACATTTGTCATTCGAACATATAAATTATATTACAAACTTGTACCAGCTTTAGATATTAATCTAGGAATCTTTAAAGGAAGAGGTTTGGCAGAGATGCAAAAATGAACAAAATGGCCCCAGATTTATAGTGCATCATTGAAATGATCAAGGAATCAGTCCAGCAGGGTGTTTAGTATTTCCTCTATATTTTTTTCTAGGTGTGAACATGGAATCATTGAGAAATGCACACCAACCAGTAACACTAAATGCAAAGGAAAAGGTTATTATTTTTTTTTTAATAGTTATATTCTCCTTTCTCCCATCCCCAGGGTAAAATATAAAGAAAAGCTGATCCCCTTTGATGCTATTTCTGAGAATATTTTGCATAATCTTAAAGATTGCTTATTTTCATATGAAATGTCCAATGTTCTAATCCATAGAATCTGGATCTAACTTACCGTGGTTACTGTGCCTCCTGGTGATTCCAATAATTCTTGCAATAATTTGGGGTAAGTTCCTACTCTGTTCAAACTGTACATTGAAGTAACACCGCAAGTAGTTGTTCAAATAATTTCTCTCTGTCTCCTACCTGTAAGAAAGCTTCTATTAGGTAGGTATGGAGTCCCTGGGTGGTGCAAATGGGCAATGTACTCAACTGCTAGCCAAAAGGTTGGAAGTTGGAATTCACCCAGACATGCCTTGGAAGAAAAGCCTGGCAATCTACCTCCAAAAGATCAGCCATTGAAAACCCTAGGGAGAAATAAGTCAGCCACAAAAGAACAAATATTGAATGACCTTGCCTACATGAAATAAGCAAGTACATAGAAATCAAAGATTATTATTATTTGGGAGGAAGAGAGAGAGATTTTGCTTAGAGGGGGGCACTGAGTTTATATTAATGGTGGTGGGATAATTTGGAAAAGGATAGTGATAATGGTTGTACAACATGAAGAACACAATCAATGTCACTGAATTATACATGTAGAAATTGGTTAAAAAAAAGAAAAGAAAGAAAGAAGACCCTAAGGAGCACAGCTGTACTCTGACACACATAGGGTTACCAAGAATCAGAATCCATTTGACTGCAGCTGGTTAGTTTACCAGATAGGTAGCTCTATTATACTGTTAAATTCCTGCCACCGAATCCCCCCCTGAAAACTGATAAGAATGGATGATATTATCCTTCAGCTAGTCTTTCCAAGCAACTGTTTGGGGACAATGATTGGTATTCCCATCCTCCCTGCGATCAAGGGTGTTTTCGTCCAGGCAACTGCAGAGTTGACCAAGAATCAGAGATCACCCCATGTATAAACAGAACACAAGAATCAAGGAGCCTTCTATGAGCAGGCATCGCAGGAACACTTGATGTATTCATTCCTTTCTCTGCCTTTTCTCCTTTGACCAAATTCAGTGCTTTTTTCATTCTTAATCCTCCTTACCTTAAAACATTGTGGTGACACGTCATATGTAAAGGTTACTTAGTAAAGTCAGTAGGTAAACTAAAATTGTGTATAATCATAATTGCTGCACAAAATCCCTTTAAGTCACCCATAAAACAAAGTACAGGGCCAAGTCTCAACAACTATGAAGAAGCCAGGTTTTCCTTCTCTGTTGGAACAAGTCCCTGTTTCTTCAGTTCAGCTGAAGATAAAGTGGTTGCCTTGCGTTTAGAGGTTGTTTAGCTAAAAATCCATGCTCAATATTTAAACTATAATTGTACTCAGAGACTTACAGGTTCATGTCTTCTATCTTGCACTTGCTCCAAGGCATATACTTACTGAGTGTGTACACTTGAGTTTTTTCTGAGTATGTGTACTTAAATTTTGAATATTAAATGTCATTCCTCAGCAAGATGATGTGGACTTCCCATGTTCTAAGGCTTCTGTGCCCTGCTGTAGCCATGCCATGCAACTCCACTGGTAGGGGTCAGGGTTGTGTGGTGATGGCCATGAAATAACTCAAAAGCCAGACTCAGGCTAAGCCAGTGTGTAGTAATTGCATAACTCAATTAAGATATGATGTATCTCTAGAACACTTGGGAGCCTCTGGGTGGTGCAAATGGTTAACATGCTCAACTGCTAACCAAAAGGTGGGAGGTTCAAGTCCACCTAGAGGCACCTCAGAAGAAAGACCTTGCAGTCTACTTTCAAAAAATCAGCCACTGAAAACCCACGGAATACAGTTCTACCCTGACACACACAGGGTCACCATGAGTCAGAATCAACTTGATTCCAACCATATTTCTTTGTTTGCTTGCTTTCTGGCTAGAACTCTTGAGGCCATGGGATGGGATTTCCAAAATCAGGACAGTGCTGCCTTGTGTGGAACTTGGCCACTTTGAGTTTCACTGATGAGTTTCTCCTTCTTCCTTTTCACATTTCTTTTAGCATGAGAGTATATTCTCACGTGCTTCCTACCAGGCTGATACCTGAGTCTGACAGAAATTTCTTTGAATTTTCAGGGTGGTTGAAATATAAAAAGGGCAATGCAGAAACCCCTGAGAAGTCTAAATCTACTGTAAGTGTTTCATCAGCTTTCTTTTTTTTTAAAAAAAGCAGTAATTCCTCTTTTTATCTATTTTTTTCAGCAAACATTTATTGTATGCCTACTTGTGTACAAGCGTTAGAAAGGCATCTAAAATGAATTCAGATGTGGTGCTTAATTTATAAGTAAGTCTCTACACAAATAAGAATCAACAAAAGGGGTTAGTGAGAATATGTTCAGTGTGAGTTTAAAAAGGACTTAGTGAACATCCATGGTCTCTGTTGGTATGACTCCTGCAGAGAGATTGCAGAGACATCCCTTTGCAGGGCCTGGACAGTATCAGGGTTCCATATCCAAGCCTGTACCAGGAGATAGTTCTTAAAGCTCATTCTAAAGGGACAGCTCAACCCTCTCTACCTGTTGACCTAATCTCTTGCCATAACTTTTTCCAATACGGGATATCAAGGCATTTCAAAAAGCAAAAAGATACACTGGGAATTAAGTTCCACTTAATTGAATAATGATTTTTGCATTTGGGGACAGTCTCAGTGGGAGTTAAGTTTCTTTAAATCAATATGGTATAAAAATTTCAACTTGAGCCATTTTCTGGTGTCGAAAATAAGGATAATTACAGTGAAGTAACTTTCAGGATGATTATGTTTATTATGCTTATTTTCATGTGTCTATGTGAAAAATAATCTCAAGAATTATTCTCAAGAAATCCTTAAGTTCCTTCCCTTTGTAAAATGTAAGCCAATGTTGCTTTGTTTCTGGCAACACTGGAGCCTTTCAGAGTAAGAATTTGAAGGGTAAAAAAACCCCTCTTAATCAATTAGTCTAGTTTCCTAATTTTATACACCAAGCAACTGGTTATACTTCCTTCTGAAATAAGGAAGAATTAGAAGAGTATCTTAAAACCATTCTAAATATGTTTTTATTTATCTTTCTCCTCACCTTCATTTTCTCTCCCTAGGAAATGGAACCACTGAATTTCAGAGGTAAGGTTTTTATTATAGCCAGTTTTAAAGTAAAATAAAGTTACTCATTTCAGTGATGTATTGCGGGGCCTTGCTACTTCTTGAGCTTATAGTTCTTACTACTCACCATCAAGAGTTTATCAGAGAATTTCTTTAAATTTATAACCATCATACATAGTTAAAATAAATCAGGTAGCCACGCTGTAGATTGTAGATACTTGTTACTTCTGGTGATGGGAAAAGTAGCACAGAATGTGGGTGTAATCAGCACAGCTTGGCCAAAGTAAAATGTCACTAAGAGGTACAAAAGAGAAAATGATGTTTGTGCTAAAGAATATGATATATGTAATTTGGCAACAACACCAACAATAACCAAAAAGGAGTGTATGGACACAGATGTAGGTGCATAGGCATATATGTGTACAGATAGGTACAGGGGCACACGTATGTGTGCACAGATAGAAGTATCTATATGTACGTGTACATACAGATATGTGTGTGCACACATATATGTTCATAGAGAACACAGTTACAGGTACTTCTCAGACATAACCAAACGCTTTGCAAGAATGATTTTCTTGGGTTTAAAGGCTTAGGTCCTTAGTCTTATGGGACAACTCAGTCAACTAGCACTACAAAGCTTACGCTCTGCACCCTAGTGAGTTGAGTAGCATCGAGGATCTTAAAAATTTGCGAGCAGCCATCTAAGATACAACTATCGGTCTCTACTTGTTAAGAGTAGAACAGAACGAAGGAAACCAAAGTCTCAGAGAAATTAGTCTACGGGGCTAATAAACTACACAAGCCACAGCCTCATCTACTTTGAGACCAGAAGAACTAAATTGTGCCCAGCTACCACTACTGGCCATTCTGATCAGGGTCACAATAGATGGACCCAGATAGAATAGGAGAGAAAATGCTGAACAGAACTCAAATTCTTAAGAAGTCCAGACTTAGACCAGTTGAGACTGGAAGGCTCCCTGAAACTATCACCCTGAGATATTCTTTAAACCTTGAACGGAAACTATTCCCTGAGGTCATCTTTTAGTGAAATAACAGATTAGCACACAAAATAAAGAATATTACCTGTGAGTACAGTGCTTCATTAAAAAATCTTCTATATGAGACCAAAAGATCAACAATTACTCTAAAGCGAAGACGAGAAGATAAGGGGCAAGGAAACTAGAGCACTGGAAACGGAATAACCATAACGCAGTTAAGGAGAATGTTGACACTTTGTGAAAAATGTCACTAATGTCACTGAACAACTTGTGCACAGATTGCCAAATGGGAACCTAATCTGCTGTGTAAACCTTCACTGAAAACACAATAAAATATTAAAAAAAAAAATCAGGTAGCAATGGGACACTATATTCTAAGCCTTAAGAGAATTTTTCTTCACAACCATTTAGGCACATAATAGAACTCCTGCCTAAACTGATTTAGAGGTCAATCTTAACTGTAGACTCGGTTTATTATGGGTGTAGCCAAGCTCTCTAACAACATACATGATCATGTTCAGTTCTGTTCTTTGACTTGTGATACATAGATAAGATGATAATGAACCCTTTGCCCTTACTTTTAGATTTGTGAGTCACTGATCATCAGATTCATAAAGGAACTTAGGAATGATCTTTCCCAGCCGTAGCATTTTACAGATGAGAAAAGAAGATAAAAAGATGGTATATATCTTTTTCAGGTTATATAGCAAATTAATGGGGACATAGCAGGAGTTGGGATTAGAACTCAAGGTTGCTTTTGTTCCCCCAATCAGCTCTTGAGATCTCTAGGACTTAGTTGTATTCTTAAGTACCAGAAGGGGAGAAATAAAAATGGCCTGTAGTAATAAGAATTTCTTTTAGAAGAAACAAACTTTCCAAGACTTTTCTATTTTTCAGATGTTGACTTGAGTAAATATATCACTTCTATTGCTGAACTAATGACACTAAATCAAGTTAAAGAATTTGTTCGAAAGAATGGTATGAAAGAACCCAAAATGGATGAGATCAAGAATAACCATCCTCAAGATACAGCTGAACAAAAAGTCCAACTGCTCCGGAATTGGTATCAACATCATGGGAAGAAAGGCGCGTATGATGCTTTGATTAAAAGCTTACCAAAAGATATTGCAGAAAAAGTTCAGGATATGGTTCAAAAGGACATTACTAGTAATGATGAAAATGCAGACTTCAAAAGCGAAAATGAAAGACAAAGCATGGCCTAGAGTGAAAAAGAACTCAGTTCTGAGTATGCGTAATTAATAGAAAGAAAATTAGTGTTTGGATAAGTTTGTAATAGCTGAGGGCTGTAAATATTGCATGGCTTTTTACTCAGTGTGTTTTATTTTTTCATTCATTAGATTTGTAAACCTAATATGTTTACAGGTTTTAAGAATCTAATGATTCTGCCTTCAGGGATGTTTAAAACCTAGTTAAGAAGACAGACATCATCAAGAGAACGTGCAGTGGCATGTTAAATACATAGGAGTGTGCGCAAAGGACAATTGCTGGGATTATGCTCTACTGTCTAAACCCTGGTGGGGTAGTGGTTAGGTGCTACGGCTGCTAACCAAAGGCTCGGCAGTTTGAATCTGCCAAGTGCTCCTTGGAAACTCTATGGGGCAGTTCTACCCTGTTCTATAGGGTCGTTGTGAGTCAGAATCTACTCTACAGCACTGGGTTTGGTTTGGTTTTGGTTTTATCTAAAGTATCTAAATTATGGAGCCCTGGTGGCACAGTGGTTAAGAGCCCTGGTGGCACTGCTAACCAAAAGGCTGGGAATTTGAATCCAACATTCACTCCTTGGAAACCCTGTGGGGCAGTTCTACTCTGTCTTTTGGGGTCTCTATGAGTCGGAATCGATTTGATGGCAACAAGTTTATCACAACCTAGGAAACCCTATGGGCAAGTTCTACTCCATCATATAGGATTACTATGAGCCAGAGTCAACTCAATGGGCACACAACAACAATGTACATGCACACACACATAAATATAAATATGATCAAGTCATATATGCTTGTAACCTGCTTTTCACTCAAGAGTGGGTGGTGGACATTTTCCATGTTAATAAATATAATAAATAAATAAATATAGATACATAATAATTCCTTTTTGGGGGGTGTATGGTATTTTACTATTTGGAGATACCATATTTTATTAATATATAATGTCATAATTTATTTTGCTAAATACAAATGTTACACAGGAATGTGAAGATATTTATCCACTATGGGCCATTAGCAATTTGTTTCTTACTTGATTTTTGTTTAACCTTAAAAACGCAATGAAGAGGCACAAGGACGCAATGACTTAGAAAGCATGTACTGCTAGGATGGCAGGCTCAGGTGAATGTAGTGCTCCTAGGTGGCCAGGGAAGGGGAGGCTCCAGACAAAGCTAGGAGAGCAGACTGATGCTGAAAATTTACTTTTCCAGATAGCTATATTTGGGTCAGAGCCCTGGTGGTGCAGTGGTTAAGAGCTCAGCTGCTAACCAAAAGGTTGGCAGTTCAAATATTTGGGTCAGCCCTGCCTGAGACTTTCCAGCCCTGCCTGGAAACAGAACAACCAGAATGGAAATAATGAGAATGCTGACACATTGTAAAAAGTGTAACCAATGTCACTGAGTTTCCGGCCAGGGAAGGGGAGGCTCCAGACAAAGCTAGGAGAGCAGACTGATGCTGAAAATTTACTTTTCCAGATAGCTATATTTGGGTCAGAGCCCTGGTGGTGCAGTGGTTAAGAGCTCAGCTGCTAACCAAAAGGTTGGCAGTTCAAATATTTGGGTCAGCCCTGCCTGAGACTTTCCAGCCCTGCCTGGAAACAGAACAACCAGAATGGAAATAATGAGAATGCTGACACATTGTAAAAAGTGTAACCAATGTCACTGAGTAGAAACTGTTAAATTAGAACCGAAT
Source organism: Elephas maximus indicus (assembly GCF_024166365.1). Classification (NCBI taxonomy): domain Eukaryota; kingdom Metazoa; phylum Chordata; class Mammalia; order Proboscidea; family Elephantidae; genus Elephas; species Elephas maximus. The sequence continues at coordinate 39,862,736 of NC_064834.1, forward strand.
TTGCAATGTAAATTTTCTCCAAAATCACAATAAAATATTTTTTAAAAACTACAACTAGCATCACAATTAATGGGGAAGGATTGAAAATACATTACCTGAATAGTCCTTTCAAAGCTTCTATGAACTGGGTTCTGATATCCTCATTTTACGGATGTCGATTAACTTGTCCAAAGGCACACAACCAGTAAAGGTTAAAGAATCCTAAAAAACTAACAGCCTGTTTTCAAGCAAAATTGCAACCTTTCAAAGTTTTACTTGGATTCTAAAATTAGTCTAACTGCCCCTGACCTTGAGCTTTGCTTTTTGATAAAATAGAACATAAGCAGCAACTTTAAGATGTCTGACACCAAAAAATCTCAGATTCACTCTGGAGGTTTCATCAGACAGTTCATCAAAGACATGGTTTGGGAGGTATGATTGGAGGGGAGTAAGGATGAGGTTATTGGACCAGGATTAGCCTCATTTACGTGTTCATTCATTCATTCGATAAATGCTTACTGCATTTCTACGCTGCACTGTGTCTCATGAGCCAAAATAAACACATTTACCTCCAGCCTACAGTCTAGAGACAAACATTAATGGATTGGTGATGCGATCCAATGCTAAATCACAACTGTGATGGAAGCTATTAGAAGAAAAGATAGAGGGTAACATGACAGGAAGATTGGACCTAGTGTGCGAGGTCAGGAAAGAGACCAATGGTCTGAAATCTGAAGGAAGGAAAAGCGTGCAAAAGTCTCCATGGCAGAAGCGAGCACACAGAGCAGAGAGAAGGAAGGAAGGGCAGTGTGGCTCAGCAGGGAGACCAAGGCCAGCCAGGCAACCTGGGCTGGTGGGAGGTGCTAACTGTGGCACTTACCATGCAACAGCTTGGGGATTTCTCCATTTGAGACAGGGGAGGGGCCCATGAAGATTTCTAAAACCAAGGACCAGTCAGTAATTGGCAATTTGCATAGATGCCTGGGGTGGCTTAAACAGATTTTTAGTTATCTTGAGGGCTGATTGTTTTATGTCTATCTGGCCAAACAACACTGGGTGTTTTGGGTTTTCTGGACAGTCTGTGGTCTGTATGATGTGTCTGCTCAATGATAGGCTCTAAGATAATTCTGTGTGAGTTTGCAGAGGTCAGTGTGGTGAAGTGGAAAGGAGGAAAGGAGTCCCCTCATCTCTGCATACTCCTGGGAATGGGGGGCGAGGGCATGTCCCACTCCCTGATACTGAGATAAAACCTTGGCCCTGGGATGTTCCACACCCACCTTTACCCTCCCCCCCACCCCCGCCATCAGGGAGAACTTGAGGACAGGCTTATGTCTCATTCATACTGTGTGCCAGCGACTAGCACTGCCAGGACCACGTGCTCCATAAATATGTAGGGAACAGTTGAAAGGATCACCTCTACAGGCACCTTCCCATCTGTACAGAGGAGAAAAAGAGCAAACGAGAAAGGAATTGGGGAGGGAAGCCAACACGGTGCCCTAAACTGACACACTATGCTGTCCCACTGCAGCAAAGACCTAAAAAACTAAGTAAAACAGATATAATCATCAATCCTGGAATCCTAAGCATCTAATGAAAGGATAAAGATCAAACTAGATCAAACATCAAATGGAAGAAAAAACTGTTGGAAAACAGAGAACGAGGAAACATACAGAGTGGTGGTCCCCTGCCAACTAACATAGTGCAGTGACCCTGGACAGGGAGTATGGGAAGGCACCTTCATGGACATCCCAACGGGAGACAGAGCACCCAGTAACCAGAGAAACATGCTTTCCCACTCCTCACCTTTCTGCCCCATATACCACCTGACCCCCCTTCTCACCGGCCCCCAGGTTCACCCTGCCCCCATCCACCAGCTACCCTTTTATTTTTCCTTTCTCTCTTTTATTTTCTTTCTACCCCCCACCTAGCCTCACATACCACCTCCCCCTTCTTGCCAGCACCCATCATACTGCTGTAGCTAGAATGCCCCCAGTACTCAAGCCCACTGCCACACCAGGCCTGCACCACTCCTCTCCTCCTGCCAACCAACCAGCTACTGAATGGACAGACGTGAGCCTGTACCACACCCCTTCCAACACCCCTTCCCATCTGGCAAGGGTCTGTGAACATTCCCGCACTGCTGAACCAACATCAGGAGGCAGACAGCACCCACACAGTCCACTCTCAGTCACCTCACCAAACCAGTGTACAACTAAGTGGGTTCACCCTGCTGCTGCTGCCCTACCCACCTGGACAAAGTGGTGAGAACTATCATGCCCACAGATGAGCAAGCAGCAAAGCATGCCTGGCCTACATGCTCTGAGATATCAAAACAAAACAAAAAAGCAGAACAAAACAGAAGAATGCCAATAAATAAAGAAAATAATATCTTAATGTCTCAGAGAGAGCAGACAATATCAAAACATATAAAAAAGCAGCACAAGATGGCTCCAGCAAGTGATCAAAACAAAGAAAGCCCTCTGGTAGAAGAAAGGGCAGTGGAACTACCTTATATGGAATTCAAAAGGCTAATATTTAGGGCTCACCAAGAGATTAGGAAAAAGGTAAAAAAAAAAAAACAACACAGATAAAACCAAGGAAAAAATAGACAAAGCCATGGAAAACACAGACAAAACTAACAAAAACATAGCCAAAATCAGGGAAAGCACAGAAAAAGCAATAGAGGAATTCGGGAAAATATACAAGAATAAAACATAAAAATAAATAAATAATTAGAAATCATACAAAAACAGGAACTAGAAATCCAAAAGATAAACAACAAAGTTTCAGAAACGGACAACTCAATAGAAGGTTTTAGGAGCAAATTTGAAACAACAGAAGACAGAATTATCAAGATTGAAGACAAATGCATGGACACCACTTTTTTGAGGAAAAATCAGAGAAAAGAATGAATAAAACTTAAGAATTAAGTGGGACACAACTAAGAGCAAAAATTTGCCTGTGATCAGAGTTCCAGAACAGGGGGAGAAAATGGAAAACACAGAGAAGATTGCTCAAGATTTGCTGGCAGAAAACTTCCCAAATATGAAAGATGAAAAGCTGACCATCCAAGAAGCTCAGTGAACCATATATGTGATAGACCCCAAAAGAAAGTCACCAAAACATATCATAATCACACTTGCCATAACCAAAGACACAAAGAATCCTGACAGCAGCTCAAGAAAAATGAAAAATCACTTACAAAGGGAAAACAAGAAAACTAAGCTCTGATTACTTGGCAGAAACTGCACAGGCAAGAAGGCAATGGGATGACATATACAAAATCTTTAAAGGAAAAAAACTGCCAACCAAGAATGATATATCCTGCAAAACTCTCTCTCAATATGATGATGAAATTAAGACATTTCCAGATTAACAGAAATTAAGGGAATTTGTAAAAACCAAACTTACAAGAAATATTAATGGGAGTCTTTCAATTAGAGACCAACCACATCGGACAACAACTGAAGTCTAGGACACAGGACAGCATCAGTCAGATACCAACCTAGGTAAAGAACTCTCAATAATAAAACAAAGCTAAATGACTTAAAACAGGGAGAAAGAGACATCAATTTGTAAATGATGACAATATCAAAACAATAAAAGAGGGAATAGATGGAGTAGGTATAGAACTTTCAAATGGAAAAGTAGTCAAGGCAATATCAACTAATAAAATACTGGTTCAAACTTAGGAAGATATGGGTAAATATCAAGGTAACCATGAAGAACGTTAACAAATCTTCAGAAGAAAAACACAGACTCAGTAATAATGAAAGAAAAGAAAAGAAAATCCCCAGACAAAAGGAACCCAGCACAGGAGAGTAAGAGGAACAAAGAAAACATCAACACCACACACACACACAAAAAGACAATATGACAATAAACTCAAACTTATTGATAATCACACCAAATGTAAGTGGCTTAAATGCACCTGTAAAGTGACAAAGAGTGGCAGAATGGATAAAAAACATGACCCATCAATATGCTGTCTACAAGAGATACACCTTAGACAAAAATATAGATAAATTAAAAATCAAAGAACGGAAAAAATACATCAAGCAAACAGTAATCAAAAAAGGGCAGGAATGGTAATACTAAGTGCAGATAAAATAGACTTTAAGGCAAAAATCAACCACAAAAGACAACAAAGGACATTATATGATGATTAAAGGGATAATCCACCAAAAAGACATACCTTAATAAATATCTACGCACCCAACAACAGGGTTCCAAAATACATTAGACAAACTCTAACAGCACTGAAAAGTGAAATAGACAGTTCCACAACAATAGTAGGAGACTTCAACACACCACTGTTGGTAAAAGACAGAACATCTAGAAAGAAACTCAACAAAGATACGGAGAATCTAACCAACTTTACCTCACGGACATACATAGAACACTTGACCCAACAGCAGCAAAGTGTACATTCTTTTCCAATGCGCGTGCAACATTCTCAAGAATAGACCATATTTTAGGCTACAAAGCAACCCTCAATAAAGTCCAAAACATCAATATAATACAAAGCGTTCTCGCTGATCACAATGCCACAAAAGTAGAAATTAATAACAGGAAGAAGGAAAAAAAATCAAATACATGGAAACTGAATAACACCTTGCTTAAAAACAGCTGTGTAACAGAAGAAATCAAAGAGGGAATCAAGAATTTTGTAGAATCAAATGATAATGAAAACACACCATATCAAAACCTTTGGGACACAGCAAAGACTGTGTTCAAAGGTCAATTTATACCAATAAACACACACATCAAAAAAGAATAGACTGAAATGAAAATGCTAATCCTACAACTTGAACGAATACAAAGAGAACAGCAGAAGAAGCCCACAGGCGCAAAAAGAAAGAAAGTAAAAATTATAGCAGAAATAAATGAATTAGAGAACAGAAAAACAATAGAAAGAATCAACAAGACCAAAAGTTCGTTCTTTGAAAAGATCAACAAAACTGACAAACCACTGGCCAAACTGACAAAAGAAAAACAGGACAGGAGCAAATAACACAAATACGAAATGTGATGAGGGACATTACAACAGACCCAACTGGAATAAAAAGGATCAGAACAGGATACTATGAAAAATTGTACCCCCACAGATTTGAGAGCCTAGAGGAAATGCACAAATTTCTAGAAACATACTACCTACCTAAACTAACACAAGCTGAGATAGAAAATCTGAACAGGCTCATACAAGAAAAGAGATTGAAGAGGTAATAAAAAACTCCCAACAAAAAAAGCCCTGGTCCAAACGGCTTCACTGGAGAATTCTACCAAACATTCAGAGAAGAGCTCACATTAGTACTAGTGAAACTATTTCAGAACATAGAAAACGAAGAAATACTCCTGAATTCATTCTATGAAGCCAGCATAACCCTGATACCAAAACCAGGCAACGACACCACAAAAAAAAAAAAAAAAAAAAAGGAAAATTACAGACCAATATTTCTCATGAATATAGATGCAAAAATTCTAGCCAGTAGAACTCAGCATCGCACTAAAAAAGCAATACACCCCAACCAAGTGGGATTCATACCAGGTATGGAAGGAGGGTTCAACATTAGAAAATCAATCAGTGTAATCCATCACATAAATAGAACAAAAGAAAAGAATCACATGATCATCTTAATTGACATAGAAAAGGCATTTGATAAAGTCCAACACCCATTCCTAGTAAAAACTCTCAATAAACACGAATAGAAGAGAAATTCTTCAGCATAATGAAAAAGGGGCCCTGTACATCATCTCAACGGAGAGGCTGAAAGCCTTGCCTCTGAGAATTAGAACCAGACTAGGATGCCTTTATCACCACTCCTATTTAACATTGTGCTGGAACTCCTAGCTAGAACAATAAGGCAAGAAAATAAATAAATAAAACGCAGCCAAACTGGAAAGAAAGGAGCTAAACTATCACTATTCACAGATGATATGATATTATACACAGAGAACCCCAAAGATTCCACACAAAAACTACTGGAACTAATAGATTCAGCAGAGGAACAGGATAGAATATGAACATAAAAAAATCAGTTGGATTCCTATACACCAATAAAGAGAATGATGAAAAGGAAGTCAGGAAATACCATTTATGCTAGCATCTAAAAAGATAAAATATTCCGGAATAAATCTAACCAGGTACATAAAAGACCTACACAAAGAAAACTACAAAACATTATTGCAAGAAACCAAAGGAGGCCTACATAAATGGAAAAACATACCACGCTCATGGATAGGAAAACTCAACATTGTGAAAATTTCAATTCTACCCCAAAAGATCTACAGATATAACCCAATCCCAATCCAAATACCAATAGCATTCTTTAATGAAATGGAAAAACTATAAACCAACTCTACACGGGAAAGAAAAAGGCCCTAGGTAAGCAAAGCATTACTGAAGAAACAGAACAATGTAGGAGGCCTCACACTACCTGATGACAGAACCTATACAGCCATGGTAGTCAAAACAGCCTGGTACTGGTACAACAACAGACACATAGACCAATGGAACAGAACTGAGACCCAGATGAAAATCTATCCACCCATGATCAGCTGTTTTTTGACAAAGGACCAAAGCCCATTAAATGGGGAAAACACAGTCTTTTTAACAAATGGTAGTGGCAAAATTAGATGGCCATCTGTAAAAAAAAAAAAAATAAAACAGGACCCAAACCTCATACCATACACATAAGCCAATTGAAAAATAGGCCAAAGACCTAAGTATAAAATCTAAAACAATAAAATCATGGAAGAAAAAATATGGAAATGCTAGGGGCCCTAATACACAACATAAATTGAATACAAACCGTAACTAACAATGACAAACATCAGAAGGTAAACTAGATAACTGGGGACTTCTAAAAATTAAACACTTATGCTCATAAAGACTTCACCAAAAGAGTAAAAAGAGAACCTACAAACTGGGAAAAAAAAAAATTTGGCTACGACATATTCAACAATGGTTTAATCTCTAAAATCTATAAAATATTTCAATACCTCAACAACAAAAAGACAAATAAGCCAATTAAAAAATGGGCTAAGGATATGAACAGAGACGTCACCAAAGAAGATATTCAGGCAGCTAACGAACACATGAGGAAATGCAATTGTTAGCCACTAGAGAAATGCAAATCAAAACTACAATGAGATACTATCTCACTTTAACATTAAAACAGAAACTAACAAATATTGGTAAGGTTTCAGGGACATTGGAACTCTTATGTACTGCTGGTGGAAATGTAAAAAGGTACAGCCCCTATGTAAACAATATGGTGCCTCATTAAAAAGTGAGAAATATCAATACTATATGATCCAGCAACCTCACTCCTAGGAATATATACTAGAGAAATAAGAACCATCACACGAATAGACATATGTACACCCATGTTCATTGCAGCATTATTCACAACAGCAAAAAAACCCCTAAATGCCCATCAACAGAAGAATGGATGAACAAACTATGGTACATACATACAATGGAGTACTACACAAAACTAAAGAACAATGATGAATCCGGGAAACATCTTACAACATGCATGAATCTGGAGGGCATTATGTGGCCTGAAATAAATCAATCACCAAATGAGACCACGATTATAAAAACCTAAGAAAAGGTTCACACACAGGAAAAGAAAAAAAAACTTTGATGGTTACAAAGGAGGGGAGGGGTGGGAAGGTGAAATCACTAACTAGGTAGTACATAAGTGTTAACTTTTGTAAAGGGAAAGACAACACGCAATATAGGGGGAAGGCAGCACGACCTGACCAAGGCAAAGTCATAAAAGCTTCCGAGACTTATCCAAATACCTTGAAGGACCAAGTTACTGGGGCTAATGGCTGAGGACTATGGTCTCTGGTGACGTCTAGGTCAACTGCTGAAACAGGTCATAAAGAAAATGTTCTATATCCACCTTTGATGAGTAGCCTCTGGGGTCTTAAAAACTTGCAAGCAGCCATCTAAGATACATGTATTGTTCCCATTCTGTCTGGAGCAAAGGGATTGAAGAAAACCAAAGATACTAGGAAGATATTAGTACAAAGGAATAACGGACCACAGCCTACACAATGCTGAGCCTAGAAGAACTAGATGGTGCCCTGCTACCACCACCAGCTTCTCTGACAGAGAACACAATACAGGGTCCCGGATAGAGAGGGAGAAAAAAGTAGAATAAAATTCAAGTTCACAAAAAAATGCCAGACTTTCTGGTCTGACAGAGACTGGAGGAGCCTCCAAGAATATGGTGCCTGGACACCCTGCTAACTAAGAACTGAAGCCACTCCTGAAGTCCATCTTTCAGCCAAAGATTAGATAGGCCTATAAAACAAGCAATAACACTCCTGGGGAACATGCTTCTTGGTTCAATCAAGTATACGAGACCAAATGGGCAACACTGCCCAAAAGCAAAGACGACAAGGCAGAAAGGGACAGGAAAACTAGAGAGATGGACACAGGGAACCTGGGGTGTAAAGGGAAAAGGGGAGAGTGCTGACATAATGCAGGGATTGCAATCAATGTTACAAAGCAATTGGTGTATAAATTTTTGAATGAGAAACTAATTTTTCCTGTAATCTTTCACTTAAACCAGGAAAAAAAAAAACTTGGCCCTTTCAGGAAGAATTTGCAAGGCCATTTAAATGGGGGAAAAGACAGTCTTTTTAACAAATGGTGCTGGCAAAACTGGATGTACATCTGTAAAAAAAATGAAACAGGACCCATACCTCACACCATACACAGAAACTAACTCAAAATGGATTAAAGATGTAAATATAAAGCCTAAAACTATAAAGATCATGGAAGAAAAAATAGGGACAATACTAGGGGCTCTAATATACTGCATAAATAGAACACAAACCATAACTAACAATGCACGAGCACCGGAAGATATGCTAAATAACTGAGAATTCCTAAAAATTAAACACTCAGGCTCATCAAAAGACTTCACTGAAAGAGTAAAAAGAGAACCTATAGACCAAAAAATACATCTGACAAGGGTATAATCTCTAAAATCTACAAGATACTGCAACACCTCAACAACAATAAGACAGATAATCCAATTAAAAAATGGGCAAAGGATATGAACAGACACTACACCAAAGAAGACATTCAGGCAGATAGTAGACACATGAGGAAATGCTCACGATCATTAGCCATTAGAAAAATGCAAATCAAAACTACAACGAGATACCGTCTCACCCCAACATTACTGGCACGAATCAAAAAAACAAACAAAAAACAGAAACTAACAAATGTTGGAGAGGTGCAGGGAGATTGGAACCTTTATGCACTGCTGGAGGGAATGTAAAATGCTACAGCCCCAATAGAAAACAGTGTGGTGCATCCTTTAAAAACTAGAAATGGAAATACCATATGATCCAGCAATCCCACTCCTAGGAATATATCCTAGAAAAATAAGAACCATCACGTGAATAGACATATGCATACCCATGTTCATTGCAGCATTATTCACAATAGCAAAAAAGATGAAAACAATCTAAGTGCCCTGTCTTAGTCATCTGGTGCTGCTTATAACAGAAATACCACAAGTAGATGACTTTAACAAAGAGAAGTTTATTCTCTCAGAGTCCGGTAGGCTAGAAGTCTGAATTCAGGGTGTCAGCTCCAGGCTTTCTCTCTCTGTCGGCCTTCTTGTCAGTCTTCCCCCAGACTAGGAGCTTCTCCATGAAGGGACCCCAGGTCCAAAGGACGCGCTTTCTTCCTGGCATTGCTTCCTTGGTGGTGTGAGGTCCCCAACTCTCTGCTTGTTTCCCTTTCCTTTTATCTCTTATAAGATAAATGGTGGCGCAGGCCATACCTCAGGGAAACTCCCTTTACATTGGATCAGTGATGTGACCTTTGTAAGGGTATTACAATCCCACTCTAATCGTCTTTAACATAAAATTACAATCACAAAATAGAGAATAACCACACAATACTGGGAATCATGGCCCAGGCAAATTGATACACACATTTTTGGGGGGACATAATTCAGTCCATGACATTCCACACTTTGGTCCCCCCAAAAAATCACATCCTTGCAACATGCAAAACATATTCATTCCATTATATCATAGCAAAAGTCTTAACTCCAAGTCCAAAAGCCAAAAATTCCTCTTCATCTGCGAAATCTAGAATACAAGTTATCTGTTTCCAAAGGTACGATGGCAGAACAAGCACAAGCTAGACATTTCTATTACAAATGGGAGAAATTGGAAGGAAAGAAGGCATAACAGGCACCAAGCAAGTCAGCAGAACACGTTAAATTAGCCCTCAAGGCTTGAAAATAATCCTCTTTTCTCTGAGACCATTTACACCATGGCCCTGCCCTCCAGACTCCAGGTATTGGCGACACTCTCCAGATTATGAGTGAAGGCCCCTCGGCCCCGGGCTTCATGTCCGCCTTCCAGACCCACTGGGACAGCAGCTCAGCTCCCTTGGCTTTAGGGCCCATTCTCCTAGTCCATCTGAGTGGCAAGTCCACCCTTAGAAACACCAGAGGCTGTGGCTCTATCCTTTGAAACCCCAGAGGTCCTGGCCATACCTTTTGAGACTGAGGCAGCTGGGCTGCTGGTGTTCCTTGTCTCTTCAGCTTCTGCTTTCTGGTTTCTTGGCCTCTTGGCTCCTTGGGCTTCATGCCCTCATCTGCACCGCTGTGGCAAGTGTTTCAAAGCTCAATAGCTCCACTTATAAGTACCTGGAGGAACCCCACTCCTCCAGGAAGCCTCCTGCACACAGGCACTCAGCTCTCTCGCTCTGTGGGTTGGCTCCAGCGCTGTCTTGTACTGGTCTCCTGGTTCTGCTGTCGCTGTTGGCCCTCTGCTGCTGCCAGTTCTCTCTCTGCTGCTGCCTGTTTTCTACCATTGCCAGGTCTGCTGCTTCTCGCCATCTATGTCATCTCCAGTGTAACAGCTCTTCTCATTTCCTTCTGAGTCCTCTATCCATTCGCAGTTTCAAAACCATTACCACATTTTAGGTATCTGTTAGAGTAGCATTCCGCTCTCTTGGTACCAAATTCTGTCTTAGTCATCTAGTGCTGCTATAACAGAAATACCACAAGCGGATGGCTTTGACAAAGAGAAATTTATTCTCTCATAGTCCAGTAAGCTAGAAGTCCGAATTCAGGGCATCAGCTCCAGGGGCAGGCTTTCTCTCTCTGTTGGCCTTCTCATCAACCTGCCCAGTCCATGACATGCCTGTCAAGAGAGAAATGGATAAAAAAAATTATGGGACATACACATGATGGAATACTATGCAATGATAAAGAACCATGATTAATCCAGGAAACATCTTACAACATGGATATATCTGTAGGGCATTATACTGCATAAAACAATAACAAAAGAACAAATATTGTATGAGACCACCATTATAAAAACCCAAAGAAAGGTTTACACACGGAAAGAAAATAATCTTTGATGGTTACAAGGGAAGGGAGTAGTGGGGAGAGGAAATCACTAACTAGACAGTAGATAAGTATTAAGTTTGGTGAAGGTAAGGACAGTGCACAATATAGGGGAAGTCAGCACAACCTGACCAAGGCAAAGTCGTAGAAGCTTCCTAGATACATCCAAACACCCAGAGGGACTGAATTAATGATGCTGAGGGCTGGGGACCCTGGTTGCAGGGTCATCTAGGTCAATTGGCATAACAAAGTTCATAAAGAAAATGTTCTACATCCATCTTTGGTGAGTAGCCTCTGGGGACTTAAAAGCTTGTGAGCATCTAAGTTACATCTACTGATCCCATCCCATCCTGAGCAAAGGAGAATGAACAAAACCAAGGACACAAGGGAAATATTAGTCCAAAGGAATAATGGGCCACATGTACCACAGCCCCCATCAGCCCGAGCCTAGAACTAGATGGTGCCCAGCTACCACTACCAATTGCTCTGACAGGGATTACAAAATGTAGAACAAAATTCAAATTCACACACACAAAAAGAATAGATTTACTGGTCTGACAGAGACTGGGATAACCCCGGAGATTATGGCCCCTGGATACCCTTCGAACTCAGAACTGAAGCCACTCCCAAAATTCACCCTTCAGCCAAAGATTAAAAAAAGATTAGGCGGGTCTATAAGACAAACAACAGCACACGTGAGGAATGTGCTTCTTAGTTAAACCATGTATACAAGACCAAAAGGACAACACTTGCCCAAAAACAATGACGAGAAGGCAGGAAGGGACAGGAAAAATTGACTGATGGAAACATGGAATTGGGTTGTAGAAGGTGAGAGTGTTGACACATTGCGGGGATTGCAACGAATGTCACAAAACAATTAAAAAAAAAAAAGGACGTTCAGTCGGCTAACAGACACATGAGGAAATGGTTGTGATCATTAGCCGTTAGAGAAATGCAAATCAAAACTAAAACGACATACCATGTTTTAATTATCTAGTACTGCTCTAACAGAAATACCACAAGTGGATGGCTTTAACAAAGAGAAATTTATTCTCTCACAGTCTAGTAGGCTAGAAGTCCAAACTCAGGACACCAGCTCTAAGGGAAGGCTTTCTCTCTCTGTTGGTTCTGGAGGAAGGTCCTTGTCATTAATCTTGCCTTGGTCTAGGAGCTTCTCTGCACTGCTTTCTTGGTGGTATGAGGTCCTCCTTTCTCTCTGCTGGCTTCTCTCTTTTATATCTCAAAAGAGATTGGCTTAAGATACAATCTAATCTTGTAGATTTCACCAATATAACTGCCACTAATTCATCTCATTAACATAACAGTGATAGAATTTACAACACATAGGGAAATCACATCAGATGACAAAATGGACAATCACACGTGACTGGGAATCCCCTGGTCCAGCCATATTGATACACATATTTTTGGGGGACACAATTCAAATCACGATACCATCTCACCCCGACATTACTGGCACAAATTTAAAAAATCAGAAAATAACCAATGTTGGAGAGGCTGGGGGGAAATTGGAACTCTTGTGCACTGCTCTTGAAAATGTAAAATGCTATAACCCCTTTGGAAAACGATATGATGCCTCCTTAAAAAGCTAGAAATAGGAATACCTTATTATCCAGCAATTCCACTCCTAGGAATATACCCTAGAGAAATAAGAATTGTCACACAAATAGATATATGAATACCCACGTACACTGGATCATTATTCACAATAGCAAAAAGATGTAAACAACATAAGTGCCCATCAACAAAAAAATGGATAAACAAATTATGGTACATACACACAATGGAATGCTATGCAAAGATAGAGAACAGTGATGAATCTGTGAAACATCTCACAACATGGAAGAATCTGGAGTGCATTATGCTGAGTGAGATAAGTCAATCAGAAAAGGACAAATAACTGTATGAGACTACCATTATAAAAACTCAAGAAAACGTTTATACATAGAAAAAAAAATCTTTATGGTTATGAGCGAGAGGAGTCAGGAAGAGGAAATCACTAATTAGATAGTAGATGAGTGGTAACTTGGGCTCAGTGGTTAAGAGCTTGGCTGCTAGCCAAAAGGTCCTTGGAAACCCTATGAAGCAGTTCTACTCTATCCTATAGGGTTGCTATGAGTTGGAATCGACTCAAAAGCAGTGGTTGTGGTTTTTTGGTTTGGTTGGTGAAGGGAAAGACAGTGTACATTACAGGGAAAGTCAGCACAACGTGACTAAGGCAAAGTCATAGAAACTTCATAGATACATCCAAACACCCTGAGCAACCAAATCACTGGCCTGAGGGCTGTGGTATCATGGTATCAGGGAACATCTAGGTCAACTGGCATAACAGTTCATAAAGAAAATGTTCTACATTCTACTTTGGTGAGCTGCCTCTGAGGTCTGAAAAGCTTGTGAGCAGCCATCTGAGATACATCTACTGGTCCCATTCCATTTGGATCAAAGGAGAATGAAGAAAACCGAAGACACAAGGAAAATGTTAGTCCAAAGGATTAACAGACCACAGTACCACAGCCTCCACCATGGAGCCCAGAGCAACTAGATGATGGCTAGTTGTGGCTACCACCACTGACTCTTTTGACAGGGTCGCAGACAGAGCAGGAGAAAAATGCAGAACAAAATTCAAATTCACAAAAGAAGACCAGACATACTGGTCTGAAGGAGACTGGAGGGACACCCGAGACTATGGCCCCCAGACACACTGCTAACTCAGAACTGAAGTCACTTCTGAAGTTCGCCCTTCAGCCAGAGATTACACAATCGTATAAAACAGTAACACACATGAGGAATGTGCTTCTTAGCTCAGTCACGTAAATGAGACCAAATGGGCAACACCTACCCAAAAGCAAACACAGGAAGGCAGGAAGGGACAGGCAAATGGGACATGGAAATGGGGAACCCGGGGTGGAGAAGGGCAGGGTGTTGACACCTTGTGGGGATTGCAACCAATTTCACAAAATAATTTGTGTATAAATTGTTGAATTAGAAACTAATTTGCTCTGTAAACTTTCACCTAAAGCACACACACACACACACACAAAACCCCACAAGATCTAGAGGTATGTTGACTCCAGAAAGTACTTCATGAAGTCCCTTGTATCTGTTGGTTATTACATGACACTAATGTCCCTGTGGAGTCCCTGGGTGGTCCAATCGATTAATGTGCTCAGCTGCTAACCTGAAAAGTTGGCAGTTCGAGTCCACCTACAGGCAACTCAGAAGAAAGGCCTGGCTATCTGTCTGTGAAAAATCAGTCATTGAAAACCCTATGGAGCACAGTTCTACTCTGCCACACATGGGATCACCTTGCCTAAACATGTAAATTAACTTCATCTGGGAGAAAAATCTCAGCTACAGAGCCAAAGCCCATCTCTCTCCCAAATTCATGATCTAATGAATCATTGGAACGTGAAGTTGGCTCAATACATCCAATTTCCATCTCCATTGCTGAAAAGTGATTGGCATGCCTACTGTGCCAAGACTGAGTGATAGGAAATCACCTCCTGGTCAATGACAAAGTTACGCTTAGGTTTCAGGTGGCCACAAGATGGCAGTGTTTCTCCTAGTACTACATTCGCTCAGACTTGGAAGAGTTCCTACGTGGCGCAGATGGTTAAGAGCTGGGCTACTGACTGTAAAGCTTGGTGGCTCGAGTACACCCAGAGATGCCTCAGGAGGCAGGCCTGGTGACCTGCTCCTGAAAGGCCACAGCCTTGAAAGTCCTGTGGAGTGCAAAAGGTTGTTATCCCTATGGAAATATATTCCAGTCATTGTGTTTTCTGATTTTTTTTCCCCCCACCAGTGAAGCATAAAAAGCATGGGAGAGGGCAAAGACTGGATCTGCAGTCAGACAAATTCACGTTCAAATTCTAGCTCTGTTGTGAATAACTGTGTGACCTTGGATTTAGCATCTCTGAGTTTCTATTTTCTCATCTATAAAATGAAGACACACCTCACCTGACCTCCTCACTCAGTATACACTGATGAGGCACAGATAAGAAAGTATATCTGCAAGTGCAATCAATTAGAATGTACTATGACACTGGTTCTTAGCCTTTAATGTGCATGAGAATCACCTGAGGAAGTGATTAAAATGCATATTCCCAGGCCCTGCTCCCAGAGATGATACAACAGGTCCAGCTCTGTGTCTGAGAATCTGCATTTTACCAAGTACCCTTGATAATTATGATGCCGATGGTCCTTGGACCCCAGTTGGAGAAGCTGTACAGTGCAAATATATACTAGCGGAAGGAGAGAAATCAAGGCACAGAAGTTATTCTTTGCTTCCATTAATTAAAAAACCAAGCCAGTTGCTGTGGAGTTGATTACGACTCACAATGGACCCATGTGTTTCAGAGTAGAACTGTGCTCCACAGGATTTTCAATGGCTCTGCTATTTCAGAAATAGATTGCCAGGACTTTCTTCCAAGATGCCTCTGGGTGGATTCAAACTGCCAACCTTTGAGTTAGTAGCCACTTAATTTTTAATTAAAGTTTTTCAAAATCTCCACTAGTCTTAGATTAATTAATTGAGGATAGAAACCTGCGTTTGATTCATCCTCTTAGGTTCGGAAATGCTTGTTGGGTGATAGTCACACAACAATGGTGGACAGTCTGAGCATCCCTGGCAGCGTTTTCCCATCTATAGGTATATTTGGGTAACAGGACTTGGCAGACCCAATAAAATTGTCTTGGGCTATGCCTTTGGGCCCCCATGGACCCTACTTTGCTTCCAAATAAGTAATCTAGTGCTTCCTGGTGACAGCTGAATCGTGGGCTTCACCCTGCTGAAACAGGCAGTTGTGCAGAAAGTTCAGCAATAAAGTTTTATGAACCTCCTGGGGTTCTTTCTTCGTCATCCCCTAAGCCCTTCCTAGATAGAACATATTCTGTTCTGAGCATTTTCTCCACCCCCACTGCCCCCTCTCCACTGGTTGACCTTTCCAGTGGTTGACCTATGCATCATACCTCACTCATCCTTTCACTGAGAAAGGGCTTTCTCAAGAAATTGTATTTTGGAAAGTCCCTTAACTCTAGAAACCCTCAAGTGAGGCTGTGAATTTTAATCACCACAGAGTCAAAAAGAAATGCATTGGCAGCTAGTTACTGTCCAAAAAAAGAATCGCAGGCTTTTCAGAATTTTTCAGCATCAGAAGATGACATGAGAAAAATGAAACATACGTAAAGCTCAGCCGACTTCTATTTCTTAAGGCCAGTTTGCTTTGGATAAAGATTCAGAATACGGATGGCATCACCAAGAGCTTTGACAGGTCATCTCATAGCCGCACCTGAGTTTTTTCTCCTTGCTGTCTAAAAGGTCCAATGTGCAAATAAGGAGACTTACTGTGCTAGTTTCCTGCTATTTGTCTGTGTGTTCATTTGTTTTTTGAGGCGGGTGCTGGAGGTAGGGTCTCAGGTGTGGAGAGGGCTGAGGTCCTCTTATTCTCCAGTTTATGGCACATTATCATCAGAAGTCCATGCAAGAATCCATCTTTGTTTTATTTTCACTAATGCGCTTAATTCTCAGATTCCACTTTCAATCTCATCTTGAGTCAGTAACCATTCTAACGTATTTAATGTGAGTCTTTTTGTTTGTATGTGGTCTTACAAAATAGTTATTGCTGTCTTGTGTATCTGCCTTTTTAATTTATATAAATGACACTGCGTTTGTTACATAGCTCATTATGTTTTTACTCAGGACCACGTTTTGAGGATCAATCCATACGTGTGTGTGTGCATATATATAAATGTATGTGTGTGTGTATACATGTTTATACATACATACATATATGTGTATATATATATATGTAAACCCTGGTGGCGTAGTGGTTAAGTGCTACAACTGCTAACCAAAATGTTGGCAGGTGGAATCCACTAGGTGCTCCTTGGAAACTCTAAGGGGCAGTTCTACTCTGTCCTATAGGGCCACTATGAGTCAGAACAGACTCGATGGCAGTGGGTTTTTTACATATGCATACACAGAACACCTGGCAGAAAGTTGGTGTTAAATAAATATATGTTGACAAAAGGATCAACTTTTGCTTCTCATACCCACAAAGTACTTGGGTCTTTTTCAAAACTAATCTACCTTTTGAACTCCAGGATAGATACAATTATTATTAACAATAATAATAATTACTTCATATATATGTTACCTCTTTTTATTTTCACAAGAACATTCTGAGGTAAGTATTATTACCTCCATTTTAAAGATGAAGAAAATGAGGCTCAGAGAAGATAAGTCCTTATACGAATACAGACAGCGTTCTACTGAGAACTCAAACTGGGTCTTTATACTCCAGGGAGATTTCTAAGATAATAAGAGGTGCCATTAGGAATCTCTCTGGAGTATAAAAAAAAAAAAAAAAAAGAACCCAGCAAATCTCAATCATGCCCTCACTGGGACCTTAATGAACCTTCATTGAACACCAACAAGGGTTTGCCATGAGATCTAGAGTTAGATGAAGTGGTTCCTGACCCTCAGAGAATGGTCTCAATTCACAATAAAGATGACTAGACAGGTTCAATTTGGTCAGACATTTTTAAATGCCTCTTGCTTTTCATAAACTGTGTGTGTGTGTGAATTCCCTATTCTATTTCAGATTTACAAAATGCAATGGTGCCTAACAAGAACTCAAGACGCGTTGTTTGTTTCCATGTGGTTCTTTTAAGACTGCTCTTTATAAAATTATTGAGATAGCAGCTAAGTGGCTTTAGAAACACACACGCATCCATACAAAAACACATAGACCTTTAATATTACATTTTGTTACCTCAACAAATATTTATTGAATATTTATCAAACTATATTCTTGCACTCAGCCAAGTGCTAGGAATGCAACAACGAATAAGAATGAACACTGTTGATTCATACCATCTTGAATTTATTGCATTTATCTCATGATAGAGGTATATAGGAGAAAAAAATCTAGAGTAATGAATTAAATTATTTCTACTATAATGAGATGTATCAAGGAGCCCCAGTGGTACAGCAGTTAAGTGCTCAGATGCTAACTGAAAGATTAGTGGTTCGAACTCACCCAGCAGCTCCATGGGAGAAAGGTCTGGTGATCTGTTCCTGTCAAGATTACAGCCTACAGGAGGCGGAGCCAAGATGGCAGAATAGACAGACACTTCCAGTGAGCACTCTTTACAACAAGGACCTGAAAAAACAAGTGAAAGGAGTATATTTGTGACAAGCTGGGAGCCCCGAGCATCAAAGGCAAGCTTAGACAATGAACTGAGGGGCAGGGGGAGGAAGAAGCCATTCAGAAGTGGAGAGGAGTTACCGGACCTGAATCGAGGGGAGCACTCAGGCACCATTCCTGAGAGGTGGTGGCAGCGGCAGTGACAGGCTGGTGCTAGCGTTCAGCCAGTTTCCTCAGGGAGAAGCAGCCAGCCACACAGCCTACTCACACCTCCGGAAGCTGAGAAGAACGTCACTCTCGGCAAAAGCTAAGTACTTGCGTGTATTTTACCGTCCCCCCCCCCCCCGCCCCGCTCCCACCCCAAGCCAGCTTCAGTGGCTGAATCCCTGGGCCTGAGATAGACCCTGGTGAGCACCTAGAGCCATCCTCCTGGCCTTGGGGAAGGAAAAAATTTGCAATTGGGGGGAAAAGATAATTTGCTAGCTCCACTAACCAGGGGAACTCAGGACAGAAGCAGCTCCTGTCCAGGCATAAAATATCTGTGGACCTTGAGCACCTTTCCCTTCTGCGTGGACCTGTGTGGGCCTATTTTGGGAGAATAGGCCCTTGCGGGCAAACTCCAACCATTTCAGCTGTATGGTGGAGATGTGGGTGTTCGACATTTGACATTGCTTTGCCTGTTAAGCAAGGTCCTCACCTACCCACATCAGGGACCTAAGGACTGGTAGCTCTACTCAGGTCACCCAGCCACCCGCAACAGGGGTCCAAAGATAACTGCTACCTCCCAGTAATTACAAACAAAAACTTTGGGTGTCCATGGTCCTTCTGCAGAACCCACCCACCAGCATGCTGTAGGCAACAGAGACATGTTTTCCTCAGAGACACTTGGGGGTTGGTTCTCAGCCCCCTGCCTTGTTCAGAGCGTGACCCCCTGCTGCAATCAGATACCAGTATATATGCCAATCACCCCTGCCCCCAAGACTGTAGGACAGAGCCTGTGCCACACACTTGATGATCAGCTACCTGGAAACCTGAGCTGAATTCATACAAGAAAACTGAATGAACACCTAGACTGATATACCTGAAAACAGCTCTAGCCAGCTGGGGACAGGACACCAGAGCTCCAAAGGTGAAAAGAATCAAGCTAGCTCACTCAAGAAACCCATAGGGGTATCCCAAAATAAAACAAAGCAAGCAGCTATGACACAGTAAGCAAGCATAAATACAGTTAATACAGTAACTTACAGATGGCTTGGAGAAAACAGTCAATATCAAGTCACATAAAGAAAAAGACCATGATCACCTCAACAGGCTCTCAAAACAAAGAACCAGGGATCTTCTAGATGAAAGTGCATTCCTGGAATTACCAGATGCAGAATACAAAAGCTTAATATACAAAACCCTTCAAGACATCAGGAAGGAAATGAGGCAATATGCAGAACAAGCCAAGGAACACTCAGATAAAGCAACTGGAGAAATTATAATGATTATTCAGGAACATAATGAAAAGTTTAATAAGATGGAAAAATCCATACACTGGCAGCAATCAGAAATTCAAAAGATTAACAGTAAAATTACAGAATTAGACAACTCAATAGAAAGTCAGAGGAGCAGAATTGAGCAAGTAGAAGCTAGAATTTCTGAATTCGAAGATAAGTCACGTGGCACTAATATATTTCAAGAACAATCAGATAAAAGAATTAAAAAAATGAAGAAACCTATCTATTAAGAGAAATAACCTATGAGTGATTGGAGTACCAGAACAGGGAGGGATAACAGAAAATACAGAGAAAATTGTTGAAGATTTGTTGGCAGAAAACTTCCCTGATATTGTGAAAGATGAGAAGATATCTATCCAAGATGCTCATCAAACTCCACATAAGGTAGATCTTAAAAGAAAGTCACCAAGACATATTGTAATCAAACTTACCAAAACCAAAGATAAAGAGAGAATTATAAGAGCAGCAAGGGATAAATGAAAAGTCACCTGCAAAGGAGAGCCAATAAGAATAAGCTCGGACTACTCGCCAGAAACCATGCAGGCAAGAAGGCAATGGGATGACATATTTAAAAAATTGAAGGAAAAAAATTGCCTGCCAATAATCATATATCCATCAAAACTGTCTCTTAAATATGAAGGTGAAATTAAGACATTTCCAGATAAACACAAGTTGAGGGAATTTGTTAAAACCAAACCAAAACTACAAGAAATACTAAAGGGAGTTCTCTGGTTAGAAAATCAATAATATCAGGTATCAACCCAAGACCAGAACACTGGGCAGAGCAACCAGAAGTCAACCCAGACAGGGAAATCCAAAAAAAAAAAACAAAGAAAGGTTTTTTTTTTTAAAAAAAAAAAGCTCAAAACAGGGTAAAGGTGATTTATTTTATAAAAGAAGACAACATTAAAATGATAAAGAGGGACTAAGAAATGTAATCATATACCTTCCACATGGAGAGGAAGATACGGTGATACAAAGATATAAAATTTAGGTATAAATTTAGAAAAATAGGGGTAAATAATAAGGTAACCACAAAGAAGACAAACTATCCTACTCATCAAAATAAAATACAAGGGGAAAATAGAGACTCAGCAGAAACAAAATCAACAACAAATATGAGGAAAGGACAATATATAAAGATAATCTACTCAGCACATAAAATAAAGTGGAAAAAAGAAACTGTCAACAACACACCAAAAAAGACATCAAAATGATAGCACTAAATTCATACCTATGCATAATTACGCTGAATGTAAATGGACTAAATGCACCAGTAAAGGGACAGACAGTGGCAGAATGGATTAAAAAACAAGATCTGTCTATATGCTGCCTACAAGAGACACACCTTAGACTTAGAGACACAAACAAACTAAAACTCAAAGGATGGAAAAAAAATATATCAAGCAAACAACAATCAAAAAAGAGCAGGAGTGACAATATTAATTTCTGACAAAATAGACTTTAAAGTTAAATCCATCAGAAAGGATAAGGAAGGACACACTATAATGATTAAAGGGACAATACACCAAGATGATATAACTGTATTAAATATTTATGCACTCAATGACAGAGCTGCAAGATACATAAAACAAACTATCAGCATTGAAAAGTGAGATAGATGACTCCACAATAATAGTAGGAGACTTCAACACACCACTTTCGGTGAAGGACAGGACATCCAGAAAGAAGCTCAATAAAGACACGGAAGATCTAAATGCCACAATTAACCAACTTGACCTCATAGACGTATGTAGACACTCCACCCAACAGCAACCAAGTGTACTTTCTTTTCTAGTGCACATGGAACATTCTCTAGAATAAGCCACATATTAGGTCATAAAGCAAGCCTTAGCAGAATCCAAAACACTGAAATATTACAAAGCAACTTCTCTGACCATAAGGCCATAAAAGTGGAAATCAATAACTGGAAACTCAGGAAAAAGAAATCAAACACTTGGAAACTGAAGAACAGTCTGCTCAAAACAGACTAGATTCTAAAAGACATTAAGGGTGGAATATAGAAATTCAGAGAATCCAATGAGAATGAAAACACTCTCTATCAGAACCTTTGGGACACAGCAAAAGTGGTGCTCAGAGGGCAATTTATATATCAATAAAAGCATACATCCAAAAAGAAGAAAGGGCCAAAATCAAAGAATTATCCCTACAGCTTGAATAGATAGAAAGAGAGCAACAAAAGAAACCCACAGGCACCAGAAGAAAACAAATAATAAAAATTAGAGCTGAACTAAATGAAATAGAAAACAGAAGAACAATTGAAAGAATTAACAAGCCCAAAAGCTGACTTTTTGAAAAAATCGACAAAATTGATAAACCACTGGCCAAACTGACAAAAGAAAAACAGGAGAGAAGCAAATAACCCAAATAAGAAATGAGACGGGCGATATTACAACAGACCCAATTTAAATTAAAAGAATCATATCAGATTACTATGAAAAACTATACTCAAACAAATTTGAAAACCTAGAAGAAATGGATGAATTCCTAGAAACACACTACCTACCTAAACTAACACAAACAGAGGTAGAACAACTAAATAGACCAGAACAAAAGAAGAGATTGAAAAGGTAATCAAAAAATTCCCAACAAAAAAAAGCCCTGGTCCAGTCGGCTTCACTGCAGAGTTCTACCAAACTTTCAGAGAACAGTTAACAGCACTACTACTAAAGGTATTTCAGAGCATAGAAAAGGACAGAATACTACCAAACTCATTCTGTGAACCCACCATACCCCTGATACCAAAACCAGGTAAAGGCACCACAAGAAAAGAAAATTATAGACCTATATCCCTCATGAACGTAGATGCAAAAATCCTCAAGAAAATTCTAGCCAATAGAATTTAACAACATTTCAGAAAAAATAATTCACCATTACCAGGTGGGATTCATACCAGGTATGCAGGAATGGATCAATATAAAAACAATTAATGTAGTCTACCACATAAATAAAACAAAAGACAAGAATCATGTGGTTTTATCAATTGATGCAGAAAAGGCATTTGAGAAAGTTCAACACTCATTCATGATAAAAACTCTCAGCAAAATAGGAATAGAAGGAAAATTCCTCAACATAATAAAGGGCATTTATACAAAGCCAACAGCCAACATCACCCTAAATGAAGAGAGCCTGAAAGCATTCTCACTGAGATGGGGAACCAGACAAAGATGCCCTTTTACCACCGCTCTTATTCAACATTGTGTTGGAGGTCCTACGCAGAGCAATTAGGCTAGATAAAGAGATAAAGGGCATCCAGATTGGCAAGGAAGAAGTCAAAGTATCCCTATTTGCAGATGACATGATCTTATACACAGAAAACCCTAAGGAATCCTCCAGAAAACTACTGAAACTAATAGAAGAGTTAAGCAGACTATCAGGATACGAGATAAACATACAAAAATCAGTTGGATTCCTCTACACCAACAAAAAGAACATCGAAGAGGAAATCACCAAATCAATGCCATTTGCAGTAGCCCGCAAGAAGATAAAATACCTAGGAATAAATCTTACCAGAGATGTAAAAGACTTACACAAAGAAAACTACAGTACACTTCTGCAAGAAACCAAAGGAGACTTACATAAGTGGAAAAACATACCTTGCTCGTGGATAGGGAGACTTAACGTTATAAAAATGTCTATTCTACCAAAAGTGATCTATACAGTTAATGCAATTCTGATCCAAATCCCAATGACATTCTTTAATGAGATGGAGAAACAAATCACCAACTTCATATGGAAGGGAAAGAGGTCCCAGATAAATAGGCATTACTGAAAAAGAAGAACAAAGTGGGAGGCCTTACTTTACCTGATTTTAGAACTTATACAGCCACGTAGTCAAAACAGCCTGGTACTGGTACAACAAGAGATACATGGACCAATGGAACAGAATTGAGAATCCAGACATAAATCCATCCACATATGAGCAGTTGATATTTGACAAAGGCCCCAAAACAGTTAGATGGGAAAAAGACAGTCTTTTTAACAAATAGTGCTGACATAACTGGATATCCATCTGCAAAAAAATGAAAGAAGACCCATACCTCACTCCATGCACAAAAACTAACTCAAAATGGTTCAAAGACCTAAATATAAAATCTAAAATGATAAAGATCATGGAAGAAAATTAGGGACAACGTTAGGAACCCTAATATATGGCATAAACAGTATACGAAACATTATTAAGAATGCAGAAGAAAAACTAGATAAAACTGGGAGCTCCTCAAAATCAAACAGCTATGCTCATCCAAAGACTTCACCAAAAGAGTAAAAAGATTACCTACAGACTGGGAAAAAGTTTTTAGCTATGACATTTCTGATCAGCGCCTGATCTCTAAAATCTACATGATACTGCAAAAACTCAACTGCAAAAGACAAATAACGCAATTAAAAAATGGGCAAAAGATATGAATAGACACTTCACTAAAGAAGACATTCAGGTAGCTAACAGATATATGAGGAAATGTTCACGATCATAAGCCATTAGAGAAATGCAGATCAAAACTACAATGAGATTTCATCTCACTCCAACAAGGCTGGCATTAATCCAAAAAACACAAAATAATAAATGTTGGAGAGGCTGTGGAGAGATTGGAACACTTATACACTGCTGGTGGGAATGTAAAATGCTACGACCACTTTGGAAATCGATTTGGCGCTTCCTTAAAAAGCTAGAAGTAGAACTACCATACGATCTAGCAATCCCACTCCTTGGAATATATCCTAGAGAAATAAGAGCCTTTACATGAACAGATATATGCACACCCGTGTTCATTGCAGCACTGTTTACAATAGCTAAAACATGGAAGCAACCAAGGTGCCCATCAACGGATGAATGGATAAATAAATTATGGTATATTCACACGATGGAATACTACGCATCGATAAAGAACAGTGAGGAATCTGTGAAACATTTCATAACGTGGAGGAACCTGGAAGGCCTTATGCTGAGTGAAATTAGTCAGTTGCAAAAGGACAAATATTGTATAAGACCACTATTATAAGAACTTGAGAAATAGTTTAAACTGAGAAGAAAACATTCTTTTGTAATTAAGAGAGGGGGGAGGGAGGGAGGGTGGAAGAGGGGTATTCACTAATTAGGTAGTAGATAGGAACTACTTTAGGTGAAGGGAAAGACAGCACACAATACAGGCGAGGTCAGCACAACTGGACTAAACCAAAAGCAAAGAAGTTTCCTGAATAAACTGAATGCTTCGAAGGCCAGCATAGCAAGGGCAGGGGTCTGCGGACCATGGTTTCAGGGGACATCTAAGTCAACTGGCATAATAAAATCTATTAAGAAAACATTCTGCATCCCACTTTGAAGAGTGGCATTTGGGGTCTTAAACGCTAGCAAGCGGCCATCTAAGATGCATCAATTGGTCTCAACCCACCTGGATCAAAGGAGAAAGAAGAACACCAAGGACACAAGGTGATTACGAGCCCAAGAGACAGAAAGGGCCACGTGAATCAGAGACTACATCATCCTGAGACCAGAAGAACTAGATGGTGCCTGGCTACAACTGATGACTGCCCTGACAGGGAACACAACAGAGAATCCCTGAGGGAGCAGGAGAGCAGTGGTATGCAGACCCCAAATTCTCATAAGACCAGACTTAATGGTCTGACTGAGACTGGAAGGACCCCAGTGGTCATGGCCCTCAGACCTTCTGTTGGTCCAGGACAGGAACCATTCCCAAAGCCAACTCTTCAGACATGGATTGGACTGGACAATGGGTTGGAGAGGGATGCTGGTGAGGAGTGAGTTTCTTGGATCAGGTGGACATTTAAGACTATGTTAGCATCTCCTGCCTGGAGCGGAGATGAGAGGCTGGAAGGGGTTAGAAGCTGGTGAAATGGACACAAAAAGAGAGGGTGGAGGGAGACAACAGGCTGTCTCATTAAAAACCAACCAAAACGAAACCCAGTGCCATTGAGTCGATTCCAACTCACAGCTGTCTCATTAGAGGGAGAGTAATTGGGAGTGTGTAGGAAGGTGTATATGGATTTTTGTGTGAGAGACTGACTTGATTTGTAAGCTTTCACTTAAAGCACAATAAAAATTATAAAAAAAGAAAAACAAACAAAAAGCTATATTGCTCACATGTCAGTAGGTTAAATATGGACGGTTTCCAAGGATAGAAGTTTTCAAAGATACTTTAAGAGACTGAGGGTAAAATCCAGCTTCAGATGGGAATGTGTCAAAGAGTCGACCTGCAGTGGACTCATTGTTTATATACCAGATGTTTCTGTATATACATTTTCTCAAGTAGAAAGGAAGACTATCATTACCTCATTCAAAGCATTCTTCCCAGATTTCGCTGGCCCTACTTCAACCTGAATTATAGGTCTGTCTGCCTTAAACTCCTTCTCCACAAATTCCCAGGTTCCTCAGGGTAATGCTAAGAACTTCCCTGCCTCCTGGGTTCCACATTATGTTAGGTAAGGTAATGCTAGCTGCTGTAACCAATAAACCTTCACATTTCCGGTGCTTATCACACACACACAAAAAAAGATTACAGCCTACAAAACTCTATGAGGCAGTTCTACTCTGTCACATGGGGTCGCTATGAGTTGAAAATCGACTCAACATTACTTTAGAACAACAACAACTAAGAGGTATCAAAGAAAAGTAGAGGTGCTATGAACTGGTATAATGGGATAATGGGGAAACCTAATCTGGACTAGGGTAGGGTAGATGACCAGGAAAGGGCTTTCCGAGGAAATGACACTGCATGTGTATCCTTCCTATCTAAATGTACCCGTATATAGATATGAATGGATATATTCATGAAAACTTAAGGATAATTATCTCCAGTGACTGGAATTTTGTGGGAACATATACATGACAGAATTTATTTTTTAAAGGCATTATGAAGATAATGTATATAAGTTTTGTGGAAATTTCAGTTCAAGCATATTTGTAAAAATCCATAGCTGGGTTAAACTGCGCAGATTTTGCATCTTTGACTTAATAAGGAGCTGTACCATGTTCACAGAGAGACTTGAGAAATATCAGAGGTGTCATTTTTCTGAGGAATAGATTGAATCCACATGTGTCTGCTGGACCCTAATTGAAGCCATCACATGAGGCTACTTTTCCTGTAACACCAGGCAATTAGTCTCTTTTATGGAGCACATACACCATGGACTTCCAGAAGAATGAACAAATCGGTCTTAGAAGAAATACAACCAGAATGATCCTTGGAAGTGAGGATGACAAGTCTTCATCTACTTTGGATGCATCATCAAGAAAGATCAACCACTATAAAAGGACATCATGTTTGGTAAAGCAGAAGGTCAGCGAAAGTGAGAGAAACCCTCAATGAGACGGATTGACACGGTAGCCAAAACAAAGGACTCAAACATACCAAAGATCATGAAGATGGCACAGGACCAGGTAACATTTCATTCTGTTATCCATAAAGTTGCCATGAGCCAGTCGACTCTTGACAACTAACAGCAGCAGCAACAATGGAGCACACACTCAGGACAGAGCCCCTATACTGTGTATGGATACAAAATAAGACTTTGACGAGAGTTTCTACTACTTGAGAGCTTGCTATCTAGTGGAAAGGCAAGACAAGCACATAAAAACGCATTCTGAACCCACATAGGCAGCATTCTATTATTCCTTCACAGTAATCCAAATGACCACTTGTCTGTCACTTTGTCATACTGTGGTGGCTTAACCATTGCTATG
The DNA here is from genome assembly GCF_024166365.1 of Elephas maximus indicus. NCBI lineage: Eukaryota > Metazoa > Chordata > Mammalia > Proboscidea > Elephantidae > Elephas > Elephas maximus. Next base: position 39,890,508 of record NC_064834.1, read on the forward strand.
ATGCTGGAAGCTATGCCACTAGTATTTCAAATAGCAGCAGGGTTACTCACGGTGGACAGGTTTCAGTGGAGCTTCCAGATTAAGATAGACTAGGAAGAAGGCCCTGGCATCCAGCCTAAGACAGACTAAGAAGGACCTGGTGATCCACTTCCAAAAAAAAAAAATTGGCCAGCGAAAACCTTATGGATAGAGTGGAACACTGTCTGATACAGTGCTGGAAGATGAGTCCCTCAGGCTGGAAGGCACTCAAAATACGACTGGGAAGAACTGCCTCCTCAAAGTAGGGTTGACCTTAATGACACGGGTGAAGTAAGCTTTTCAGACTTTCTTTTGCTGATGTGGCACAACTGAAAATGAGTAGAAACAGCTGCAAACATACATTAGTAATCAGAATGTGGGATGTATGAAGTATGAATCAAGGAAAATAGGAAGTCATCAAAAATTAAATGGAACGCTTGAAGATTGATAGAGAAGGACATCGTCTTGGTAAAGTAGAGGGTCAGAGACAAAGAGGAAGACCCTTAATGAGATAGATTGACACAGTGGCTGCAACAATGGGCTCAAACATAGCAAAAGTTGCGAGAATGGCGTAGGACCAGGCAACGTTTCATTCGGTTGTACATGAGGTCACTAGAAGTCAGAGCTGACTCAATGGCACCTAAGAATACAACAGTAACGTAGAAAGTTAGGGCATCTTAACTGTGGTCATTTAACTTCTGCAGCAATGAGTACAGATGAGTCAGCTGGCAGGGATCATGGAGTATGTCCTGTACTGTCCTCCAGCCCCAGAGATTCTAGTGCAGAGGTGTAGCCCAGAGACATGAATTCCTAAGATGCTTCCCAAGTCATCAATTCCAGTGAGGACCTTTGAGAACTACCTAGAGGATGGTCTTCACAGAGGCCTTGAATCCTCTAAAATTGTATATTAATTTGGGCTTGCATGTAAATTTGTCTAGAAAACAGTCTGTTGATGAGCTTCTCTAAAATCCGTATTGAAAATGGGTTAAAAATCACCTCCTTGGAGAGTAAATATTGCTGTGCTCTTACCAAGAGCCAAGTCCTGAGCTGGCACTTTACATATATTGTTTTATTTCAACAACAGACTGTGAAATAAGTATTGATGTCCCTATTTTACAAATGATAAAACTGAGGGTCAGCGGAGCTAAATATCTCTACTATGTCCCCCCAGGTCCCTGGGTGGTACAAAAGATTTGCTTTTGACTACTAACCTAAAGGTTGTTGATTCAAACTCACCTGGTGGTATTGTGGAAGAGAGGCCTGGCAATCTGCTTCTGTAAAGATTACAACTAAGAAAAACTTACGGAGCTCAGTTCTACTCTATGACATATGGGGTCACCATAAGTCAGAAGCAACTTCATGGCAATGGGTTTGGGTTTTGGGGGGTTATTTTCCCCCAGGATTATATGGCTCAAAAGGTGAAACCAGAACCTGGACTCCAGTCTTTCTTCTTCCACCTCTTTATTGTGTGTGTTTTTAAGTTTTTGTTTTAATGTCTTTATTAAGATATAATTCACATACCGTAAAATTCAGCTGCTTAAAGTATACATTCAATGATTATTAGTATATTCACAGAACTATTTAACCAGTACCACAAAACAAGTTTGGAATATTTTCAGCACCCCAGAAAGAAATCTCATACTCCATTTCTCCTACCTCCAGCCCTAGGCAACCACTAATCTATTTTCTGCCTCTCTAGACTTACTTATTCTGGACATTTCACAGAAATGGAATCACACAGTATGTGGTCTCTTGTGACTGGCTTTTTTTCATTTAGCATAATGTTTCCAAGTTTCATTCATGTTGTAGCACATATCAGTACTTCATTTTTTAATTGCTGAATAATATTCCGTTCTATGCATAAACCATATTTTATTGATCCGTTCACCAGTTGATAGAAATTTGGGTTGCTTTCACTTTGGGTCTATAATGAATAATGCTGCTACAAACACTCATGTACAAGTTTTTGTGTGGACGCGTGCTTTAATTTCTCATGGGTATATACCTAGAGTAGAATTACTGGGCCATGTGGTAATTCTGGTGGTGTAGTGGTTAAGTGCTATGGCTGCTAACCAAAAGGTCAGCAGTTCAAATCCACCAGGCGCTCCTTGGAAACTCTATGGGGCATTTTTACTTTGCCCTATAGGGTCCCTACGAGTCAGAATCGACTTGACGGCAGTGGGTTTCGTTTGAGTTTTTTACGGTAACTCTATGTTTAACAGGAAACCCTGGTGGCGTAGAGGTTAAGTGCTACAGCTGCTAACCAAAGGGTCAGCAGTTTGAATCCGCCAGGCGCTCCTTGGAAACTCCATGGGGCAGCTCTACTCTGTCCTATAGGGTCGCCATGAGTCGGAATTGACTCGATGGCACTGGGTTGGGTTCTATGTTCAACTATTTAAGGACTTATTAAACTGTTCCGCAAAGTGGCTGCAGCATTTTACATACCCACTAGCAAAGAAATGATCTAATTTCTCCATATCTTCCTTAACACTTGTTACTGTCAGGTTTTTGATTACTAATTATTTTCACTATTGCCATCCTAGTGGGTGTAAAGTTTGCAGCTGGGGGAGTCAGTGTGTGTGTGTGTGTTTTTCTCCACACTGTCTTTTTCTGTCAAATTCTGTTTCCAATCAGATTGAAAAAGACAAGCAGTGTGTGGGGAATCGGAAAAGAAAAATGAATAAAGTGTCATTTGCAGTTGCAACCATGTGTCTCAAATGATTCCTTCTTGCTCTTCATCCTCTTCTTCTTATGATCAATCTTTATATGGATTTTCTGCTCAAAACACTGATTGGCAACATAGAAAATCAGATTTTAAATTACTTAACTGGCACATTGTTCCAATCTTTGAGTAAAATCGATGATTCAGGAAGATACACCATAATATCTTGTTGATTTACATAACTTTTGGTGTTGTTAGGTGCCATCAAGTCATTCCAACTCATAGCAACCCTACGTACAACAGAACAAAACAGTGTCCGGTCCTCCGCCACCCTCACAATCGTTGCTATGCTTGAGCCCTTTGTTGCAGCCACTTTGTCAATCCATCTCATTGAGGGCCTTCCTCTTTTCTGTTGATTCTCTACTTTACCAAGCATCATGTCCTTCTCTAGGGACTGGTCCCTCCTGATAACACGTGGCTGTAATTTTTATTTCAGTTCTGTTAAAATGAGAACTATTCCAAGGGCACTTCTGTCCTCTCACCCTTCCCTGACCTTTCCCTTTTCTGGCTTCCCTCCACCCTCATCTTCCCAATGTGGGATCAAAGTGATTTATTTTGGGGGAGTTTACCAATGTGGGGAGTTGTCAGAGATATAAATTTAGGGAAAGGGAAAGTCATCAAGTTATGGTGTATGGGTGTGTGTGCATGTGTGTGCACGTGTGTGCATGTATGTGTTCTGTTCTGAAATTTCCATGGAATCAAACACATGGTGAGCAAAATACAATTATACAAAGAGATGAAATACATAAAATAGTAAGGCAAGCAGTTATTTATATCTCTGAGTTCTCTCAAAGTAGGATAAGGAGAGTATTAGTTTATACCTAAAGTTATTGCTCAACAAGCAACAATTCAACCGCTTGTGCTGGTAGATTCTGGAGATAGGAAGGAAGATTGGTAGATGAGCATTAGCTATCATATCCACCTTCTCAGTCAGCCACCAAGCAACACTAGCAGATCCTCTTCAGAGGTAACAGTTTTGGGAGCAGGGGTAGAAAGGCAAGAATATTTGAAGCCAAATAATGCAATCAATTGGAAATATGTTTCAGTATCTAAGTACTTTCTTTGAGGGTATTCATTTCATTTATATATTCATTCATTCAGTCAAGAAATATTCATTACCAGTCACTCTGTGTCCCAGCCCCTCAAGAACGGGAATAATGTCTTTGTATTGCCTGCAGCTAGCATAAGTGTATTAGTTGTGTATTGCTGTGCTGGTGGCGCAGTGGTTAAAGCTATCGATTGCTAACTGAAAGGTCAGCAGTTTGAAACCACCAGCGGCTCTGCTGGAGAAAGATGTGGCAGTCTGCTTCCATAGAGATTTACAGCCTTGGAAACCTTACCGGTTCACTATGAGTTGGAATCGACTCGATAGCTCACTGTGCTAGACCCAAACTTAGCAGCTTAAACTAAGAAATATTTATTGCCTCACACCGTTTCTGATAGTCAGGGATCTGAGAGTGGCTTAACTGGATGGTTCTGGCACAGGGTCTCTCATGAGGTTGTAATCTAGCTGTTGACCAGAACTACAGTCTCATCAAAAGGCCCAGTTAAAGGAGGATCCATTTCTAAGCTAACTCGTATGGTTGTCAACAGGCCTCAGTTCCTCTCTGATTGCCAGTCTGTGGCTATTGGTCAGAGACTTCAGTCCCTCACCATGTGGACCTCTCCATAAGCTGCTGGAGTATCCGTATGATATGGCAACTGGTTTCCTCCAGAGTGAGTGACCCAGGAGAAAGAGTGAGAACCGCTAAGACAGAAGCTACTGTCTTTTTATAGCCTAACCTTTGGTGTAACATATCATCACTTTGCCATACGCTGTTGTTTACACAAGCCAAACCTGGTATAAGCTGAGGGGAACTACATGAGGGTGTGAATACCAGTTGGCAGCAATTATTAGGCACTATAATATTGACTATAAGCCTGAAGTGTTCAACTGCGGGGAAATTCTCTAGGATAAGGTATAGATCAGATAATCAGAGTTAACTATATTAAAAAGCGAAGTAGAATTTAGAAGGTCACTCAATATAAAGAAAGCAAATGGAAATGAACTGCTTTTAATAATCAAGATCATAAATGAAATATAGCATTTAATTACTTAAGATCATATTTCCCTGACTGCAATGATACCTGTCTTTTGAGATGACAATTCGTTTTGTAATCCCTTGATAATTATAGAAGCCAGGAATCATTACATGTATCTCTTGGGCTATCAGTTTAGTTTCCTGAGACATTAAATTTTAACATACAGGAAAAATTTTATAACAGACCTAAAAGAAGATGAAAATATGGAAGTTTGAGCCTCACAGAGAAAACAACTTTCAATTTTCTAATAGATCAGTGTGAATTAATAGAAAGACCTAAGTTTTCGAGCCAGGCAAATCTAGGCTCAAATCCTAGCTCCAACACTTAATAGCGGTGTGGCTTTGGCCAAAAACAGAACCTCTCTGAGCCTTATTTTCCTCACATGTAAAATGTGTATAGAGTAGTTATGAAGATTAGATCACATAGTATTAATCTACATCAATGACAGAAAAAAGAAGAATGGAGTATGCATGGGGCACAAATCTATCTCCTCAGGTTCCCCCAGCTCTACCTTTCAGCCCTCCAACTGTTTGCTCCACCTCAGTCACTACTATTCCCTACACTCTGCTTGTTGTTGTTGTTACTTGCTATCAAGTCGAGTCAGACTCATGATGACCCCATGTGTGCAGAGCAGAACTGTGCTTCCTAGAGTTTTCAGGCTGTAACCTTTTGGAAGCAGATCACCAGGCCTGTCTTCCATGGCCAACTCTGGGTGGGTTCAAACTGTCAACCTTTCAGCTAATAGTTGAGTACTGAACCATTTGCACCATGCCAGGACTCCTTAGTCCCTCATATTCTTGGGCCTGAGGCCACCCAGTAACTTGCTCTGAGAGTTTTGGGTCCCCTGCCTCATTTGATCAGCTGTACAACTGTTGTTTTTAGCTGCCATCGACTTGGCCCCTCAAGGTTATCCCTGACTCATGGTGAACCCTAACTTACAGGAACTCCATGTCTAATGGAACAAAATATTGCCTGGTCCTGATGGGTTGTGGGTCAGACCATTGTGCCCTACAGGGTTTTCACTTGCTAATTTTCAGAAATAGGTCACCAGGCCTTTCTTCCTAATCTGGCTTAGTCTGGAAGTTCTGCTGAAACCTATTCAGCATCATAGCAACACACAAGGCTCCAATGACAGATGGCTGGTGGTTGCACATGAAGCGTACTGGCTGAAAATCAACCCTGGGTCTGTCGTATAGAAGGCAAGAATTCTATCACTGAACCATCAATGCCCCTAGCTGCACACCTATCAACCCGGTGACTGGTTCTGACCACCATTTCTGGGGCTGGATGGAACACCACACAACAGGGTGTGATTTTTGGCTTCCCAAGTGATCAATGAAGGGATACACCCAGAAGTGCAAGGAAGTTATCTCCTTGTGGGGAAATTTTTGACCACTGAGAAACAAGAGTAGAAAGGGTTCTGGGCAGATAAATTCTCTCTCCTTCCTCTTTCCCTAAAACACAATTTTTCCTTGCCACCCAAATGGAGATGACCCAAGCAGAGAAGGCTGCCGAGCAATCTGGTATGTCTAAATTACCCTACTGAGCAATCTACTGGGTCTTGTCATCACTTGCCACAGAGTAGTAGACAGCCTCGTGTCAGATGGGTTTACATCCTTTCTTGCCAAGATCCTCAGACAGGCATTTTAGCAGAGCTCAGGTCTACACAGTACTGCCATCACTTCCCATCTAGGTCTAAAATTTTTTCTTGTGGATTTTGGGTAAGAAATTGCAAAGATCTATGACACTGCATTGATAAGCTAATAGAACACTCATGCCTTGAACACAAGCCCAGTATTCCTGGAAGTCTCTTTTACAGAAGATCAGGCCTTCTGGAAAGTTGGAAATAGTCATACAAGAGAAGAAATATCCCAATTGGTTGTTTCACCCTAAGGAAAAATTACTTAAGCTAGGAAATTTATGTCATTTTCTTCTTCACTTTTCACATCCTATCCATCACCAATGCTGGTCAATGTAACTTCTTAATATTTTTCCCAACCACTTCCCTGTTCTTTCTCTAGTTATCAACTTAGTTGAGGTTCCCGTCATCATTCCTCTTGACAGAATCCTCAGAACTGGTCTTCCAGCCTCATCCCACTCAAACCTGTTATCCTAACTGCTACCAGATCCAAAAAAAACCAAACTCATTGCTGCTGCATCAATTCCAACTCATAGTGACCTTATAAGACAGAGTGGAACTGCCCCATACAGTTTTCAAGGAACACCTGGTGGACTTCAACTGCCGAGCTTTTGGTTAGCAGCCATAGCTCTTAACCACTACACCACCAGCGTTTCAGCTACCGTATCAAAAAACCATATCAGCCTATCTAAAATACAAGGCAGATAGCTTTGTTCCCTTGCTCAAAGATGTTCAATGATCCTTCATAGCATTTGAGAGAAAGCCTTCAGGGTAAACTCATTCTATGAAGACACTCTCTCCCTACCCAAACTAGATTAATTACAAAACAGTATGGTAAATACAGCAGCCAAGAAATCAAACAACAGATTGTACTGGAAAAATCTGCTGCAAAAGATCTCTTTAAAGTTTTCAAAAGCAAAGATGCTACTTTGATGGCTAAGGTGTGCCTAACCCAAGCCATGGTCTTTCCAATCACCTCATATTTATGAAAAATCTGGACAATAAAAAAGGAAGACAGAAGAATTGATGCACTCAAAATGAGGCGTTGGAGGAAAATATTGAATATACCATGGACTGCCAGAAGAATGAATAATCCAGCCTTAGAAGAAATACTACAACAATGCCCCTTAGAAGCAAAGATGTTGAGACTTCAGCTCGCTTACTTTGGACACATCGTCAGGAAAGATTAATCACTAGAAAATGTCATCGCATTTGGTAAAGCTGAGGTTCATCAAAAATGAGGGAAACCCTCAATGACATGGATTGACACAACAGCCAGAACAATGGATTCAAACATACCAGTAATCATGAAGATGGTGCAGAACCAGTCAACGTTTTGTTCTGTTATCCATAAGGTCATCATGAGTCCAAGTCAACTCCACAGCAACGAACAACAACAACAGTGGGGTAGTTGGCAACATTTTAAGAAAGATATTGATGTCTGAACAATGTTTTCTTTCAACTAGTTTTAGAAAGTGTCCAACTCATTTACTGTTCTTTTTCTTATATAAAGATGTTTACTACAGTAGATCATGTTATTGTTCAAAATATTCCCTACTCCTACCTGTGAAAGGGTTTTGCACTAGCCTCTTATGACTTATCATGTGATCTGTGCTCCTCCTTAAGGGAGGATTATATTTTCCCACCTCATTGAATTGATTTTTTTTGGCCACATGACTTCTTTGTCTAAGGAAATGTGAGTAGAACTTACATGTACTACTTCTGAGTAGAAGCGTTAGGAGCCAGAATGTGGTTCCTCTGTTTTCTTTTTCCCTTTTACAATGGGATCCCAACTCACTGCTGTTGAGTCAATTCCAACTCATAGTGACCCTATAGGACTGAGTACAATTGCCCCATAGGGCTTCCAAGGCTGTAAATCTTTATTTATGGAAGCAGACTGCCACTCTTTCTCCCGAGGAGTGCCTGGTGGGTTCGGTCTGCAGACCTTTAGGTTCGCAGCCGAGTGCTTTAATCACCTGGGATCCACAATGAGATCAACATGTCACAAACAGAAGTTATTCCTTCCACTCAGGCCCTAGAATAAAAATCAGCTGGAGCAGAGCTGCAGCTGATCACAATAGATAAGTAATGAAAGTGAGAGAGAAACATTTGCTGCCATGAGTCACTGAGATTCGGGAGTTGATTGTTACTGTTGCATAATCTAGTATATGCTGATCACTGATTCACTTATGTAATGTTTCAGTTATCTACTGCCCCAAAACTGTTGTTGTTGTTGTTATGTGCCATTGAGTCAGCTCTGACTCACAGAGACCCCCTCCACAACGAATGAAACAGAATGGTACTTGGTCCTGCACCATTCTCACAATGGACGCTATGCTTGAGCCCATTGTTTCAACCGCTGTGTCAATCCATCTTGTTGAGTGTCTTCCTCTCTTTCACTGACCCTCTATCAAGTATGATGTTCTTCTCCAAGAAATGGTCCCTCCTGATAACATGTCCAAACCATGTGAGACAAAGTACTGCCATTCTTGCTTCTAAGAAGCATTCTGGGTGTACTTCTTCCAAAACAGATTTGTTTGTTCTTCTGGCCAAACCGAAACCAAACCCATTGCTGTTGAGTCATAGTGACTCGACAGGACAAAGTAGAACTGCCTCCTAGGGTTTCCAAGGAGCAGTTGGTGGATTCAAACTGTTGACCTTCTGATTAGCAGCTGAGCTCTTAACCACTTCACCAGCAGGGCTCCTGTTCTTCTGGTTGTTGTTGTTGTTAGGTGCTATCGAGTCGGTTCAATTCATAGCGACCCTATGCACAACAGAACGAAACACTGCCCAGTCCTGAGGCATCCTTACAATCATTGTTATGCTTGAGCTCACTGTTGCAGCCACTGTATCAATCCATCTCGTTGAGGGTCTTCCTCTTTTTCGCTGACCCTGTACTCTGCCAAGCATGATGTCCTTCTCCAGGGACTGACCCCTCCTGACAACATGTCCAAAGTATGTAAGACGCAGTCTCACCATCCTTGCCTCTAAGGAGCATTCTGGCTGTACTTCTAAGTCAGATTTGTTTGTTCTTTTGGCAGTCCATGGTATATTCAATATTCATCACCAACACCACAAATCAAAGGTGTCAATTCTTCTTCGGTATTACTTGTTCATTGTCCAGCTTGCACATACATATGATGCAATTGAAAACACCATGGCTTGGGTCAGGCACACCTTAGTCTTCAAAGTGACTTCTTTGCTCTTCAACACTTTAAAGAGGTCCTTTGCAGCAGATTTACACAGTGCAATGCGTCTTTTGATTTCTTGACTGCTGCTTCTTCCATGGCTGTTAATTGTGGGTCCAAGTAAAATGAAATCCTTGACAACTTCAATCTTTTCTCCGTTTATCATGATGTTGCTTATTGGTCCAGTTGTGAAGATTTTTGTTTTCTTTATGTTGAGGTGCGATCCATACTGAAGGCTGTGGTTTTGATCTTCATTAGTAAGTGCTTCAAGTCCTCTTCACTTTCAGCAAGCAAGGTTGTGTCATCTGCATAATGCAGGTTGTTAATGAGTCTTCTTCCAATCCTGATGCCCCGTTCTTCTTCATATAGTCCAGCTTCTCGGATTATTTACCCAGTATACAGATTAAATAGGTATGGTGAAAGAACACAACCCTGACGCATACCTTTCCTGACTTTAAGCCAATCACTATCCCCTTGTTCTGTCTGAACAACTGCCTCTTGATCTATGTAAAGGTTCCTCATGAGCACAATTAAGTGTTCTGGGATTCCCATTCTTCACAGTGTTATCCATAATTTCTTATGATCCACACAGTCGAATGCCTTTGCATAATCAATAAAACACAGGTAAACATCCTTCTGGTATTTTCTGCTTTCAGCCAGGATCCATTTGACATCAGCAATGATATCCCTGGTTCCACGTCCTCTTCTGAAACCAGCTGGAATTTCTGGCAGTTCCCTGACAATGTACTGCTGCAGCCATTTTTGAATGATCTTCAACAAAATTTTGCTTGCATGTGATATTAATGATATTTTTCTATAATTTCCACATTTGGTTGGATCACCTTTCTTGGGAATAGGTATAAATATGTATCTCTTCCCGTCAGTAGGCCAGGAAGCTGTCTTCCATATTTCTTGGCATAGACGAGTGAGCACCTCCAGGGCTGCATCCCTTTATTGAAACATCTCAATTGATAATCCATCAATTTCCAGAGCCTTGTTTTTCACCAATGCCTTCAGAGCAGCTTGGACTTCTTCCTTCAGTACCATCGGTTCCTGATCATATGCCACCTCTTGAAATGGTTGAACGTCGACTAATTCTTTTTGTATAATGACTCTGTGTATTCCTTACATCTTCTTTTGATGTTTCCTGTGTCGTTTAATATTTCCCCCATAGAATCCTTCACTATTGCAACTTGAGGCTTGAATTTTTTCTTCAGTTCTTTCAGCTTGAGAAACGCTGAGCATGTTCTTCCCTTTTGGTTTTCCATCTCCAGCTCTTTGTACATGTTTATTATAATACTTAACTTTGTCTTCTTGAGCCACCCTTTGAAATCTTCTGTTCAGTTCTTTTACTTCATCAATTCTTCCTTTTGCTTTAGGTGCTCGACGTTCGAGAGTTAAGTTTCAGAGTCTCCTCTGACATCCATCTTGGTCTTTTCTTTCTTTCCTGTCATTTCAATGACCTCTTGTTTTCTTCATGGGTTAATACGTCCTGGATGTCATTCCATGACTTGTCTGGTCTTCGGTCACTAGTGTTCAATGCATCAAATCTATTCTTCAGATGGCCTCTAAATTCAGGTGGGATATACTCAAGGTCATATTTTGGCTCTTGTGGACTTGCTCTGATTTTCTTCAGTTTCAGCTTGAACTTGCATAGGAGCAACTGATGGTCTGTTCCACAGTCGGCCCCTGGCCTTGTTCTGACTGATGATATTGAGCTTCTCCATCGTCTCTTTCCAGAGATATAGTCAATTTGATTTCTGCGTGTTGCATCTGGTGAGGTCCATGTGTATAGTCGCCGTTTTTGTTGGTGAAAGGAGGTATTTGCAATGAAGAAGTCATTGGTCTTGCAAAATTCTATCATTCGATCTCTGGCATTGTTTCTATCACCAAGGCCATATTTTCCAACTACTGATCCTTCTTCATTTCCAACTTTTGCATTCCAATCGCCAGAAATTATCAATGCATCTTGATTGCATGTTTCATCAATTTCAGACTGCAGCAGCTGATAAAAATCTTCTATTTCTTCATCTTTGGCGCTAGTGGTTCGTGCCTATATTTGAATAATAGTTGTATTAACTGGTCTTCCTTGTAGGCGTATGGATATTATCCTATGACTGACAGCGTTGCACTTCAGGATAGATCTTGAAACATTCTTTTTGACGATGAATGCAACACCATTCCTCTTCAAAATGTCATTCCCAGCATAGTAGACTATATGATTGTCCGAATCAAAATGGACAATACCAGTCCATTTCAGCTCACTAATGCCTAGGATATCAATGTTTATGCATTCCATTTCATTTTTGACGATTTCCAATTTTCCTAGATTCATACTTCATACATTCCAGGTTCTGATTATTAATGGATGTTTGCAGCTCTTTCTTCTCATTTTGAGTCATGCCACATCAGCAAATGAAGGTCCTGAAAGCGTTAGCCTATCCATGTCGTTAAGGTCAACTCTACTTGGAGGAGGCAGCTCTTCCCCAGTCATCTTTTGAGTCCCTTCCAGCCTGGGGGGCTCATCTTCCAGTACTATATCAGACAGTGTTCCGCTGCTATTCCTAAAGTTTTCACTGGTGAATACTTTTCAGAAGTAGACTGTCGGGTCCTTCTTCCTAGTCTGTCTTAGTCTGGAAGCTCAGCTGAAACCTGTCCTCCATGGGTGACCCTGCTGATATCTGAATACCGGTGGCGTAGCTTCCTGCATCACAGCAACATGCAAGTCCCCACGATACGACAAACTGACAGACACGTGGGAGGTTCTTCTGGTAGTCCATGCTATATTCAATATTCCTTGCCAAAAGCATAATTCAAAGGCATCATCTCTTCTTTGGTCTTTCTTATTCGTTATCTAGCTTTTTTATGCATATAAGGCAATTGAAAACACCATCGTTTGGGTCAGGCGTACCTTAGTCCTCAAAGTGACATCTTTGCTTTTTTAAAAAAAAACATTTTAAAGAGGTCTTTTGCAGCAGATACCCCCAAATTGTGGTTTAAAACATCATCATTTATTTTGCTTACAAATCTGTGACTTAGGCAGGACTCTGAGGGAATAGTTTGTCTGGCACCACGCAACAAAAACTGGTGCAGCTGAGAGCTAGAATCACAAGAAGATTTGCTCAATCACATGTCTGGTGTTTGAGGCCAGCTGTCACCTGGAATCTCAGCTGGAGCTGGGGCCAGAGTACCAATCCATGGCCTTCCCATGTCAATTCTTATCTTCCTTGCAGCATGGTGGCTGTGTCCTAAGAGCAAGCACTCCCAAGAGAAAGAAACAGAAGCTGTATGGCCTTTTATGATCTAGCCTCAGAAGTCACGCAGAGTCATTTTCACAAAGGTCACTCACAACTCATACACTGAATGTTAATGTATTTCACTCAGACGTTGCTAGTTCCCCAGGAGAAATACAGTTCTATCAGTTCTTTTTGTGATTCGACTAATAAACAACCCACGCACCAACCCAGGGGCAACAACGAGAAGGCAGGAGGGGACAGGAAAGCTGAAAATGGGGAACTCAAGGTCAAGAAGGGGAGAGTGTTGACACGTCATGGGGTTGGCAACCAATGTCACAAAACAGTATGTGTATTAATTGTTTAATGAGAAACTAATTTGCTCTGTAAACCTTCACCTCAAGCACGGCAATTAAAAAAAATTTCCTACTACATATAACAGTACAACACGGTTAAGAAAAAACAAAATAGAAACTACATGCTTCCCATATTTTATGGAGACCTTCATTAAAAAACAAACTCCAACAATGAATTTAAATGTGGTTCTTTAAAAAAAAAAAAATGAATAAACTGATTTAACTTCTTTTCTATGATAAATTAATCTGAAAAATAAGAGTATGTCTTTCATTTCTAAAAAAATAAAATAAAAATAAAAAACAATCCACTCATCAGGCATTAGTGAAAAGTGTTTATTTTATTAAAAAAATTCATATGTCAGATAGAGTAGGGAAGTTTATGATGCACTTTCAATTTAAAATGCTCCATTTACAATTAAGAAAATAAAATCAATTATGTGGAAATGTAAATTCTCCCAGAATGTAGACATAAAGGAAAAAAAAAGGCTTCGAAGAGATAACTGTAAGGTCATTTTAACGATAAGTATTTGTCTTCTTTTATCTCTTCTTTTTTTTTTTCTTGGAAGAGATAAAAGAAGACAAATACTTATCATTAAAATGACCTTAGAGTTGTGGTTAATATACCCCATATTAAATAGATTCGTTTAATCCAATCAATTAATACAACAACCTAGGTAGGAGTTATACAGTAATCATATCATGCGACAAAGTTGAAAGAAGTTCAAAATGATACCAGAGTATACTTGAACCTAGGGGTCAGAGTTTTAAAACTAATCCCATATGATGAATATTAGCTAAACTCTCCCATTGTCTTAGCAATTACACAAAAAGGATGGGAGCAGAGCTTAACGCTTCTGTCTGCAGCTTAGGAAGACTCAACTTGGAATTCTATACCTCCCCCTCCTCCCCAATTCTTCATGCTGGTTCCAAATCTTTGATTAATAACTCTATTAAAGTTACCAATTATCAACACAGAAATGATAGAAATAACTTCAATTCACCTAGAAGGTAATCATCCTATCAGGTAACCTCATCCTAATACGACGATTCTGCTTTTCTTAGTGGAAATGATTTTTCATCCCTGGAAAATTAATAATAAATATGGAGATAAAGTAAATCAATGGTTCAATGGTAGATTTACTATTTGTGTGTTAGGTTTAAAAATAAGTTTTGTAATCAGTGGTATAATTTCCCAGTATTTGAATTTAAAATGCTTGCAATGTTTAAGAGATTCTGTCATAAGTCTGGTGACTCCTAATAAACTAGGTAATTGATTTCAGAGTTTTGGATTTAAGTTGAATGGTATAAAATAATTTGCCAAAATGTATAAACAGTATTGGAAAGTTGAAAGTAATTTGAGGTTAACTACTAAGCTAGTTTGTTAGATGTACGATGATTATTTTAAGTACTCGGGAAGAACTTGATAGTTAAGGTTGCAAATTTGCTGAGTCTGGCTTTTGGAATACTTAATAAGAACCCTAAACATAATAATTATAAACGTACTTCAAAACATTTGAAGAATTTACAAAGTTTGTAGATAGTTCAGTATGTTTAAATTGAGGTGATAAAACTTCTATCAATGCCCTTTCTGGAAGTGAAATGTTATTTTACATAACACTTATTCAGTGAATGATTGAACTTTTATCAAAGTCCCCCTTCCAGAAGTGATACGTGTTATTTTGTATAACATTTACTCAATCTATAAGTTTTTAAAATCAATAAAAAATGTAAAGGCTTAAGGAAAACTAGGTTTCTAATTTTTTACTTTAATAAATTGAGTATTAATTTAGAACCCAAATAGCTTAAACAGTTTATTTAAATTGAAAGCTTCCTCATGAAGACAAAAAATAACATTGGCAATTTGGATGTCAGAGACCAAATCAACATCTTAATACGTATAGGGATTCCATGTCAGAAACCATCACAATTGGAATCAAAGTAACATCAGATATAACTGAATTAAACTTTCCCAAGTTGGATAAATAGCTGGACATATAGGATTAGAACGTTCAAGGCAAGACAACAAAGTGACTCTTCATCTAAATATATGCTGGCAAACTTTATACATTAAAAGGATGAACATCCAGACAGGGGAAAATTGTTACTAACTAAAAAAGATAAAATATCAAGTTGGTCTCATCAACACTAAATGCCCAAAGACAATGGGGAAAAACAATGTCCTACACTTTTTTATTCCCAGATAAGTCATTTTCACCTATGAATGTAAGGAAAGGATAGCCCGAGTGATTTTGTAAAGTCTGAAAAAAATATAACAACCATATACCCTTCTTAGGGGAAAAAAACAATGGTCTAAAGATAGAATTTTAATGTCAAAGAGATGAATCAAAGTAAAGGATTCAAGAATAGGAATGTCAGGATACAAATGAATTGCAGGTCTTTTCTTCACCATTGATATAAAACTCAGGTTTCCAGACCCTGCCACATAGATTCTAGAATTTGGAGGCCAGTGCTTGTATATGCAGTATCTTCTTCAAGTGTTTCCCTTCTGCTTCTAGTTTAGTCTCAGTACTAAGAAATGTGTTTCTGGGAACAGATTCATCATTCCATTAATTAGGTGGAATCTCTTACTATTTTTTTGAGTAAGACTTATAATAACCCTACCACCGATGTTGGTTCTTCTGAACAAACAAATCTGTCTTGGAAGAAGTACATCCAGAAAGCTCCCTAGAAGCAAAGATGGAGAGACTTCATATCACGTACTTTGGACACATTATCAGGAAGGACCAATGCCTGGTGAAGGACATCACGCTTGGTAAAGCAAAGGGTCAGCAAAACAGAAGAAAACCCTTAAGAAGATGAATTGATACAGTGGCTGCAACAATGGGCTCAAACATAGCAACAATTGTGAGGATGGTGCAGGACCAGGCAAGGTTTCATTCTGTTGTGCATAGGGTCTCTATGAGTCACAACCGACAGCACCTAACAACAACAACCAGTGATGTTACATTAAGTAGTTGTATGTCAACAACAGCCTAGCTCATTATAAGTTCAGATACTGGTCTATATGAATTACAAAGAAAAGAGATACGTAGGATAATATAATTATTTTCATTGCCAAGAAATTTGTAAAATTATTTTTTATGATAAAAAAGTTATACTAAGTGACATACCATTACACATTCTATTTGCTTTTTCAATTAGGAAGAAACTAATAAACCATTCATACCTTTCATCAAGTTCTTTCCCATATTGTATTCTTTTGAGGACCAGAGAATGTGCTAAGTAGGCTTAAATTACCAGTAAGAACTCTAAATATGCAAATAAAAAACTATAAGATAATATGCTAAAATGTTTAATCTGAGTGGTATACTCGTGGTTTTGACTTTTTATGTATTTTGTATTAGTTAAATTTTCTGTAATAAGCATGTATTACTTTTACAATCTGGACAAATTAACATTTTTAAAATTTGGTATACAATGTTCTAAATGCCGTAAAAGATAGTCATACTTACAGTATCATCTAACCATATCATGTGACAAAGCTGAAAGTGTTTAGAATGATACAAGGGTGTACTTGAATTCTGGGGTCGGGGCTTTAAAACTAATCCCATACAAAGAGTATTAACTAGACTCTTCCATTGTCTTAACAATTATAGAAAATGGGCGTTGCTATGTTTGAGCCCATTATTGCAGCCACTGTATCGTGTTGCAACTTGAGCAACAAAAATAAAGTAGGATTGGATTATAACCCAAAGTATGAAATAAATACCCGTGAACCCATACTGATATAAATAAAGGAAGAGATAAATAAATAGGGGAGAAGAAGTAAATCTCCCATGCAGGATAATTCCAGATAATTTCTGTAGACACTGTGTCTTTAAAGACAGGGAAGATAATACCCCCTCCTTAGGTGTAGACTGCATATAATGCCTTCCTTCCAGAGAGAACAGTGTGGAAAAAGGAAAATAACTTTACAGTGACAAAACACCATGAACACTACTTCAGCCAAGTAGTTAAGATCACCATCAATGGACATAAGTCACATTGACATTGTGTACTCTTCATAGGAGGTAATGAAAATGATACTTTACCTCTGTGATTTCCCTCCCCCAAACCAATAACCCCAGTCTAATCGCAAGAAAAACATCGGGCGAATCCCAATTACTTAACATCCTACAAAAAGTCTGACCAGCACTCCTCAAAACTTTCAAGACCATCAAAAAAAAAAACAAGAAATATCTGAGAAACTGCCACAGCCAAAAGCAGCCTAATGAGACATGGCAACAAAATGTAATGTGGTATCCTGAATGGCATCCTGGAACAGAATAAGGACATTACGTAAAAGCTAAGGAAACCCAAATAAAGTATAGATTTTAGTTAATAATAATGTATTGATATTGGTTCATTAACTGTAACAAATGTATCATACTAATGGAAGATATTGATAACGGGGAAACTGAGTGCAGGGTATATGGGAAATCTCTGTACTGTTTTCACAACATTTCTGCAAATCTAAAACTCTTCTACAAAAATCTGCTTAAAAAAAACAAAAAGTTCCTTCAAGCACAAAACTTCCAAAAATAGAAACACATCCATCAACAATGATGATCGAAGTTCAGGTTCAGCCACTTAAACAGAAGGAAAACCTACGTGCTTTGATTTGAGAATGACTTCCACAGAGGTGGTGCGCCCAAACGATTATTCAGAAGCCTGTAGCTTTACTTCCTGGGCTCTTAAAGGCTTTTGGGACATGAAATGGAAATTTCTCCATGAGGATTCAGGCCTTATATGTTCGGAAGCTTCAAAGGGAGGGAGAGGAAAAGGCTTTCTGAAAAGTGTTGAGCTATTCTTGTTTCTTCATTTTGTTCTCTGGATGGTGCATTTTTGCTCTTCAATAATTTGATTTGGTTAAACTGTAGGTAGAGCCATGCATTCTCTTTTATATTAAAATTGTTTTGTGATGGTCAGTTCAAGCTGATCCTTTTGACATTTCTCCTCTTTGCTGTATTAAATTTAAGTCACCCTTGGGTTTGCTTCATTTGCTGATGCTGAATGTTAGATTGTAGCTGTGGGCAAAAATCTGGGAGTACTGTAATTAGGAAAAAAAGTTTGTCCCTATTTTTAAATATTTAAACATAATACAACAAATAGTCATATACCCACTACCTAGGTGTAACAAATATTAGCAGTTTGTTATATTTCCATTTTTTTCTAACATTTAAAAATGCATGTCCAGCAAAAAACTCTATAAAAATACTCCAAAAAAATTCCATTCCAAGAATTTGTCACTGTGCCTTAAATCAAACAGGAAGGAAGATTTACCCGGAAAAGAACAATTACTATTACAGTACAAAACTCCAAGAAATGGGAACTTCATAGAAATCTGCACTTTTAAGAGGAGGGAAAAATATCACATGAGTTTCCTCTTAAAATGTCAGGAAATAATTTACTTCAAAAGAATACAGAAGCACCGAAACCTAACCTTGAATCTACCATTCCTGGAAAAACACAAATGAGGGCACACACACACACACACACACACACACACACAAAGTTTGTCCCCATTGTTTTTTCTTCTTAAAACTTCTGAAATCCCCCCGAGGCCATTTTTACTTTACTTCTAATTCCTTTGGCCCTTACTGTCTAAACAATGATTGCCTTATCATTTACTGTCATATTCTTTAATCTAGACAATTGAGTGGTCTATTATTTAATTCCATAATGCTAGTAGGTCTTATTGTTAATTGTTTTATTATTTAATCACACCAACTTGGCCCTAAAATTCTTGAATAAGAGTGTGAATCTTGTTATAATTTTAAAGCCTCAAAGTTCAGTGATTTAGGAAGTTGTGCACATTGTAAATCTTCAATAAATGCATATTGCTTGAGTGAGTGAGCTGGTATTTGTAATGTTGTAATCAGTGTTTTTATTTATTTATTTATTTTACTTCTGGTATTAGCTCAGAGCAAGTGCTCCCTGTTCCTAAGACCATACATTTATTTTTGCAAAATACTGAAGGTAATGTTCTAGATATTGTGGCACTGTACCTAGCAGTTCCGAAACTTCTAATATATAAGATCAAACATTTATTTAAAAAGGTGTTTGCTGCGTATTATTTAAAACAGAAAAAAAAAGAAAACCTGAAAGAGCCTAAGAAACCAATAATAGAGGCTTGACTAAATAGATTATTTGATGCCCATATGTTATAATTGTGCTATTTAGTTATTTTTAAAAACATGTTTTAGATGAAAATTCAGTCATGTAAGAGAATATCTCTGAAATATCACTAAGAGAAATAAGCAGGATACAACATGATATACTAATAGGATTCCCATTTTATGGCATATATGGGACATATTTACACCAAAATAGTCATGGTAATTGTATACATGATTGGGAATATGAATGAATTTTTATCAGTTTTCTGTTTAGAAATTTTTGTACATTAAATAATTATTATTCATACAATCACTTAAAAAAGTATATAAATGGAAAAAACGTAGTTATCTGCTTTTAAATTTCCTGGGAAAGATGACATGACTTTTTAAAGAAATATAAGCAAGTTTGGGAGTAAACTAGAGACCTAATAAAATCAAATTTATGAGTTAAGAGGTTCAATATTATAAAACTGTCACTTCTCTCCAGATTGATCTATAGATTCAAAACAACTCCAATCAAATTTCAAGCAAGTTTGTGTGTACATTTGTATGCCATGAGTGTGTGTATATGTGGAAATTGATAACATGGTTCTAAAATTTAAGTAAGAAATACAATGATCCAAGAATAACTAAAACGATCTTGCAGAAGAAAACAAAGCAGAAAGGCTTACACTACTAGATATTCAGATTAAGAAATTAAACAGTTTCACTGTGGTACTGGTACAAGAATAAACAAATAGACCAATGGAACAGAACAGAGTCCAGAAACAGACCCCCCCGCCCCGCCACAGTCACTTGATTACTGCAGTACAGTGGGGAAAGGGAAAGGATGATCTTTGCAATAAATGATGATGGGTCAAGTGGATATCCGTATGGGAAAAAATGAATCTTGGCCCCTTTTTCTCCATGTAAACAAAAATTAATTTCAGACCAACAGGTGGTATTTCAAAATATGACAGGTAAAACAATAAAGCTTCTGGGTCAAAACGGAGAAGAATGTCTTTAGACTTTGAAGTAGACAAAGATTTCTTAAACAGGATACACTAACCATGAAGAAAAAAAAAGATAAATTAGACTACATTATAATTAAGAATATTAGTTCATCAAAACACAGCATTAAGACAGTGAAAAGACAAGTCACAGAATGGGAGAAGATACTGGTAATACAGAGATCCAAAAAAGCCTCCTAGAAACCAATAGGAAAAGCCTGACAATGTAATAGAAAAAAAAGTGAGCAGAAAACATGAACAGGCATTTAAGAAAAGAAGATAATTCAAGTGCCCATTCAACACAGGAAAATGTGCTCAACTTCATAGGTTATTGGGGAAATGACAATTAAAACCAATTTAAACACCATTCACAATTACATGATGGGCTAAAATAAAAAAGATAAGCAACCACAAGTATTGGTGATGTTGTGGATCATCCAGAACTCTCCCATACTAACAGGGAGTGTACGTTAGTGTACGCATTTAAGAATACTACTTGGCAGTGTCCAGCAAAGCTGAATGCGAGCATTCTCCATGATCCATTTGCTTCATTTCTGAGTATATGTCCAGAAGAAATGCATGTGTATAGTAACCATAAAACATGTACAATAGTGTCTGGCAAGACTATTTGTAATACCCACCCCTGCAAAAAATTCAAATGTCCATCAAGAATAGAATAAATACATAAATTATGGTATATTCATATATTGCAATAGTATTCAACAGTAAAACAATGCTACATTCAACTACATGCATGATTTTCAGAAATATAATATCGAATCAAAGAAATCATGTACATACAGCATTATTCCATTTGTATAAAGTTCAAGAACAAGAAAAGGTAATCTATGGTGTAATGTGTTAGGATAGTGGTTATGCTTGGAAGGGTAATACGTGGTAAGGGGCATGTAAGTGCTGGTAATGTTTTACTTCTTTATTTCAGTGCTGGTTACAAGGTTATATTTACTAGTAAAAATTCATTAGGCTGAACGCTTCTATGAGTGTTACACATTAATAAAATGTACACTTAAGGAAAGTTGCTAAGGAAATACATTTGTGTGTTTATATTAAGTTACCTTGCGGAAGAGGGAGTTAAAACATGACTTAAATACAAAATTTAAGGTAAACTTAGCTGCCAAGAAAACCAGCTTGGCCTCAAGCTCCTATGTACACTAAAATCTTAAGGTCTAGGCAAGACACAACTTTCAAACATGTTTTCCTATTCAACTTTCCTGAGCCCTGACTTGGCTCTTCCAGTAAGCTCTTGACTTGACTCTCTTGGTAGGCGTCTGATGTTGGTGCTCTAGTTCTTGGCTTCCAGTCTAAATCCAGCTTGGCTGAGCCCCAGTCTGTGGCTACAGGTCCTCACCCCATAGACTGACCTGCTGTCTACATTGACCCATGGCTTCATCTCCTTCAGTGACTGTCTACGATTTTTGCCCCCGCACCATTAATCTTTGATCAGCTTAATTCTGGCTTGATGAAATAACCACCCACATAAAGACTGGCTGGAGGGGAAAAAAGTTTAAGGGAGATACACTTTGTAGACAAGAATATTTTTGTCTCTCCATTCTGGCTTTTGTGAAGCTACTGGAAAAAGTTTTTTTTTGTTTGTTTTTAATTTCTCCATCATAGAAAAAGACAATGATGCAGGAGTTATAAATTCAAATGCTAAATCATTTAATCAAAATGATTAAATTTTAAAATTTTATTTTCCTTTTTTTTAAAAGAAATATCCAGTCTAAGGATATGGTACGAGAAATATGTTTACTATAAGAAAAGAATATAATTATTATTGACAACTCCTCTCAGGTATCAGGGAAACAACTGAAGAGATGGATCAAGGAAGAGTCAATGTCAACTATTTTTCTCAGATTTAGAGACAGACCGAGGTTCAGGTAGCTAAGTCCATTCATTCAGCAAACATTTACTGAGTGAGCAGCTGCTCTCCAGGTGTACTTTAATTTGGTTCAATTCAAATTCTTTAATTCTTTTCAAATGGACAACCAAATGTAAGCAAATTCACGAATCAGGAAACTTTTGGTCAAACGGCAGATCCTGACTTGAGATTCAGAAACCAAGATCCCTCCCTGGGAAGACTTATTGGCATCAGCTTTGATGGTAGTTACTCAGAGGTTAAGTGTGGAATGTAGAAGGAAGTTAAAAGACTTTGAAGTCTGGCCTTTCAAAGCTAACTCTTGTCATTGCTCCATTCAAATTCAAGATAGAGAGATAGAAGATACAGACAAGGCTCCCTAGACAAAAGCAGTTAATAAACTAATTCATACAGAATGATATTTGAAAACAAAAATAGCAGCTAGGGCTAAGGTTCCTAAGAGATCCAAGAGGAATATGTCATACTGCCTAAGTGGCTCTGCTATTCTGCATCCCAGTTGATTTTTGTTTGCAAGGGAAAGGCACAAAGAGTAAAGTGCCAGTTACCACAGCAGCTCTATGGCTGCTAACCAAAGGGTCGACAGTTCAAATCCACCAAGTGCTCCTTGGAAACTCTCTGGGGCAGTTCTACTCTGTGAGTAGAGCTGGAATCGACTTGACTGCAGCAGGTTTTTTGGGTTTTGGTTTTTGGTTTTCCCTAATAAGAGAAGAATTGAGTTCAGTGCCCTTTTTTATTTCCTGTTAGTGCCTCAGGGGTCTAGTTTTTCCTTAAATGTTCAGGCCAATCTTTAGTAATAAATATTTTTCTTCTTGCTATATTAACCAGAAAATCCAAACACTAATTCTTTCAAATGACAGCAATTGCCCTTTTATGCAACCTCAGTTCTCTAAGCTACTCAGGGGCTTCCCAGAGAAGCTATTAAAGCTGCCAGTTCAACCCATATTGAGTCCAGAGCCAAAATGAATCCTTTCCTGGAACCAAAGTGCGTCTTTTTGAACTTTGTTTATAGAATTCAATTCCTTCTCTCTTTAGTTCCAAAGAAGTCTCTGACAAGGAAGAAAAATGAACACATTCTTTAGCAATTCCAAGGTCAAGATCATGGGACAAGGGGGCCCTGTGGTTTGCTCCTTCATATCAACATTTTGTGCAGATGAAAAAGGACTATTAAATTTTCCTGTTTTAAAGTAGTGAAAATTGGATCAGATTCAGGAAAAAACTTGAGTTGAATTTTGCTTGCCTAGGCCACATTCTCAATAGCCATCCAGTCAACTCCAACTCATTGTTTTCAATGCCCTCTAGAATTTTCAATGGCTTATTTTTTCAGAAGTAGATAGCCAGGCCTTTCTTCCAAGATGCCTCTTGAGAGGACTCAAACTTCCAGCTGTTCAGTTAGCAGCCAATCTCATTAACCATTTGCAACAACCAGGGATACCACCATCCTCAACAGACAGGAATAGAAATGCTTGACAAACTCCCCCTGTTTGCCCTTAATCTTCCCCGGCCAGATTCTTTCCTCCATATGTGCTTGTTCTGGCCTCACATCTATTAATTTATGGGCATAGGATGGTGCCTGAGGGAGCACAGCCTAAGACTCCATTCCTCTAGATTTTTCAGCGGTGGCATTTTCTAGAGTAAGACAATCTCTGAGTGTTATACAGCATGATGGAAATTCCTAGATTTGGAGTCAGAATTCTAGCTGAACAAGCCAACCTTGATAGCTTCAGTTTCCTATTTATACAACGGGGATAATTAACCACATCTCATTGTTGCAATAAAATCTAAATTGAATCAGGAATATGAAATATCTAGAATGGTGCCTTGTGCAAAGCAAGTTCCCAATAAATGTTGGTTGAATTTGAATTCCCAGGAGATTTTGGCTCCCCTTCTCAAGGTGAATAAGAAGAATTAAGGTCAGCATCTTGAACACTGATCACAACGGAATGCATTATTAGTAAAACTCCAAGGAAACAGGCAATCTGAATTATTTATAAGTATATGTCTCTTTTCTTGTTTTGAGAAGGACTAAGTATATATTAAGGAGCCCTTGTGGTGCAGTGGTTAAGCGCTTGGCCACTAATGGAAAGATCGACAATTTGAACCCACCAGTTGCTCTGTGGGAGGAAGATGTGACAGTCTGCTTCCATAAAGACTTACAGCTTTGTAAACTCTGTGGGGCAGTTCTAGTCTGTCCTATAAGGTTGCTATGAGTCAGAATCAGCTTGACGGCAATGGGTTTAGTTTTGGTTTCAGCACATGTTATTTTGTCAGAATAGACATAGGCTCTACAACTTTTCCCCCAAAGGGACCCACAAAAGGTTTTAAACTTCCAAACTCAGCTGTCAAGAAAATTAATATGAAGGTCAAAACAGGACAATTATTTTAACTGAAAATACTGGGCTTTTGTTGTTTTTAATCCAAACATTTTAGAAATCTGAATAAAACAAAAAACAAACCAGACCCACTGCCATTGAGTCGATTCCAACTCATATCTGAATAGGTTGATTATATTATAAATATTCACTTTTATCTATTTGGTCTCTCCATGGTTAAAAGGTTATGGGATCCGGCCAGGCTTTTCTCCAGAATCAAGGGTCATTCCTTCCTTCTCTGAGGAAGATCAAACTGATTCATTCTCTTGAGAGGCTGATAGTTTATATTATTCATTGAGACTATGCAGGGAAAACCATACCTATACTTTATTTTTTTTTTAACTTTTTATGAAAGTATAACATGCTTACAGAAAAGTGTGTGCACCATAAGTGTACAGCTCAATGCGTTTTTACAAACTAATCACACCTGCATAACCAGCACTCATATCAGAGAGAGAACACTGCAGCATCTCAGAAGACCCCTGGTGGCCTCTCCCCAGAGCTACCGTTCAAGGATAACTACTACTCTGACTCTTAACAACATAAGAGGAGTTTATCCAGTTATTACATGCTACATAAAAGGACTCATACAGTTTGCACTCTTTTTGGGTCTGGCTTCTTTTGTTGAACACTATGCTTGTTAGATCCATCCATATATTTGCACGCAGCTGTAGATCAATGTAACATGTCATCACATGAATATACCAAAATTTGTTTACCTGATGTTCTCATAGGCGTGTTTTTTTCTCTAGTTTTTGGCTTTTTACAAATAGTGCCTGCAGTGAGCATTCTGGTGCTGTCTATTTGTCAACGCTTCTTTTGGTTATATACCTAGAAATGGAATTGCTGGATCAAAAAATAAGCATAAGTTTAGCTTTAGTAGATAATATCAAACAGCTGTCCAAAATGGCTATACCAAAGTATACTCCCACCCACATTACATTAGAATTACATTAGAATTTGATTGATCCAGCTCTTCGTCAACACTTGGTATTGTCAGTCTTTTTTGTATTAGCCATTTTGTTGACTGTGTAGTGTCACTGCATTAAAACTGCATGTGTACTTGTTTTAAAATAAATTTATTTGTATGAAGAACAAATGATATATCATGCCATCCTGGCCCTGAAAAAGTACAATCAGAAAAGTAACTTTTAGGATCAAGAATCAAACTCTCACCTGTAAAAAGCTGAATTTGCAAAAGTTGTGTGATAGATACATTTACAAAAATGACAAAAAATAAAAATAAATAAAGAGTAGTTGCTGCGGCTGATTATGTACATACAACCAAAAACCTTATGAGATTTGGTTTCCTGGTTTGGAGGTTTACGGTCATAGTTTCATAAGACATCACTGTAAATTGGCCTAATAACATGTTTAGTGCCTCTGTTCGACTTCCTAGTTTGATCCATAGTGCCTGAAGTCTTAAAAGCTTGTGAGCAGCTATCCAAGGCACAGCAGTTGATCTCTATTTGCCTGGAAAAACAGAGTCAACAATAGGAGTAGGATATGGAATGTGCTGCTAACTGCCTCCATGAACAACTGCCTCCTTTGCTATGAGGCCAGAAGAACTGGATGGTGCCTAGCTACCATTACTGGACATTTTGATCAAAGATTCCATAGGAGAATTCTGATCAAAAGGGAGAAAATGAGAAACAGAATTTCAAATTCTCATGGGCTTCAAAATTCCTGGAGCCATGAAGGTTGGATGAACCCCTGAATCTATTGTCCTGAGACAATCTTTAAGCCTTAAACCAAAAATATCTCCTGAAGTCTTCTTAAAACCAAGCAACAGTTTAGCTTGCCTAGTAAAAAATGCCTTGAGCATTATGCTCTTTTAAGAACTATCTATACAGGATCAAATTGACAACAACTTGAAAAATTAGATAGGAACTTTAGTGGACAGTGAATTTATGTCAATAGGGGAGGAACAACTCAGAAAAGGAGGGTGAGAATGGTTAAACACTCGAAGAATGTAATCAATGTCACTAAATTTTACGTGTAGAAACTATTGAATTGGTGTATTTTTTCTGTGTATATTCTCAACAACGACAAAATAAATGAAATTATATATATTATTAAAAAAAGAATGAAACTCCCAAAGAGATGAGCACCACATAAAGTACAGACTCACTTGACCAGAATAAAGCTGTGAGCTCTTGGTCATAGCTCAGAGCTATTGAAATCAAGGCTTAGATGGGTTGAAGCCACAAATGAACTGGTAGCTTTCCATGAAATAATAATACTATTCCTACCCAGAAGTGACACACCTGATATTTGCTAGCAACCTTGTAAATATATACACTGGTCATTCCTAAGGGCTCTGGAATAGAGTAAGCGGATGGATCACCACAAAGATATCAGGAAGATCAAAAGTCAAAAGTATGAGCTTTTTCAATGGTGCCTTTATGAAAATAATCTTTATAAACATAATATAAGAATTCTTGTTACGGCATTAGTGTACTTATTAAGAATGTGGAATCTAGAACCAGGCTTCTAGGATTAGACTCCTGGTCTACTACTTATTAGTTGTCTGACCTTGCCCAAGTTTCTTGGCTTCTCTACACCTCGGTTTTTTATCTGTAAAATGTGGGTAATAATAGTACCTTCCTAAAAGGGTTGTTATGAGAATTAAATGTAAGTTAAATGGGTTATATAATATTTATATAATACCTACCATGGTAGCACACTTAATATAACCCTCCAATAGTCTGCGAAATCTGGCATCATATGTGGGCAGATTCTCCTTCCAGAGAAGTCTATGGGCAAAGGAGAAGATGTTACCAGGCTTAGGCTGAATCTAGAGTCCTGAACTACCAAGTCAACTATGCTGATGAGTGTCACATCTGGGGTTTCCTTCATCTGTGAGATTCTCTAACTTCAGGATTGGGACAGCAAGTGAGTCTCATCTGTATACACAGGGGCTAGGTAGCATCACACCTTGCATGTGATATATCCTAAATACATATTTGATTAATTGGATGGTTGATTATTAATGGATATAATAAAACCAGTTGCTGTTAAGTCAATGTAGACTCATGGCAACTCTGTGTATGTCAGAGTAGAACTATGCTCCACAGGGTTTTCAATGGCTGAGAACTTTTGGAAGCAAATCTCTAGGCCTTTCTTCCAAGGCACCTCTGGGTGGTTCCAACTGCCAAACTTTCAGCTGGTAGATCCTTAATGGATATGATAACGCTAGTTAATATTTGTTAAGTACTAACTATATGCTAAGGAGCCCTGGTGGCACAGTATTTAAGCGCTCAGCTGCTAACTGAAAAGTCGGTGGCTCAAACCTAACATTCACTCCATGGGAGAAAGATGTGTCAGTCTGCCTCCATAAAGATTTACAGCCTTGGAAACCCTATGGGGGCAGTTCTACTCTGTCCTATAGGGTCACTACGAGTCAGAATCAATTTGGTGGTAACAGGATTAGTTTTTAATTTTTTTTAACTATGATAAGCACTCTACACAAGCCATCTAATTACATTAATAACCACTGTAATCATATAAGGTAAGTACTAATTTTATTTCTATTTTATAGATAGGGAAACAAGCTCAAAATCAAGGATAATTAAGCATAATCTAAAAAAACCCAAGTCTTTATTTTGGAAATATAAAGCTAGAGAGAGACATGACCCTGGTTTGTAAGAATCACAAAGGAGATGGATAATGTGAAGAGAATCTATTTCACTAAATAAATCTTCAAATATTAGCCCACGCAGACACTTGTTGGAACTTCAAAGAACTAGTCATGGGGCAATGCTGTGCAAAAGGCAAATGCTAGAATGCAGATGCTTCAGCTAAAAACTAAATGGGCAGTTAGAAAAATCACTCAAGACCTTGTCAGAGAAGACAATTAGACATTTTTTATAAGTTGTGGCAGTTATTAATCATTGGGGACAAATAAAACAAAAGACAACTACCTGTTACAACAGGTAGTATATACTACAAGGAAACTACTATACCCAAGAGATAGTAAATGAAAAAAAAAATCAATCAAACAATCAATCAGTTAGAAGTTTAAAAAACATTAAAAATCCCCATTGTAAGACTGGAAAGTCAGTGGGTGGAGATGCCTCCCTTGTTATTAGTTTCTAGGCCTACATTAAGGGCTGTATGTATCAGAGCCCTGAGCCAGGGTGGCATTTCTTTTGATTAGTATCACTTCAATCATTTAGAGCCTGTATGTGCCTTAGTCCCATAACCTGTAAAAAGAAGGCCATAATATGTACTGCACACAGGGCTGTGAGGATTAAATATGAGTAGCATAAATAATTAAAACAATACCTTTTTTCAGTTGTGTAGGTAAGAAAAAATCAATCTTTTGGGTGGACTTGTTCTGTTTGAACGTGCATGTAAATACGTAGTTAAGGTTTGCTTTGAATATAAGCCTTGGAAAAGACAAATAATTTGTACAAGAAAAAATTCCTTTCCAATGGACAGAGACTGTACCTTCAACACCTGTTTGGAATTTAGAAATGCTCAACTTTAGCCAGGTGGTTCCCAGATGACAGAAGGCTCATAAATTAGTACAGATCAATTTGTAGCCTAAGAAAGACAGATGTAACTTTCATCGGACATTTCCATTCAGTTGAAAGAGAAGCTGGGTGAACATTACAATAAACCATTTCAAAGCTCATGCATAGCTTTTATTTTCAAAAAAGAAAACCTGTAAATAATCCCTAGTACCCTAACCCTCCTTTAAATCTATATTTGGTCAACTGTATTTGTTGGCATTAAAAAAAAATGTAGGCCAATTCCTACGACAAATGGTTCAAAAAATATCAATTATAGAGCTGCTTGCTCTTAACTTGCTGGTGGCAACTGATGAAAAAGAAACTTGACAAGTCTAATTAGAAGGAAATCCTAAAAGCATGAAACGGAGACATATCATGCAATGTTGAAGGAAAAATATGCTCTTGCTTATTCTAGCCTTAGAATACCAAATGGGAAAGACATATTGTACCTCTTTAATAGACAACCAGTGATACTTGATGAATTGAACTGATTTCATGGGTGTTGGTAATTCTGCTCTTGTATTTAGTCTGCTGCTTCTTGGGGGACCAAAAAAACAAACCTGTCTGTTGAGTCAATTCCAACTCATAGGAACCCTATATGACAAGTAGAATTGCCCCATAGGGTTTCCAAGGAGCAGCTAGTGGATTCAAACTGCCAACCTTTTGGTTACCAGCCGAGTTCTTAACCACTGCACAAAGGGGGACTAAAATGTCATGAGTTCCACTTATAAGCTGATATTATTCCAGGTACCTTAAGTGTATTTTCTCACACAATAGCCTCAATAACATTGTAAGTTATGGCTTATTAACCCCATTTTTAATTTAACAAGGATTAAAAAAAATATTTAAATACATTTAATTATAAATCTTGACATCCCATCCTTCTGTCTGCCTGCTCTAGGGAACTTTATACTCAGTCACTTGTTATTTTTCCCCCCTTTGCTTTCTAAAACAGATTCTGAAGTTTCATGCTTGGTCCTGGCTTTGAGGAAGAATATGAGGTAATGGATAGAAAGACGTGAAGAATTCCAAGGATCAAAGAGTGATTTAAACATTGTACATTTGGGAAGGGTAAGGAGGGCTGTCTGGAGAAAGAGAAAAATGGAAGAGATTGAAACAAGAGAAGGAGGAATTCAGGGAGTCAAGAGAAATGTAGGAAAAGACTTAAAGAGAGTGCTTGTGGTTAAGAGCGTACAGTGAGAGGAAGAACAGGAAGCTCAGAGCAGCTTAGAGATTAAGAAAATTGTGAGGAAAAAGAATGTAGGGAAAAAGCCTTTAAGATGTGTCGCCTTAGGTTATGAATTGCACTCTCCTTTGAACATTCTTTGAGGGAGTCCAGTAATTTCCTGTCAACAATAGGCTGTTTCTTTGCACTGGGACTAAACAAAGAGAAAAGTTAAAATTTATTTGGATTACACATTTATGAGGAAATGAAGGATCAAAAAACCAACTAACATGCCCAGGGCGTGATCTAGCAAGAGACAAAGCTGTAATTTGATACCAGATCCACCTGATTCAAAAGTCTCGTTTTTTCCACCATACACTGCAAATTATCCCTTGGTTTATCACCCAAAGCAAGGCACTGATGGTCAACAAGTGGAAAGTTGGCCAACTTTCACCGGACTGCTGAAGTGTGAGGAAGACCTGTCTCTTTGCCTGAGGGAGCCCTGGTGGCACAGTGGATAAGAGCTATGGCTGCTGGCCAAAAATGTCAGCTGTTCGAATCCACCAGCGGTCTTGGAAATCCTATGGGGCAGTTCTACTCTGCCCTATAGGGTTGCTATGAGATGGAATTGAGACAATGGCAATGGGTTTGTTGTTTTGTTTTGTGTTTTGTTTCCTGAAGGAACTTGAGAGAAACTCTCCTGAAGCAGAGGCCCTCATAACCACTTCTTTATTGATAGGGATAACTAACTGGTGTCTCAGGGTAGAGACCTGGAAGGCCTTCATTCAGTGGGAACTGCTTCTGTAGGCTCTGCTCCTAGAAATGAGTTAAATCTGAGACCAGATCACAAATTGGCCAGTAAATGTTAAGAGAAGGAGGATGGAGCTGAAATGTCACATGAAAGTTTTGGGACATGAACAGAGGAAAAGAAGAAAAAGCCAGAGAGAAAGAAGAAATCATAGAGAGCTTAGAAAGGATTTTTTTTTTTTAATTGCTATTTGACTATTTGCTATATACTGATTTTTGTTGTTGTTGTTTTTGTTTTTTACTCTTGGTGGCCATTTTTTTGTGTGAGTGCATGTGGTAAGTAATCAATAAAATGAAACATTTGCCATTTCAATATTTTCTACATGTACAGTTTAGTGGCATTAATCACATTCATCGTGTTGTATAACCATTACCACTACCCATTTCCAAATTTTTCTATCCACTCTTTCTTAATAGCAGCTCAGTGCCCTCAAGCAATGACTCCCTCTTTTTCTCTCCTTCCCATCCCTGATCACCACTAATAAGCTTTGGTCTCTATACATCCATATATCTCATATAAGTGGGATCACATGATATTTGTCATTTTGTGTCATATACTGTTTTAGTTTCAGCTGCCCCCAAAATATTCCCTAAAACAGGAACTTTTAGGTGCTGGTGATTTATTTGGGAGGTGATTACAGGAAGAACAAGCAAAAAAGAGGGGAAAGTGGGAGAGGAAAATGGGAAAAGCCAATACTGTTGCGATAAGTATGTGAGGCATAGCTGCCTCAAGGCTCAGTCCTGCTGGGGACTGTCTGAGAAAGCATGTGAAACATACCTCAAAATTATCCCTCTGGTGGATGGGGAGGCTGTGGCATTTATCCAGTGCCTCCTGTCACCCTTGATTGAGGGTTACCACTAGGACAGTGGCTCCCTGCACTTCCAGGCTATGCCTGATTGAAGTGGAGCAAACTTCCATAAGCCTAAACTTTCAGTTTTCCTGCAATCATCTTCCTTCTTCTTTTCTCCAATGTTCTCTATTCCAGCCTCCATCAAGAAGGAATAAGGAGAAAAGTCTAATATCTTGATCTGTTAACTGTTCACTGGTAGTTGTATCTCCCAACTGAGTATAATACAAGATCACCAGTTGGGGGATAGCAAGTGAGGCTAGGCTTCACCTTTGCCTTTTCATTGGTGAGCAATCCCAGGGCATTCCTCTGAAGGCAGAGTCATTAACTACATTCCACTTCAAGTGTCTCTTGAATCTTGTAAGTGTACTGAAAGTTACTCAGATAATTCTTTTCTGTCAATCACTGCCCTTTTGAATAAAGAGGAAGTAAAACTCAGAGAGGAACAGGCACTTCAAAGTGAGTGAGCTCTGAATGGTCTTGTGGCTTCTCCCTCAGCCCAGTAGTTATTTTACTCCAAAATTCTGGTTACTAGTAACTATCATCTACGCAAACTAAGCTCATTCTCTCTGAAGATAAATATAAGATCAAGAGGCCCTTTGCTATTTGTTCTCCTCTCAATGTATCACAAGTGCACAAACTTCAGTTACAGCTGTGATTTGCATTTCCAGAGTTCCTGGAATTGCCCATATACAATTTCTCATAATATCCTATAATCTTGGGATGTATAATTAAACCCAAACACAGCTGTTTTTCTTTCAATTGGGAGCTCCAGTGAAAACAGAGATGTCTCTGGTCTTAAAGCTCCTCAGGGAGAGATCTGAAGAACTTATCCAGAAGAATGTGGTCGCAGCAGAAGGTAGAAAAACACCAGTGCTCACTTCTTTCTAGGCTCTTCTGTTTCTTCAATGTCCCATACTGCTTTTGAATTCTACAATTGCAGAAAAATGGGATCAATGCAAATTGCTCCCTTACACTGATGTTTGCTAATTAGCAGCAGTAAACTAATTCAACAGCCCCTGGGAGGATGCCAAGCTTCTACAGACATTCTATCAGCTATGAAGGGTCTTTTCCACACACTTGCATACATCTATATGGATTTTTTTTAAGCTGACAACTTTTCATCTGTTTTCAATGTCCATAAACTCCAGACCAGAGCAGGTGCTATCGAGTTGACTCCAACTCATGGCGACCCCACGTGTGTCAGAGTAAAACTGGGATCCACAGGGTTTTCAGTGGGTGATTTTTCATAAGTACATTGCCAAGGCTTTCTTCCGAAGTGCCTGTGGGTATACTCTTAACTGCTAACTTTTTGGTTAGCAGCTGAGCATGTTAACCCTTTGCACCACTCAGGGACTTTAACTCCAGGCACTCAAAGTGACTGGAGGTTTGGAAAGATCAACCTATTTGAGTTTGGAGGTAGAAAGATAAAAATGGCAAATGGAATTAATAATTTGCCTATTTCCTAGTCTTTCACTCCTGGCCAATGGAGGAGATTCTGCAGAAGTGGGTGTCCTTCCTGGAATAAATGTGGTTTTTACAAACATCAAATTCAAAACCTCTAATGGATGGAGTCTTAGCTGGGCTGAGCTCCCATTATTTTATGCTTGGCTTGCAAGTTATCAAAGCATTAACCGAATAAACAAGATTCATGTGCAGTACCCTTGGTCTACTCTGTCATATAGGGTCGCTGTGAGTCAAAATCGACTCGACGGCAGTGGGTTTGGTTTTTGGTTTACCCTTGGTCTCTGCCTTCAACTCAGTTTTGTTTTTTTTTTTTTTTTTTTGGAACACTTCTCCTAGCTCCTAGTTATCAGAATAAGGCTGGGGAGGGGATGCCATTTAGATTTGAATATTCCTCCCAAAATTTAGGCAGGAGAGAGTAGATCTGATAATTAGTCCCTTTATCTTACTTGAAATAAGAAGATTTGGCAATTCTAAAAATAAAGCTATTTCTCTAGACATTTTGTGTTACTTTTTTTTTTTTTTTTTAAGTTTCACTGTTTCCTGGTACATTAAAAAAAAACAATTTAAATTATACAATTTTCTCTGTCAGACCTGGGATTAATATGGCTCACAAATACCAAAACTATTTTGCAAGAGATTTCCCAATATACCAGCAGACATGAAATTTTTTCTATTTTTACATGTTGATTTCTTTAGTTATTTGGATCTTAGGAGCAGAGTTGAGGCCATCATGTTCCTTTATGGTATATTATTATCCCTGGTCTATTCACAGACTCCTTGCTTTTGTTTACTTTTACATATAATGATAAAGGACTCACAATGTAGATGAATAATAGCATCAAAATTAATATAGCAAAAATTTCACAAAATACAGCAAATAAAAATATATCCATAGTTGAGATGTTAATTTATATCTCTTGGCCCAGGACAGATCAAATTCACAAAATATGAGAACAGAGAACACCAAAATAGGAATTGTTATGGCTTGAATGGTATCCCCCCAAAATGTGTGTAAACTTGGTTAGGCCACAATTCCCAGTGCTGTGTGATTGTCCACCATTTTGTCATCTGATGTGATTTTCCTGTGTCATAAATCCCGCCTATAGGATGTTAATGAGGCAGGATTAGAGGCAGATATGTTAATGAGGTAGGACTCAATCTACAAGATTAAGTTGTGTCTTAAGTCAATCTCTTTTAAGATATAAAAGACAGAAGCGAGCAGAGAGACAGGGGAACCTCATACCACCAGGAAACAAGAGCCAGGAGAATGGCATGTCTTTTGGATCTGGGATCCCTGCGTTGAGAAGCTCCTAGGACAGGAGAAGACTGATGACAAAGGCCTTCCTCCAGAGCCAACAGAGAGAGAAAGCCTTCCCCTGGAGATGCCACCCTGAATTTCGACTTCTAGCGTACTAGACTGTGAGTGAATAACTTTCTCTCTGTTAAAGCCATCCACTTGTTGTATTTCTGTCATAACAGTATTAGATAACTATGACAGCAATTAATAAAATGGACTATATGTTCACATACATTCATACGCGCACACTCATTATATATTACAGAGACTGTACATTCTTTTCAAGTGAATATGGAACATCCACAATAACAGATCATATATTAAGCTACAATTAACACTTAATAAATTCTTAAAAGTAGAAATAGAACAGAAAGCATGCTATTTCCATGATACGATAAAACTAAAACATATAACCAAACTAGAAAAAAGATTATCACCTGGAAGTAAAAAATGCAACTCTTCTTTCTTACACAAATCTCACATGAAAACAAAAATTACAAAATATATATACATACATAGAAGATAATGTTAATGAAAATATTCTAACAACAGAGCCTGTGCAGTACAGCTTACAGCTATACACAAGGGAAAACCATGATGCTGGGAAATTCAGCTGCTTGGGAAGACTTTTTTTTTTTTTACCTCGTGATCTACAGGAAAATAAATCCCAGGTGGGCTGAAGAATTAAATGTAGTTTAATAAAAAAAAGTTCAGAGAACTTTTAAAAAGGAGTATGATGGAATACCTTATAGTTGACCAATGATTTCACTGCAAACAATCAGAAAAGAGAGAAAATCACAGAAAACATCTGTTTGAAGTTATCGGATTGCTGTGGAAGCAACTAGAACCTAAGAAAACAAATTCCAGAGGAGGAGGAACTAAGAGAGATAAATAGATATTCTGAATCCGTGTTTTCCCTGAGAATGTTTGCTACTAAAAGAGGTTGAGGGTAAAGGCAGAATGCTCAGGCCACTACAAGAAACAAAGAAACCAGCAGAGCTTTAGGCAGATTCATTGGACTGGAGTGACAAAAATTAGAGACCTGTGGGGCCAAGGGGTCCTCTGAGAAGGAAAGGCTAAAGAACTAAGCCCAACATTCTGGTGGCTTTCTCCTCAAGACATTTGCTGAATTCCAAATTGCACATGCAAAGTAGCTAAGGGATGAAGCTGAAAGCCTCTGAAAAGCAGAGCCAGTCCCCAAGTGTTGAAGAGACAACTAGAATTTAGGATCCACCAGTGAGAAGAGGTCCCAGGGCTCACCCAGCCTTTCAGCTAGAACACTGGAGGGCTATATCTTAGGAGGAAGGTCCACAAGTCTCTGAGGAACAAGCCCCTTGACTATCTGGTATTCAGTCTCAGAGATTAAATTTCCTGACAATTTAGGGACTTAGTCCTAGTTCTGTTGTTGGTTGCCATCCTGCTGGCTCTGACTCATGACAGCCTTATATAAATGGAATAAAATGTTGTCCCGTCCTGCACCACCCTCCCAATAGCTGGCATGCTCAAGGTCCATTGTTATGGCCACTGTATATTTTGAGTGTCTTTCAACCTAAGGAGCTCATCTTCCAGAACAATACTCTGTTGTGATCCAGAAGGTTTTCAGTGGTTAATTTTTGTAAGTGGATCTCCAAGCCTGTCTTCTTAACCTCTCTCAGTCTGGAAGCTCTGTTGAAACCTATTCACAATGGATGACCCTGCTGGCATTATTTGAAATACAGTGGCACAGCTTCCAGCATCACAGCAACATTCAAGCCACCACAGTAAGAAAAACTAACAGACAGGTGGTGGTTGATCCTGCTGGTCAGCCATTAATCCTAATAAGGCCCTGACACAAAGAAAATTCCTTCAAATATGTCTGAATTTTTGGTGTGAACAAATAAAACAGAACCTCATCGTGGGAAACTCAATACATACATCACTTATTATAATTTGTAAGCTCACTGAAGGTAAATTTGCTTAACGAGACTGAAAATGGCATCATTTCAGTGTGAGGCTGTTTTAGGCCATGATTACACAGATCAGATTAGTCATTTAACCAACCCATTTACTGTAGCACTTAAAGGGCCAGCTGTAGAGTCCATCTGTTACAGCCACTTAAACAGCTGCAATACTCGAGTGGGTTTTGGGACTGGATTGCTTATATTTGGATCTAGTATATAAACATTTTTCTAAATTAAGATTCTGATTTTTAAAGAGGACATTCATTTTACTTAATGCCACAGCCCACAGAACATACTGTAGGCATATATTCATTTTAAACTAAAAAGACATTGATCGATACATAAGGAATGACCATTTATGAGTGTAGGAATTGAGTATCCACTCTGAAGCTATAGTTCCATGAGAGTCATGAATAATATTAAAGCTGAACATAAGTGTGGATGTTTATTTGTTGAGCCAACACATAAAATTTGTTTTGAAGGCACCCACTCATATTTTGTTTTAAGCACCCCCTCATCTGTCTTTGGAGGTATGACGCAAGTATGTAATTCACAGAATGACTTCTTTGGATCTCTGATTCTTCCAATCTTTCTCTCTTTTCCCATCTTTCTCTCTCACTATCTTCCCCACTGACCTTTCATAGTCTTTCTCATCTCCAATATGTGAGATGAATTCTACTTAATTCCATTTTTCAAACCAGTTAAAATGAAAGTTATCCACCTTTCAAACAACACACCAAGTTATGAACTGCCCACTCTGAAAGATTATGTACAGGAAATAGAATGTTAGCTAAAATATATTTTCATTAATATGCTATTCTTCACAGTTAGGATTAGAGCTAGAACTATGGCCAGCATGTGAGCTCTGTGGTGGCAAGAGTTTATTCCTTTTATTTAATGAATATTTGAATTTTTCTCTGTAATTTAAATACTGTTTTATTCTGGACTTTAATGACTGCACAACAAACATCTTTACATTTAACAACATTAACACATCCTTCTGGAACTTCACTGCACACTACATCTGTAATTTAAAAATTTAAAGCTACATAAAATACCTAGGAATAAACCTGACCAAGGATGTAAAAGACTTAAATAATGAGAACTACAAAACACCTCTATAAGAAACTCAAAGAGATTTACATAAATGGAAAAACATTCCATGCTCATGGATTGGAAGACTTAATATTGTGAAAGTGTCAATAATGTCCAAAATGATCTACTAATACAATGCAATCCTAATCCAAATCCCAGCAACATTCTTTACTGAAATGGAAAAACTAATCACCAACTTAATATGGAAAGGAAAGAGGCCCTGAACAGCAAAAGCAATATTGGAGAAGAACAAAGTAGGAGGCCTCACACTCCTTGATCTCGAAACATACTATACAGCTACAATAATCAAAACAGCCTGGTACTGGTTCAATGATAGACACACAGACCAGTGGAATAGAATTGAGAACCCAGAAATAAATCCATCTATTGACACCCGATTTTCGAAAAGGTGTCAAAGTCCATTCAATGGAGAAGTAACAGTCTCTTTAACAAATGGCATTGGCAAAGTTGGATATCCTCTTGCAGAAAAATGAAACAGGACACATACCTCAC
Organism: Elephas maximus indicus; assembly: GCF_024166365.1. Classification (NCBI taxonomy): domain Eukaryota; kingdom Metazoa; phylum Chordata; class Mammalia; order Proboscidea; family Elephantidae; genus Elephas; species Elephas maximus. Next base: position 39,928,769 of record NC_064834.1, read on the forward strand.
ACCATACACAAAAACGAATTCAAAATGGATTAAAGACCTAAACATTAAACCTAAAACTATAAAGTTCTTGGAAGAAAACATAGGGCTAAAACTATTAAGCCTAATTTAAAAAATTAAAAAAAAAACTATAAATGCACAAACAGAAGAAGACAATTTAGATAACTGGGACCTCATAAAAATTTAAAACTTATACTCATCGAAAGAATAAAAAGACAGCCTACAGACTAGGAGAAAAATCTTTGGGAACAACATATCCAATAAGGGTATAATCTCCAAAAGATATAGAAAACTTCAACAACTCAACAACAAAAAGACAAACAACCCAATTAAAAAATGGGCAAAGGGCATGAACAGACACTTCACCAAACAGGACATTCAAGCAACCAACAAACACATGAAAAGATGTTCACGATCCTTAGCCATTAGAGAGATGCAAATCAAAAATATAATGAGATATCATCTCACCCCTGCTAAAATGGCAATGATTAAAAACCAGAAAACAACAAATGCCGGGGAGGATGTAGGGAGACTAGAACCCTTATTCACTGCTGGTGGGAATGTAAAATGGTATAACCATTATGGAAAGTGGTATGGTGCTTCCTCAAAAAACTAGAAATAAAACTACCTTATAATCCAGCAATCCCATTCCTAGATATATACCCTACAGACCTAAAAGCAGTGACACGAACAGACAGACGCACACCTATGTTCACTGTACCGCTACTCACAATAGCAGAAAGATGCAAACAGTATAAGTGCCCATCGATGGATGAATGAATAAACAAAATGTGGTACATACATATAATGGAATACTACACAGCCATAAAGAATAACAATGAGTCCCCGAAATACAACATGGGTGAATCTGGAGAACATTATGCTGAGTGAACTAAGTCAATCACTAAAGGACAGATCTTGTATGATTTTACTTTTATAAAAAGGCAAGAACAGGTATACATACAGACACCAATGGTCACTGATGGTTACCAGGGATGGGAGGGGGAGGGAGGAGAGAGTCCAGACTTACTGAGCCAGTGGAAACTAGAGAAACCCCGGAAACTATCACCCTGAGATACCCTTTAAACTTTGAACTGAAACTTCTCCTGAAGGTTATATTTCAGCTTAATAATAGACTGGCTCATAAAATAAACAATATCATCAATGAGTACTATGCTGCTTTAAAAAAATCATCTATATGAGACACAAGGGTCAACCCTTACTCTAAAGGTAAGATGAGAAGGTCATAGAGGGCAGGGAAACTAGATTAATGGAAACGGAACAGTTAGAAAAGAAACAGAATGCTGATACATTGTGAAAAATGTTACCAATGTCACTGAACAACTTGTATAGAAATTGTTAGAGTAGAACCTAATTTGTTGTGTAAACTTTCACTGAGAACACAAAATATTATTAAAAACAAATATATTAAAGCTACAAAATTCCTTGTCCCCCCAGTCTGTTCTTTTATTTTCATTGGTTACCCTATTGTGGTCCATAGGCTAGGTTTTATACGTAATGGAAGGAGGGACTTCAGAGTCACAGAGCTCTGTGTTCATGTTCACTGCTCCCAGCTGTGTGACTTCCAGCAAATTTACTTACCCTCTCAGTACATTCCCTCATTCATTCAGCAGACAACACCTTTCTGGCAGAGATTTTTTATAAGAAAGGAAAGGACGTATGTGAAGAGGTAAAAATATGTGAAGAAAGAGGGAAATGCAAAAAGTCAAGTTCGATACCTAGTATTCAGAAGTGCTTACTGTCCAGTAGCTAGTATTATTTGAATGAAATGCATTTTGATTGGTACTAAGTCATTTTACAAAAAATAGCCCATGTAGCAACTTTGGTCATCTTACAACTTACTTATGAACGGAGGGACAACTCTAAAATAGGGTTGTGGGCTGGCACATGTAGAAAAGAAGCAAATCTTAATGGGATATTATGGTTAATTTAAATCACGTAAATATTCTCATATGCATGAAGGGTCTGATGCAAATGTGAATGACCTGAATGCAACAGAGGTTAATATAATACGACTCTACTCAGCAAAGAGCTCCAAACTGGACAATGTAAGAGAGGTTCTGAGGCTGGGGGCTGTAGAGAAGAAGTAATAAAGATACAGTGGAAAACTAAGGTGTCGGATATGAAGAAGAGAGAAGTCTGTTTACATACCTGGCTCTTTCTGAATGACTTTCCATGGCTGGCTCCATCTTACCCTTCAGACACCAGCATACATGCCCTAGCTCCAGAAGCCTTTCATTGACCTCCTAATCCAAGAGATTCTCCCTCCCCTCATTGCTCTTTTTCCTGCTACACTGTTCATATCAGTCATAGCACTTACTATAATCTGAAATTTCTAGTTACCTGTCTTTTACTTGAGTCTCTTTACTGAAGCTGAAATTTCACAGCCAGGAGAATATACAGCCACTTCTTGTGAGTTAAGTACAGGGAATCACCATTAAGTCCTTGACATTAGGGCTATCATGAGAGCATCTTTGAGGCTAAAAGGCATGGATCTGACTCAGAAGGAAAAGAGCCTTACTAAATAGCATCATGGTCTTAAGACACTGAACAGCACCCCAGGCATGGGAAAGACTTTTTAGAGCTTTAAACATCTGTCATGATATTGTTTTTGTTTTTTCCGAAGCTGGCGGCTTTTAGGGTAAAAATTTTGATCTGGGAGTCCTGGACTAGGTTATTATTTTTTCAAGAAGAAAAAAAAACATTTACCAAAATAACGTATACTCTTCATCTGTTATCTTATATTTTTAAATATTGTTTCAAAAAATATCCCTGATGTAAGGGCCGATCTTGCATTACATCCCAGGAAAGGAAATGATGGCTTTGGCAGCATGTGTTCTGCACAGGACACCTGGTAGTCTGTCACACTGCTCAGGGCCTTGGGAATACTTGTCATCATTCTAGCAAAAAAGAAAAAGAGCTAACAAGGAGTGAAACAGCAGTCTCTCTTTTCTAAACCAAACATGTATTCAGAACATTTGTTTAGAAAGCAGAACAGAGCAGAGAAAGGTTATGTCATTTGGACTTTTGCTTACTAAGTTACACCCGGAAACAGATTTTCAAAGGCAGCCACAGCTGTTGCTCAGATAAACAGCCAGTGGTGGTAGGAAAGCCAGAATAGAAAACGATGCACGTTACTGAATTTCTAGAAGAAAGAGAAAAAAAGAAATTCCTGGACCTCTAATTCTGGGCCAGAGTGTGGAGTTGAGACATGAGCCCTTTTCTTCTGGAGATGTGCCTTATCAAAAGAAATACAGTGTGCTCTTTTTTTTCTTCTTGTTCTTTTTAAGTTGCAAAAAGAGTTATTTTGAAGTTGATTGACTTTTTTGCAATCATAACTTTGTTTAATTTAGGGAAAGTTTCCAATAAGGTTTCAGAGTTTGCATTCTTCCAACATTTGCTATTATGTTTGTGATCATGGCATTGTAAAATTTTGGAGCTGAAGGGGGCACTGGAGGTCAGCATAGATCTGGGAAAGGTTGTCTGATGGAAGAAGGACTAGGGAAAGAGTTCCCATTGCTGCTAGTAAAATAAAGTTTTGCCCATAGAGACAGAGAGTACCAGAATGGATTAAAAAGCAAAAACACAACCCATCCATAGGCTGTCTACAAGACACACACCATAGACACAAGACATAAATATATTAAAATCAAAGGGTGGAAAAAAAAATATCAAGCAAACAGTAACCAAAAAGCAGCAGGAGTAGCAAAACAAATATCAGATAAAATAGACTTTAAGACAAAACCCACCATAAAAGAAAGGACATTATATAATGATTAAAAAGACAATTCAACAAGAAGTCATAACATTAATAAATATCTGCACACCCAATGACAGGGCTACAGGATACGTAAAACAAAATCTAATGGCACTGAAAAGAGAAATAGTTCCACAATAATAGGAGATTTCAACACACCACTCTTGGTAAAGGACAGAACATCTAGAAAGAAACTCAATAAAGATACAGAAGATCTAAAGGCCAAAATCAACCAACTTGACATACATGAACATTGTACCCAAAAGCAGCAAAGTATACATTCTTTTCCAATGCACATGGGATATTCTTCAGAATAGACTGTATTTTAAGCTAAAAAGCAACCCTCAATAAAATCTCAAACATCAAAATGATATAAAGCGTTCTCTCTGATCACAACTCCATAAAAGCAGAAATCAGTAAAGGAAAGAGCAAGGAAAAAAAAAAATCAAATACGTGAAAACTGAATAACATCTTGCTTAAAAACAACCATATAAAAAACAAATCAAAGAGGGAATAAAAAAACTCCTAGACTCAAATGAGAATGAAAACACATCATACCAAAACCTTTGGGACACAACAATGGCAGTGCTCGGAGGTCAATTTAAAGCAATAAACACAAACATCAAAAAGGAAGAAAGGGTCAGCTTGAACGAATAGAAAGAGAACAGTAAAAGAAGCCCACAGCCCCAGAAGAAAGGAAATAATAAAGATTAAAGCAGAAATAAATGAAATAGAGAACAGAAAAACAATAGAAAGAATCAACAAGACCAAAAGTTGGTTCTTCGAAAAGGTCAAAAAAAAAAAAAAGACAAACCATTGGCCAAACTGAAAAAAGAGAACCAGGAGAGGAAGCAAATAACCCAAGTAAGAAATGTGATGGGGGACACTACAACAGACCCAACTGAAATAAAAAGGATCATAACAGGATACTATGAAAAACTGCACTTTAACAAATTTGAGACCTTAAAGGATGGACAGATTTCTAGAAACACACTACCTATCTAAATTATACTACCTGTCTAACACAAACTGAGATACAAAATCTGGACAGACCCATAACAAGAGTAGAGATTGAAGAGGTTTAAAAAAAAAAAAAAATGACTCCCAACAACAAGAAAAAAAAGCCCAGACCTGGATGGTTTCATGAAGAATTCTACCAAATATTCAGAGACGAGCTCACACCAGTACCACTCAAACTATTTCAGTGCATAGAAAAGGAAGGAATACTCCCGAATTCATTCTATGAAGCCAGCATAATCCTGATACCAAAGCTGGCAGTGGCACTACAAAAAAAGAAAACTACAGACTGTCATGGATTGAGTTGCATCCCCACAAAAATATCTGTCAACATGGCTAGGCCACAATTCCCAGTATTCTGTGATTGTCTACCATTTTGTCATCTGGTGTTATTTTCCTATGTATTGTAAATCCTATCACCACGATGTTATTGAGATGGATTAGTGGCAGTTATGTTGATGAGATCTACAAGATTAGATTGTGTCTTAAGCCAATCACTTTTGAGATATAAAAGAGAGAAGTGAGCAGAGAGACATAGGGACCTCAGACCACCGAGAAAGAAGTACCAGAAGCATGGTGCTGGGGTCCCTGTGCTGAGAAGCTCCTTGATCAGGGGAAGATTAATGACAAGGAATTTCCTCCAGAGCCAACAGAGAGAGAAAGCATGGAGCTGGCACTGTGAGAGAATAAACTTCTCTTTGTTAAAGTCATCCACTTGTGGTACGTCTATTATAGCAGCACTAGATAACCAAGACACAGACCAATATCTCTAATGAATACAGATGCAAAAATTCTCAACAAAATTCTAGCCAATAGAATGCAGCATCGTATCAAAAAAAATAATACATCACATCTAAGTGGAATTCATACCAGGTATGCAATTTTTTTTTTTTATGCAAGAACTGTTCAACGTTAGAAAATCAACCCATGTAATCTGCCACAAAATTGAACAAAAGAAAAGAATTACACGATCATCTCAATCAATGAAGAAAAGGCATTTGAGAAAGTCCAACACCCATTCCTGATAAAGACTTTCGATAAAATAGGAATAGAAGGGAAATTCCTCAACATAATAAAGAGCAACTATACAAAACTAACAGCTAACATCATTCTCAAGGGAGAGAGGCTGAAAGAATTTCCCCTGAAAATGGGAACAAGACAAGGATGCCCTTTATCACCACCCTTATTTAACACTGTACTAAAGCTTCTAGCTAGACCAATAAGGCAAGAAGAAGAAATAAAGAGCATCCAAATTGAAAAAGAAGAAGTAAAACTATCCCTATTTGCAGATGATATGATACTATACATAGAGAACCCCAGAGATTCCACACAAAAACTACTGGAGCTAATAGATTCAGCAGAGTTGCAGGATACAAGATAAACAGACAAAAATTAGTTGGATTCCTATACACCAACAAAGACAACTTCAAAAAGAAAATTATGAAAATAATACCATTTATAAACCCATTGCCCTTGAGTCGCCTCTGACTCATAGCGACCTTATAGGACAGAGTAGAAATGCCCCATAGGTTTTCCAAGGCTGTAAATCTTTAAGGAGGCAGACTGCCACATCTTTCTCTTGTGGAGCGGCTGGTGGGTTCAAACTGCCAACCTTTACGTTAGCAGACAAGTGCTTAACTACTGCACCACCAGAGCTCCATACCACTTATAATAGCCTCTAAAATGATAAAATAATTAGAAATAAATGTAACCAGGGATGTAAAAGACCTATGCAAAGAAAAAAAAAAAAAAACTACTGCAAGAGACCTACAAATATGGAAAAACGTAGCATGCTTACGGATAGGAAGACTCAACATTGTGAAAATATCAGTTCTACCCAAAGAGATCTACAGATAAAATGCAATCCCAATCCAAATACCAACAGCATTCTTTAACGAGAAAAACTAATCACCAACTTTATTTGGAAAGTAAAGAAGCTCCAGATAAGTAAAAGCATTGTGAAGAAAAAGAACAAAGTAGGAGGCCTAACACTGCCCGATCTCAGAACCTTCTATACAGTCACGGTAGTCAAAATAGCCTGGTACTGGTACAGACACATAGATCAATGGAACAGAATTGAGAACCCAGATGTAACTCCATCCACCTATGGTCAGCTGATCTTTGACCAAGGACCAAAGTCCATTAAATGGGGAAGAGACAGTTTGACAAATAGTGCTGGCAAAACTGAATGTCTGCCTGTAAAAGCAATTAAGCAGGACTCATACTGCAAACTATACAGGAAAACAAATTCAAACTGGATCAAAGACCTAAACATAAAACCTAAAATGATAAAAAACCAAACCAAATCCACTGCTGTCTAGTTGATTCCAACTCATACCAACCCTATAGGACAGAGCAGAACTGCCCCATAGAGTTTCCAAGGAGCGCCTGAGGGATTCCAGCTGCCGACCTTTTGGTTAGCAGCTACAGCACTTAACCACTACACCACCGGAGTTTCCAAAACGACAAAGATCATGAAAAAAAAAATAAATAAGGATAATGCTAAGGACCCTAATACATTGCATAAATACAATACAAACCATAACTAATAGTGCACAAACACCTGAAGAGAAACTGGATAATTGGGAGCTCCTAAAAATTAAACACTGACGCTCATCAAAAGACTTCACACCAAAAGAGTAAAAAGAGAACCTACAGACTAGGAAAGAATTTTTTGGCTACAACATATCTGACAAGGGTCTAATCTCTAAAAACCATAAAACACTTTAACACCTCAACAACAAAAAGACAAATAATTGAATTAAAAGATGGGCAAAGGATATGAACAGACACTTCACCAAAGAAGACATTCAGGCAGCTAACAGGCACACGAGGAAATGCTTGCAATCATTAGCCATCAGAGAAATGCAAATCAAAACCACGATGGGATACCATCTCACCACAACATTACTGTCACTAATAAAAAAAAAAAAAAACAGAAAATAACATATGTTGGAGAGGTTGCTGGGAGATTGGAACTCTTATACATTGCTGGTGAGAATGTAAAATTGTACAACCATTATGGAAAATGATATGGCACCTCCTTAAAAAGCTAGAAATAGAAATACCATATGATCCAGCAATGCCATTCCTAGGACTATATCCTAGAAAAATAAGAGCTGTCACATGAATAGACATATGCACACACATGTTCACTGCAGCATTATTCACATTAGGGAAATAATGGAAAAAACCTAAGTGCCCATCAACAGATGAAAGGATAAACAAATTATGGTGCATACACACAATAGAATACTATGCAACGATAAAGAAAAATGATGAATCTGTGAAACATTTCACAACATGGATGAATCTGGAGGGCATTATACCACCTGAAATAAGCCAGTAACAAAAGGACAAACATTATATAAGACCACTAACATAAAAACTCAAGAAAAGGTTTATGCAAAGAAAAAACAATCTTTGATAGTTATGACGTTGGGGATAGGAAGTCACTAATTAGATAGTAGACTAGTGTTAACTTTGGAGAAGGGAAAGACAACACACAATATAGAGGAAGTCAGCACAACTTGACCAAAGCAAAGTCATAGAAGCTTCCTAGACACATCCAAACACCTTGAGGGACCAAGTTACTGGGGCTGAGGACTGGGGACCATGGTCTCCAGGGATATCTAGATCAATTGGTATAACATTGTTCATTAAAAAAAAAAAAAAAAGTTCTACATCTTACTTTGGTGAGTAGCACCTGAGGTCTTAAAAGTTTTCAAGTGGTCATCTAGATACACCTGGTGGTCCCATCCTGTCCAGAGCAAAGGAGAATTAAAAACACACACACACACACACACACACACACACACACAAAGGAAATATTAGTCTAAATGACTAATGGACCACATGAACCACCGTCTCCATCAGCCTGAGCACACAAGAGCTAGACGGTGTACAGATAACCACCACCGACCGCTCTGACTGGGATCACAATAGAGGGTCCCAGACAGAGAAGGAAAAAAATGTAGAACAAAATTCTAATAGACTTACTGGTCTAAAGAGACTGGGGGAACGCCTGAGACTACGGTCCCCAGGACTCCCTGTTAACTCAGAACTGAAGCTACTCCTGAAGTCCACCTTTCTGCCAGAGATTAGACAGGCCTATAAAAAACAATAACATAAGTGAGAGACGTGCTTCTTAGTTCAATCAAGTATACAAGACCAAATTGGCAACACCTGCCCAAGATCAAAGCAGAGAAGGCAGGAAGGGACAGGAAAACTGGACAAATGGACATGGGGGACCCGGGATGGAAAGCAATGGGTAGAGTACCGACATATCACAGGGATTGCAACCAATGTCACAAAACAATTTGTGTATAAATTTTTGGACGAGAAACTAATTTGCACTGTAAACTTTCACCTGAAGCACAATAAAATTAAAAAGAAAGAAAATTTAATAAATAAAGTTTTGCTTTGCTTGATTATATTTTTGACTGGTCAGAAGTAATGGTGAGACAAGGTCAGACTCAATGTATCCATGGAATTTGCTTCTCTCCTTTTCTAATGGCTGAAGTTGGAAGAAAGATGGATAAGAAATCCTCTTTCAGGAGTCCTCACATTCATTTCTTCCATTTCCCTCTTGCCAAAGCAGTCTGAAGCTCCTTACACTTGACAGAATCTGAGCTCAAATGTCTAGCAAAGGGTGGAGTCTCAGAGATAATGAAAAACTGGAAATCTATGGTTATCTTTGGGTATTATTGTATCACTAGTTCCTGCTTTTCCTTCTCGGCCAGCATGGAATACCTAACTATAAACTCTTTGAGGGAACAATCCTGTTTATGTCATCTTTGCATACCCCATTCTGCCCAGTGTTGAATGTTGAATGGTAATCAATAACACTTCCTAGTAACTGGGAAGTGAAGGCTCAGATCAGTCAGTATGTCAGTACCTGCAGGGCCTGGAACCGCTTCCCCCCACTCCTGAACAATGCATACCCAAATACAGGGGTACGACGCGTTCAGGGAAGGTTTGGGGGGTCCTGTTTGATCCATCAGAGCATGCATCCATGCATTCTTTTTTATTTACTTATTGAGCATGAAGAAGAATGGGGCATCAAGATTGGAAGAAGACTCATTAACAACCTGTGTCACGCAGATGACACAACCCTGCTTGCTGAAAGTGAAGAGGATTTGAAGCACTGACTAAAGAAGATCAAAGACCACAGTCTTCAGTATGGATTGCACCTCAACATAAAGAAAACAAAAATCCTCACAACTGGACCAATGAGCAACATCATGATAAACGGAGAAAAGACTGAAGTTGTCAAGGATTTCATTTTACTTGGATCCACAATCAACAGCCATGACAGCAGCAGTCAAGAAATCAAAAGACGCATTGCATTGGGTAAATCTGCTGCAAAGGACCTCTCTAAAGTGTTGAAAAGCAAAGATGTCACCTTGAAGACTAAGGTGCGCCTGACCCAAGCTATGGTATTTTCAATTGCGTCATATGCATGTGAAAGCTGGACTATGAATAAGGAAGACTGAAGAAGAATTGATGCCTTTGAATTGTGGTGTTGACAAAGAATATTGAATATACCATGGACTGCCAAAAGAACGAACAAATCTGTCTTAGAAAAATTACAATAGAATGTTCCTTAGAAGCAAGGATGGCGAGACTGCGTCTTACACACTTTGGACATGTCGTCAGGAGGGATCAGTCCCTGGAGAAGGACATCATGCTTGGCAGAGTACAGGGTCAGCGGAAAAGAGGAAGACCCTCAATGAAGTAGATTGACACAGTGGCTGCAACAGTGAGCTTAAGCATAACAACGATTGTAAGGATGGCGCAGGACCGGGCAGTGTTTCGTTCTGTTGTGCATAGGGTCACTAAGAGTCGGAGCCGACTCGATGGCACCTAACAACAACATTGAGCATGCCAGGCACTATCCTCAAGATAAACAAGAGTCAGAACCTTCCCTCAAGGCATATCTTTCTTTTACATTAAAAACATAATTCAGTTTATAAAAATTCTGTTTACATTTGCTTAACAGAAATACATGTTGCCTACAGTTATGTACTCCTATAGTGAAGCAAACAAGAAAACAAATCAAAAGCACAAATTCTCTTGCTTACCTATGTGAAGAGAATATTTTATCTTTGCAAATGAAGCATAACAACAACAAAAAAAACCCAAATGTATTGCCATCAAGTTGATTCCAACTCATAGCGACCCTGTAGCCTACATAAATAGGCAGCCACAGCAGAACTCAAATGATAAACACAGATAGGTTTGAAAAGAGTCACATAGACCAAAGACTGGTTCCAGATCTGCTTTGCCATTTACTAGGCGTGTAAACATGGGCAAGCCATCTATAAAATGTGTATATGAAAACAGTCCCATCTTTCACATTGTTGTAGTCTCAGTATTTGGCCTATACTATTGCTCAATAAATATTCTCAGAATAAATCACCGAATGAATATTTACCCCATCTACTTTACAAAATTTCTCCACTTATTCATTCAACAGATGCTTTCTTTTTGTTGTTTGTTTTCACATTCTATTGGGGGCCACAAGAGAGGGGTCTCCTCACTGTCAACAGAGGTGCTCACAGTTTCTTCAGCCATTCCAAGCATGGGCCCTCAGGGTCCCGTGGGTGGCTGGGCATGTTCCTGTCATCTCAGAGGTACACTGGGTAATTGTAGAGTCTGGCCTGATTGATCATGCTGGCATACTAGTGTGCGGCTAGATGGGGGCAGAATTATAGTGAGGTCCTCGATGGTGAAGGACACGACCAGCACAGGCTCCTTGGCCCAGTTATTCTTGAGGAGGGTGGTGAATCTCGTGGTCATCTTGTTCTTAGCAGCAGCAGTGGTTTTGACAAACACATTTTGAGCACCTATTGTGTGTCAGGGTCTGTGCTAGACGCTGGATCAACATCTTGACTCAGTCAGCAAGTTATGAGTCTATTTCAGAAATCCAGGCAATAACTGGAGCATGATCATATATTTTTTGAAAAAAAAATATATACAGACTGGCCCTGCAATTGCCTTGATCTTTTCTCACAAGTGGGAGGTGGTAAGAGCTACAACTTTGGGGAACGATTGTTTTCATCTAAAATAATTTTGCTTCTCCTTTTCTGAGCGTGCATTTTCTTCTAATTTTCTTTGTATCTTCTATATATATTTTTGGCCAAGCCATCTACATTGAAATAATTCATTTCAAGGATAGCTGAGTCAACAACAACCTGATATAGGTCCTGGGGTTTGAAGCCCAGTCCCGGATGCCCTTTGCTATTCTGAATGTAATTTCTTTAGATACTAGATTATGAAGAAGTTCAGAGAAAGTTGACAGGGAAAAGGCGTCAGTAGCAAGGTCATGCAATGGCTCTGGCTCAGGACGATACTTACTCGCTATGCTGTTAGGTGGCATTTCAACATTTCCATAAGTGGCCTGGCCATATCAGATGCTAAATAAAGAATCTTCATAGCTCATCTCTGGCTACCACAGAACTCCGTGTAGTACTGAGCTTTAGGAGAGCTTACTCTGCTTCTACATGTTCTGCAAAATGACACAGGTCGTCACTGTATTCTCCATTTCAAAGTGGCCGTGTATGCACTTGCACACAAGCTTTTGACTTTTTGCTAAGAAGGGCAACTTCCAGTCTGTACCATACTTCAAAATTGTTCCTTACTGAGTAGAAATCATAGACTCTGCTGTTTTCCATTCTCTCTGGAAATAATGGTTTGAACTTTTTATGCCCGCTTGCATACTGGTTATGCATATGGAGCTAGCCAAACTGGCAGGCTATGTGCTAAAAGTTTAAAGAAGCTGACATTTAGTTACTGTTGTTCCTTGTTTATATATTTACTTTAAAAAGTAGTGTAGATACAGGAGAGGTCAACACAACTGGACTAAACCAAAAGCAAAGAAGTTTCCTGAATAAGCTGAATGCTTCAAAGGCCGGCGTAGCAGGGGCAGGGTTTTGAGGACCATGGTTTCAGGGGACATCTAAGTCAACTGGCATAATAAAATCTGTTAAGAAAACATTCTGCGTCTCACTTTGGAGAGTGGCGTCTGGGATCTTAAATGCTGGCAAGCGGCCATCTAAGGTGCATCAATTAGTCTCAACCCACATGGAACAAGGAATAATGAAGAACACCAAAGACACAAGGTAATTATGAGCCCAAGAGACAGAAAGGACCACATAAACCTGAGACTACATCAGCCTGAGACCAGAAGAACTAGATGGTGCCCAGCCAGAACCGATGACTGCTCTGACAGGGAACACAACAGAGAACCCCTGAGGGAGCAAGAGAGCAGTGGGATGCGGACTCCAAATTGTTTTAAAAAGACCAGACTCAATGGTCAGACTGGGACTAGAAGGACCCCGGAGGCCATGGTTAGCCCAAGACAGGAACCATTCCCAATGCCAACTCTTCAGACAGGGATTGGACTGGAATATGGGATAGAAAATGATACTGGTGAACAACGAGCTTCTTGGATCAAGTAGACACATGAGACCATGTTGGTATCTCCTGTCTGGAGGGGAGAGGAGAGGGCAGAGGGGACCAGAAGCTACCCGAATGGACACAAGGAGAGAGAGTGGAGGGAAGAACTATGCTATCTCATTATATATAAAAAAAAAAGAGTGTATAGCAAGGTGTATGTAAATTTTTGCGTGAGAGACTGACCTGATTTGTAAACTTTCACTTAAAACACAATAAAAATTAATTAAAAAAACAAACAAAAAAATGAATTGGATGAACCCATAAAAAAAAAAAAGTAGTGTGGGTTGCATCTGGTTGTTTAGCATAGAAGGAAAGCTTAAAGGGTGCAGCAAATTACCTGTTTTTTTTTTTAGTTCAAAGCACAGAGAGGAGGCTAATTCTTCTTTAAAGGATTTGAGAGATACCAGGAGAAACCAGAGACTCAACTGAAGGCTCTCTTGGAAAGTGGCTGTTCCTGAGACTTAGAGAAAAGACCAGAGAGCAAGAAGGCCTCTTCAATGAAATGAAGTCTGGGGTGTGGCCTGCTCTTTGGACAGTTTGAGGAAAAGTCTATTCAGGCCTCAATAGAGAAAGACTAAGAAGGAAGAAAAAATCCTGAGTAAAAAAAATGCAGAAAACTACCTTGTTTCATTTGTAATTCTGCTTTTACTCTGGGTTAGTGGTCAATCACAATTCTCATTCATTTAGAATAATGGAAATGTTTTGATAATGTTGCCAAAACGAAGAAAGTGGAATTTTGGCATAATGAAATAAGCTTATCACCTCCTTCTCTCTCCTTTCTCCATTCTCCATTGTTTTCTACCCTCCTTTCACCTCCTTTCCTACTCCTCCACCTCCTCCCTCCCCTCTTCCTTTCCCTTTTTCTTCCTAACATAGAGGAAGGATCCAGAAAAACATTTCTGGATAATTTATGACAAATTCATAAATACAGAAATATTGTTATAAGCTCCTGACTTTCTACAGTGTCATATTTTTATGCGGAAGCTTCATGTTTTCTGGTCAATTTCAAAACAAAATTAATTGTTTTTGTCAAGTAGAATCTTTCACTCCATGGTCATTTTCACAACTGTCTTAGTTTTCTAGTGCTGCTATAACAGAAATACCATAAGCAGGAGGCTTTAAGAAACAGAAATTTATTCTCTCACAGTCCAAACTCAGGGCGCCAGCTCCAAGGGAAAGCTTTCTCTGTCTCGGCTCTGGGGAAAGGTCCTTGTCATCAATATTCCCTGGGTCCAAGGGATGTGCCCTGCTCTCTACGCTGCTTTCTTGGTGGTATGAAGTCCTCAGGTCTCTCTGCTTGCTTCTCTTTTATATCTCAAAAGAGATTGACTTAAAACACAATCTAATCTTGTAGATTGAGTCCTGTCTCATTAACATAACTGCTGCTAATCCCAACTCATTAACATCATAGAGGTAGTATTTACAACACTTGGGAAAATCACATCAGATGACAAAATGGTGGACAATCACACAATGCTGGAAATCATGACCAGCAAAGTTGACACACATTTTGGGGGACAAATTCAATCCATGACAACAATGTATCTTTTATTACAAAGTTTGCGTAATGAGAGCAGGAAGTGGCAAAGTCAGATTCCTTTTTTTTTTTTCCAGTAAGTATTTATTATATCCAACACTCTGCTGGGCACCAGGGATTCAACTGTGAACAAGGTATCAGTTTCTGACCTCACAGAACTCACCTTTTGGTGGGCACTGGAGTTGCTGAATTTGTGAAATGGGCCGTATTCCCCAGAGTTGAGTGAGTCTCTCAGCTTATTAGTCAGAACTTTAAATTACTACAAGTCATGGATATACACTGACTGAAAACTGCAAAAAAAAACCTCATGAATGATATAGATATACCTTATTCATATGGCAGTGCAATGGGTTTCTCTTTATATACAGCCTTTCTGGCCCTTGGTTTGTATTTCTGTCAAGATGATTTGCTAGGCCACAGTCTTGTAAAGGGATTGGATAGTTTACTATGCAAATAAGGTACATAAAACTCTTTTGGGAATTGGTCAGTTATTATGCAAATTAAGTAACTATGGCCTACTAAGAGGATTGGTCAGTTTAGCATTCTAGGCTTATAAGGGCTAATCCCACAGACGTTGGAGAGGGGCCTCACTACCATCAAGAAGAAGAGCCAGAACAGAGTACAACCTTTGGACCCGGGTTCCCCGTGCTGAGAATCTCTGGACGCTGTGACAGTGGAGATGGTGTGAGAGGTACAGGACAGCAGGAGACCAGGGCAAGATGGCACAAGATAGTGGTAGCAGTACAAGCCACATGAACCAGGAAACTGGCACAAGATAGCTGCAGTAGGCTTCCTGGCCCACAGAGCGCAGCGGCAGCAATGGGCTTCTTGATCCACCTATGCAGGCTTGCTGGCAGGGTGAGGTGCCTCCAGGCACTTGTCAGAGGAGCTGAAGAACTGTAACACTTGCCTTAGCAGGGCAGAGACCAGGCTAAGAAGGGCCTGGAGACAGAGACCCGAACGTGGCCTGCCTATAGTCACAGCTGAGAACAAGCTGAGAGCTGTTCTCATTGGAAGCTGTCCTGATTAACTATCCTGAGTTGTATCCTGTCACCTCCAAGTCTATCCTGATCCGTAGCTGTAGCTTGTTACTTCCCTAGTAAACCACTTAATTGTAAGCATGGTTTGTGAATTCTGTGTGGCCACTGCAACAAATTATCAAACTCAGCAGAGAAGTAGAGAATGCCATGGGGAAGATGGCTGGTGTCAGAATTGGTAAAAAAAAGTTGAAGTCATAGGAACTAGCATCATGCTGATCTTGATTCTCCTCCCTCCCTGTCAATTTAGATGGCTTCTGATGCTACTAGGTTACACATATCTGTAACACTGGGGGCAAAAAGATGCTGTGCTCCTCCACCAGACTGAATCTAGTACAACTAGATGGTGCCCTGTTACCACCACTGGCTACTCTGACAGGGATTACAGTACAGGTCCCGGACAGAGCTAGAGAAAAATGCAGAACAAATTCTCACTCACAAAAAAAGACCAGACTTACTGGCCTCATAGAAACTGGAGAAACTCCAAGAGTATGGCTCCCGGACACCCTTTCAGCTCAGTAATGAAGTCACTCCTTAGGTTCACACTTCCTCTAAAGATTGGACAGGGCCAAAAAACAAAACGAGACTAAAGGGGCACATCAGCCCAGGGGCAAGGACCATAAGGCAGGAGGGGACAGGAAAGCTGGTAATAGGGAACCCAAGGTCGAGAAGGGAGAGTGTTGACATGTCGTGGAGTTGTTAACTAATGTCATAGAACAATATGTGTACTAATTGTTTGATGAGAAGCTAGTTCATTCTGTAAACCTTCACCTAAAGTATAATAATTATAAAAAAGCATAAAAAAAAAGATGCTGTGTTTTTCTTCCTAGAATCAATGTCACTTTCTTATATGGGTGCTTTTAGAAGCATCTTAACTTCTTAGCCCGTAAAAGGAAAATTTAGAACTTGTATTTTGCTCCATTTTCAAATTTAATATCAAAAATTAAACAGAATCTCAAAGTTTGGGCAAATGACCTATATTCCATAGAGTGAGTGTTACAAGTTATGTTTCCCAGAGTGTTATAAGTTTGTTTTTCCCCCATAAATTCGTGTTGTTCGTACCACATTCTTAGGTCCAGTTTTCTCTGTAAACAATAGCTAACACGTGACAGCCCGCTTATCAGTGTGGTTCACATCCTGGAACATGTTCAAGTAGCTGCCCACACAGGGCTGGAAATGACTTGTCGTAGGTCTGAGAACATTGTGCAGTCAGTTCCTGAGCTCATAACAGGGCCAAGCCTTGCCCATGGAACCTCCTCTTTCCCCCATAAGTGCTGTGCACAGAAGGAATGGCTTTAGTGTTGACCAAAAGAAAGAAAAAAGAATCGTTACTGACAGAATTGTTCACGGAATTACTGAACCAAAAGAGGACATTCAAGATCAAGAAGCTGGGGACACAAGGCCAAATAAAGGGGGGAGGGGGCACAAGGATATAGAGAAATTGGAACCCCCATCCATTGCTGGTGGGATGTAAAATGGTGCAGCCACTGTGGGAAACAGTTTGGCAAAAAAAAAAAACAGTTTGACAGTTCCTCAAAAAATTAAAACACAGAATTACCATATGACCCAGCATTTCTGCTCCTAGACATATACCCAAAAGGCTTGAAAGCAGCAACTCGAACAGACACATGTATGCCGGTGTTCACTGTAGCATTATTCACGCTAGCCAAAAGGTAGAAACAACCCATGTGCCTATCAACAGATGAATGGATGAGCAAAATGTCGTATTTACATACACTGGAATATTACCCAGCCATAAAGAGATAGGAAGTTCTGATACACGCCACCACATGGGTGAACTTTGAAAACATTATGCTAAGTTAAATGAAGAAAACACAAAACAACAAATATTGTATGATCCCACTTACATGAACTATCTAGCCTACGCAAATTCATTGAGATATAAGATTAGTGGTTACCAGGGGCTATGAGGAAGAAGAGGGAGTTAAAAAAAAGTGTGAGGTGTTTATGGTACTTGTTGTAAATGAAAGGAAAAAAAAAAGGGCGGGGGGGAGATGAGCCTGCACACCAAAACAGGGTTAGAATGCTTCAGACTAGAACCAGAACCACAAAGGTTCAAGAGCACCAAACTCATAAACACCAAGCATTTTTTTAAACTCTTGTACCCTGACACAAAATGGCTGACCACGGCAGTATACAGAAAAAGTGGAAGCAGGCTAAAAAACAATTTAGTTAATTTGTGCAGAAACATGACTTGCTGTAGGGAAAATTCTGCTTTCAGTATTCTATTCTTAATTGCTGAACTTCCAAGTGCACCTCTCCTATATTCTTCCCTTCCCAGGGCACATTATACCTGCTATAATTGCCCAGAGAATGCTCTTAACCATTTTTGCCCCTTTACCTTGAGCTCCTGAATGTGATTTGAAATAAGAGTGAAAGAACAATCTAATCTGAATAATTGTGACTATCCACGGGGTAAAAATGAAAAGTGCTCTCCATCGTTCAGACCCTTAAATAAATCCAGATCTTTGTCTTCATGCCAAGAAAACACTGAGATCCCTTAGCAAATTTTCCATTTTTCCTCGGTATGTGCTGAATCATCTGGAAATTACGTGAGCACATTAACTAAATGCTTTTTGAAGAAATGGAAAAGTTTGTTAAAAAAAAAAACAAAACAAGAGTCCCAAGATATCTAATCTTTAAGGCTAATTTCAACTTTAATTTCAAAGCTCCCAAGAATAATTCTTCTTCAAATAAATTTATCTTCTAATACAATGTTGAATAAAGGTTCAAAGACTTGGCATCATTTCCTAGATGAAAAGAGGTGATAAGAATGGGATTTTAAAGGAAATCCTCATTCTTGCTCAGGATGAAGTTTACAATGGATTTTGTTTTCCATATATTTGTTTTCATATATACTCTTAGGTTAAGGAAGTCCCCTTCTTTTCCTAAGTTACTAAGATTTTTTAAAAAATCATAAATAGGTAATGACATTTGTTAAATTTTTTTGGCATCTCTTGAAATGATCTTTTTTTTTTTCCTCTCTCTTTTAATCCCTTAATATAATAAATTATATGTATAATCAACTTCTGCTTTTTTTTTTAATCCCTTACTATAGTAAATTACATGTATAATCAACTTTTGCTTAGCAAGAAAATATCTAACTTGATCACAGTGTATTATTTTTGTTTATACTGTTGGATTACATTTACTAATATTTTGTTTACTAAAGAGCAAAATTGGCCTGAAATTTTTCTTTCTTGCAATACTCTTGTCTATTTAGGTTTTAGAGCTATGCAAGTTTCATAGAATGAGTTAGGGAGTATCCCTCTTTTCCTGTTCTTTGGAAAAGTTTACATCAAATGGGATCATTAGTTTCTTCAAAAATGGTTAATACTTGTCTGTATAATAATTTTATCTGATATTTCCTTGGAGGAAAAATTTGTAGCTATTGCTTCAATTTTTTCAATACTTTAGGACTACTTAGGTCTTTATTTCATTTTGAGTTATTTCTGGAATATTTTCCTACTGATCTCTTCCTTTTGTCTAAATTTCCAAAATTATTGCTTATAATTACTAATAGCATTACTTACTATCTTTTTGGAGTCCCTTGGCAATGCAAATGGTTAACACGCTCAGCTGCTAACTGAAAGGTTGGAGATTTGAGTCCACCCACAGGCACCTCAAAAGAGACGCCTGGTAATCGACTTCTGAAAAGTCAGCCATTGAAAACTCTATGGAGCACATTCTACTCTCACACACATAGGGTGGCCATGAATCAGAGTCAACTTGATGGCAACTGGTTTATTATCTTTTTAAATCTGTTTTATCTGTAGTTACATACTCCCTTTTCTTCCCAATATTACATATATGGGCTCCTTTTTTTGTGTGACTAATCTTGCCAGTTTGGTCTATTTTGCTAATTTATTTAAAAGAAAACAAACAAAACAAGTCTCACTTTGTTGCTTTCCTCTACTGTATCTCTGTTTTCTATTTCTCTGATTTCTACTATTATTCTTTATTATTCCTCTCCTTCTAATTTTTGGAGTCGATTTTGTTTTTCCTTTCCTTGATTCCTAAGAGGCACGGTTAGCTCATTATTGTTCAGCCTCTCTTTGCTTTTCTAATATAATTATTTAGGACTGCGTAGTTGCCTCAAATTTGCGCCTTTTTGCTGTATCCCATAAGTATTGTTTATTTTATATATTATTTAGTACTAAGACTTTTAAAATGTTTATTAGAATTTCTTCTTTAACTTATCAATTATATAGAAGTTTGTTTTATTACCTAAATATGTGGGGTGCCTTTATTAATCATTTTTAAGTTAATTTGTAACTTACACATGTTGTTGTAAAGGATCATGGTTTGTAGGATACCTATTCTTAGAAATTTGTTGAGACCTTCTTTATGGCCTTGAATAAATAGAACATGTATACAAAGAACATGTGTAACGGTCAATTTTTACACAGGTTCTTTGAATACGTGTTCTATGTGTGCTTGAGAAATATGTGTTTTCTCTAACTATCAAATGTAGAAGAAGTCTGTATGTGCTCATTAGGTCAAAATGCGCTTTGTGTTATTTAGGTCTTCTGTATCTTTGCTGATTACTATCTGTCTGATTTATTAATAATCGGGAAAGATACGCTGAAGTTACCTACTACAATAGTGATATTTTAGTCCCGTAATTTTATCCATTTTTTCTTTGTATATTTCAAGTATATTTTAGATGCATACATGTTTAAGATTTTTATATATATCTTGGTGATTTAAACTTTTTATCTGTTATATACCATAGTCATTGTCTTCACCACTAATAATATTTTTGTCTTAAAGTCTGTTTCATTTGACATAAATAGAGCTATACCAGCCTACTCTTCACTATATTAGTTTAAGATTGCACCCCCACCCTACCCTTGGAAGGAACTGTTTTAGAAATACTTCCCCAAGAAGCACACCTGCCACACACACATGCACATACCTACACACACACTCCTCCCCAGTTAATGCACTGGACAAATTAATTTCAACTTCAGAAAATTAAAAGAGCATTTGAGGAGGCTCACAACCAGGCAGATTTATGTTTCGCTGTCACTGTGCTTCCCTATTCACCTCCCTTCCTCATCCAGAAATGAAATGTTTTCAGTACTGTTGTGTGCTTTTGTCCAGTATTGTTGCTTAACTCTCACATGCGCATGCTCCAATTCTCCAACTGGACTATGAAATTTTGGTTAGATATCTTGACTTCTCTGTCCTTATATTCCCCATGAATCCTAATACCCAGTGCCGTCTAATACAATTATATAAATATCTCTCCTCTCTTTTCTCATGCCTAAGACTGCCATTACCCTGTCTTCAATGGGGAATTCCTCTAAACTCCTACTCTGAAATTTTCTCTTCTTTTCAGGTATGCCCTTTCCCCATCCTATTGGTTTTATGCCTTGAAACTCACTTACTGCCTAGATGGCTTTTTTTTTTTTTTTGGTGGGTGTAAACTGTGAAAGAATAAATTTCTGTTTGTTCAAGCCATCCACTTTTGCTATTTCTATTATAGCAGGACTAGATAACTAAGACATCATCTCTGGAATATCTCTATTTTTGAAGAGTATCCAGAACTTCGAAATTCTGAGTGAGGGGCAGCAGGGGGTAGAGGTTACCAATGCAGACTTTGGGATCATTCAAACCTGAGTTTGAATACTGACTTTCCTGCTTACTAGCTGAGTGCCTTCAGAAAGTCATCTACCTTCTCTATGTCTTGATTTTTCACCTGTAAAATGGAGGAAACAATATTTACCTCATAAGTGTTTGGGGATGTTGACAGAATTAAAGAAGATGACCTGTACAGAGCACAGTTTCTGGCACTAGGAAGGACTTATAATAAATGGAAGCTACTGTTGTTAACACTGTTATTACTATTGTTCTGTAATTTAACATATATGTTAAGTTCCCAGATTTTTTTTTTAACATAGACAAAAAAATAGAACCTTAAGGATGATGAAGGAGTACAATTGAAGTGGATATTCACAGACATCTGCTCCAGAGATTACATGGTCTCAGTAGATTGTTGATTTGTCCCTAGTTCTGACCCCAAATTGGAAAACGTGAAATGCACTGTCCTTTATCCAAGCTATTCAAGCTTCTGCATGAGACCAGTGGAGGAGTGAAAAGGTATACGCAGTCTTGCCTTAATTTCCAGGTAAGATTCAATTCAAATTTTAACTGTGGGTAGAAAGGGTGTTGGGAAATGGTGGTAGTTGTATCTAGATTTAAAAAAATCGGGGTTCCAAATCATTCAAGCTATAATGCAGTCATGATGTTTAGCCATGGTTTTCAGAATCAGACACAAGATCACTAGAGCTAAAAATCCAAATTCAGAGTGCCAGCCCTAAGGGAAGCCTTTATTTCTCTGTCAGCTCTGGGGTAAGGTTCTTGTCTCTTTGAGCTTCATGTAGCCTGGCATCTCTCTTCCCCCATCTTTGCTTCTCTTGCTTGCTTGTTTAATCTTTTATATCGCAAAAGAAACTGACCCAAAATACACCCTAATCTTGCCTCATTAACATAATAAACATAACCTAATCCTCACTGAGGAAACCGTGGTGGCGTAGTGGCTAAGTGCTAGGGCTGCTGACCAAGAGGTCGGCAGTTGGAATCCGCCAGGCACTCCTTGGAAACTCTACCAGGCAGTTCTACTGTGTCATATAGGGTTGCTATGAGTCAGAATCGACTAGACGGCAGTGGGTTTGATTTGGTTTTTGGAATCCTCATTGACATAACCTAACCTTACCTTATTAACACAGCAAAAATAACCCATTCACAAATGGGATTAAAACCACGGGCAGAGGTTAAGATTTTTGGAGGGGGACACAATTCAACCCGTAACAATGTTCTTCACTGGAGAACACTGGACACCAAGGGTTACTGGATATCTACCACCACCACCAATTACCATCAAGTAGATTCTGACTCATGGTGACCCCATGTGTGTTAGAGTAGAAAGGTGTTCCATAGGGTCTTCAATGTTTGATTTTTCAGAACTAGATTACTGATGTGCCTCTGGGTAAACTCTAACCTCCAACCTTTCAGTTACAGCTGGGCACGTTAACCATTTGTACCACTCAGGGTATATAGTAATATATTATTAAAGTAAAGACAAGTGGTCCTTGCATGGACCAAGGATGAGTGTGTCATGAACCAAGGATTATGGTCAATCTAATTCTATGCATCAAGGAACAAGAAATAGAGAATAAAATAATGAGTGAATGAAAGAAAGAAAGAGCAAAGGAAGCTAGGACGAGACAGAATGAGGGAGGAAGGAAGGGAGAGAAACAAATGTGTTCCTTGGATTGAGCAATCAGGAGGTTAGTCACTGACGTCCTTCGACAGTAATTTCAGAGCATGCCAGAATCAGAAGACAGTTTACAGTGGAGTGAGATGTAGAAAGCCAAAGCAGTGCTTACTTTTTTAAAATCTTAGTTGAGAAGTAAAAGAAGGAGGTAGAATACTGGAGGAAGAACAGTCTGGTGGACTCTGGCCTAGACTGTTTGTCTAATTTCTAGCTCCACCATTAATTAGCTGGGTGACTTTGAAAAGCAAAAAAAAAAAAAAAAAAAAACCAAACCCAGTGCTGCCGAGTCGATTCTGACTCATAGTGACCCTATAGGACAGAGTAGAACTGCCCCATAGAGTTTCCAAGGAGCACCTGTCAGATTTGAACTGCTGACCCTTTGGTTAGCAGCCATAGCACTTAACCACTACGCCTGCAGATTTTCTGATGACTTTGGAAAAGTTACCTAAATTCTCTGCATCTCAGGTGCCACAGCTATAAAACTGGGGAAGATAATATTTTAGTAGTGTCATTGACCCAGTAACCCAGTGCCGTCGAGTCAAATCCAACTCATAGCAACCCTATAGGACAGAGTAGAACTGCCCCATAGAGTTTCCAAGGAGCACCTGGCAGATTCGAATTGCCAACCCTTTGGTTAGCAGCCGTAACACTTAACCACTACGCCACCAGGGTTTCCGCAGTGTCATTATGAATATTAAAAGAGTTGTAAGACACTTGGAACAATGGCTGACACAAAACACGTGCCTTATACATCTTCATAATAATGTATAATAAGGAGAAAACTCCCTTTACCATGTGTCTCCTCCATATATAGCTAGAGGAGATGCACGACAAACAGAATTTTGTTTTTATTAAACTTTAGAATGGGAGCTATTGGAAAAAAAGGTTGACCATAGAAGAGAAATGAAGTAATTAATGGGATAAAATCCTAGACCAGATGGATGGGAATGGAGTCTAGAGTACAGGTAGAGATTTTTCCTGAATAGGAGAAAACAAGAACTTGTCCTGAGACCAGGGAAAAGAGATAATGATGTATGCGGGAGGAAAAACATTTAAAGAGGCAGCATGAGCAAAAGGGGGACCCTGGTGGCACAATGGTTAAGAGCTCGGCTGCTAACCAAAAGGTCGTTAGTTCAAATCCATTACCACTCCTTGGAAACACTACGGGGCAGATCTGCTCTGACCTACAGGGTAACTATGACTCAGAATTGACTTGATGACAACAGATTTGGTTTGGTTTTATGCAGGAAAGGAATTGAGTTAAGGGAGTGTCCGTCTGACGGACTTCGTTATTTAATAAGCCAAGTATGCGAGAACTGGAAGAAAGTGTTGATGATTTGGATCATACACTATGAGAATTAGGAAAGGACACTAGTTAGGAATACACACACAACAAGGATTGTCAAGTGGTGGTAAATATCCAGCTGAAATTGGATCCAAACAATTCTAATGATACCAATTTGCATAATTGTGAGTGTGTATGTGTGTATGTTTCAGTAAGTAGTTATAGGAGTAGAGAAGGCAGATGGCTGGATGGTACTGTTATGAATTGAATTGTGTCCCCCAGAAATAAATGTCAACTTGGCTAGGCCATGATTTCCAGTATTGTGTGGATGGCCTCCATTTTGTGATCTGATGTAATTATCATCCATTTTGTGATATGTTGTAAATCCTAACCTCTTCCTGTGGTTATAATCCCATGTGTGAATGGGTGCTGTTATGTTGATGAGGCATGATCAGGTTATATCAATGAGGATTAACCAAAACCCAAAAACCCATTGCCGTCGAGTTGATTCTGACTCATAGCGACCCTATAGGACAGAGCAGAACTGCCCCATAGAGTTTCCAAGGAATGCCTGGCAGATTTGAACTGCCAACCTTTTGGTTAGTAGCCACTATGCCACCAGGGTTTCCCGTGAGGATTAGGTTATGTTTATTATGTTAATGAGGCAGGATTAGAGTGTGTCTTGAGACAATTTCTTTTAGGGTATAAAAGAAATTAAAAAAGCAATCCAGAGAAGTAACGATGGAGGAAGAGAGATGCCAAGCCACATGAAGATCATCCAGAAGCAGAAGCTCAAAGAAATAAGGACCTTTCTTCAAGCCCAGAGAGAGAAAAAGCTTTTCCCTAGAGCTGGCACCCTGAATTTGGCCTTCTAGCCTCCTAAACTGTGAGAGAATAAATTTCTGTTTGTTGAAGCCATCCACTTGTAGTATTTCTGTTGTAGCAGCACTAGATAACTAAGGCAGGTGCCAAAGTTTGATGCTTGCAGATTGGATGCTGGAGGTAGGGAAAGAGGGCCAGAATGCTGAAGATCCTGACATGAGGATGGATAAAGTGATGCAGCATGGATAAAGCTTGCAGACAGAAACTGCAGGAGTGGAGTGAACTATGCGGAGAAAAGGCAATTGCAGAGGAACCAGAAATCTTGATGAAATTAAAGAGATGTGAATAAGGGAGTTGAATGGAGAAAAGGTTATGATCAGAGAGTGGCATTTCAGTTTTAGTTCCTGCCACAGAACATCTCCAGCTGGTGAAAAGAACAGGTGTGACCGTAAGTACCTAAGGCAAAATGGAAACAAGGACTATTACAGTGGAGAATATCAGGGAATTTTGAAATGAGGAAGTTGCTAGAGTAATTCCACTACCATCTAATCTACACACAACACCTGCTCTGCCAGCAGGGTGCAATCTACCTGCCAATGGCAGCAGCAGTGGCAGAATGGACTTGCTTCATTGAAATCCTTGAGACTGTCTTCTCCATAACCCAATGAAAGTGATACAACCCAGAGAAAGTAGAGTGAGAGCTGAGTCTGGTGACTCTTCAAGCCTCTTTGATAAGGAAGTCTAATGATGCAAACCAAGGATACGGGCAAAGCAGCTGAAGAACAGCCGAGAGCACAGCAGTGAGTCACGAACACTACATAACAGGCCACCAGGATCTCACCAATGCCCTCAGCCATGACTGTCAGAAACTCTAAATATGTCCAGTCAGGGGACACATTCCCAAAGGCAGCACCGCCTGTGGCAGACTGTATCCTCCCTCCCCAAGTGTTTCTGGAAATGTGGGAACAAACATATTCTCTGGTCTCCGGAAGAATGTTCTAAGGCCAAACTATTTTTAGTCTTGATATGTGCTGATATCAGAGAATCTTATCTTCTGTGCTCATTGTAACCCACTGAAATTAGTACAAGCATCTTACTAAACTTTTCCAGTTTCCTCCAACGCAGATCAAGTTTCTTCCACTTCTGTCCCCGCCCAGCTTCTGTAAGCTGCCTCAGGGCCGGATGCTGTCAGTTCCCTTTTGAAAACATCAGTAATTAGTACTCTGTTCTCTTAAAGACACAGCCTGTTATTGAAGAGCATACAGATTGTATACCCTGGAGGACAGAGAGGACAAAGGGAGAAGTTTGGTGTTTTATGGCTTTGTGCAATGGAAAAGCTATGGCTCACAGCCAAATCCATCTGAATTTGAATCCTGACTCTGCCACTAATATCTTTATCACCTCGGGAAATTAACAACATTTTCAAGGCTCAATTTCTTCATCTGGAAAATGGAGAAAATGATACCCCCTTTACAGAGTTGATGGCAAGATAAATCATAACATTTGTAAAAAGTCTAGTGTATTTTTTTTTTTTTATAGCGATAGGTGATCAGACAATAAGTTCACTTGTCCCCCTCATATCGCTTTTTTGGCTTATATAAGTGTTATTGCTTAGGGATTGTGATTGTACAGAACATAACATATGACTTTATATACTGCTACTAAATTCCTAAGACTACAAACATTCATAACTTTTCTCCTATGGATTGATTTATATATTCTTTCAATAGTTTTTCAACTGCTTCTACCTCAGCACAATTATGGGCTCCCTCTCCTATTGCTGGCAAAGTGGTTAAGAGCTACAGCGAGCTATGGCTGCTAACCAAAATGTTCAAATCCGCCAGCCGCTCCTTGAAAACCCACTGGGGCAGTTCTACTCTGTCCTATAGGGTCGCTATGAGTCAGAATCAACTCGATGGCAATGGGTTTGGTTTTCTTCTATTTTTAGATGGTGTTTACCATGGGAAGGCGAACTATTTGGAATACTAGTTTCCAGAACCCTCTAATAAGGATTATATCACAGCCAAACCCATACACTTCCATGAGAGGGGTTTTCAATCATTCATTCTTGTGGAATTACCCTTGACAAATATTAAGTTAACTCAATACAAATCCATATGGATATGAGATTGCTCCCTTAAAGCACATAATCTTGCCCTCTTAGGAGTCTAAGCATTATATGTCCAAACAAAAATATTTACTTCTTATAAGTAATTATGGAAAACCTGGTGGTATAGTGTTAAGAGCTATTGCTGCTAACTAAAAAGTCAGCAGTTCGAATCCACCAGGCACTCCCTGGAAATTCTATGAGGCAGTTGTACTCTGTCCTATAGGGTCACTGTGAGTTGGAATCTACTCAATGGCAATGGGTTTGGTTTTGGGTTTATAATTAATTATCCTGACGATATTCTTTAATCATGCATTAAAAATCTACTAGGACAGTGAAACATCTCACAACATGGATGAATCTGGCAGGCATTATGCTGAGTAAAATAAGTCAAAAGGACAAATACTGTATGAGACCACTATTATAATAACTCAAAAAAAGGTTTACGCACAGAAAGAAACCATCTTTCTTTGATGGTGTCTTAGTTATCTAGTGCTACTGTAACAGAGAGACCACAAGTGGATGGCTTTAACAAAGTGAAGTTCATTTCCTCACAGTAAAGTAGACTAAAAGTCCAAGTTCAGGGTGTCAACTCCAGGGGAAGGCTTTCCTCTCTCTGTCTGCTCTGGAGGAAGGTCTTTCTCACCAACCTTCCCCTGGACTAGGTGCTTCTCTGCACAGGAACCCCAGGCCTAAAGGATGCGCTCTGCAGCTGGTGCTTCTTTCTTGGTGGTATGAGATCCCCCTGTCTCTTTGCTGGCTTCTTTCTTTTATATCTCAAGAGATTGCCTCAAGACACAAGCCAGTCTTGTAGACTGAGTCCCAAGCTTCACCAACACAACTGCCGCCCATCCTCCTTCATTAACATCATAGAGGCAGGATTTACAACATATAGAAAATCACACAATACGAAGAATCATGGCCCAGCCAAATGGATACACACATTTATGGGGGGACATAATTCAATCCATGACAGATGGTTACAAGGGAAGGGAAGGATGGGGAAGGAAAAACACTAACTAGACAATAGTTAAATGGTAACTTTGGTGAAGGGTAAGATAGCACACAATACTGGGAAAGTCTCCCAGACATGACCAAGGCAAAGTCATAGAAGCTTCACAGACACATTCAAACTCACCGAGGGACCTAATTACTGGGCTGAAGGCTGGGAACCATGGTCTGGGGGGACATCTACCTCAATTGGCATAACATAGTTCATAATAGTTTATAAAGAAAATGTTCTATATCCTACTTTGGTGAGTAGTGTCTGGGGTCTTAAAAGCTTGTGAGCAGCTATCTAAGATACTCCACTGGTCCCACCACATCTGGAGCAAGAGAGAATGAAGAAAACCAAAGACACAAGGGAAAGATTAACCCGAAGGACTATATGAACCACAGCTACAGCCTCCACCAGACAGAGTTCAGCACAACTAGATGGTGCCCAGCTACCACCACCAACTGCTCTGACACAGATCACAACAGAGGGTCTCAACAGAGCTGGAGAAAAATGTAGAACAAAATTGTAACTCACAAAAAAAAGATCAGACTTACTGGCCTGACAGAGCCTGGAGAAACCCTGAGAGTCACTCCCCTGACACCCTTTTAACTCAGTGCTGAAGTCATCCCTGAGGTTCACCCTTCAGCCAAAGATTAGACAGGCCCATAAAACAAACAACAATACATGTAGGTCAACCATATATACAAGACTTAAATAGGCACACCAGCCCAGGGGCAAGAACAAGATGGCAGAAGGGAGCAGGAAAACTGAATGAATGGAAATGGAGAACCCAAGGTTGAGAAGGGGAGGGGTTGGCAGCCAACGTCACAAAACAATATGTATATTAATTGTTTAATGAGAAACTAAGTTGCTCAGTAAACCTTCATCTAGAGCACACACACACACACACAAAAATCTAGTACAGTAGCTCCCAAACTTTGCTGAACATTGTAATCAGCTGGGATATCTAACAGGTTTCTCTTTGCCTCCTCCAGGCATTATAACTTAGTTGGTGTAAGATGTGACCTGGGCATTGGGATTTTCTCAGGTGTTTCTAATGTGTAGCAAAATTTGGAACTGCTCTACAAGGCCTGTACCCAAGAGCCATCTACAGAAAAGATGTTTACATGTGTACTTATGTGTTTATATTAATATTACTTAGCTTCAGTTCACTGAGTCATTCAATAAATATTTATATAAGACACTGGAAGACATAACATTGTTAAAATATATTTTTTTGGTAGTACTGTCACCCAATGTTTCTTCCATAATTAGGGAAAGCACCTCAATTCAAGATGAAACATAGAGTTTGTTAAACAAATGGGAAGTGTTTTTCAGTAAAAGTTAAACCTAACAAACTATATGACAGAATAGCTTGTATTGCTTTCTCTTTTACTTTGCTTTTCTCTCTCTGGATACTCTGCTTCTGGTCACATACAAAGACAAGCCAAGTGGAGGGGTGTGTGTGTGTGTGTGTGTGTACACACATTTTTGTTCAGGCTTAGTCACAGTATGTAAAAGTCACAGTAACACATTACTCAGTCTCCTCACTTTCTACTCCTCCCTACTTTCTCCTCATATGCTGCTCATCCTTATCCCCTTTTCAGCTTCTGTTCCTCTCTGCCTAACCTCTGCTCTGCAAAGTGTCAGATCACTCACCACGCAAGAGATTATAGAATAGGCGCCCAGATCTTTCAGACTTATTTATTTGGATGGTAGTGGGAGTGGCAGAATGGAGTGTTGAAATACATTGTATATGGTCTTTGGAGCCTAAAAGGCTTGTTAATTTAAATATTTACCTTTAGCACTAGTTCAGTGGTTCTCAACCCTGACTACCCAGGTGAATCACTTGAAGAGTTTTTTTTCAACACCAGTGCCCAATAACTAGGCCCCTCCTCTGTAGATTCTGATTCAGTTGATTTGGGAGGGACCCACCCATTGGGCATTAGTGGAATTTGAGATAAATATTGGAAAAAAGATAATATATTGCCAGGCAAAAATGGGCCAAGGAAGGAAACAACATGGACAAATATACATGCATGCAAGAATGTACACAGATTTGGCTATAATACAAAAAAAAGTGCACATATTTTACTAAAATCATACGAAATCATTGCTTTTACATATAGTTAACTCACCTCAGTGGCTGTAGACTTGACATCTGCTACTGGCCTTGTTGACGCTCCCATGGTTCTTCATTGGTACCTCCGTTATAGCTGTCCACTCACTCGACTGTAAATTTTTCCTGGCGCCTTCTCCTTCCATGACCTTTAACTCTTGATGCCAATGTCCCCCATCTTTCTCCTGGTCCTCAGTGTCTGGCCAATAGAGTCTTACTCATAATTGGTGCTCACTGTTCATGGATTGAATGCAGAAGTGAGCAAATGAATGGAAGGCTGATTGTCATGGATTTAAAGAAGACACAACCCAGCTCCTGCTTTCAAGAAATATATTACCTCCTCTAAGACCTTTTCTAAGACCAGTCTTAGAAAAAAAAAAAAAAAATTTTTTTTAGGAGTTATTCATTACAAGATTTTGGCAAAAGACTCTTTATCAGACTAAAGATATACATATCAGACACCTGGGCTCTGATTTTCCTCTTGGGGTGGGGGAGGGTTTGAAAGTCACAGTGGTTGGACAGAACAAAACAAAGTTATCTGCATCACTAAACAAAAAACAAAGTAATTAACATTAGGTCAAAACAAAGTCCTTAACAGAGGCATGGGAAGGAGCAGGCAGGCAGAAGACAAACTTAGAGGTTCATCATGGCCTTAGTTATGTCAAGCTCTCAGTTGCCCATTTTGAAAAAGAGAAAACTTGCTGGGGAGTATTGGGGTCACACCCCCAAAAATTCATTTGCTGAAGAAATTGGGGCAAGATAGTTTAGAGTGGTCAGGAAGGGGAAAGATAATCACAGAACTAAAGGTTAAGGGCTTTTTGAAGGAAATGAAACTTAAACTGTTTGGAAGTTGTGGCAGAATTTGAAGGGCAAGAGTAGGAGCAGGCATTGTGTAAAAAGTGAGAATTAAGCATATGGAGATCATAGTGATGGGTATGTGGTAACATGTGAACAAGAGATCGTTTTCTATGCAACTAGCAATAATAATTTATAGATTTTTGAAAAAAGAAATTACATGACAATATAAACTCTAGATGAGTAGACCTTGTTCATCACTCTAGTTCCTGTAACTAGAAATAGTTCTAGCCTCCTAGTTTATGACTTAGAGTAGGTCCTTAATAAATATTCATAAATGTTTTTTGAATTAATGGCTAAGGAAAAAAAATGAAGGAAGGAATGAACAACACTGTAGTCATCAGGCATTTATTTAATTGTTCATCACTGATTATGCACCAACTCAATGCCTGGTACATGCCAGATACTAGGGACCAATGTGAATAAAATACAGTTCTTATTATCCTTATATATACTGAAAAAATTCTCAAATTTTCACTTGCCAAAGAAACACCTAGGAATCTTATTAAAATGTAGGGTCTTAGGATTCATCTCCCAGACAGCCCAGAGATTCCAACTGAGAAGGACTGGGATACAGTTCAAGAACATGCATTTTAACAAGGCCTTTCCTTTTCCCCTACTGGTCTAAGAATTAAACTTTTTGAAATCCTCGTCTAAGAGGAAAGGCTCAACCATCACAACACCAAAGAAATACCCGAATAATTGCATGAGCTGGAATTGACTTGATGGCACACAACAACAATAACAGCTGTTATAGCAGGAATCCCTAGGTGGCGCTAAGAGCCTGGCTACTAACTTAAAGGTTCAAACCCACCCAGAAGCACCTTGGAAGAAAGGCCTGGCAATCTGCTTCTAGAAGGTCACAGCCATGAAACCCCTATGGAGCGCAGTTCAACTCTGAAACACATGGGGTCACCATGAGTCAAAATCAACTCCACAGCAACTGTTAAATGGTAGGTGCTAAAGCAGAGCCTCGTTCAGAGAATGACAGAAGTGATATCACTCGAACTGAACCCTGAAGAATGAGTAGATCTCCAGAGAGTCAGGATGAAAAGAGAGGCTGTTTCTGGCAGAAGGAATAGCAGGGAGGTGTGAAAACATGCCGAGCATTGAGGAAACTGCAAGTGGTTCTATACAAACACAATCAATAGTGTTTGGGGAGGCACAGTTTTGCTCACTGCCACAAAGTATGTGGCTGCTAGGTCTGGTGTTTAGGAAAGACTAGTTGCACTTCACTTTTGGCAGACCAAACGAACCAGTTCAGAGCCTCTGAACGCTGTGAAACAGAGAGACCACTACCAGGTGGTAATGATTCCGTTTTTAAGAGTCTAACTCTACTCAGCTGCCTAGATTTGGGTTTGCACATCAGCAAGATTTGTTTGGCATTTAATTCCCTGATTGCAGGTCCTTCAATTCTCCAATTCTGGGAAAGCCAGGAGAGAAAAGGCAGAACAAAAAGTTTATTAGTATGGACTTCCTCTGTACCAAGAATATTTTTGTTTAATCAAGAATATGTGGCCTCTCACCTTAATTATCCAGAACACAAATGATTTTCCAACCAAATACAGACCATTCAGATATACTTCTCTAAGGAGGAACTTGGGCTATTTATGCCAGATGCACACATCCAGAGACACCTTTTGTCATCCACACGAAATGCCCAATTTGTTTGCTGATTAACCTTCCCTGCCTGTAGAGAGATGAGTGCAGGTGGCTCAGCGATTAAAGTGCCTGGCTGCTAACCAAAAGGTCAGTGGTTAGAAGCCACCAACCACGCCACCGGAGAAAGGCGTAGCAGTCTGTTTCCATAAAGATTATAACCTGGGAAACCCTATGGGGTGGTTCTACTCTGTCCCATAGGGTCACTATGAGTTGGAATTGACTCAGTGGCAGTGGGTTTGGTTGGGTTGTGGGTCTGGAGAGAAGAACACATGGAAAATATTCCCAACAACAATATCTAATTGTGTTTTTATAGTGATGCCCCCAGTTTTCACTTTTACATGAAACCTATGTGAGGTGAATTATGGGAATTATTCAAAGAGAAAGATCCAGGGTGACAGCAAACTACCATTCATCTTAGAAGTCTACTACACTCATCCTCTTGCCTAAATTCAGATGCTTCAACTCAAGCAGGCTCGGTGACCCTTCAAATAATGAGACACACTTGGGGGAAAGACTTTCAACAATAAAGTTGGGGAAACCTAACGACAGATAGTTCTCAGTCTACCCATCTATGAAAACAGTTATTAATTTAAAACTCAAAAACCATCTGGGGCTTCTGTACAGGCTTTGAGGATATTATTTTCCAGTTCAGCCTGGTGGCTTAAGTATGAGACAGTATCTTCTCAGCTTCCTGGACTGGACATCCCCCATTCTAGCCTAGCCACATAAGGGTCTGGTGGCACCAGCCATATTGGTAGGGGACCCTGGGAGGCTAGAGAATGGGAAGCTATTAGCATATCAACTGCAGCAGAAGAGGTTCTGAGGTGACCCGAAGGCAAACTAAATTTATTCTAACATATTTCCTGTACCTTTGGCTTAAGGTCTTGCCCGGTATCACTAAACCTCCCTATCTGGAAAGAAGCACCATTTTGTGCTGGCCTTTTCCACCTCAACTCGTTTCTCGAAGCTTTCTCTCTCATGGAGCTGCAGCAACTTGATACTTCAGCCCCTCCAGCATTTCACAATTGTTTTTAAGGGGACAAAGTAGTGTCCTTCATATGTACAATCTGTCACAAGAAGCTTGTCCTTCTTGCAACTAAAACAACTGGGTGAGTATGTCCCCTTCTCAGAATTCTTTTTCATTTGTCTTTTTTGAAAGCTCCCTCTTGTATCCACACACACATCCTAAGCTGTACTATCTCCTAGAGAATGTTCTGTTCTTTTTTGTCCTTGTAAATTACATTATAATGGATTTGACTGGATTTCATTAAAGGGTATAAGCACCAGCTTATTTTGAGGAGAACTATAACCAAAAGTGGGGTCCTCATTGCCCTTTCCTGGGGTCCTGACAGTGAATGCTTAAACTCAAAGAGCTGAGTCACACTTGTATAAGCTCCAGTTCCTTAGATTTAAATAGGCATCTCTGAATCTGACTTCCCTCTTGTTTCCTCATGTGGGTCATCCCCTCTCTCTTCCTCCTTTTTACTTATTTTTATTCATGGTGATATCAGTGGGAATACAGAGGGTGGAGTAGTCATTATTCCTTCCAAGTTCCACTCGGGTCTGATTTTCCAAATTGCATTTCATTGCCCTTTATAGCATATTTCTTTGAGGAAGTCTTAAAAATGGTATGAATTTTCTCCTTCCTGTAGATGCATGGAATGCAATCTGGCACACAAATCCCACTAACTATTCACATCACCAGTAAACTTTGAAGTGCTACCAGAATTTCTGCCACAGAGCCATTTACACCTTCATAATGACTGACAACTCTTAAGGCTGGACCAACCCTACAAACTGTAGAATAATTGACTGCCTTTGTTTCTCAGTCTCCAAGGCCAGGTACCCTATAGCAGATGCTATTTGTACACTGTTCATAGCCCTTCAGAGCCTTGGTGATAAGGGGTTAAGAGCTCGGCTGCTAACCAAAATGTTGGCAGTTTGAATCCACCAGCCACTCCTTGGAAACCTTATGGGGCAGTTCTACTCTGTCCTATGGGGTCACTGTGAGTCAGAATTGACTTGATGGCAACGGGTTTGATTTTGGGTTCATAGCCCTTCAGCCCACACTGAAGAACATCTGCAAACAGTTCCCCTTCTGGATGATGGCTTCCTGCAGCTCTCTGCCTAGGAGCATTCATTAGCCTTATATTGGGCCCATGCATAGGACAGGCTGGAAGTGCCCCGAAGTAAAGTCCTAGGAATAACTTTCAACCATTGATGAACAAGAGGTTCCTTTCCCCTTTTCAGACAATTTTGAAATATGCTCTACTCAGTTTCTTGGGGGATCCCCAGTAGAACTGAATTCCAGGTGCCCTTGGAGGCCACCTGCTCCTTAACTCATCCTTAATGGGCTCTCCTCCCTTCCCTGCCTCACTTCCCCACTCTCTTGGCAGGCTTTCTAGGATCACCTCCAAAATAAACTATTTGCACCCAAATCCTTATCTCTGGGTTTGTTCTTGGAGTGCTCAAACTAAGACATATCCAGGCAAGTCTGGGGCATATTCTAAACACAAATTAAAATCATCCTCCACAGGATCAGGTACTATAATCCCCAAAATGTCTCTGATTTCTGGCAGCATGCAGCGTTTCCAAAGATAATCACTAGCTCTCAACATCAGTGGTCCACCCGGTATCCTGGAATGAATGAACTCCATAGGGTTTCCAAGGTTGTAATCTTTATAGAAGCAGACTACTATATCTTTCTCCCTCAGAGTAGCTGGTAGGTTCAAACTGCTGACCTTTTGGTTAGCAGCCAAGCACCACCAGGGCATCTTACCAGTCTCCAGGAATTTCTATTTTGGCAGGTAAAGCAAAGGCTCTAAATCAATGCAAGCATACTTGTCCCCATCCAAGAAAGTTTCCAGTACTTAACAGTTTGTACATGAAGGCTAGACCGAATGCCAACTGTAGCTTGTGCTCTCATGAGTGAGTTTCTTAGATGTTTTTATTATTCTCACATAAAGCCGCATATACCTGACCTTCCATGAGAAAAATCATCTTTTGAATGATGCTTTCCCCAAAGGCTGTAATGATGACTGTAGACTAGTTTCCACAACTTTTGTCCAATGCTAGTGTGATATTCTGTAGACCATTATGGCCCATGCAGAGTCTCTCAAGTCCTATAGTTTGGCCATAATAATGAAGGTGTACACCTGGCTCAGTTCTGGGAGTGGGAATGATGTCATCAGAGATGTAGCAAGGGGTTGTACCTTCATTTAAATGTCACAGACTGGATTCCAAAAGAAAACCAAGGTTTCATCTGGAACCTCCCTAGTCTGAGGCAGGTTTTGTAAAACGTGACTCCAATCCCTAATGTCTGAGTCTGTGTTAATCCAGCACCTTTCTAATGATGTTTAAAAGTTCCTGATCTTACTTCCTCATGTCCCTTATCTTCTGTGCTGACATGGTGCCTAAACCACTTGTAATACAGACACAAAATTTGGCTTTTTGCCTATTTCCACCAGACATCCAATCTCACTAAGAATATTATGATTTTTTGTTTGTTTCACTAATATTTTTGGAGTCACAAGGAGGGGTTTCATCCTGGAGCATGCAACTAAAGACCATCTTACTGGCTCCATCCCTAAATCTTTGCTTCCTTAGGGGACCCTTCTACTGTAAATAAATAGCCCTGAGATGTATTTTCCAGTCTCCCAATTCCAGAGGTTTCTTTTCTGGACAGCAGTCCTGCCTGGTCAATCTGCATTCTCCAGCTCCCCTGGGAATTCTAACGGATTAAATTAGCTGGGTTTTATTAAAACAAAAGAAAACCAAACTCACTGCCATTGAGTCAATTCCGACTCATATCGACCCTACAGGACAGAGTAGAACTGCCCCATATGGTTTCCAAGGAGTGCCTGGGGGATTCGAACTGCCAACCTTTTGGTTAGCAGCCATAGCTCTTAACCACTAAGCCACCAAGGTTTTATTATACAATGTTTATTCTCAGTGATCTACAAGATAGAGCCTCAGTGGGGACATTGCTGAAGAGACACAATCTGGCAACCAAAAATAATTCCAAAGTAACCCAAATTCTTTCTTTGAATTTTTCAAATACTATGAGGGTGATTTTCTCTTTCTCCCCTGTCTAGTCCCTCCTCAAGGTGTCTCTGGGCGGTACAAACAGTTGAGTGTGTGGCTACTAACCAAAGGTTGGTGGTTTGAACTCACCCAGAGGCACCTTGGAAGGAAGGCCTTGTGATCTGCTTCTGAAATGTCACAACCATGAAAATCCTATGAAGTGCAGTTCTACTCTGCAACACATAGGGTCACCATAGGTCAGAATCGACTCCATGACCAGTGGTTTGGGTTTGGCTTAGTTCCTCCTCATACCACATATTCTTCCAATTCTCCTCTCTCTAAACTCTGAAACATTTTTTCCATATCCAAGTCATTGGATTTTTCACTTCCTGTGTTGCCAAAATCTCAGAAGAAGAAACATACAAAACTCTCATAAGAGGGTGAGTTTGCTGAGTATGCAGCAAAGTTTGAAACACTTATAATCATTTTTGTCCTTTCACACCTATAAAATGTAACCAAATGCCAGCAAATAAGCTGATTAAAGAATCTTATTGGTGTCAAGACCACAACTTGGGCTTAAATATCAGCTCTACAACTTTCTGAGTGTTTGTTATAGTTGTTGCTCAATGGCATTGAGTCGGTTCCAACTCCTTAGTGACCTTATGTACAACAGAACAAAACACTGCCCAGTCCTGCCCCATCCTCACAATCCTTGTTATGCTTGAGCCCATAGATGCAGCCACGAGTATCAATCCATCCCGTTGAGGGTCTTCCTCTTTTTCACTGACCCTCTACTTTACCAAGCATGATGTCCTTCTCCAGGGACTGGTTTCTCTGGATAACATGTCCAAGTATGTGAGATGAAGTCTAGCCATCCTTGCTTTTAATGACCATTCTCGCTGTACTTCCTCCAAGACAGATTTGTTCGTTCTTTTGGCAGTCTATGGTATATTCAATATTTATCACCAACACCATAATTTGAAGGCATGAATTCTCCTTTGATCTTCCTTATTTATTGTCCAGCTTTCACATGCATATGAGGCGACTGAAAACATCAAGACTTGAGTCAGACTACCTTAGTCCTTAAAGTGACATCTTGGCTATTTAACACTTGAAAGAAGTCTTTTGCAGCAGATTTGCCCAATGCAATGCATCTTTTGATTTCTTGACCACTGCTTACATGGATGCTGATTGTGGATCCAAACAAAATGAAATTCTGGATAGCTTCAATCTTTTCTCCATTTATCATGATGTTCCTTACTGGTCCAGTTGCGAGGATTTTTGTTTTCTTTATGTTGAGGTGTAATCCAAACTGAAGGCTGTAGGCTTTGATCTTCATCAGCAAGTGCTCCAAGTCCTCTTCACTTTCAGCAAACAAGGTTGTGTCATCTGTGTATCACAGGTTGTTAATAAGTCTTCCTCCAATCCTGATGCCACATCCTTCTTTGTACAGTCCAGCTTCTGGGATTATATGAATAAGTATGGTGAAAGGATACAATCTTGGAGCACACCTTTCCTGATTTTAAACTACGCAGTATCTCCTTGTTCTGTCGAAATGACTGCCTCTTGATCTATGTACATGTTCCTAATCAGCAGAAATAACTGTTCTGGAATTCCTATTCTTTGCAATGTTATCCATAATTTGTAATGATCCAGACAGTCAAATGCTTTGCATAGTCAATAAAACATAGGTAAATATCTTCCTGGTATTTCTCTGCTTTCAGCCAAGATCCATCTGAAATCAGTAATGACATCCCTCATTCCACGCCCTCTTCTGAATCTGGCTTGAATTTATGGCAGTTCCCTGTCAACATACTGCTGCAATCACTTTAATGATCTTCAGCAAAATTTTATTGTGTGTGATATTAATGAAAAAAAAAAAAAACGTTTGATAATTTCCACATTCTGCTGGATTACCTTTCTTTGGAATAGGCACAAATATGGGTCTCTTCCAGTCAGTTGGTCAACTAGCTATCTCCCAATTCTTTTGGCTAAGGCTAGTAAGCACTTCCATTTGTTGAAACATCTCAATTGGTATTCTGTCAATTCCTGGAGCCTTGTTTTTCATTAATGCCTTCAGTGCAGCTTGGGTGTTACACATAGGAAAACTTACTCAGCCTATCACTAAGTTCCTGTTTTCGTTTGTAAAATGTGTATAAAAATATTCTTTATATAAAAGGTATGAAAATCTTTAGCATTTGTGTCTGGCATGTAGACAGCCATCAATAATTTGTAGCCATAATTATTCCTGGAAAAATTTTTAGGTGTAAACTATTATTTCATGTTTTTGGCTCCCATCCACAGTTCATAAAAAGACCATGTCTTCCCCAAGGCTACAAATGGTTCAAATAATTATGTCCTTCTATTCTGCACCATTACATGGAATACAGGAAATCACATGTGGCTCCTTTTTCCACTCTGGAAAGTGCTTCTAAATAGAGTCTGCAGTGGAGTGTGAGTAGACAGCTGAAGATGCAACTTGCATTTATTTCAAAACCTTGATGGAAACCCTGGCGGCATAGTGGTTAAGTGCTACAGCTGCTAACCAAAAAGGTTGGCAGTTCAAATCCACCAGACACTCCTTGGAAACTCTATGGGACAGTTCTACTCTGTCCTATAGGGTCCCTACGAGCCAGAATCAACTCGACAGCAGTGACTTTGGTTATTGGGGCTTTTTTTGTCTTCCTTGGGTGACTGATTTTTATAGCATTCATTTTTCAAATGTGGTTTTGTGATTGAACTAAATGGTCTATGGTTATAGTACAAAGTGATTAAATGAAATAAGACCTGGCTTGCTAATTTGATATTAAGATTGAAGGTATCCTTGTTTGCTATTGAATCATAAAATAAACTATTCTTTTGTGTGAGATCTAATTATTTTATGGCCAATTGCCATAATCTAATCAAAATAGTGGGAGAACTTAAGCTGAAAACTACTTTTGCCATAATTTACAATGTGACATTTGGTCAGGACTTTTTTTTTTTGCTAATATTATAAAATCATTGCTACAATGCATGTCTCTAGTTTCCATGTGTTAACATAATGAAAAAGAAGATCTCCAGAAGAGTGAAGAGATTATTTAGATAAACTAGGCCTACGTCTTTAACAATTGTAGGACATCCTGCAATGTCCAAAAACATAAGCATTGATATACTTCTCCAAAAATACCACTGGTATGGCAATATTGGGACATAATAATGTACAAAGGAAGCTGGCCTGTACATTGCTGATACAAAAAATACTTTTTCTCATTAGACTACAATCATCAATCAGGATGCTTTCCTTCCATTCAACAATGACAGCCACCTCTGAAAATGACTCAGTTTTTGCAGCCATGAAAATAAGACAATGGTAGAGAAAGAAGAACAGCCTGACCATTGAAACATGGTAATGAAAATACCTTTCCAGAACAAAACAAGATGTGAACTATCCAGACAGGTTTTCAACCTATGTATGAACTGACAGGGTAAGTCTGAAAATTGTCTCAATGACATAAAAAAATTTATGCTGTGAAAAGACTTGGC
Organism: Elephas maximus indicus; assembly: GCF_024166365.1. Taxonomy (NCBI): domain Eukaryota; kingdom Metazoa; phylum Chordata; class Mammalia; order Proboscidea; family Elephantidae; genus Elephas; species Elephas maximus. The sequence continues at coordinate 39,969,293 of NC_064834.1, forward strand.
TCCAAATATGGCCTATCTTTTTATCATAAGTGCCATTGATTCATTGTAAAATCAACATTCACAAAATGATACTCAAAGCCTCTTAAGGCATAGTGTTAAAAATGTGGGAGAGTAACTAGAAATCAATAACAGAAAGAACAAGGGAAAAAATTAAATACATGAAAACTGAATAACACCTTACTTAAAAAACATTGAGTAACAGACGAAATTACAAAAGGAATTAAAAAATACATAGACTCAAATGAAGATGAAAACACAACATACCAAAACCTTTGGGACACAGCAGAAGCAATGATCAGTGGAGAATTTATAGCAATAAATAGACACATTGAAGATGAAGGGACAAAATCAATAGCTTAACCCTACAACTTGGACAAATAGAAAAGAAGCAGCAAAAGTTCACAGAAAACATAAGAAAGGAAATAATAAAGATCAGAGCAAAAATAAATGAAATGGAAAACAGAAAAACAATAGAAAGAATCAACGAGAAAAGAAGTTGGATCTTTAAGAGGATCAACAAAATTGACAAACTATTTTCCAAACTGATAAAGGAAAAAGAGGAGAAGATACAAATAACCAAAATAAGAAATGAAATGGATGACATTGCACCAGAACCAACTGAGATAAAAAGAATCATAACAGAATATTATGACAAATTGTACTCCAACAAATTTGAAAACCTAGAAGAAATGGACAAATTTCTAGAAACACGCTATCTACCTAAACTAACACAAATAGAGGTAGAAAATTTCAACAGACCCATAACAAAAGAAGAAATTGAAGATGTCATGAAAAGAAAAACTCAGAATTAAAAAAAGCCCCAGCCCAGATAGCTTCACTGGAGAATTCTACCAAACATTAAGAGAGGAGTTGACACCAATTCTACTCAAACTATTCCAGAATATAGAAAAGGAAGGCATACTCCCTAACTCATTCTATGACAGCATAACCCTCATGCCAAAGCTAAGCAAAAAAAAAAAAAGACACCACTAAATAAGGAAATTACAAACCAATATCCCTCATGAATATAGATGCAAAAATTCTCAACAAAATTCTACCCGACAGAACTCAACAGCATATCAAAAAATAATACACAATGACCAAGTGAGATTCATATCAGGGTTGCAAGGATAGCTCAACATTAGATAATCAAGTAACGTAATTCACCACATAAATAAACCAAAGTATCACATGATCATCTCAATCGACATTGAAAAGGCAATTGATAAAATCCAATACCCTGTCCTAATAAAAGCTCTCAGCAAAATAGGAATAGAGGGGAAATTCCTCAACAAAATTAAGGGCATATATGCAAAACAAACAGCCAATATTACTCTCAATGGAGAAAGACTGAGAGCATTCCTCTTGAGAAAAGCAATGAGACAGGATGCCCTTTATCACCACTCTTATTCAATGTTGTACTGGAAGTTCTAGCTAGAACAATAAGGCAAGAAAGGAAATAAAGTGTATCCAAACTGGAAAAGAAGAAGTAAAATTATCCTTATTCACAGACAACATGATCCTATACATAGAAAATCCCAGAGAATCCACAAAAAGTTATTGGAACCAATCAAAGGATTCAGCAAAGAAAAAAGAGAGAGGGAGGGGGAATCAATTTCTAGATAGTAGACACTTGTTACTTTTGGTGCTGTGAAAGGCAATCTCAAATACAGGTGAAGTTAGCACTACCTGACCAAGTAAATAAGATAACAAAAAGTATATAGGAAAAATGGACAATTTCTGCAACTGCTATAACATACATGATTTTGCAGCAAAAGTAAAAACAACCAAAAAATATGTGTGTGGTTACATAGGTAGATATGGACACATACATATGTATAGGAAGTGCATACGGGAGTAAACGCACACGCATGTATAAGTGTAACTATAGTCATATGTACGTACACATTTGTGTGTGCTGCATATATAGCCACATGTACAACAAACCACATAGGGTACACATTTATGAAGGCTTCCTAGACATATTCAAATAACTCACAGGACTGGTTCATTGTGTCAAAAGGCTTGGGGTCGTAGTCTTGGGGGACAACTAGTCAATTGGCACAATTCACAAAGATAACATTCTACACCTTAGTTTGGTGAGTAGCATCTGGGATTTTAAAAGCTTATGAGTGGCCATCTAAGATACAACTATTGGTCTCTACTCATACGGAGCAAAAGAGAATGAAGGAAATCAAAGGATTAAAGAAGAAACTAGTCGAAGTGACTAGCAGCCCACACAAACCACAGCATTTCCCAACCTAAGACCAGAAAACTAGATGGTGTCCAGCTATCACTATCAACCATTCTGACCAGGGACACAATAGAAGGCAGAGTGGGAAAAAAATATAAAACAAAACTCAAATTCCTAAAAAAAGCCAGACCTACTGAACCAACAGAGACTAGAGGAAACCCCAAGACTATCTAAGATACTCTTTGAACTTGGAATTGAAGTTATTTCTGCAGGTTACCTTCCAGACAAATAATAGATTGGCTTATAAAATAAGCAATATCACTCATGAGTAACATGCTTCGTTAAACAATTAACTACAGATATGCCTACAGGTATGCATTGCTTAATATCTGGGGAACGACCAACAGCATATACGTCTGTGGTCCAGGGCATCCAGTGTCTGAATGCCAGGATGCCAGACCCTCATCTTGAGGTTGGAGCTCCACTTTTGCCAGGCTGCTGTGCATGGCCCAAAATCCTCCTAGTCTGTGCTGATGGAGGCCCAGGCTCAGACTCCCAATCCCAGTCCCCTTTGGTTCTCGTGACTTGGGGGGTCTAGTCCCTGTGTTTTCCCCAGTATGGTCCCATAGGCCACAGATGGAAAGGTATGCCTCCCAGGCACCCTAGCCCTGGCTCAGGCACTTTGGCCTGCACCATTGCTTCCCCAGCTGGCTTAGCAGAGAAGGTGGTGATGGTTGTGTCACCAGTTTGGAGGAGAAAGTGTGGGTTGATTATTGACCCAGGCCTTTCTTCTTCAAATGCCACAGACAACCAGGCCAGTTTGAAGAGGAAATCCCTGCCAGCAGAGTTTTGTGGCCACCTCTCGCCTCATACGCACCCAGGTGCCCCCTTTCATGTTGTGCCACCACAATATGCCATAAGGAGAAAGTGTTTGCTGTTTTGTGTTCTGTTTACAGCTTTTGAGGACCGAGTCACAAACCTTGCCCAGCCATAAATACAGAAAACATTGGTATGCATGAGGCCAACCTGGCCCAGAGTGCTTTTGATTTCTCCCTTTTCCCCTGGCTTTCTTTTTACTTTAAGTGATTTTGGGTCCATGACAGTTTAAACATACTATTTATATTGTTAAAACGTTCCCACAGCCCCAAATGGCATTGCCCCACCCTGCCACCCCCCACCAAGAGGAACAGGCACACCTGCTGCTAGGAAGAGTGAGTGCTTATTCTTGCTCCTGAGTGCCAAGGTCAGCAAGTATCACAGGAAGTGGCCAGGACAGGGCTTTCCCCTGCTGGCCAGGCCCATGCCCAGAGCACCTTCACAGGGCTACAGGGCCATGTGCCAGGCATAACCCAGCCAAGTGCTCACCTGAGGCATCTGCAGCAGGACCTGCCCAGGCAGCCAACTGGCCCATATGTCCAGGAGGCCCTCGCGCCACAGACCCAGGTGTTCACACAAAGTCCAAATCACATAACATGCTATTTCACTGAAAGTATGGTGGATAGTAAGTGACACACACTGGCGATTAAGACCAATCAGTCAACATTTATCTAAAAGCAAAGATGAGATGGCAAAGAGGGGAAGGGAAGCTGTATCAATGGAAACAGAACAGAATGGGAATGATAAGAATGGTGACATACAAAATTTGTAAACAATGACACAGAACACTTTGTATAAAAATTGTTAAAGGGGAATCTATTTTGCTGTGTAAACTCACATAAAACACAATAAAATATTATTTTAAAAAAATGTGGGGAGAATATGCTCCCTCTCAGGCTGGTGTATTTATTACAGTGATGAAATGAGTTAGTAGCTGTCCTGGATTGAATTGTGTCAAATTGGTTAGGCCATGATTCCCAGTATTGTGTGGTTGTCCTCCATTTTATGATTTCCCAATGTCATGTAAATCCTATTCGGTTTTATGATGTTAATGAGATGGATTAGTGGGCAGTTATACTGATGAGATTTACAAGATTAGATAGCATTTAAGCCAATCTCTTTCAAGATATAAAAGAGAAAAGTGAGCAGAGAGACAGGGGGACCTCATACCACCAAGAAAGCAGCACCGGTAGCAAAGAGCGTCCTTTGGACCCAGGGTTGTTGTGCAGAGAAGCTCCTAGCAGAGGGGAAGATTGATGACAAGGACTGTCCTCCAGAGCCAAAAGAAAGGCTTCTGCTGGAGCTAATGCCCTGTATTTGGACTTCTAGCCTACTTTACTGTGAGAAAATAAATTTCTCTTCGTTAAAGCCATCCATTTGTGGTATTTCTGTTATAGCAGCATTAGATAGCCAAGACAGTAGCCAAGATCATTAAAATAAAAAAAGATAACAGAGCCACACCTCAGGTATTACACATACTAACTTTCTTGGCAGCGGCTTACGTAGGTCATAGTCACCTTCAGCAGGCCCTGGAACTATTACCTAGCCTTCTGCTTTGCAGATTTTCTACATACGGAACTTCTTCCTGTTCTCCAAAGAGGTATCTTTCTTCCTAGAGATTTTGTCTGTTCCTAATTTCCAATTTTAGGACACTGGGTTCTGCTATCTTCATTATTTTGTTTTCATTCTATTTGTGTTTTTGAAACTAAAGCTTGTCACTTATAGACAGCATATAGTTGGATCATATTTCTTTTTTGCGATCTATTTTGCCAATCTATGCCTTTTGATTGCAGTGTGTTACTCATTTACATTTAATATAATTTTGGATAAAATAGAATTTATGTCTGCCAATTGCCTATGTGTTTTGTGTCTTATGTCTTTTTTGTTCCTCTATTTCTACTTTACTGCATTCTTTTTTTGTTAAATAGGTGCTTTCTCATATACCATTTTAATTTTCTTTTGGTATATTTTTTGTTACTTTCTTAATGATTGCCCTCAGGATTACGATTAACAATGTTAATTTTAAACAATCGAGTTTAGGTTAATAACAACTTAAATTGTATCTGTTCCAACATACCTACAAATTCAACTTAAAGACAGACTTGGGAATGGATCTCACTCATTATCCAGGGACTGCCTGTATAAAAGAAACATAAAATACACATGCTGCGTTCAGGAAGCTGTTCCATTTGCTACGTCTGGTTATATCTGCTATGTCTCATTCTCCAATTTGAATTTCTGAACTCCATTATAATACCTTATGGGACCTGACCATGAACTTTTATGTGGTCAGGCTACCAAAACAGACATCATGGGATGCATGACTGTAGTTACCCTTATTTGTGCTCTTTATTTCTTCATATGGACTGAAGTTACTGTCTAGAGACCTTTCATTTCAGATGGAAAGACTTCAGTGTTTCTTGTAGTCCAGATCTGCTAGCAACAAATTCTCTCAGTTTTTGTTTATCTGTAAATATCTAAATTTCTCCATCATTTTTGAAGGGCAGTTTTACTGGATATACGATTCTTGTTTGACAGCCTTTTTTTTGAGCACTTTGAATATGTTATTGCAATATCTTCTGGTCTCCATGGTTTCCAGTGAGGATCTTATTGAGGATCCCTTGCACATTATGAGTTGCTTTTTTCTTTTTGCTTTCAAGTTTCTCTCTTTGTCTTTGTCTTCAGACAATTTGACTCTTATGTGTTTAGGTATGTGTAGACTCACACATTTAATGAAATTGGGGAAGTTTACAGCTATTATTTCTTCCAGTATTCTTTCTGCCCCTTTCTTTCCCTCCTGTCCTTCTAAAACTTTCATTATGCATAGTTAATATACTTGATGGTCCCTTACTGGTCTCTGAGGTTCTGCTCATTTTTCTTCACTCTTTTCCTTTTGTTTCTCAGCCTCAATAGTCTCAATTGACCTATCTTCAAATAGGTATGGACCTCCCTAAAAAGCCTCATCCCAAATTATTGTCACAATATTTTTCTTCTGCAAGCTACCTAATGAGACTCTCTGTATAAGAACTCAAAGTTCTAGCTTAAAGAGGAGTGTTTTTTAAATCAGGAAAATTAAGCACTTCTCAATTCCAACACTGAGTTTCATCCGAAAGCAATATTATTGGTGCAATTGCCTAGGCATAGATAGGTAACAGAACAAAAATAACTACATATTTTTATGCAATAAATATTTGGTCATCATTAACTCAGATCAAAGTTCTGTGCTTGGAGAGTCACAGGATGTAAAAGTAAATGAAATAAATGTATGTGCTACACAAGGAGTTTACAATCATTATTTTATAATAAAATAAGTTGAGTGATGGTGACGATCTAGGGTAGTATGCTAGATACGTGGATATGTTAGTAATTATCAGAAGAGAAGAACAAAGAGAATGTGAGTACAAAGAAGGGGGAAGTACCACCTACGGTTGGGGTAATCAGGGAAGAATGAAGGTAGTAGTTGAGCTGAATATTGAAAGAATGGAAAAATTTGGAAAAGAGCTATCAGAATGAAAATCTACACCTTAAGGAATGATGCAAAGGTATTCTAGAAAGAAAGCAGCAGGCCTTAATGAACGCTGATGTGCCCAATATGAAAGAGTTCCCTAACATTTTTACGGATTTGTTTTCACTGATTTTTTTTGACTCTAACAAATAGATATCTACTGAATGTGTTTGAATGCTTGTGAAAATCATTCATACAACTAACTCTTCTTACTATGTGTCAAAACTGTGCTAGGCCTTAGAGATAAGGAGATGAAAGGCCATCTCCTCTCCTCAAGAAAATTGATTTATTTAGTGGGAAGTAAACACATTGGTAATCACATTGATAATAACATAATTGGAAATTCTCTGGACTTTGGAACTAAAAGTGATGTCAAGCCTGAAAGGAAACAATTTTTAATGATTCCCCCCCCCCCCCAACAAGAGTCTATTAATCTTCAAGTTTTTTTTTTTTTTTTGGCTAAAAATAGAAAATAATACACCTTCCCTGGTGTGCAAGTAGTCAAACCTTACCCTCTGCAAACTGGGCTAGAATTCCAAACTGGCTGGTGGTCAACTCTCCAATGACAGATAGGTTATAACCTAGTTTCAGAAATGAAAAAGTGACTAGGTATCTGAAAACAGTGACATTACCTACAAAATGAGTTACTTTTTCCTCCATCTGTAGGCTATCTGCTTGTACTCACATTCTGCTCTGCTCATTTGTACCAGATGGGCTGTAAAACAGGACTTGTGAGGAAACTGAAACTCAAAACCAAACAAGAGAGGCCAGTTTCCAGATAGCATGTCTTAACACTGCTCTGCCAGCATCAGGACTTACATAACACTCTGTTTATGAAACATGGAGTATGAATTTGAATTGGCGGCAATGTTAAGTTTCTATTCTGTCATCGAGTAGAGAGTTCTTGATTGGATTGTGATTTTTATCCTAATTGTATGGTATTAGTTGTCATTTAACTTCTCTGGGAATGATATAGTCTGCAAGGCCAGCCTTACAGGGAGTTTAAGTAAAAAATAAGGTTTGCCTACTTTTTTATGTGAGAGAGTAGTACGTGCTGGGAGGGAGGCAACATGGGTACGCTTGACTGCCAATGACTCTTACGGAAACATTTCAGAAATTAGAGGAGGCAGAGGACAGGGTGTGGTTGCCATCCAACTAGAACCTAAGGAGAAAGAAGGCAAAATGTAAAAGATATTGCAGCAAGAGCAGAACTGGGATGGGTGTGGTGGTTGGGTTGATAGACTCAGCTCAGGTACATTTTTCCCTGGAGTTATACTAGGGATACGGCAACTCTTATTCTCAGAAGGCAAATAAAGAATTGAAAAAAAAAAATTAACAGAGAAAAGCAAGAGAAGAAAACTTTTAAAGAAAAAGAAGGCAAAAGAGAGGAAGTGGACCTTGGTCATTATACCTTCTGTTACAGGATTAAGAAGGAGCTGTACAATCCAGGACAAGAATTACAGAGTGGAGAACTTTAAGGATCATTCGTGGAGATGGAGGCTATCCACACTTGTCCTTGGTGTAGTTCTTGTTGAAGCAATTCTTAGCAGACAGCAGTGGGAGTTCTGCCAAATTGCTGTTAATGTTGGCACTTATAATTGAGACAAAGAGTTAGAGAAAGGGCTACTTTAGCTATGAGGCTTCTTACTAAAACATGGATTTATTCTAGTGGAATACTCACTCCAATCCAATTAGTCTAAAATAACTATAATAATTTGGAGAGGTTTTAAATGTTACAATGAAAATTGAGTTTTGGACTAGAGAAAAGGGAAGGATTTAAGACACTATGATCTCCAAATGGATTTAGCGTTTGCTATTTGGTCTGGGAGGAAAATTTCAGACAGTACTTAGACTCTTATTTACTTTGTGTACTTGGACATTTTATTTAACTTCTCTAGCCTCATATTCCAGAAATCCTGGTGGTGTAGTGGTTAAGTTCTATGGCTACTAACCAAGTGGTCGGTAGTTTGAATCTGCCAGGTGTTCCTTGGAAACTCTATCGGGCAGTTCTACTCTGTCCTGTAGGGTCGCTATGGGTCAGAATCAACTCGACAGCAGTGGCTTTGGTTTTTTTTTTTTTTTTAAGCCTCATATTCCTCTTTTGCAAGAGATAAAATTATTTACCTGTCCAAGCTACGGCTTACCAAAAGGCCAGCTGTTCAAATCCACCAGACAGTCCTTGGAAACCCTATGGGGCAGTTCTACTCTGTCTTATAGGGTCTCTATCAGTTGGAATAGACTCAACAGCAATGATTTTTTTTTTTTTTTTTTAACTCTAACCTCAGAAAGTTATAATATAGATCAAAGTAACTAGCTGGGAAAAAATTCTGTAAAACCCTATATAACCATAAAAGCATAATATTTTTGTTGTTCTGTTATCCCAGATGAAGGTAAGATATGCCCAATTGAAAATTATTCAAGCCCTCTAACTTACTCCTATAATCATATTCACTCTCATATGTGGATAAAGGTGTATTAAGTTGCATTTTCTGGAAAATGAAACATGAGGAGACAGCCCAAGATGGTGGCTTAGTTACATATGCCACGCTGTCCCCCTACAACAAAGAGCCAAGAAACCAAGTGAAACAGATACAGATGACAATCTGAGAACACAGAACAGCAAACAGAAGGATGAAAAATTAGATCACACACCAAAGTGAAAGAGAAATTGAATGAAAACAGTGAACGAAGATACTTATGGACTGTAGGTGCCCTGCCAGTAGGCCTGGCACAGCATGGCCAACTTGAGACAAAGTGAGCAGTATTTCTGGATGAGCACCACAGGACAGCAACTTCACAGAATCCCCATAGGAGACAAAGATACTGTGTAGAAAAACCTGACCGAAAAAAAGGTGAGCAGAGTATGAACTGGATCTAAGGAGGGAAAGGACAGGAATGCAGACAAGAGCTCTGGGGATCTTGGTGACCATAGCAGGGATGGAGCCAAAAAATACAGACAGAACCACTCATCATCAGTGGTCCCTGATCATTTAGGTGGGTGGCCCTGGTGGAGTGGAGGATCTTTGTAGTGAGTGGCAACAAGAGATCCCCCATCCAACCAGACTCAGGCACCTCCCCCCCTTCATGTTAGGTTAGGGCCTGGTCCTAGTCACTGGCTGCACTCTGTAGGAAGTGCCCCAGCGCCCATGACAGAGCCTGGGAAAACATGTTTTTCTCCTCCTTGCCCCCACCACCCATTCCACCTGGCAACCTGTGGTGTGAGTTCCCATGCCACCATACTCGTGACCCCTGACACATGCACATTTGTCCTGACCACCTGGCAACTGGCAGTGCACACACACAGCACCCAACCCAGCAACCAGTGAGAAAGCTCTCTGCACCCACTCTCTGGTGTCTGACCAGGCAGACACATCACCTCATAAGTAATATCAGTCATATCCTGACAGATGCTATCTACATCTCTGACAAACAACAATCAGGAGATCCTAGTGCCCTCATCCAACATCCACCCAGTTGCAAGGTCACGCCCAGTACCCAGTGCCGTTGAGTCAATTCCAACTCATAGTGACCCTAAAGGACAGAGTAGAACCGCCCCATAGGGTTTCCAAGGAGCACCTGGTGGATTCGAACTGCCAACCTTTTGGTTAGCAGCCATAGCTTTTAACCACTACACCACCAGGCTTTCCCAAGGTCACACATGCACACCCAAACAGTTCTTGCAGGCCTTCAGCACTTGCCCTGAAACCCAATGATACACCACAACTTACTGAGATGCCAACTGGTACATGCACAAAGGGACTACTCCATCCATTTGGGTAGCACTCCCTCACAGTGGATACAGAGAAGTCCTGCCATTACATCCACAGAGCACACTAACTACTAGCACCAACCCGGAAGGACTCCCATGGTCCCACAAGGGCTTTGGAGGGACCCTGATCACCCAACACTGGGCACCCAATATCAGGGAAAGAATCTGCTCTCCCACCTCCACTCAGTCTGGTAAAGGAAGACATATGAACCTAACCACAGAGGACTCACACATGGGTGTGACTCACCATATCCACTAGTGAGAGGAAATCATGCCCAGCCAACAGACACCACCAATGTCACACACAGACCAGAACCACAAAACAAAAATTAATACAAAGGAGGAGATACATTCTAAAGAGAAGAAACAGTTCTGAATACATCAAAATAAAACCAAAAAATCAGCACAAAACAATACAATCAATAAAGAAATAAATTAACACCTTAATGCCTTGGAGGGAGCAGACAACAAAAAATTAAATGAAGAAATAGGATAAGATGGCTCAAAAAAGTTAGCAAAATAAAGGGGCAGAAAATTTTCCTGAGGAAGCAATGGTAATAGAACTACCTAATAAGGAATTCAAAAGACTTATAAATAGGATTCTCAAGACATCAAGGAAAGCATAGACAAAACTCTAGAAGAATTAAAGAAAACAATACAAGAACAAAATGAGAAAATAAATAATCAGAAACTATACAAAAACAACAAATAGAAATTCAGAAGATTAACAATGAAATATCAGAAACAGATATTTCAATGGAAGTACACAGAATTGAATCAATGGAAGAAAGAATCAGCATACTAGAGGTCAAATCCCTTGATGTTAATTTGTTTGAGGAAGAATCAGGAAAAAGAATGAAGACAAAGAATGAATTCTGAAAGCGTCTGGTGAAAAACAAAATATCAACTACAAAGGGTCATCAAGATGACTAAGTGTTGATTTCTCAGCAGAAACCATGCAGGCAAGAAAGCAACAGGTGGGGGGATGACATATATAAAACCCTGAAACAAAAGAATTGTCAACCAAGAATCATACATCCATCAAAATTGCCTTTCAAATATGTTGGCAAAACTAGAACATTCCCAGAAAAACAGAAATTAAGGAAATTTGTAAAAATGAGGATAACCTCATGAGAAATATTAAATGGAGTCTTTTGGACACAGAACAAACTACATCAGACAACAAACTGAAATTGAGACACTCAGCAGCATCACCCAGATGTCAACCCAGATAAAGAATTCTCAAAAGTAAAATAAAGCGGCAAAACTGAAAACAGGGGATCAGAGATGTCAATCTGCAAATCACAACAAAAAAATGGGGGGATGAATGGTATAGTTATAGAACTTTCATATGGAGAGGAAGTCAAGGCAATCTCAAGTTATAACAGACTGTTTTAAACTTAAAAAAAAAAAAAAACTTAGATAAAGGTAAATTTCAGAGTAACCACAAAGAAAATAAATCTACTCACCAAAACAAAGAAAAAAAATTTTAAAAGATTCAGTAAACACAAACAATAACGAAGGATACGAAAAGAAAATGCATGCAAAATTAAGCAGAACAAAGAAACCATCAACATCACCAAAAAAAAAAAAAAAAGTATAACCAAATGGCAGCAAAAAAATTCATGCCTATCAATAATCACAATGAATATAAATGGTTTAAATGAACCAGCCAAGAGACAGACAGTGGGAAATGGATTTAAAAAAAAAAAATGGCCCATCAATGTGTTGCCTACAAGAGACAAACCTTAGACTTAAAGACATAAATAGGTTAAAAATCAAAGGATGGAAAAAATATATCAAGAAGACAGTAACCAACAGACAGCAGGAATGGCAATAATAATCTTTGATAAAATAGACTCAAGTCAAAATCCATTATAAGAGACAAAAAGGGCATTATATAATGATTAAAGAGTCAATCCACCAAGAGGACACAATCGTAGTAAATGTTTACATATCCAATGACAGAGCTCCAACCAAGACACAGAAAATCAAAACAACACAACCAACCAACTTGACCTCATAGACATACAGAATACATCACCCAACAGCGGCACAATACACATTCATTGACAAAGCACATGGATCATTCTTCAGAAGAAACCATATTTTAGGCCACAAAGCAAGCCTCAATAAATTCAAGAACACTGAAATAATCAAAGCATCTTCTCTGATCAAAATGTATGAAATAAATCAGTAACAGAAAGAACAAGGAAAAAAATTAAATACATGGAAACTGAATAACGCCTTACTTTAAAACTATCGGGTAAAAGAAGAAATTACTAACAAAATATTAAGAATTCTTCGAATCAAGTGAGAATGAGAACAGAACATACCAAAACCTTTGGGACTTAACAAAATCAGTGCTCAGAGGAGAATTTATAGCAATTAATGTACATATCAAAAGAGAACAAAGGGTCAAAATCAATAGCTTAACCCTACCACACGAAGAAATAGAAAAGGAACAGCAAAAGAATCCACAGTTACCAGAAGAAAGGAAATAACAAAGATCAGAGCAGAAATAAATGAAATAGGAAATAGAAAAATAATAGAATCAACAAGATTAGAAGTTGATTCTGTGAGAGCATCAACAAAATTGACAAACTATTTTCCAAACTGACAAAGGAAAAAAATGAGAAAATGCAAACAACCAGAATAAGAAATGAAATGGGTGACATTAAGGATCATAACAGAGGTGGAGCCAACATGGTGTTATAGACAGAGGCACCATGTCATCCCTCCACAGCAAAGACCGAGAAAATTAAGTAAAACAGAGACAAGTGTCGATCCTGGAACCCTAAGCATCAAATAAAGAGATAAAGAACTCAACTAAGCACCAAATGGAATAAGAAACTGACAGAGACCAGAAGAGAACAGACAGTGAGAGAGATACAGAAGTTCCTTATCAGCTAATGCAGCATTCCTTCACCATCTTGGGCTCCTGTCGGAGGGTGGCAGAAGGGGACTATGGGAAAGCAGCATCATGGAGTTCCCAGCAGGAGACAGAACACCTGGTAACCAGCAATACATGCTTTCCCACCCCTCACCCTTCTTCCCCCTGCTCGGCCTCTGCCACTTCCCAGCAGGCCACAGTAGCTCGGGCGGAAGGCAGTGCTTGGATTCGCCCTGCCCACACTGTTGGGCTCCTTCAGTGGTATTTCTTTGTCGCTGGTGTTGCTTTTTTTCACTTCTTTTGTTTTCTTCCCCATCTCTCACCTCTTCCCCCTCATTCTCTCAAACACGTGGCTCCATGTGCCATCTTTGCTTCTTCTTGACAGGCTGTGAAGCACTGTATGGCTGGGAAACTGCTTCCATGGTCCACGCTGCCAAGCTGGTTAGATTTCTGGGGACTTTTTTTTTCTTTTTTCCTTTTTGTTTTCCTTCATTTCTCAGTTTCTCATCCCTCTCTACTTACCTTCTTTTCCTGTTTCCTGAATACCTGGTGGTGTGTACCCTCTCCGTCCCTTCTAGCTGGGTTGTACTGCATGACTTGAGAACCCCTTTCCCATTCTGGCGCAGCCTCACTAGCAGGATCCCTGGGGTATTTCTTTCTTTCTTTTTTTTCTTCATTTCTGTTTCTTGTCTCTCTCTACTTTCCTTCTTTTCCTGTCTCCTGAATACCTGGTTGTGTGTGCCATATCCACCTCTTCCAGAAGGCCTATGCCCTGAGGTCTGGGAGCCACTTCCCTTGTTTCCATTGGGATCCCTAGGAGCATTTCTTTCTTCCATTCTTTCTTGATTTCTTTTCTGTTTTTCTTCTTTCCTTTTCATTTTTCCTCATATCTCGGTTTCTCATCTCTCTCTACTTTCCTTCTTTTCCTGTCTCCTGAATACCTGTCACTGTGTGCCATCTCCATCCCTTCTAGATGGGCTGTGCCCTGAGGCCTGGGAGCCACTTCCCTGGTTGCCAGTGGGATCCGTGGGGGCATTTCTTGTTTTTTAATTTTAATTTCTTTTTATTTTTCTTCACTTCTCAGTTTCTCATCTCTCCACTCCAAAGGCAGGCTCCATCAGCACTTTGTTGTTGTTGTTTCTCCTTCTCTCTCCTCTCTATCTTCTTTCCCATACCAAACATAGCTACACACATCACAACCTCCCCCCTCCATCCTGCCTCTCTGCACTGTGTGCTGAACATCTCACCTGAGAGCAGCACAGGCATGTTCTATGGGAACCTGACCTGCGCTGAACACTGACCCACCCTGTTGACCTCAGTGCATGCCACAAACAACCTATTCTGGCCCTTCCCCTTCAGCTGGACTTGCCCTGCTGCACCATAGCTGAGCAACTGGCCCTGCCCATTGGACAAAGAGGGGAAAAGCATCGTGTCCATAGACAAGCAAACGACGAAGAACACACAGCCTGCCTGCACAAACATTACCAAATAAAATGAAAAAGCAGGACAAAACAAACAAATCTATAATCAATAAATGAAGAAAATAACTACTGAATGTCCTGAAGAAGCAGACAATATAAAAACATATTTAAAAAAAAGAGGACAGGACGATTCCAGTAGGCATCCAAAATAAAACACCAGATGACTTTCCAGTAGAAGAAAAGGCACAAGAGCTACCTGATACAAAATTCAAATCTCTAACATTCAGAGCTATCCAAGAGTTGAAGCAAAAAGCAGACAAAAAAGAAAAAATAGACAAATTCATGGAAAAGGCAGGCAAATTCATGGAAAATACAGAAAAAACAATGGAAGAATTCAGGAAAATAATAAAAGACAAAATGTCAAAATAAATTCACAACTAGAAGTCATACAAGAACAGCAATTAAAAATCAAAATATAAACAAGCTTTCATAAATAGACAGTGTCACGGAAGGCCTGCAGAGGATGTTTGAAACAATGGAAGACAGGAACAGTGAAACTGAAGACAAATAATTGGATACCACTTAGTTTGAGGAAAAATCAGAAAAAAGAATGAAGAAACCTTGAGAATGATGTGGGATACATTTAAAAGCAAAAATATTCAAGTGATTGGAGTTCCAGAACAGGGGGAGAAAATGGAAAACACAGTGAGGATCATTGTACAATCGCTGACAGAAAACTTCCCTAGTATCAAAAAGGATCAAATGCTGACCATCCAAGAAGCTCAACCAACCCCATACACAAGAGACTCCCAAAAGAAAATCACCAAGGCATATCATAATCACATTCACTAAAATCAAAGAGAAAAAAGGATCCTGAAAGCAGCTCAAGAAAAATGAAAAGTCACATAAAGAGGGGAAACAATAAGACTAAGCTCTGATGGCATAGTGGTTAAGTGCTACGGCTGCTAACCAAAGGGTTGGCAGTTCAAATCCACCAGGCGCTCCTTGGAAACTCTATGGGGCAGTTCTACTCTGTCCTATAGGGTCACTATGAGGAGGAATTGACTCGACGGCACTGGGGTGGTTTTGGGTGAAGCTCTGATTATTTGCCAGAAACCATGCAGACAAGAAGGCAAGAAGGCAATGGGATGATATATATAAAACCTTGAAAGAAAAAAAAAATTACCAACCAAGAATAACGTATCCTGAAAAACTTTCATTGAAATATGATGGTGAAATTAGGACATTTCCAAATAAACAAAATTAAGGGAATATGCAAAAACCAAATCAAACTTACAAAAATTATTAAATGGAGTCCTTTGGGTTGAGAGCAAACAACATTAGATGAAGATGACAGCCTGAATCTAGAAAGCAAGATCACACCAGCCAGAAACTAACCTAGGAAGTGAACTCTCAAGGATTATTCAAAACTAAAAAAGACTTACAACAGGGAACCAGAGAGATTAATTTGTAAATGACAAGATGTCAGAACAATAAAAGAGTGTAGGTATAGAACTTTCTAATGGAGAGGAATAGGTATAGAATAAACAGTGTAGGTATAGAACTTTCTAATGGGGAGGAAGGCAAGGCAATACTAAGTAATAATAATAATAGACTGGCTAAAACCTAGGAAGATAAGGGTAAATTTCAAGGTAACCACAAAGAAAGTTAACAAACCTGCTCATCAAAATAAAGAAGAAAAACATTAAGTTTCAGTAAAAACAAAATCTACAAAAACAAAAGAAATTTAAAAAAATTCACAAACAAAAGGACTTCAGCACAGGAGAGTAAGAAGAATAAAGAAAACATCAGTACCATAAAAAAAAAGGACTACAAAAAGACAGCAATAAGCTCACACCTATGAATAATTACACTGAACATAAATGGCCGAAATGCATCCATAAAGAGACAGAGAGTGACGGGATGGATTAAAAAGACAGGATCCATCAATATGCTGTCTATAATAGACACACTTTAGAAACAGATGCAAATTTATTAAAAAACAAAGGATGCAAAAAATTTGTCAAGCGAACACGTATCAAAAAGAGCAGGAGTGGCAATACTAATCTCAGATAAAAAAGACTTTAAAACAAAATCTACCATAAAAGACAAAGAAGGGCATTATATAATGACTAAAGGGATGATCCATCATTAATCCATCATTAACACATAACAATAATAAATATCTATGCATCCAATGACAGAGCTCCAAAATACATAAAGCAAACTCTAACAGCACTGAAAAGAGAAACTGACAGCTTCACAATAATTGTAGGAGACTTCAACACACCATTCTCGGTAAAGGATAGAACATTCAGAAAGAAGCTCAATAAAGATACAGAAGATCTAAAGACCACAATCAACCAGCTTGAACTCATAGACATATACAGAGCACTCCACCCAACGGCTGCAGAGTACATATTCTTTTCCAACACACATGGAACGGTCTCCAGGATAGACCACATCTTGGGCCACAAAGCAACACTCAACAAAACCCAAAACACTGAGATAATATGAAGTATCTTCTCTGATCACAGTGCCATCAAAGTAGAAACTACAACAGGAACAACAAGGAAAAAAAAATCAAGTACATGGAAACTGAATTAACACCCTACTTTTTTTTTAAAAAAGCACTGGACAGTAGAAGAAATCAAAGATGGAAGAAAAAAATTCCTAGAATCAAATGACAATGAAAATGCATCATAACAAAACCTTTGGGACACAGTAAAGGCAGTGCTCAGAGGTCAATTTAGAGCAATAGATGCACACATCAAAAAGAAGGGACAAAATTTAAAACTTAGCTACCCAACTTGAACAAATAGAAAGAGAACAGCAAAAGAAGCCCACAGCCACTTGAAGAAAGGAAATAATAAAGATCAGAGCAGAAATAAATGAAACAGAGAATAAAAAAACAATAGAAAGAATCAATGAAACCAATAGTGGGTTTCTCAAACTGACAAACCACTGGCCAAAGTGACAAAAGAAAAATAGGAGAGTACACAAATAACCCAAATAACGAATGAAATGGGAGACATTACAATAGACCCAACTGAAATAAAAAAAGATCATAACAAGATATTATGAAAAACTATACTCCAACAAATTTGTAAACCTAGAGGAATGGAAAAATTTGTAGAAACACACTACCTATCCAAACTAACACAAAATCACGTTGAAAATCTGAACAGACCCATAACAAGAGAAGAGACTGAGAAGGTAATTAAAAAACTTCCAACAACAGCAACAACAAAAAGTCCTGACCCAGGTGGCTTCACTGAGAATTCTACCAAACATTCAGAGAAAAGCTTACACCAGTACTACTCAAACTATTTCAGAACATAAAAAAGGAAGGGATACTTCTGAATTCATTCTTTGAAGCCAGCATAGCCCTGAAACCAAAACCAAGCAAAGTCACCACAAAAAAGGAAAATACCAATATTTCTCATGAATATAGATACAGAAATTCTCAATAGAACTCAGCATCGTAGCAAAAAAAAAAAAAACCACCACGACCAAGTAGGATTCATACCAGGTATGCAAGGATCGTTCAACATCAGAAAGTCAATCAATGTAATCCAGCACATAAATGAAAGTAAAGAATCACATGATCATCTCAATTAATGCAGAAGAAGCATTCGACAAAGTCTAACACCCATTCCTAATAAAAACTCTCAGTAAAATAGTTATAGAAGGGAAATTCTTCAAGATAATAAAGGGCATCTTTACAAAAACAACAGCCAACATCATTCTTAATGGAGAGAGGCTGAAAACATTCCCCTTGAGAACAGGAACAAGACAAGAATGCCCTCTATCACCACCCCTATTTAACATTGTGCTTGAAGTCCTAGCTAGAGCAATAAGGCAAGAAAAAGAAATAAAGGGCATCCAAATTGGTAATGAAGAGGTAAAAATGAACTTATCTGCGGATGATATGATACTATACATATGAAACCCAAAAGACTCCACGAGAAAAATACTAGAACTAATAGAAAGATTTAGCAGAGTAGCATGATACAGGATAAACATACAAAAATCAGTTAGATGCCTATATATCAATAAAGAGAATGATGAAAGGAAATCAGGAAAACAACACCATTTATAATAACCCCTAAAAAAATAAAATATTTGGGAATAAAAATAACCAGGGATCTAAAAGAACTACACAAAGAAAACTACAAAACACTACTGCAGGAAACCAAAAGAAATCTACATAAATGGAAAAATATACCATGCTCATGGATCAGCAGACTCAACTTTGTGAAAATGACAATTTTATCCAAAGCAATCTACAAATACAATGCAATCCTGATCCAGATACCAACAACATTCTTTAAAGAAATGGAAAAACTAATCCTTATCTTCATATGGAAAGGGAAGAGGCCCTGAATAAGTAAAGCGCTACTGAAGAAAAACAAAGAAGGAGGACTTGCGCTATCTGGCCTCAGAGCCTAATATACACCTACGGTAGTCAAAACAGCCTGGTACTGGTACAATGAAAGATACATTGACCAATGGAACAGAATTGAGAACTCAGACGTAAATCCATCCACCTATGGCCACCTCATTTTCGACAAGGGCCCAAAATCCATCAAATGGGGAAAAGACAGTCTTTTTAACAAATGGTGCTGGCAAAATTGGATGTCCATCTGCGGAAAAATGAAACAGAACCCATACCTCACACCATACACAAAAACTAATTAAAAATGGATCAAAGACCTAAATATAAAGATCACAGAAGAAAAAATAGAATTAATGCTAGCGGCCCTGACACGTGGCATTAAGAGGATACAAACCGTAACTAACAATGCACAAACTCCAGAAGATAAGCTAGATAACTGGGATCTTCTAAAAATTAAAAACGTAGGCTCATCAAAAGACTTCACCAAAAGAATAAAATGAGAATCTACAGACCAGGGGGAAAAAAATTGGCGATTACAATCTTATTACAATCTGACAAAGGTCTAATCTGTAAAATCTACAGGAAAATCCAACACCTATACAACAAAGAGACAAACAATCAAACGAAAAAAGGGGCAAAGGAAATGAACAGACACTTCACCAAAGAAGGCATTAAAGCAGCTAACAGACATATGAGGAAATGCTCGAGATCACTAGCCATTCCAAAAAAAGCCCAGTGCCTTCGAGTCGATTCCAAACTCACAGGGACAGAGTAGCCATTACAGAAATGCAAATCGAAACTACAGTGAGATACCATCTCGCCCTGGGATTACTGGCACAAATCAAAAAAACAGAAAATAACAAATATTGGAGAGGCTACGGGGAGGTTGAAACTCTTATGCACTGCTGGTGAGAATGCAAAATGATACAATCATTTTGGAAAACGATATGGCGCTTCCTTAGAAAGCTAGAAATAGACTTACCATATGATCCAGCAATCCCACTCCCAGGAATATGTCCTAGAGAGATAAAAGCCATCACACCAATAGACATATGCACACCCATGTTCATTGCAGCATTGTTCCCAATAGCAAAAAGATGGAAACAACCTAGATGCTCATCAACAAATGAATGGATAAACGAACTATGGTATACACATACAATGGAGTACCATGCAACAGTAAAGAACAATGATGATTCTGTGAAGCATCTCACAATATGGATGAATCTGGGGGGCATTATGCTGAATGAAATAAGTCAATCACAGAAGGACAAATATTGCCTGAGACTACTACTATAAAAACTCATGAAAAGGTTTACACACAAAAAGAAACAATCTTTGATGGTTACGAGGGAGGGAAAGGGTGGTAACTTTGGTGAAGGGTAAGATAGTACACAATACTGGGGAAGCAGCACAACTTGTACAAGGCAAGGTCATGGAAGCTCCATAGATGTATCCAAACTCCCTGAGAGACCGAACTGCTGGCTCGAAGGCTGTGGGAACCATGGTCTCGGGGAACATCTAGCTCAACAGGCATAACATAGTTTATAAAGAAAATGTTCTACATTCTACTTTGGTAAGTAGCATCTGGGGTCTTAAAAGCCTGTGAACAGCCATCTAAGATACCCCACTAGTCTCACTCCTTCAGGGGCAAGGGAGAATGAAGAAAACTAAAGACACAAGGGAAAGATCAGTCCAAAGGACTAATGGACTCAGACTACCAAGGCATCTACCAGACTGAGACCTGCACTACGAGATGATGCCCGGCTACCACCACTGACTGCTCTGACTGTGATCACAATAGGGGGTCCTGGACAGAGCTGGAGAAAAATGTAGAACAAAATTCTAATTCACAAGAGATGACTAGTCTTACTGGTCTAACAGAGACTGGAGAAACCCCAAGAGTATGCGTCCTGGACATAGCTCAGTAATGAAGTCACTCCTGAAGTTCACCCTTCAGCCAAGATTAAAAAAACAAAACCAAAAACCAAACCCAGGGCCGTTGAGTTGATTCCGACTCATAGCGACCCTATAGGACAGAGTAGAACTGCCCCATAGAGTTTCCAAGGAGCGCCTGGCGGATTTGAACTGCCAACCCTTTGGCCAGCAGCAGTAGCACTTAACCACTACCACCAGAGTTTCCTTTGGCCAAGATTAGACAGGCCTGTAAAACGAAACGAGACTAAAGGGGCACAAGAGTCAGGTTCAAGGGCTAAAAGGCAGGAGGGGACAGGAAAGCTGGTAATAGGGAACCCAAGACAGAAAAGGGGAAAGTATTGACATGTCATGGGTTGGCAAAGAATGTCACAAAACAATATGCGTACTGTTCAATGAGAAGCTAATTTGTTCTGTAAACCTTCATCTAAAGTACAATAAAAAGAACACTTATAGACTGCTGGTAGGAATGTAAAATGGTACAACCACTTTGGAAATCAATTTGGCACTTCCTTAAAAAGCTAAGAATAGAACTACAAAAAAAAAACAAAAACCCAGTGCCATCAAGTCGATTCCGACTCATAGCAAACCCTATAGGACACAGTAGAACTGCCCCATAGAGTTTCCAAAGAGCACCTGGTGGGTTCAAACTGCCTACTCTTTGGTTAGCAGCTGTAGCACTTAACCACTATGCCACCAGGGTTTCCATAGAACTACATATGACCCAGCAATTCCACTCCTTGGAATATACTCTAAAGAAATAAGAGCCTTCACACAAACAGATATATGCACACCCATGTTCATTGCAGCACTGTTTACAATAGCAAAAAGATGGAAGAAACCAAGGTGCCCATCAACTGATGAATGGATAAATAAATTGTGGTATATTCACACAATGGAATACTACGCATCGATAAAGAACAGTGAGGAATCTGTGAAACATTTCATAACATGGAGGAATCTGGAATGGCATTATGCTGAGTGAAATTAGTCAATTGCAAAAGGACAAATATTGTATGAGACCACTATTATAAGAACACTAGATAAAGTTTAAACACAGAAGAAAATATTCTTTGATGGTTATGAGGGCAGGGAGGGAGGGAGAGGGATATTCACTAACTAGATAGTAGACAAATTCTTTTTTAGGTGACGGGAAGGACAACACATAACACAGGGATAGTCAATACGACTGGACTAAACCAAAAGCAAAGAAGTTTCCTGAACACAACCAAATACTTTGAAAGCTAGAGTAGCAGGGACAGGAGTCCAGGGACCATGGTTTCAGGGGATATCTAGGTCAATTGGCATAATAAAATGTATTAAGAAAACGTTCTGCCTTCCACTTTGGTGAGAGGTGTCTGGGGTCTTAAATGCTAGGAAGAGGCCACCTAAGATGCATAAATTGGTCTCAACCCACCTGGAGCAAAGGAGAATGAAGAACCAAAGACACAAAGTAAATATGATCCCAAGAGATCAAAAGGGCCACATAAACCAAAGATTCCATCAGCCTGAGGCCTGAAGAACGAGATGGTGCCCAGCTACCACCATTCATTACCCTGACAGGGAACACAACAGAGAATCCCTGATGGAGCAGGAGAACAGTGGGATGCAGATCTTAAATTCTCATAAAAAGATCAGGCTTAATGGTCTGACTGAGATGGTCATGGTCCCCAGACCCTTTGATAGCCCAAGATTGGAACCGTTCCTGAAACCAACTCTACAGACAGGGATTGGCCTGGACTATAAGATAGACAATGATACCTCTGAGGAGTGAACTTCGTGGCTCAAATAGACCCATGAGACTACATGGGTGATTCCTGGCTGGTGGCGAGATAAGAAGAAAGAGGGGGACAGGAGCTGGTTGAATGGACACGGGGAATACAGGGTGGAGAGGAGGCATGTGCTGTCTCATTAAGGGGAGAGCGGCTGGGAGTGCACAGTGGGGTGTGTATGGCTTTTTGTATGAGAGACTGACTTGATATGTAAACTTTCACCTAAAGCACAATAAATAAATTAAAAAAAAATGAAGTACAATAAAGAAAAGAATAAAATAAATTTTGAGAATCAGCAGTTTTAAAAAAAAGGATCATAAAAGAATATTATGAAAAAACAAATTTGAAAACCTAGAAGAAATGGACAAATTTCTAGAAACACACTACCTATCAAAACTAACCACACTAATAGAGGTAGAAAATCTGAACATGCCCGCAACAAAAGAAGAAATTGAAGATGTCATTAAAAAAAAAAAAAATTCCGTACGGGGAAAAAAAAAAAAAACACCCAGCACAGACTGCTTTACTGGAAAATTCTGCCCTTCAGAGAGAGGTTGACACCAGTTCTACTCAAACTATTCCAAAAGATAGAAAAAAAAAATCCAAAAGCATGCTAATTAATTCTATGAAGCCAGCTTAACACTCATACCAAAGGAAGACAAAGATACCACTAAAAAAAAAAAAAATAAGAAAATTACAGACCAATATCCCTCATGAATACAGATGTGAGAATTCTCAACAACTACTCAACAGCATATTAAAAAAATATATAATCAAGTGGGATTCATACTGGGGATGCATGGTTCAACATTAGAAATACAATCAACATAATTCACCACATAGATAAAACAAAGGAGAAGAATTACATGACCTACTGTAATCGATGCAGAAAATGCATTTGATAAAACCCAACCCCTTTCTTGATAAAAACTCTCAGTGAAATAGGAATAGAAGGGAAATTCCTCAACAAAATTAAGGGCATATACACAAAACCAACAGCCAACATTCTCAATGGAGAAAGATTGACAGAATTCCCCTTGCGAATGGGAAAGAGACAAGGATGTCCTTTATTACCACTCTGATTCAATGTTGTACTGGAAGTTCTAGCTAAAGCAATAAGGCAAGAAAGGAAATAAAGGGTATCCAAATTGGAAAGGAAGGAGTAAGATTACACTTGTTTGCAGATGACATGATCTTATACATAGGAAATCCTAGGAACTCCACAAGAAAGTTACTGGAATTAGGAGAAGGATTCTGCAAAGCAGCAGGATATAAGATCGACACACAAAAATCAGTCGGGTTCCTCCACACTGACAAGGAGGACTCTGAAAAGGAAATCAAGAAAACATCATTTACAATAGCTCCCTAAAAAAAAAAAAAAAACCAAAAGGGTAAAATACCTAGAAATAAACCTAACGAGGGGCATAAAAGACTTATACAGGGAAAACTACAAAACACTACTGCAAGAAACTAAAAGAAATCTACATAAATGGAAAAACATTCCATGCTCATGGATTGGAAGATTTAACATTGTGAAAATATCAATACTACCAAAAGCATATAATGCAATCCCAATCCAAATCCCAGGAAACCCTGGTGGCAAAGTTGTTAAGAGCTACAGTTTTAACCAAAAGGTTGGCAGTTCAAATCCACCAGGCACTCCTTGGAAACTCTATGGGATAGTTCTACTCTGTCCTCTAGGGTCACAACGAGTCATAATTGACTCAATGACAATGGGTTTGATTTGATTTTGGTTGGATCCAAATCCCAACAGCATTCTTTTTTTTTTTTAATTAACTTTTATTGAGCTTCAAGTGAACGTTTACAAATCAAGTCAGTCTGTCACATATAAGTTAATATACATCTAACTCCTTACTCCCACTTGCTCTCCCCCTAATGAGTTAGCCCTTCCAGTCTCTCCTTTCGTGAAAACTTTGGCAGCCTCCAGCTCTCTCTATCCTCCCATCCCCCCTCCAGATAGGAGATGCCAACACAGTCTCAAGTGTCCACCTGATATTATTAGCTCACTCTTCATCAGCATCTCTCTCCCACCCACTGTCCAGTCCCTTTCATGTCTGATGAATTGTCTTCGGGGATGGTTCCCGTCCTGTGCCAACACAAGGTTTGGGGACCATGACCGCCGGGATTCCTCTAGTCACATCCAGACCATTAAGTATGGTCTTTTTATGAGAATTTGGGGTCTGCATCCCACTTATCTCCTGCTCCCTCAGGGGTTCTCTGTTGTGCTCCCTGTCAGGGCAGTCATCGATTGTGGCCGGGCACCAACTAGTTCTTCTGTTCTCAGGATAATGTAGGTCTCTGGTTCATGTGGCCCTCTCTGTCTCTTGGGCTCTTAGTTGTCGTGTGACCTTGGTGTTCTTCATTCTCCTTTGCTCCAGGTGGGTTAAGACCAGTTGATGCATCTTAGATGGCCGCTTGTTAGCTTTTAAGACCCCAGACGCCACATTTCAAAGTGGGATGCAGAATGTTTTCATAATAGAATTATTTTGCCAATTGACTTAGAAGTCCCCTTAAACCATGGTTCCCAAACCCCTGCCCTTGCTCCGCTGACCTTTGAAGTATTCAGTTTATCCCAGAAGCTTCTTTGCTTTTGGTCCAGTCCAGTCCAATTGAGCTGACCTTCCATGTATTGAGTGTTGTCTTTCCCTTCACCTAAAGCAGTTCTTATCTACTGATTAATCAATAAAAAACCCTCTCCCTCCCTCCCTCCCTCCCCCCTTCGTAACCACAAAAGTATGTGTTCTTCTCAGTTTTTACTATTTCTCAAGATCTTATAATAGTGGTCTTATACAATATTTGTCCTTTTGCCTCTGACTAATTTTGCTCAGCATAATGCCTTCCAGGTTCCTCCATGTTATGAAATGTTTCAAGATTCGTCACTGTTCTTTATCGATGCGTAGTATTCCATTGTGTGAATATACCACAATTTATTTACCCATTCATCCATTGATGGACACCTTGGTTGCTTCCAGCTTTTTGCTATTGTAAACAGAGCTGCAATAAACACGGGTGTGCATATATCTGTTTCTGTAAAGGCTCTTATTTCTCTAGGGTATATTCCGAGGAGTGGGATTTCTGGGTTGTATGGTAGTTCTCTTTCTAACTGTTTAAGATAACGCCAGATAGATTTCCAAAGTGGTTGTACCATTTTACATTCCCACCAGCAGTGTATAAGAGTTCCAATCTCTCCGCAGCCTCTCCAACATTTATTATTTTGTGTTTTTTGGATTAATGCCAGCCTTGTTAGAGTGAGATGGAATCTCATCGTAGTTTTAATTTGCATTTCTCTAATGGCTAATGATCGAGAGCATTTTCTCATGTATCTGTTAGCTGCCTGAATATCTTCTTTAGTGAAGTGTGTGTTCATATCCTTTGCCCACTTCTTGATTGGGTTGTTTGTCTTTTTGTGGTTGAGTTTTGACAGAATCATATAGATTTTAGAGATCAGGCGCTGGTCGGAGATGTCATAGCTGAAAATTCTTTCCCAGTCTGTAGGTGGTCTTTTTACTCTTTTGGTGAAGTCTTTAGATGAGCATAGGTGTTTGGTTTTTAGGAGCTCCCAGTTGTCGGGTTTCTCTTCATCATTTTTGGTAATGTTTTGTATTCTGTTTATGCCTTGTCTTAGGGCTCCTAGAGTTGTCCCTATTTTTTCTTCCATGATCTTTATCGTTTTAGTCTTTATGTTTAGGTCTTTGATCCACTTGGAGTTAGTTTTTGTGCATGGTGTGAGGTATGGGTCCTGTTTCATTCTTTTGCAAATGGATATCCAGTTATGCCAGCACCATTTGTTAAAAAGACTATCTTTTCCCCAATTAACTGACACAGGGCCTTTGTCACACATCAGCTGCTCATACGTGGATGGATTTATATCTGGGTTCTCAATTCTGTTCCATTGGTCTATGTGCCTGTTGTTGTACCAGTACCAGGCTGTTTTGACTACTGTGGCTGTATAATAGCTTCTGAAATCAGGTAGAGTGAGGCCTCCCACTTTCTTCTTCTTTTTCAGTAATGCTTTGCTTATCCGAGGCTTCTTTCCCTTCCATATGAAATTGGTGATTTGTTTCTCTATCACCTTGAAAAATGACATTGGAATTTGGATCGGAAGTGCATTGTATGTATAGATGGCTTTTGGTAGAATAGACATTTTTACTATGTTAAGTCTTGCTATCCATGAGCAAGGTATGTTTTTCCACTTAAGTATGTCCTTTTGAATTTCTTGTAGTAGAGCTTTGTAGTTTTCTTTGTATAGGTCTTTTACATCCTTGGTAAGATTTATTCCTAAGTATTTTATCTTCTTGGGGGCTACCGTGAATGGTATTGATTTGGTGATTTCCTCTTCAGTGTTCTTTTTGTTGATATAGAGGAATCCAAGTGATTTTTGTATGTTTATCTTATAACCTGAGACTCTGCCAAAGTCTTCTATTAGTTTCAGTAGTTTTCTGGAGGATTCCTTAGGGTTTTCTGTGTATAAGATCATGTCATCTGCAAATAGAGATAATTTTACTTCCTCCTTGCCAATCCGGGTGCCTTTTATTTCTTTGTCTAGCCTAATTGCCCTGGCTAGGACTTCTAGCACGATGTTGAATAAGAGCGGTGATAAAGGGCATCCTCTGGTTCCCGTTCTCAAGGGAAATGCTTTCAGGTTCTCTCCATTTAGAGTGATGTTGGCTGTTGGCTTTGCATAGATGCCCTTTATTATGTTGAGGAATTTTCCTTCAATTCCTATTTTGCTGAGAGTTTTTATCATAAATGGGTGTTGGACTTTGTCAAATGCCTTTTCTGCATCAATTGATAAGATCATGTGGTTTTTGTCTTTTGTTTTATTTATGTGGTGGATTACATTAATGGTTTTTCTGATATTAAACCAGCCTTGCATACCTGTATAAATCCCACTTGATCATGGTGAATTATTTTTTTGATATGTTGTTGAATTCTATTGGCTAGAATTTTGTTGAGGATTTTTGCATCTATGTTCATGAGGGATATAGGTCTGTAATTTTCTTTTTTTGTGATGTCTTTACCTGGTTTTGGTATCAGGGAGATGGTGGCTTCATGGAATGAGTTGGGTAGTATTCCGTCATTTTCTATGCTTTGAAATACCTTCAGTAGTAGTGGGGTTAACTCTTCTCTGAAAGTTTGGTAGAACTCTACAGTGAAGCCATCCGGGCCAGGGCTTTTTTTTGTTGGGAGTTTTTTGATTACCGTTTCAATCTCTTTTTTTGTTATGGGTCTATTTAGTTGTTCTACTTCTGAATGTGTTAGTTTAGGTAGGTAGTGTTTTTCCAGGAATTCATCCATTTCTTCTAGGTTTGCAAATTTGTTAGAGTACAATTTTTCGTAATAATCTGATATGATTCTTTTAATTTCAGTTGGGTCTGTTGTGATGTGGTCCTTCTCGTTTCTTATTCGGGTTATTTGTTTCCTTTCCTGTGTTTCTTTAGTCAGTCTAGCCAATGGTTTATCAATTTTGTTAATTTTTTCAAAGAACCAGCTTTTGGCTTTGTTAATTCTTTCAATTGTTTTTCTGTTCTCTAATTCATTTAGTTCAGCTCTAATTTTTATTATTTGTTTTCTTCTGGTGCCTGATGGATTCTTTTGTTGCTCACTTTCTATTTGTTCAAGTTGTTGGGACAGTTCTCTGATTTTGGCTCTTTCTTCTTTTTGTATGTGTGCATTTATCGATATAAATTGGCCTCTGAGCACTGCTTTTGCTGTGTCCCAGAGGTTTTGATAGGAAGTATTTTCATTCTCGTTGCATTCTGTGAATTTCCTTATTCCCTCCTTGATGTCTTCTATAACCCAGTCTTTTTTCAGGAGGGTATTGTTCATTTTCCAAGTATTTGATTTCTTTTCCCTAGTTTTTCTGTTATTGGTTTCTAATTTTATTGCCTTGTGGTCTGAGAAGATGCTTAGTAATATTTCGATGTTTCTGACTCTGCAAAGGTTTGTTTTATGACCTAATATGTGGCCTATTCTAGAGAATGTTCCATGTGCGCTAGAAAAAAGGTATACTTTGCAGCAGTTGGGTGGAGAGTTCTGTATAAGTCAATGAGGTCAAGTTGGTTGATTGTTGTAAGTAGGTCTTCCGTGTCTCTATTGAGCTTCTTACTGGATGTCCTGTCCTTCTCCGAAAGTGGTGTGTTGAAGTCTCCTAGTATAATTGTGGAGGTGTCTATCTCACTCTTCAGTTCTGTTAAAATTTGATTTATGTATCTTGCAGCCCTGTCATTGGGTGCATAAATATTTAATATGGTTATGTCTTCCTGATCAATTGTCCCTTTTATCATTATGTAGTGTCCTTCTTTATCCTTTGTGGTGGATTTAAGTCTGAAGTCTATTTTGTCAGAAATTAATATTGCTACCTCTCTTCTTTTTTGCTTATTGTTTGCTTGATATATTTTTTTCCATCCTTTGAGTTTTAGTTTGTTTGTGTCTCTAAGTCTAAGGTGTGTCTCTTGTAGGCAGCGTATAGACGGATCGTGTTTCTTTATCCAGTCTGAGACTCTCTGTCTCTTTATTGGTGCATTTAGTCCATTTACATTCAGCATAATTATAGATAAATAAGTGTTTAGTGTTGTCATTTTGATGCCTTTTTATGTTTGTTGTTGACAATTTCATTTTTCCACATACTTTTTTGTGCTGAGACGTTTTTCTTAGTAAATTGTGAGATCCTCATTTTCGTAGTGTTTGACTTTACGTTTGTTGAGTCGTTAAGTTCTTCTTGGCTTTCATTTTGAGTTATGGAGTTGTTATACCTCTTTGTGGTTACCTTATTATTTGCCCCTATTTTTCTAAGTAAAAACGTAATTTGTATTGTTCTATATCGCCTTATATCACTCTCCATATGGCAGTTCTATGCCACCTGTATTTAGTCCCTCTTTTTAATTATTGTGATCTTTTACATATTGACTTCAGTGATTCCCTGTTATGAGCATTTTTTTTTTAATTAATCTTAATTTGTTTTTGTGATTTCCCTATTTGAGTTGATATCAGGATGTTCCAACAGCATTCTTTAATGAAGTGGAAAAACTAATCTCCAGCTTTACACGGAAATGAAAGAGACCCCCGATAGCTATATTGAAGAAGAACAAAGTAGGATGCCTCATACTTTCCTGTCTCAAAACTTACCATGGTGCTGTTGTTAGGAGCCACTGAGTCAGTTCCCAGTCATAATGGCTCTATGTACTATAGAACAAACAATGCACAGTCCTACGTCATCCTCACAATTGCTGATATATTTGAGTCCATTGTTTCAGCCACTGGATCAATCAGTCTCATTGAGGGGCTTCCTCGTTTTCGCTGACCCTCTGCTTCACCAAGCATGATGTTCTTCTCCAAGGATTGTTCCTTCCTGATAATTAGTCCAAAGTACGTGAGACAAGGTATCACCATCCTCACTTCTAAGGGGCATTCTAGCCGTACTTCTTCCAAATCAGATTTGTTCATTCTTCTGTCAGTTGATGGTAAATTCAGTACTCTTCCCAAACACCATAATTCAGTTGCATCAATTCTTCTTCAGTCGTCGTTACTCATTGTCCAGTTTTTGCATCTATGAAGCAATTGAAAATACTATGGCTTGAGTCAGGCACACCCTAATCCTCAAAGTGACACCTTTGCTTTTTAATACTTAAAAGAGGCCTTTTGCAGCAGATTTGGCCAATGCAATGGGCATTTCCTGACTGCTACTTCCATGGGCTTTGATTGTGGATCCAAGTAAAATGAAATACTTGACAACTTCAAACTTTTCCCTGTTTATTGTGATGTTGCTTATTAGTCCAGTTTTGAGGATTTTTGTTATCTTTTTGTTGAGGTGTAATCCATACTGAAGGCTGTGGCCTTTGATCTTTATCAGTTAGAGCTTCAAGTCCTCTTTGTTTTGAGCAAGTGCGGTGCAATTAATTACTTTTGGATGGGGCCTTTCTAGCCACGGGCTAGAATCACCCAGGTGATTGTGTGATAGGATAATTGTGGCCTTTCAAAGGAACTGATCAATTTTGCCTTAAAAGAGAGCCAATTCCAGAGCAGAGAGGCAGAGTCCACCACCACCAAGGAAGAAGAGACCAACAGGAAAGACCCAGCAGCAGAGACCTGGCAGTAGGAGATGGTGCAGTGGGCTTCCTGGCCCAAGGAGAGAGAAAGCTGAGTGCTTTTGGGCAGAGACTGAAGGCCAGGGAGAGGCGTACCTGTGAGCATACCTGGGGAGAGGCTATCCTGATGGAAGTACTGTATCCTGAGTGTTCCTGAGCCTGAATTGTAACTGTTACAAATTCCCTAATAAACCCCATATTTGTGAGTATGGTCTGTGAGCTCTACGTGGCCACTGCAGTGAATTCTCGAACCCAGCAGAGAGTGCTGTGGGAAGGATGGTTGGTAACAGAACTGATAGAGATGGCGGAGAGGGGAGGCTTGTCTGACCTCCGCTTCATAGAATCAGCCTTGGGCTGTTGATCTTGGTTCTCCTTCCCCCCGGTGGGGTTGGAGGAGGTCAGACACTGCCCCACACCATTTTTACAGCAAGCAAGGTTGTGTCATATGCATATCGCAGGTTGTTAATGAGTCTTCCTCCAATCCTGATGCCATGTTCTTCTTCATATTGTTCAGCTCCTCAGATTATTTGCTCAGCATACAGACTGATTAAGTATGGTGAAAGGATACAACCCTAATGTACACTTTGCCTGATTTTAAACCACTCAGTATCCACTTGCTCTATTTGAACCTCCGCTTCTTGGTCTATGTACAGGTTCATCGTGAGCACAATTAAGTATTCTGAAATTCCCATTCTTTGCAATGTTATCTATAATTTGTTATCATCCACACAGTCTAATGCCTTTCTGTAGTCAATAAAACACAGGTGAATACCTTTCTGGTATTCTCCGCTTTCTGCCAAGATCCATGTCCAAGCCCTTTTCTGAATCTGGTTTGAATTTCTGGCAGTTCCCTGTCAATGTACTGCTGTAACCACTTTTGAATAATCTTCAGCAGGGTTTTATTTGAGTGTGATATTAATGATATCATTTGGTAATTTCTGCATTCTGTTGGATCACCTTTCTTTGGAATGGGCACAAATAAGAATATCTTTCAGTTGGTTGACCAGGTTGCTGTCTTCCAAATTTCTTGGCAAAAATGAGTGAGTACCTCATATCTGAAGTCATAAGTATACACATGTTTATGTGTGATGCGTATATAGTCACATATACAACAAACCCCAAATGGGGCACAATTATGGAGTCTTTCATATCCAAACAACTCATAGGACTGCCTTACTGGGTCAAAAGGCTTGAGTCCATAGTTTTGGAGGACAATTTAGTAAATTGGTATAACATAGTTCATGAAGAAAATGTTCTACATCCTAGTTTGGTATCGTGTGGGGTGTTAAAAACTTGCAAGCAGCCATCTAAGATATAACTATTGGTCTCTACTCTGTGGAGCAAAAGAAAGTGAAGGAAATCAAAGGCTCAAAGAAGAAACTAGCCCATGGGACAAATAGCCCACATCAACGAACCACAGCCTCTTCTAACCTGAGACCAAAAAGATTTGATGGTGTCAGCTACCACTACTGACCACTCTGACCAGGGACACATTAGAAGGCCCCAGATAGAATGGGAGACAAATGTAAAACAAAACTCAAATTCCCAAAAATGGCCAGACCTTTATCTACTGACCGGTAAAGACTAGGGGAACCCCTGAGACTACCACCTTAAGAAATCCTTTGAACTTGGAATTGAAGCTAT
This sequence comes from Elephas maximus indicus, assembly GCF_024166365.1. Classification (NCBI taxonomy): domain Eukaryota; kingdom Metazoa; phylum Chordata; class Mammalia; order Proboscidea; family Elephantidae; genus Elephas; species Elephas maximus. The sequence continues at coordinate 40,001,809 of NC_064834.1, forward strand.
TTCTGCAGGTCACTTTTCAGCCATATAATAGATTGGATTATAAAATAAACAGTATCACACATGGGTAATGTGTTCCCTTAGAAAATTAACTAGAGGTATCATCAGACACGGAGCAGGAGGTAGCAGAGCTCCGACCAGCGTATCGGTGGCACCATAGGATTCACAGGTGGATTCAGTGGGAAAGACAACAAGTAGAAGTTAACAAAATTCAAGAAAGTTTTTTAAAAGCCTCATCCAGGAACAGCCACTGGAACTGCTCCTGGTCTTCGGTACAGGCATCCGTGGTGCTGTGGCACGTGGGATCCTGGCACTGTGCTCATGGTGAGGCTGCACCAAGGATGGTCATCGAGGCTGTGGTGCAGCTGGAGGTGCTTCACCCCAACGACATCACCCAGTTCTGGAAGAAGGTGATAAAGAATCAAGACCTGGGGGTCGTTGCCCAACATCTCACCTGAAAGATACCACCAGGCTGCCTCATGGAGCTCTTCAACAACCTGGAGCAGAACATCCAGAACCCGCTGGTGCTGTAGTCCATCCTCAGCCTGATAGAGCAGGCACCATGGTGCTGTCCACCAACTACAACAATCTGCTCTAGATCTTCAGGCAGCAGCAAAACAGGCCAATGGAGTCTCCGGACCTCAAGAACAAGATGAAGGTCCTCCAGTGGATAAGCCAAAAACAAAAACCAAATTTGTGGCCATCGAGTCAATTTCAACTCATAGCAACCCTATAGGACAGAGTAGAACTGCTCCATAATTGCTTCCAAGGAGCAGCTGCTGGATTTGAACCGCTTTTGGTTAACAGCCAAGCTCTTAACTACTGCACCACCAGTGGGCAAGAAGACACATCAAATACAGAGTTCTCCACATCCATGGCTTATACACAGAGTGTTGTGGAGTGGTACTGGACCCATCAGGATATAAAAATGTGACTCAAGACCCTGACATAATGATGCCGATAGCATGGGACAGCACCACATTTCTTGGTAATGCTTGTCAGGACTGTGCAAAGAGGAAGCTAGAAGAAAATGAAATTGGGAGTTTCAAAAAGACTCAGACAATTGGCTATCGATGATGCTGGAGGGTCTTGAAATCTTAAAAACCAATAAAACCTGCAACTTGAAAACCAGTCTTCGGTAAACACAGTACCACATACAAATGATGAGGAGTGTCCAGAGAACTCCACATGGTATCTCTCAATTCTGAACCATCATACACCCCAAAATAGCCACGTAGTGGTGAGGCTGGTGAAGGAGCCCACTGTCTGTGCCTAACTGCTAGGAGGGTAGACACACCCACTTCAGGCACGCTTTGTAAGGATGTATGAACAACTACCTCAGGGACCAAAACCAGGGGACGGGGACACACCTGGTGTCCTGGCTTCCTTTCAACACACCCTCTTTTTCAAGGTTGTTTTTTCTAATATAAGTGGGAGAGTGAAGATTGTCCTAGCAATGGTGGTTGCCAAAGAGGAAATAAGGATCCATGTACAGTTTATTATTTTTATGGGCCCTGGTGGCATGGTGTGTAAGACCTTGGCTGCTAACCAAAAAGTTGGCAGCTTAAATCCACCAGCCTCTCCTTGGAAACTATGGGGCAGTTCTACTTGGCATTATAGGGTCGCTATGAGTCGGATTCGACAGCAGTGGGTTTGGTTTTTGGTTTTTTTATGTGGAAACATCTGTTACTGTGGAAAAAACCTGAAAGGTATGTTTGATACACTGTTAAATATTGAAGAAAGAGTGGATACTCGGAGCCCCTGAATCAGCTGGTGAGAATAGTGTTTTTTAAAATGAAGATTAGATAAATCGGGCTTCTTTGAAACAATGTCATCTTAGTATAACCTCAGTTCCAGAAAAATGGCAGGTACACGGATTGCTAAGCAGTGTTAAGTCACAAGGAGCCAGAGGCCTTTTGGAAGTTCAGTTCAGTGTCATGCACATCCATCTAAAGACATTGCCAGTGGGGCACAAGACCAAATTTTTAACTTTTAGTTACAGCATAAAATCCAAGCTTTTCAAGTCTTTATTTTTTTTTTTATGGGTCAGGTAAAACCTTTCTGTTCTCATCTCTTAAAAGTTCTATTCCTGTGGCCCACTATCGAGGGAATCTGCACAGTGAAAAAGGCAGCGCCTGTAAAGGGCCTGCCCACTTTTAATGTCTTTAGGGTTCACCCACGCTGGGCAGTGCTGTGGCCATGAGCTTCTCAGTGAACGGAGCAAGAGGCTTGCTGTTTAAACGGCTCATTGCAAGAGCAATGATCTGAGACACCTGGAGTTACAGCCCTGCTTCCTTTCAGCTCAGAGGCTGCCAGCCTTTGATGTGACATTCCTTGCTAAGCCCTGTGACACTCCTCATTGATGGCACTGAAGTCCCCCATGGGTATAGACAGAATTAAGAACCAAGGCACTTAAAGGTTGGGATACATTGTGACTGAAAGATAAGCCACAAATCTGCTTAAGACCTTTTTATTTTCCTTTTGAAGCACGGAAAACAAATCTTGATGTCACTCTGTTCATAACTAACAGGGCCCTAGTGGCACAGTGGTTAAGTGTTTGGCTGCTAACCAAAAGGGTGGCAGTTCGAATCCACCAGCAGCTCCTTGGAAACCCTATGGGGCAGTTCTACTCTGTCCTATAGGGTGGCTATGAGTCGGAATCAACTCAACATCAATGGTTTCGTTTTTGTTTTATGGTTCATAAATAAAATGTTAACCCAGGGGAAAAAAAAATTAACTATACATCAGACCAGTCAACATTTACTCAAAAGCAAAAATGAGAAGTCAAGGAGGGGACAGGAAGCTGTATCAATAGAGACAGAACAAACAGAATGGGAATAATGAGAATGCTGACACATTGAAAAAAAATGTAACCAATGGCATGAAACAATTTGTAAAAAAAAAATTGTTAAAGGGGAATCTATTTTGCTGTGTAAACTTTCACATAATAATACATTATTTTTAAAAAATGTCCAGAAGATACACTCCCTGTCAGTATGATGTATTTATTACACTGACGAAATGAGTTAGTAGCCAAGATGATTAAAATAGAAAAAGATTAGGCATACTAACTTCCTTGGTAGCTGGCTTCTGTAGATCATAGATAGTCACCTTCGGCAGGCCCTGCAACTACTACCTGGCCTTTTGTTTTGCAGACTTTTCCACATATGGAACTTTCTCCTGTTCACCAAAGTGGTATCTTTCTTCCTAGGGATTTTGTCTGTTCCTGACCTCCAATTTTAGGACAGTAAATTCCGCTGTCTTCATTATTTTACTTTTCTGTTTGTGTTTTTGAAACTAAAGCTTATTTCTTATAGACAGCATATAGCTGGGTCATGTTTCTTCTTTTTCAATCTATTTTGCCAATCTACGCTTTTTGATTCTAGTGCTTTGCACATCTACATTTAATGTTATTTCTAATAAAACAGGACTTATGTCTGCCAACTGGCTATGTGTTTTGTGTCTTCTGTCTTTTTTGTCCCTCTAATTCTCCTTGGAAACTCCATGGGGCAGTTCTACTCTAGGGTCGCTATAAATCGGAATCAACTCGAGGGCACTGGGTGGATAATTCTCTGTGATTGCCATCTTTTCTGTTAAATAGGTACTTTTCCACATACCATTTTAATTTCCTTTTTTTTCTTTTGCTATATTTTTTGTTATTTTCGTGATGATTTACCTGAGTATTACAATTACCATCTTATTTTTAAAAAATCAAGTTTAGGTTAATACCAAATCAATTTCAATACTATACATAAACTTTGCTCCAATACAGATCATTTATCTCACCTTTCTTTGTGCTTCTTTTCTTACAAATTGCATCTTTATACATTGTAAGTCCATCAACACAGTTTAATAATTATTGCTTTATGCAATTGCCATTTAAACCAGGTAGGAGGAAAAAAAGTGTATTGTAAACAAAAAATACTTCTGTGTTTTATATTTACCTACATACAGTCATGCATCACTTAACGTCCACAATAACCAGTTGCCATCGAGTTGATTCCGACTCATAGTGGCCCTACAGGACACAGTAGAACTGCCCCACAGAGTTTCTAAGGAGTGTCTGGTGGATTTGAACTGCCAACCTTCTGGTTAGCAGCCGTAGCTCTTAACCACTACACCACCAAAGTTTCCATAAACAGACGTAGACCTCCGTAAAAAGCCTCATCCCAAATTACTATCACAATATTTTTCTTCTGCCAGGTACTTAACAAGACTTTCCACATAAAAACTCAAAATTCTAGCTTAAAGAGGAGAGTGTTTTATCAGAGTTCTCTTGTCTTCTATATGTTACTATTTTTTTGTTTCTGTGTGTTCTATGAGTCACTGAGAGAGATGTGTTCAAGTATCTTACAATCATTATGGATTTATCCATATCTACTTTAAATTCTGTCATATTTTGGCTTTGTATAATTTGAATATATGTTATTGGGTTCAAATTCCGTTAGAATTCTTAAATCTTCTAGGTAAATTAAATCTTCATAGAAAATACTCTTTTCTATATCTAATAATGCTTTTTACCTTAAAGTTCACTTTGTCTGACTTAATAGAGTTATGCCAATGTTCTCATTATCTAGGACTGCTATAACGGAAATACCACAAGTAGATGGCTCTGACAAACAGAAGTTTATTCTCTCACAGTCTAGTAGGCTAGAAGTCTAAATTCAGGGCATCAGCTTCAGGGAAAGGCTTTGTCTCTCTGTTGGCTCTGCATTAAGGTCCTTGTCATCAATTTTTCTCTGGTCTAAGAGCTTCTCTTTGTAGGGACCCCAGATCCAAAGAACACACTCTGCTCCTGGCACTACTTTCTTGGTGGTATGAGGTTCCCTTGTCTCTCTGCTCTCTTCTTTTAATCTCAAAAGAGATTGGTTGAAGATACAACCTAATCTTGTAGATTGAGTCCTAACTGCCTCTAATCCTGCTGCATTTAATATCATAGAGGCAGGATTTACAACGCATACATAGGAAAACCACATCAGATGACACAATACTGTGAATCATGGCCTAGCCAAGTTGATACACATTTTTGGGGGACACAATTCAATCCGTAACAGCCAGCTTCCGTTTGGCTGGCTTTTGCATAGTATATCTTTCTTTCCCCTTTTTACTTTTGACCTTTTTGTATATTTCTTTTTAAAGCATGCCCCTTTTGAGCAGCGTACATTCTTTTTAAATTTATTTTTGAAACATTAGTCTTTTAAATGGAACCTTTAATCAGCTGATATTTATATAATTACCGATATGTTTTGGGTTAAATCTATGTGTTATTATTTACTTTCTATTCATCCTTTCTTTGCTATGTTAATTTTTCTCTCCACTTGGATTTATAAGTATAACGCATGGCAAAAAAAAAAAAAAAATCGTGTCCCTAAATGTTTTGTTTTTGTTTTATTGAATTGAAAATAATAAAAAAGTTATATTGGTAGCAAAATCATTGGATTTAAGTCTCTATAGTCTCTCAATGTTTCCTAGAAGCATTTTTTAAAATTTGTTGTATTATTTACATACATACATACAAATTGGTTGACTTAGGATAGTTTTAGAAGTTATCGTTTAAGTATCCCATTCTCTTTCCTGCTATTGTTAGACTGATACATTAAAAATATATGTTAATATGATGAATTGTTTATCAGAAGAGGATATCACAGTATTTTCCTTCAGAACTTCCATACCTAATTGCTCGGACCAATTAGCAATCTCACAGCACACTGCCCTTTTTGTTCCTGTAAGAAAGAAGTAAGACTTATTGCTATTGGTTCCGTTTCCTGCCATAAATATATCGACTCCATAGCACCCAACAACAACAACAGTATAGTTGGTCTTCTGCCATAAATAAAGCCTTTCAAGACTTTTAACTCCCAAGATGTAAAACTTTGAAACATTTAAGAAAAAATATATCTAAATAAGAGTGAGTTCCTATCACGCATATGAGAGTTTCTGTAGAAATTCAAAAGGGAAATCTGGTCATGAGTCATTTGTCTTTGTCCTAAGAGAGAATTCCTTCTCATGTTTTCCAGCTGTAGAAAGTGAAAGAAATATTTTAGTGTTGATATCAAAGTGTTCGAAATTAAATTTAACTCATTAATTTTAAATAGCATTTTTCAAGCAGAAAGTGAATTGAGAATACTACAGGGATAGGATACAGTATTTAATGAAGGAAAGTACTTTTATAATTTCAATAGTACAGGATTTTTAAATTCCCAAAGAGATAACCTCTATGAAAACCTGCAAGAATTGAATTCTTTCCCTCCGGTAATGAAAGCTGAAATGAAGAGTAATGTATATATATATGTCTATTGCAGAAGGTGGAATGTGATAGACATTCAATAAAATTTCATTCTCAACCCTCTACCTAAAATGGACTAAGATAATGGCAAATAATTATTGGTCATTTACACAGTCCCGGGTATTGTCCAATACTCATAAATTTTCTCATTAAATTCTCACAAGAATTCCATGAAGGAAGTACTAGTTTATATTTATTTTGGAGACGTGAAAATTGAAGCTTATAGGGATTAAGTGGAGTCCTGGGTGGCGCCCTCAGCTGCTAACCAAAAATTTGGAGGTTTCAGTCTACCCAAAGTGCCTTGATGAAAGGCCTGGAGATCTACTTGTAAAAACTCAGCCACAGAAAATCCTATGAAACACAGTTCTACTCTAACACACATAGGGTCACCATCAATCACAGTCAGTTTGACTCTGGAATTTTTTTTTTTTTTAGTTAAGTAACTTGCCCAAGGTCATTTGGCTAGTAAACTGGCAGAGCAAGAATTTGAAACCGAGACTATCTGGTTCCAAAGTTTGTGCTCTTGATTTATATATTATGTCCCCACCCCCCAAACTATCATTATGGTTTAGAGTAAATAGGAGAAAGCTTCAAGAACAGGAAAAGCACAAGTTGGGTCTGTCCAACAAGTCTGTGGCAACACCAAAACACTGGTATGAACCCTAGAAAATTCAACCAGTAAGACATTTTGGAAGACATTCAGATAGCTGTCGGAAACTCAGTCTCCAGTTACACTGCAGACATTAGAGAGATAGTGTCAAAATTTCCAAACTGAAGTGTAAAACTTTGCCTAATGGGTCTCTGGCTGACTGGGGCAAAATTCATACATGAGAAAACAAAATAGGCTTTTCAAGGGATAAGCATTCTATGTAACTTATACTATCATCTTCAGAAAATCAAAGGGCAGAAGTAAACTTAAGTATTTCCCAAATTTAACACTGAGTTTCATCTGAAACCAATATTATTGATGCAATTGCCTAAGGCACAGTTGGGTAACAGAACAAAAATAACTAGACATTTTGATGCAATAATTATTTGGTCACCATTAACCTAGATCAAAGCCATGTGGTTGGAAAGACACAGGGTATAAAAGCGAATGAAATAAATCTATATACTACACAAGGAGTTTACAATCATTAAATGCTACACAAGGAGTTTACAATCATTAGCTTATAATAAAATGAGTTGAGTGATGGCAGCAATCTAAGGTAGTGTGTTAAATACATTCATATGTTAGTAATTACCACAAGAGAACAAAGACCAACATGAGTTCAAAGAAGGGAGAAATACCACCTCTGTTTGGAGTAATCAGGGAAGAATCAAGGTAGTAGCTGAGCTGAATATTGAAATGATATTTGGAGAGCAGCTTTCGGAAGGAAAATCTACACCTTAGGGAATGATGCAAAGGTGTTCTAGAAAGAGAACACCAGCTCTTAAGGCCTGATGTGCCCAATATGAAAGATTTCACTAATATTCTTACTAATTTCTTTTGACTCTAACAAATAGATCTCTACTGAATGTGTCTGAATGCTTATGAAATTCATTTATTCAACTAACTCTTCTTACTATGTGTCAGAACTGTAGTAGGCCTAAGGATAAAGAGATGAAAGGCCCATCTTCTGTTTTCAAGGAAATAAGGATAAGTAAACACATCGGTAATCACACTGATAACAGCATAGTAGCATAACTTCAAATTTTCTGGGTTTGGGAATTAAAAGTGATGTCAAGTCTGAAAGGAGATAATTTTTAATGATCCCCCCGCAAAGAGTCTATTAATGTTCAAGTGTTTTCTTTCTTTTCTGGCTAAAAATAGAGAACAATGGGGGTGAAGAACAAAGGTCCTCAAGTGTCTATAGTTAGAGGAAAAGGAAAATGAGTCAGAAAAAAAGTATTTAAAAGGATCTGGGGTGTGTTTTCATCTGAAAAGAGTAGCATTTAGGAAGAAAAGATAATTTCTTGGAATTCAGACAAAGATTATAGCTTAAGGAAGGATTAATGTGAGAAAAGCTGGAAAGAGCCAAACTAAATGAAAGAATAAGCAAAACAGGCTCTTTCAGGAGCTCCTATGTGTGCATCACCTTATAATGTGATTTTGTGGATGGAAAATAAAAACAAAAACTAAATATATGACTGTGATCATTCATTCAAACTCAGGCAACATGAGTTCTCTGTCTCCTTCTGATATCAGAGCTAAGGCTTGCTAACCCCAAAGTTTAAAACTTTTTTCATCTCTAAAACTGTTTAAAAGTTTTTAAGTCACAAAACCTTCATTAAGGCATAATATTTTTATATTCCATATAAATAAAATGGTGGTCAAATAAAATATATAGCACCTTGTACTTAATAATCCATGTTGGAGTAAAGGAAAGACCTAATAGTAAATAAACAAATACATATTAAAGTAATAAAGTTAGACATGGTAGAAGACAACTTTTCAGTTGCCTGACAATGGCCCTGGATATTTGTACTATGTGGGACCCTGCCCTGTAGTCAGAGCTGATTAAAAGGGGGGTAACACCTGACTTAAGATGAGCCAGAGTCTTTTTATCCAGAATTCAGAATTAGGACTCAGGGACTCTAGGGAGTCCACTCCTGGAACTTAAACTAAGAAGCCATGTCAGGAACTGGGGTGACATGAGCAGTGAGAAGCATCAATATCAGAAGAAGTAAAGAATGTTAGTGGGAGAGAAGGAGAAGTACACAGAGAAATCCAAACATACCACTTTGGGTGGGGAAAGTATGGGAAAGGTAGTGTAGAAAGAATCCTAATGGCTTCCCTTTTTCTGCATGTTTTGTGCGGTTCAAGTGTACTGCCCCGTTAGATCTCATGGGATACTGCATTAAAATTCCTTCTTTTTTCTTAATTAACTTAATTTAAGTGGTTTTTTGTTTTTAGTTAAGCTAGTGTGAATGCAATCAAGTGGCACCTAAATCTTGTTTATTTTTAAAAATTTTGTTCTTAATACCAGGTCATAGTATTACATATGTAATATCATTAAAGATCTCACTGAGTTACTTCTCCCACCCATCCTCTTCAATCAGAGTCCATCCATCCTCTTCAAACTTACTCTGTTTGAGCTTTCATCAAAGTTTAACAATTTTAAGGCTTTTATATATTAAAAGGTACCAGGTGAGTGGAAACAAAGAGAAAAATAAGTAAAACATGGACTTTCATGATAGGCAGATTAATGGCCCCCAAAGAAATTCATGCCTTAATCCCTGGAACCTGTGAACATGTTACCTTACATGGCAAAAGGGACTTAGCCCACGTGATTACAGTTAAGGACCTTGAGATGGGTCAGTTATCCCAATGTGCCCAATCTAATCATATGAATTCCTAAAATTGGAAGATTACAGAAAAAGAGTGTGTCAAGAGAGATGAAATAGAAGGAGTAGTCTAAAAAGGCCAGAGTTTAAGAGACGGCTTTCTGTAGACACTTCCCTTTTAAGAGGCAGCACGGCCTCAAATGGTGCTAGCTACAGTTGAGCAAAGAGTCTTGGTAAGTCACATGGAGGAAGTGGTTCCTGTAATAATTTCTTGGTAGTCAGCAGGGAGAGAGTTTTGCTTCCACTTCATTTATTTTTACTCTGTTGGAAAATAACACCAATGTGAGGCTTTGCCTATTAATATCAAAATAGTATGTTCATGTCTCAACCCTGCCAATGTTCGATTTAAAAGAAAATACTGATGAGATATAAAGAACACAAAAACGGCGCAATTTTCATGAGGGAGGCTTGGAAGGAGGGAAGGGGAGAGAGAGAGCAAGCACTGCCCAAACATGTCCAGAACATCATTCCAAATAAGGAAAAGGCTACTTTCTTGGCTGTAATCTTTACAGAAGTAGATTGCCAGGCCTTCCTTCCAGAGTCATTGGGTGCATTCAAACCACCAACCTTCCAGTTTGTAGTTGAGAGCAAACCACTTGTGCCACCCAGGAACCTAACAAAGGGTTTGTAGAAGAAAAATAGGGTATGAATCCTATCCATCTTAAGTACATTCAGTTCTCAAATATCAAACTGCCTACAACTGGTTATATATGTTCAGTAATAATAGAGATCAATGCAGGTGAAATAGTCAGGGAACCCTTTTGGAGACAGATATGAGAATGGAAGAAGTGAAAGAATTTGATTATTTAAATGTGTGGAGAGGGGGAAACTGGCTATTACAGAGAGTGTGTGTGTGTGTGTGTGTGTGTGTGTGCATTCACGTATTGAGTTCTGAGCATTTTAGGACAGTAATGGCACCAATTTGACTAGAAGAAAGGAAGAGTGCTCAGGCTTAGGCAGAAAGGGCTAACATAAAAAAAAGTTAGGTTCAAATGATAGAGGCCCTGGAAGACAAGACAAAAATATGGAGACTTGGTAGGACAGGCAGTAGTGACTCATTGTAATTTACATTAGATTTCTAGTGCTGCTGTAACAGCCAACAGCAAATTTATTATTTAATAGTTCTAGAGGTCAGAAGTCCAAAATGAGTTTTACTAGGCTAAAATGAATATGTCAGCAGGTCTGTGGGTTTTTTGTTTGGTTTGGTTTTTTGGTTTGGGGGGGTTTATTAAAGTTCTAGAGGAGATTCTGTTTCCTTGTCTTTTCCACCTTCTAGTGGTTGCCTGCATTCCTTGGCTTGGAACCCCTTCATTCATCTTCAAAGTCAGCAACCACATCACTCCAACTTCTGTTTCTGTCATCCCATCTCCTTCTTTGACTCTCTTGCCTCCCTCTTCCACCTTTTAAGGGCATTTGTGCTTACATTGGGCCTGAACAGATGATCCAAGATTATCTCCCTTTGTTAAAATCCTTGACTTAATCTTATCTACAAAGTGCACTTTGCCAGGGAAAGTAACATTCTTAGGTTCTGGGGATTAGGACAAGAACATCTTTGGGAGGGTCATTATTCTGCCTACCGTATATGGTAAAGTGACTTACTCTCAGTACTGAATCAGTAAATAAACGTCAGCTTTTAAAAGTTGGTCCCAATGCAAAGATGCTAAGTAGGTGTATATATCAGCCCTTGCTCATTGTAATGTCTACTTGTGGTGCACTTTTTTGTTTCTGATATACATATGCATACTAGAAAGCATCAGCATAGAAGAGAGTATCGTGGGACTTGGACATGCTCCCTTCCCCCTATCTCCCACCATAGGCTGTTCTTGGCAACTCAGGTTGTTCTGAGAGGCAGAATCCCTGGAGAATGGAAAACTGAAGTAGTCTGAGACTTGAGGAAATGGTACAAACATATTCAGAGTGAGTGACCACAGGACGGAACTGGATCATGTTAATGAATCCACTGAGCGCTTAATTTCACTTCTTCTTTTAACATTCTTCTCATTTCCTTCATAAGTTATAGATGCAAGTTGTTACTTTGGTCATATGGATGGAGAAGTCATCCATGTATCTATTCTACCACAATGGGAAGTAGTGACATTTCTAAATGATTTCATAGTACAGTAAACCCTGCCAAAGCCAGAACATGTGTGAGGTGGAAACCTGTCAGAGAAGGAGGACTCAAATATTTTTCACTAAAACAAGTGTTAGGAAAGTGATAAGACTGCACCCTGTCAAAGATGGAAAACTTGTGAGACCTGGAAAAACAACACAATCCCATAGAGTTCTGGCTCTCATAGGCTTATGTAACAACTGAGAACTGACTCAATCAATCTTTTAACAAATATATATTGCACACCAACTTAATGTCAGGCACTAAGGACAGAAAAAAAGGGTAACTTTTGTCCATAATATCAAGGATTTTGTGATCTAGCAATCCTCCAATGGTTATGTGAAATAGGTGTATCATCTCCTACTTTCAGGAAAAAGAACAAAGCCTCAAAATGATTAAATAATTTCCCCAAAGTCATACAGCTAAAAAGTGTCAGGGCAGAAATTTGAATGTAGGTCCATCTGGTGTTAAGGCCCATCTTCTTTTCACTATACCATGTAGCTTTTCTCTAGACTTAGATCCTCTTATAAAAAAAAACTTTTAAAGACTGGATATCCTGACATTTGGGGTTCATATTCTATCTGGTTCTTATATTCACTAAAGCCAAGAGGGTTCATGACCATGCAAAATTTTACAAGCTTTTTTTTTTTTTAATCAATCATATGTAAGATGGTCCTAGTATTCTGAAATCAACTGAAGTGGCATGTCAATCACAGTTATGGTGTGTTCATGCCACCTTACACTGCTATACACACCCAACTATTAAAAACATATGCAAGAGAATTTAACAGACAACCCTGGTAGCGTAGTAGTTAAGAGCTATGGCTGCTAACCAAAAGGTCTGCAGTTCGAATCCACCAGGCACTCCTTAGAAACCCTATGGGGCAGTTCTACTCTATCCTTTAAATTCTCCATGAGTCAGAATTGACTCGACGGCAGTGGGTTAAATGCTATATGAGCTCAAAAGGAGGCAGACAGAAACCTAATCAGTAAAAGCTTCTGGAAGGTCAGAATTGAATGATCTTAAGGGTTAGTTTGGATTTAGATAGAGAGATGGGGTAAGAGACCTCAGATTAAATGAGTAAAAAAGTGAAAGGCATAACAGATAGGAAGCCTACAGCATTTTGAGGGGAAGTGGGATAATTAGTTTGGAAGGAGAGCGTGTTATAAGAAACTACTCATGTTATGCAAATATGGAATGCACCTTAAACAGTTCTATGAAAGCTCTTCCCAATACTTCCGGACATGGTTAATTCCTCCCTTCTCTATGTTCCTATAACATTTCTTACTCTATTGTGCATTTAACACTTTGCATCATAATTATTTGTGACATCTTGCTGACTATTACATCTGTAACTCTGGGCTCACAGTAGAAGAGCAAGAAATCATTGATTGAATGAATGGAAACCTCCTCCATTAGTTGTGAACTGTATGAAGAAGTCTGTGTCTTCCTCATCTTTGTATCTCCAGCTTTAAGTCAATACCTGTAGGTTCTCAATAAATGTTCATACAAAATGATTTATTCAGTCAAACTTTTACTCGTTCTTCAGATATTCCCCATCTTTCCCTTTGTCCTTTCCTCCTCCTTCTCTCTTTTAAAACCTTTCGTAATCACTGGTCAGACAAACGTGGCCACAAGCCTACAAAACTAGGCATGCTTGCCCTCTGCACCAGTGCTATTTACAATGATATGCTGGAGCCATTTCATACAAGAGCCCAAGACTCAATAATTAGGCATTCAGGAATTTTGTGAGCCAGTCATTAAACCTAGCCATCATTAAAAAGTAAATTACATAAACTTAAAATTAAATATATTAAAAACAAAGATAATAAACACTCAAAACTCATTACTCTAATTGTTTTACTACATTTTACTACTTTCTATGCTCTTGTGATTATTCATGTCAATTGCAACTGTATGGTGAAAACAATAATTCTGTGCTAGCGTGCATTTCTTCCCAACTCCACACTAAGCGATGTCATATTGGTAGTTGAAACAGACCATGAAGTATTTACACCATGGAAATTGACAGAACACTACAGATCAGAGTGTGATTTATTTTGTTGATTGTCTAGATCAGAGGTTAGTAAACTTTTTCTGTAAAGAGCTAGAGAGTAAATATTTTAGACTTTATAGGCCATCCCTGTTGAGATACTCAACCCTGTAGCTGCGATCTAAAGCGGTCATAAACAGCAAGGAAACAAATGGGTGTGCCTGTGTATCAATTAAACATTATTTTACAAAAGTAGGCGAGGTGGGATGGAGGGGCAGATTTGGCCCGCAGGTCCTAATTTAACAACTTTGGTCCAGACTAAAAAAAGCAAGAGAAAATGTTAGGAATACAAATTAAAAGTGTATGATAGCTGCTGTATTATAATACCAAAACCACTGCCGTCGGGTCGATTCCGACTCATAGCGACCCTATAGGACAGAGTAGAACTGCCCCATAGAGTTTAGTAAGTATTGTTCTATCATTCTAAAACAATTATCCAGTTCAGCAACAAAGTCACTCAACTGATGAAGGAGTGAGGTCTCAACATATCTTTGTTGTTTCACTTGCATCTTATTCATTAAAGCATATGAAATATCAATAAACATTCATGTCATAACTACATTCCTTCACCAATTGTAATCACGGTTAACTACGGACACAAAAGTTCTGCCAAAATCATTGAAAGCATTCTTTGATAACTAATTGCTTATATGGAATGTACCTGAAGAGTATTGTATATTTTATTATTATTCATACATTGTGTGCTACACATTGTTTATGTCTAAGAACACAATAAATGTATGTACATATATACATATGGATACATTTTCCCCCCAGAGAGCCAGCTGTTAAGCACATACTGGTACTGTAACTCTACAGACTATTTTCCTATTGTGTATACACGTTTTCTCTTATCCCAAAACTGTAAGAAGCTTAAAATTAGGGACCATGTCTCATTTATTTCTTTGTCCCAGAATCTAGGGCAAAGTTTACCCCTTATTAGCTCAATAAATGTGTTCTTAAAAGCAATTATATTAGTGACCATAATGGCAGTAACTTATACATGTTGAGTCTTTACTGTGTGACAGGGACTGTGCAAAGTACTTTATATGCATTAGCTCATTCAATCCTCACAACAAGCTATGAGGTAGGTGCTGTTTTCTCCATTTTATGGATGAGAAAACTGAGGACTTAAGAGTGTAAGTAGCTAGTTCAAAGGAATACACTTGGTAATCAGTGAAGCTGGAATTTGAAATTAAGTAGTCTCACATCACAGCCTGAGCCCTTAATGATGGCTTTGGTGCTTCTTAAACTAGAGCCATTTCCACGTCAGCTTCCATCTGTACTATTATTTGCTTAATGTTTTTTTTCCTTTAAATTGACTCACTTCTTTTGTTTAAATAAATTTAGCCTCACCTGTGAAATCACAAGTTTGATAATCTGCTTACATTTTTCCAAATGTACATTAAATATACACATAACTACAAAATAAAAATTTTTCACCTTGCATGTCACCCTTCTAGAAACACTAGCCTACTCCATACTGCCTTGTACTCATTGCCATCAAGTTGATTCCAACTAATAATGACCCTGTAAGACAGAGTAGAACTGCCTCATAGAGTTTCCAAGGAACGGTTAAAACCCACTGCCGTCGAGTCATTTCAGACTCATAGCGACCCTACAGGACAGAGTAGAACTGCCCCACAGGGTTTCCAAGGGGAGCCTGGCAGATTTGAACTGCTGACCTTTTGGTTAGCAGCCGTAGCACTTAACCACTACGGTTAGCGGCTTCTAACTGCTGACCTTTTGGTTAGTGATCGAATGCTTAACCACTGTGACACTGGGGCCTCCCTTATAGGGTCGGATCTTTTAAATCACGCTATGAAAATGCCCTATGCCATCACCCTTGCCATCCAAGACAGCACTCCCTCTGCTCTGTAAAATTCTATTCTTTCAAGTAGTAAGAGTTAGATGGCCAAGACTTCTCCTAAAGAGTGGCAGCCTTGGTTTGTCAGTGTAGGAAATAAAGATGATTTGGAGTTTCAGATGATTTGGGCTTAGGGGGAAAAACAGGCTGTTGGTCAGGCTAGTTTCTTGAGTCTAGGTTACCAGGGTTCTATGGATGAGAGTTTCACACAATTTCAGACAAGCCAGAATTGCTATTTTGCTTCTGTCATCCTTGGTCCTCAGCTGTATTTCAATCTCTGTTACTTAGAAAGTAGAATTTTGTTATATCTGAGTTCCCTGGTCAAATGACACCTCATGGAACCTCAATCTCAAATTAATCTCTGCAAGATTTCTCTGAAATCTCCAAAATATTTCAGTTTCTGGAACCACCCCCAAGTCTACCATGAACACTCTTTGGAGACTTAAATTTTGTAAAGAATTAGAAATTGATGATGAAATCGTGTAAGTGTTTAAATAAAAGTCCTGCCTAGACAAGTTTTATTACTGTCTGGTCTGCCATACATAATCCAGTCATCTTCTATCATGTGGAAGCACAGCTGACTTGATTAAACTCCAATCCTCTTGGAGACACTCCTAGAGTGGGTTAAAAAAACAACAGACAACATTCTGAAATAGGATGATCTTAAGAAGAGGCATGGAAGTGAGGGATGGTGTTTGATCACATACGTATACAGAGTACTTCTATTCTTTCATTTTAATAAGTGATTATCCCTGCCAGAAATAACATTTCTAGTTTGTTTAAAGTATCTAATGTGATTTTGATGATGAAAATACAGTGGCATGAGAAAATTCCTCACCAAATATAGAAAATAGGAAAAAATCCTCGTCAGACACAGTTAATAGGAAAAAAAGAATTATACTGACTGCAGCTCAGTTTCAGTACTCAAATATGTCTTCAGATTAGTGTGTTATGATCAGATTAGAGTCACTGGCACCACCACACAGACTTGCCTGCATAGGCTTCAGTGATGCTCCAAAGGAAACTCAGGATCCGTTCCCTTAGCTCCATTGTACTGTGAACAAGACTCTGGTCTTCAGCTATATTGTTGCACTGATATTGCTTTAATACGTATTGCTCCCTTGGTAAACAACTTGACAATAAGGATGGTGTCTTCTTTACCTTTGCATTCCAGCTCCTAAAATTGTGGCTGGCACACAGGCGATGCTCCATAAAGATGTGCAGCCTGCATTCAAGTAAACTCGGGAGCTCTTGAGAGGGTTGGGTGTCCTGTTACCAATTTCATGTCTTGTTATGATTTTAAAAGTCTTATCCAACAAAACTGAGGCTGGAGGGACAGAAATGATGAACATGATTTGTCTGATGAGAACACTGATACACAGTGTTTGGCCAAAGTCACAAAGATGGTAGATGGAAGATTCAAAATTCAAATCACCTGAGGACCTTTTATTACTACAGATGCCCAAGCCATGCCCTAGACCACTTATATCGAGATCTTTGGGAGTGGGAACCAGGTATCGTATTTCTAAAAGCTCCTTTTGTGACTATCATGCGTAGCCAGAGTTGAAAACCACTTCATTAGTGGGACAGAGCTTTCATTAAGCTGACCACAACCACCATTTTTAAAAAAGGAATGGAATGAAAGAGAAAATATAAGAGGGTATTTTGCGTAATGAAGATGAGATTTGTTTTGTAAAACATTTGCTTCAGTTTTGTGGGCGTGTGTGCACGTTTGCAAGGTAACATATACTTAGGACAGTGATACTCTCTAGTCAAGAATCTAGCAACAGGGAAACGAGAAAATGGGCCAGTGTGCTCGTTTCCTTTACCATGTCACTTAGGTGCAGGTTCATGGATCAGTCGTATGTGAGAAAATTAGACTCTCAGGACTTGTAGACCTTATTTTTCTAATAAACTAGCCTAATTTCATGTATTGACAAACTGTCCCAAGACACAGGATTTGGCTCAGATTTGTGTGGAGGGACAAGTTTGTGCTTCAGGGGAAAACTATGCACTGTCCATAGTACACTTTTGTTTTGTTTTGTTTTGTTTTATAGCACACTTACCACAATATCTTACTGTATTTCTACGGAAGCTACCCCACAACTCTGAGAACTGTAGATAGCTGAGAGAAATGAATTCTTGTCTATAGACCTGCAAATCCTGCCCTGTCCAGTAGAGGTTCAATGGCTTCAGTCCTCCACTACAGAAGCAAATAGCGTTGCCTCCATGTGTATATTCATTTCAATATCACGGAGTGACACGAATGGTTAAGCACTTGACCACTAATCTAAAGGTTGGTTGCCGGCAGTTTGAACCTACTCAGAGGTGTCTCCAAACAAAGGCCTGGTCAATAGCTTCCAAAAGGTCACAGCCTTGAAAACCCTGTGGAGCAGTTCTACCCTGCACATGTGGGGTCACCATAAATTGGAATCTACTTGACAGCAACTAGCTTGTTTTTTTTTTTTTTTTTTTTACTCCATATAAATAAATTTGTGCTTTCATGATTCCTCCTTTGCTGGAATCATTTATGACATCTGCATGGTTCCTTCATTGTGCATTACATAAAATATTTAGCACATGTTTATTTTTACATTTCTATAAGTTGTTGTTGTTGCTTCTGCTGTGGAGTTGATTCCAACTCATAGTGACCCTATATACAGGCAGCGTAGAACTGCCCCACAGGGCTTCCTAGGCTGTAATTTTTATGAGGGCAGATGGACAACCTTTCTATTAGCATCCGAGCACTTGACCATTGTGCCACTAAAGCTCCTACCTCTGTAAGAGTCATGATTTTCTCCTTTTTTTGAAAGTTATCTTTTAATAATGATAATTCTCGTTTTCATGGCACATCTTTTAATCTTGTAGTCTCCTCACTTTCTGTGGACCAAATGGCCACCACTTCTGACCTCAGACCTGCCACAGTCTAGCCATAAACAGGATCTGAACTCACCACAGTTGTCAGGCTAGGGCCTGATCCAGGAAAATCACAGCCATGGCTAAGGTTAAGTTAATACCATGGCTTGTCTGTGGTTTCATGTAAAACAGAATATGCGCTGATGAAATCTTGGAAATCAGATTACATAGTAAAGTAGAGAACTGCTGAACTCACCAATTTTTTTTTTTTTTTTAGTATACTTTCTCAGTTGTCATGTGCCCCCTTCATTTCAACAGACATTTAAAGGGAACTTCCTTCTTGTGCATCGTAATGGAATACTTCAAAAAAACTCCCACAAAAAAATACCCAGAAATGATAGAAAAAACAAAACAAATAACCTTTTAAATGCACAACTAAGCTTAAAAGAAAATAAGGGGAATTAAATCAGTAGTTCAAAATAATCTTCTGACAAAGAAATCCCAGTTCTAGGTAATTTTAAAATGTGTAACAAGTAATCTGTGATAAAAAAAAAAAAAAAGTTCAGTAAATCCCAGGAATGTAAAGTTGGATTAATATTATAATATCAATTAGTGCAATTTACCACATTAATAAGTTAAAGGAGAAAAATCATATGATCAGCTCACTAGACACAAAATTCTTCGATAAAAATCAACACCCATTCATAATAAAAGCAAGTCTCAGACCAAATTTGGCCATAATTACAGGTATCTGTTAAACAAATTGGAAACCCTGGTTGCATAGTGACTAAGCACTATAGCTGCTAACCAAAGAGTCGGCAGTTCAAATCCACCAGGCGCTCCTTGGAAACTATGGGACAGTTCTACTCTGTCCTATAGGGTCACTATGAGTCGGAATCGACTCAACGGCACTGGGTTTGGTTTGGTTTTTGGTGGATTAAACAAGTAGGAGCCCTGGTGGTGCAGTAATTAAAAGCCTGACTGCTAGCCAAAAGGTCAGCAGTTCGAATCCACTGGCTGCTCCTTGGAAATTCTATGGGGCAGTTCTACTCCGTTCTATAGTGTCTCTTTGAGTCGGAATTGACTTGACGGCAATGCATTTGGCCTGGTATCAAACAAAGACTTATTTGTAAACATGTTCAAAACAGCTTATGTAATCTGTTCTAACCTGGTACATGACCAAATAGGTTTAGGTCAGTATGTCACAAAGAGTATGTAAACATCATACTTAAGTGACCCCTTTTGTATCAGAATAAGTCAAGGGTGCCTTCTATCATCATCATTTCTTTTCAACATGATAATACATATCTCACTGGTTCTGTTTCTCTAGACAACCCTAAGACAATTATCAACAACATTATGCCAATAAATTTTAAAGCTTAGATGAAGGACAAATTCCTTGAAGTACAAAATTTACCAAAATGGACTCAAGAATAAACAGAAAATCTGAACAGTCCCATATTTATTTTTAAAAGTGAATTTGTATACAAAAGCATTCCCAAAAAGGAAACATGAGCCCTAGATGGGTTCATTGGTGAATTCTATTAAAAACAAGGTTTTTCAGAAAATTAATGGAGACTAAACATTTCCCTGATTCAATAAGGCCAGAACCACACCGAGAGTAAAATCAGAAAAAAAATGTTATGAGGAAAGAGAACGATCATCCATAAACTCTGGTGGACACAAACACAAAAATTCTTTCCAAAATTTTAGTAAATGAAATTCAGCAATACATAAAATGACAATACATTCTGATCAAGTGAGGTTTATTCCAGGAATGCAAGTTTGGTTTAATATTTGCAAATCGATTAATGTAATTCATCAAATTAACAGACTAAAACAGAATAGAAGAACACAATCAATGCAATAGATGCAGAAAAGCATTTGTGGCTGTGAGTATTACATGAGATATATGTAGACCATTTAGCGCAGTGCCTGGCAAACAACAGGCACTCAATAATTATCAGATATTGTCAGTAATTAACAATTATATATCATTACGATTGGAGTCCCCGGGTGGTGCAAGTAGTTAACATACTCAGCTGCTAACCAAAAGGTTGACAGTTCTCATCCACCCCAGATGCAGCTGGGAAGAAAGGCCTGTTAATCTATTTCCCAAAAATTAGCCCTTGAAAACATTAGAGAGCACAGTGCTACTCTGACACGTATGGGGTTGCCATAAGTCAGACTGATTTGACAGCAATGGTTTGGTTTTTGGTTTTAGGTCATTAAACTGTTTAGGAGGAGAGTGTGGATGTATTATGGATTGAATTGTGTCCTCCAAAACTATGTGTTAAAGTCCTAACTGCTGTACATATAAATATGACTGTGTTTGGAAATAGGTTTTCTTTTGTTATGTTAATGAGTTCATTCCAGAGTAGGGTAGGTCCTAAACCTAATCACTTCTAAATGGTGTCTTATAAAAATTTAAAAAATAGAGGCACACAGGGGGAAGACAGGTGCCAAGGAGCCCCAAAGAATGCCAAAGAACTCCTGGGACTACTCGTAAGGAAGGACCTTCCTCTAGAGCCAATGCCTTAATTTGGACTTTTAGCCTACAAAACAGTGAGAAAATAAATTTCTATTCTTTAAAGCCACCCAAGGTCCCTAGGTGGCACAAACAGATTGTTGTCAACTGCTAACCCAAAGGTCAGCTGCTTGAACCCACCAGCAATACCTCAGAAGAAAAGGCCTGGTTATCTGCTTCCATAAAGATTAAACCCACTGCCGTCGAGTCGATTGCGACTCATAGCAACCCTATAGGACGGAGTAGAACTACCCCACAGAGTTTCCAAGGAGCGCCTGGCGGATTCAAACGGTCGAACTCTTGGTTAGCAGCTGTAGCACTTAACCACTAGCCACCAGGGTTTCCATAAAGATTATGGCCAAGAAAACCCTATGGAGTCATTCTACTCTGTAAAACATGGAGTCATTATGTTTTGGTATCAACTCTACAGCAACTAGCAGCAACAAAGCCATCCATTTGTAGTACTTTTTATCATGGTAGCTCTAGTAACTAAGACAAGATGTTAATTTACTTGACTTTAAACAGAAGTATACATTTTTTAAATGTTAAGTTTGACCACCAAACAGAATACAGTAGAAATAAAATGACCTCAAATAATAGAGGGAAATAAAGGATTTTTTTTTAAATGATCCATTCAAAAGAATTCGGTAAAGGTTTAAACAATAAAGCACACTCCAAAACAAACTAAATAGCACAGAATAAGTCTGTAGAAATAAATACAAATACATCAATAAAGTACAGAATATGTTTGTTGTTTTTTTAGGTGCCCTCAAATCAGTTCCAACTCATAGCGACCCTATGTACAACAGAATGAAAAACTGTCTGATC
Organism: Elephas maximus indicus; assembly: GCF_024166365.1. Lineage (NCBI taxonomy): Eukaryota > Metazoa > Chordata > Mammalia > Proboscidea > Elephantidae > Elephas > Elephas maximus. Next base: position 40,023,661 of record NC_064834.1, read on the forward strand.
TTGCGCCATCCTGATAATTGTCGTTACGCTTGAGCCCGTTGTTGCAGTCACTGTGTCAATCCATCTCTTTGAGGGTCATCCTCTTTTTCTCTGACCCTCTACTTTACCAAGCATGACATCCTTCTCTAGGGTTTGGTCGCTCCTGATAACATGTCCAAAGTATGTGAGATGAAGTCTCGCCACTCTTGCTTTGTAGAAGCATTCCGACTGTACTTCTTCCAAAACAGATTTGTTTGTTCTTCTAGCAGTCCATGGTATATTGAATATTCTTCGCCAAAGAAGAATCAATTGTTTTCATTGAAAAGGAATCAATTCTTCTTCAGTCTGCCTTATTCATTGTCCAGCTTTCACATGCATTTGAGGCAGCTGCTAACCAAAGGCTGGAGGCTCCAGTCCCCTGCCAGAGGTGGCCCAGAAGGCCTGGTGATCTACTTCTAAAAAATCAGCCATTGAACACCCTGTTGGGGCACAGTTCTACCCTGACACACATGGGGTCACCAAGAGTTGGAATAGACTCAAGAGCAACTGGTTCGGTTTTTGGTTTTCAGTCTAGTGAGGTACATCCAACGGCAGAGGTCATCCCAGGATGTTAACTGGAGCACAGGCAAGTGGAGCATGATCCTTTCTATGGAGTCACGTGTCATGGTGGAGAAAGGCACTAAGTTGAGTTACCCAGGTAAAGAAGTAGAGGAAAGGCATTCTCGGCAGAGGTAACAGCCCTGCAAAAAGTAGAGGAGAAGACGGCATGGTATTTCACAGGACCAGTAATTTTATGTTGCTTAGGGTCGACTCGACGGCGCTGGGCACTGGGTTGGAGTGTTAATGGTCTGGGGTATGAGTAGTGATGAATGATGAACTGAGAAAGTCATTTTCACCCATATGTCAGGGGCTCATTTCATTTCCCATCTTGGGAGCACAGAATCTCAGAAGGGGATCGTCTTGAGGGCAATGCCTAACTCGCTGGAATCAGTCCATAAAAAATTACCAGCTATTTCTACGTATCTTTAACTTCAAATTCTTCTATGCCTCAAGACAAGTTAGTAGACGTGAATTTTACATTCAGATTCGCAAATGGAGTAAATTTTGATGATTCACTTTTATATCCTACCTCACCCTTAAGACTGAGCCCACAGTTTACCTCCTCCATGAATTTCCCTGAAAAAACTCTTTCCTCTGAGCTGTCGGTGTATTTCTCTGTAGCTTGATTAAGAAACTTTCAGTTTTCTACTTCATTCTTTACTTATTTGTACCCCTACGCTTCTTCGGGAGAAGTGGAAGACAGAGGTCATTTCATTTTAGTTACAACACAAAACTCAATGCCTTTCACATGATAGGCGGGCATATTGAGATAAGATGATAGAACAGTTGCTGAACTTTCTACATATTATTCTTTCAAAGGACATTTTTAAATTACATTTTTCTTGCAGTTTTTAATAAAATTAGGTTATGTTTTACGTACGTTTTAATTATGTTTTTATTCTCCAGAGTAAATAAGAAGATAAAATTGAAAAATAATAGCATTTCAAGACATCATGAATAAAGTCCACTGGCAGACATTTCTGCAAAGATGGCCATAATGCTCTGTGGATCTCAAAACTGCAGGATGTGTTGGCTGCAATGTCATGCTGCTTCCTGGATTGTCCCTCATAGTTCAACAGTGAAAAGCTGGGAAGTCAGCAAATCAGTAGGCTCCTCAAGACTTCTGAGAGCATCTTCACTGTCCTCATACTTCTGATATTTCCTATTGTTCAAGACAGAGAATTTCTCTGTGATTCCATTTACTCTTTGGCTATGCGTCAGGCTAAGTTAATCTTCTGGCTAAATCCTGGATACTTAAGGTACTTCTTTTTCCTCTTTTTTTTTTTTAATTTTTCCATTAATGAATTTCATTGGGTAACTCCAAAGTTACCTGCTTAGTTTACTGGTTACAGGAAAAAGAAAAATAAGATTTACAGAGTGCTTCCTCGGCTATGCTGTGTACTTTCACATCTATTATCCCAGTCAGTCCTCACAAAAGCCCCATAGTAACAGCATTAATTATCAATATTATTGATAAAAGCAAACATTTATTGATTTCTACATGGATGATCTCATTTGATTCTCACACCAACCTTATGAAATAAGCATATTATTCTCCCATTCTTGCAGATGAGAGACTCTGAGGCTTAGAGGAATTAAGAACAAAATGAAGAGGTCCCAGCAGTAAGATCTGAAGCTTTGTTCATCTTTCCAATGGCCATATTTTAACCAAGATCCAGTACGGCCTGCAAATTAGAGGGCATTATCTACGTTTTAGAGTTGAGGATATAGGTTCAAAGGGAGCTTAAATGTGCTCGGATCACATATTTAATAAAGAGGGAAGACAGTTTAAACCCAACTCTGTCTAACCCCTAAACTTGGATGCTCTACCTTACACCACCCATTGCTGATGGAAAGACCAAGCTTTTAGGCTGAATAATTGTAAGGTCAGCTGTCTGTTTTTCCATTCTGGGTCTGGATGGGGGACTAACTTTGATACAGTGTAATACAGAGGCAGGAACCATCGTGACACTAAATAAGAATAAATCGGGATGAGTTGACACTTCATCCTGACTAGAAAAGTCCGTTTGACCCAGAAGTTCTGGGCTGGCTAAATGGGAGAATGTTTCAGATGGGCCAATAACAAGCACATAGTCTGGGTTCCAAATTTGCTTTTACCCACCTTCTTCTTCATTTCATTAGCATACAAATGGGCTTGAGTTTTTCCCCCTATCAGAATAGTGTATAAATAAAGTCCCTCTCCTGATCCCATTTTGTTTCTATTATAGCCCCATACCTTTCTTTTCCTTTACAGCAACACTCCTTTAAAAGAGGAAAGAGGAAGGTATGATTGTTTTTGTTCTTCCATTGCTTCTTTAAGCTTCCCTTTCACCTTGATTCTTTAATCTGTGGCCCAACCAAGAACGTGGGAAGACACATGACACAGTAGAAAGAACTTGGGTTTTTCATCAAACAGACCAGCTGATTAGGTCCTTAACCTGTCACATACTGCCCACATGACCTAGTCTAGATTTTTACTACTCACTGTGTGGTTCTCAGACCAGCAGCATCTGTTAGAAGGGCAGAATCTCAAGACACAGGCCTGATAACTGATCAGAAACTGCATTTTAGTAAGATTCCCAGGTGATTCATATGCACACTAAAGTTTGAGAATCCCTGCTCAAGGGCATGTTACCTAAGAACCCCAGCTTCATTGTTTGTAAAAATAGAATGAGAAGTAGCTTGTCTGAGAGGATGATAATAAATGCAAAGGGCTTAGCACAGAACTCGACTCAAGTGAATGTTCAATAGAAAAAATCAATTACAATTTTTTTGGTTGTTTTATTATTGTCCTAATTCTCCCTAGATATTGTTCCATTACTTGGAAACCTCATCTATCTTTCCTACTCTACTGGATGATTCCCATTACTACTATACTATAACCAGTTGCCAACAAGTCAATTCCGACTCATGCTGACCCCACATGTGATAAGAACTGTGCTCCACAGAGTTTTCAATGGCTGGTTTTTTGGAAGTGGATGGCCAGGCCTTTCTTCTTCTTTTCATTAGCATACAAATAGGCTTGAGTTTTTCCTCCTATTAGAATAGTGTATAAATAAAGTCCCTCTCCTGATCCCATTTTGTTTCTATCATAGCTGCATACCTTTCTCTCTTTTCCTTTACAGCAACACTCCTTTAAAAGAGTTGTCTGGATGCCATCTCCTTGTTTCTTTCTCTCTTACGTCCATTCCAATCAGATTTTTATCCCCAACACTCCACCAAAACGGTTCTCCTCAAGGACACCAGTGACGGCCATGTTGTTAAATCCAGTGGTCATTTCTCAGTTCTCATCTCACTTAACGTATCAGCAGCATTTGATAGAGTTGATGGTTCTTTGCGTCTTGCGATACATCTTTCACTCCGACTCCAGGAAACCACTCTTACCTGGATATCCTCCTACACAGTTCTTATTATTCCTTCTCAGTCTCTGTTTGATAGCACTTTTCTCTTTTGTACCTGAAGAGATTGACATGCTGTAGGGCTCAGTCCTTGGGCCAGTTTTCTTCTTCACCTACAATCACTCTCTGGGTAACCTCATTAGATTTAATTATATCATCTATCAGCTGATGACTTCCAAAGTATATTTCTTAATGTGGGCCTTTCCCCTAAACCACAAACCCACGTATCCAAATGCTAACGTGTCATCCCCAGAAATCTTCAAAGTTCACTTCCTTACTTCTTTCACCATTTTACTCAAAAGTCACTTTCTCAGGAAAGCTTGCCCTGGGTATCCTAAAATTCCAATTCTCTCTCTCCCAACAATTCACATCTTCTTTTCCTGTCTTACTTTTTTCTTTTTATACCTGTCACTATATATTTTTTACTTTTGCATCTTATTTATTGTTTCTTTCCTCTACTGAATATAAGCTCCATGAGGCAAGGATTTCTATTTTCTTTGTTCTCTATTGTATCCTCTGTGCCTAAAGAAAAAAAAACCCCATTGCCGTTGAGTCTATTCCGACTAACAGTGGCCCCCTTTAGAAAAGAATAGAACTGTCCTACAGGGTTTCCAAGGAGCAGCTAGTGGATTCAAACTGCTGATGTTTTGGTTAGTAACCGAGTGCTTAACCACTGTACCGCCAGGGCTCCAGTGCATGGCATATAGTTGTTGCTCAATAATCACTGAATGAATGTATGATCCCACTTTGTACTTGAACTTGTGTTCACAGGTTCGGTATTAGTGTTCCACGGTCACAGAGTTAGTTAATTTCAAAAGTGTGAATTGGATGCTAGTTTATCTGATATCAAATCTCTTATTGTCGCTGACTGCCCTGATTTGGAACGGTTTTATATGGTCTCTTTAATTCTTTGGTTTTCATTTTCATAAGTGGACTGTTCTTGGGATCTAGTGCTCTTGAACAGGGCTGCCTGCATTCTGTACCATGGTGTGTTACCCGGTGGTCAAACTATAAGGAAATGTCAAGATGACATGTGGCTTGAGGCATAGTGTTTCCAAATGGTGCTGTTTCAGAGAACTTGTATCAGAGCTAAATGGGAAATTTGTAATGCTTCTGCTTCATTCCTTCCTGTCACCCCTCTTTTCTCTGCCTTGACAAGCAGTTCTAGGATATTCTTCCCACAGAAAGAGTAAAAGAAGTAGAGGGTTGTCACATTCTATGGCCCCTCTAAGAATACAGAGAGGGTTGGAACATCAGGAAACACACTTGCTTCTTTTCCCTGACTAGAGATTTAGAAGGAAATGTTCTTGCCCTTTCCTGCCACTACAGCCATAGAAAGTGAGCATAACTTGTACAAAAGTATGACCCCTAGCTCTGCCATTTTCCAGCAGTGCTGTCTGGGGAAAGCCACTGAACTTCTTAGAGTTTAATTTTCCTTATCTCTAAAATGGGGATAATAACAAACTTTCCAGGGTTGCTGCAAGCATTAAAGATAATGTACACCCACACAAAAAAGCTTAGGGCAGGGCTTACAAGCTGTTGTCATTATTCTATGAGAAGGTACTTGTTCCTGATTGCAATCAAATGAAATGTTATTTATAATATCTGTGGCCATGTATTCACCCCAGCAGTAAAGCAGATGGACTGGCTTGCTTGAGGAAAAAGAAAGGAATTAGCATTCAGAGTTCTGTTGTGTGCCAGTTAGCTGCAAATATTATCTTTACTTCTCACAATGACAATGACCCTGTAAGATAATTAGAATTAGCTCCATTTCAGAGATGAGGAAACTCAGGTTCAGAGATGGGAAGTAGTGGCACTGGGTCATACAGTTAGTAAGTGGCAGAATGAAGATCTGAACTCAAACCTGACTCTAAAGAGCCCTTTTTCTGCACCACAGCACCCTCAACGCCCCACAGGCACAGAGCGCCCAGCCGTGGAATTTGACTCTAATAGATTCTCCCAACCTTGGAAAAATGTCGTCACCCAGCTTTCACTCAAACAAGAAAACACATACAATCCCACTAATTTTACTTTTGTAAGGCATTTCAGTTGCTGCTGTCGATTCCGACTCACGGTGACCCCACGTGTGCAGAGTAGAACTGCACGCCATAGGGTTTTCAAGGCTGTGAACTTTTGGAAGCAGATCACCAAGGCTTTCTTCCAAGGTGCCTCTGGTTGGGTTCCAACCACCAAGCTTTCAGCTAGTATTCAAGTGTTTAACCATTTTTGCCTCCTAGGACATCATGGCTTAAGGTAAAGTAGAAGGTCAGCAGAAAAGAGGGAGGTTCTTCATGAGATGGATTGACACAATAGATGCAACAGTGGGCTCAAACATACCAACAATTGCGACGATGGCACACAACCAGGCAACATTTTGTTCTGTTATACATGATAAGGTCGCTGTGAGTTGGAGCCGACTAGATGGCGACTAACAACAATACAAGGCATTTCATATCCATTTCATCCTCTCCATCCCTGTTTTAAAAACCCATGGCCATCAAATCAATTCTGACTCATAGTGACCCTATATGACAGAGTAGAACTGCCTCACAGGGTTTCCAAGGCTATAGTCTTTGCGGAAGCAGATTGCCATATCTTTCTCCTGTGGAGCAGCTGGTGGGTTTGAACTGCAGACCTTTTTGTTTAGCAGCTGAGCACTTAACCACTGCACCACCAGAGCTCCTTTCCATCCTTATTACCACTGCCCAAGTTCAGATGTTTAACATCTCTTTTTTTTTTTTTTTAATTTTTATTGTGCTTTAAGTGAAAATTTACAAATCAAGTTAGTCTCTCATACAAAAACTTATGCACACCTGGCTATATACTCTCAATTGCTCTCCCCCTAATGAGACAGCACACTCCTTCCCTCGACTCTCTATTTTTGTGTCCATTCGGCCAGCTTCTGACCCCCTCTGCTCTCTCATCACCTCTCCAGACAGGAGATGCCAACATAGTCTCATGTGTCTACTTGATCCAAGAAGCTCACTCTTTATCATTATCATTTTCTATCCCATAGTCCAGTCTAATCCCTGTCTGAAGAGTTGGCTTTGGGAATGGCTCCTGTCTTGGGCTAACAGAAGGTCTGGGGACCATAGCCTCCAGCGTCTTTCTAGTCTCAGTCAGACCATTAAGTCTGGTCTCTTTATAAGAATTTAGGGTCTGCATCCCATTGCTCTCCTGCTCCCTCAGGGGCTGTCTGTTGCGCTCCTTGTCAGGGCAGTCATCAGTTGTAGGGGGCACCATCTAGTTCTTCTGGACTCAGGCCGATGCAGTCTCTGGTTTATGTGGTCCTTTCTGTCTCTTGGGCTCATAATTACCTTGTGTCCTTAGTGTTCTTCATGCTCCTTTGCTCCAGGTGGGTTGAGACCCACTGATGCATCATAGATGGCTGCTTGCTAGCGTTTAAGATCCCAGAAGCCACTCTCCAAAGTGGGATGCAGAATGTTTTCTTAATAGATTTTATTATGCCAATTGACTTAGATGTCCCCTGAAACCATGGTCCCCAAACCCCTGCCCCTGCTACGCTGGCTTTCGAAGTGTTCAGTTTATTCGGGAAACTTCTTTGCTTTTAGTTTAGCCCAGTTGTGCTGACCTTGCCTGTATTGTGTGTGTTCAACATCTCTTGTGTGAACCATTATAATTTCTTCCTAACTGGTCTCTGTGCCTCTAAATTTCCCAACCACATAACCCCATCCTGCTGGCATACTGAACATAGGAGGGGTACTCTCTTGCTCTCAACTCTTTAAAAGCTCCCAGTTACCTGAACAGTAAATCTCAAGGTTCCTACCAAGCCATTCAGTCATCTTTCCAAGCTCATGTCTGTCACATCTATCGTGTACACTTTGTTTCGGTCATAGTGGGTTCCTGATTATTCCCCAAATATGTTGGACTCAGTCACACTTGCCCATGTGGTTCTGTAAACCGAAGTGTTATTATCTGGCCAGCAGAGTCTTTCTCATGCACATTGCTCAACTTTGCTTATGAGAGTATGATTGGGAACAGACTTTCTGGAAAACTGTTTAGCAAAAAGTATCAAATGGCTGTGAATGTTTAAATCTTCGTTCCTGGGTTCTACTTCTAGGCATATATCCTAAGGACAAGCTCAGAGATAAACACATATATATATAATACTTTAGTTTATAATTCCTTCAAGTAGTACACAACCTAAATGGCCAGTCATAGGAAATTTATAAAGAAATTATGTTACATCTATATGAGAGAAGCTATTGGATCTTTAGTGATGATTCTCAAAATATTTAGTATGAATGAAAATTTTCTCACAGTATAAAACCTGTTGCTGTCGAGTCAATTCTGACTCATAGTGACCCTATGGGACAGAGTAGAACTGCCCCAAAGAGTTTCCAAGGAGAAGCTGGTGGGTTCGAACTGCTGACCTTTTGGTTAGTGGCCAAGCTCTTAACCACTGTGCCACCAGAGCTCCTCACAATATAGTAAGTGGGAAAAAATGTAAGTTAAAAAATTGTATATAGAAGGAGAATATGGAATGTGTGGCTCATTGCCTCTATGAACAACTACCTCCTTTGGCATGAGACCAGAAGTACTGGATGGTACCCAGCTCCCATTACGGAACACTTTTGATCAAAAATTCTATAGAAGAATCCTGATCAAAAGGGGTAAAACACAGAGCAGAGTTTCAGATTATCATGGACTTCAGACTTTCCGGAGCCATGAAAGCTGGATAAACCCCTGAAACTATTGCCCTGAGATAATCTTTAAACCTTAAACCAAAATATTCCCTGAAGTCTTCTTAAAATCAAATAATCGTTTAGCTGAACTAGTAAAAAATATCTGCCTTGAGCATTGTGCTCTTTTAAGGTCTATCAATATGGGATCAAACTGACAACAGCAGCTCTAAAGATTACATAGGAAACTTAGGGAGCAGCGAGTTTCTGTTAGTAGGGGAGGAACAACTCAGAAAAGGAGCTGCAGCACAGCTCAAAGAGTGATATCAGTGTAACTGAGCTGTGCATGTAGGAACTGTTGAATTGGTGTATGTTTTGCTGTGTATATTCTCAACAGCAACAAAATAAATAAATAAATAAATAATTTGAAAGTATATATACCTTATCATTCCAATTCTGCTAAGAAATAATATAAATATATATGGGTGTGCGTATGTATACGTTCATTAAAAAAAGACTGGAAGATAATATTACCAAATATAAATGCTGATTATTTTTTGGTGTAGAAATTATAAATTATTATAATTTATTCATTATATTTTTGATACTTTCAAAGTATATAGTGGACACAGGTTTCTTTTATATGCAGGAAAAAAACCCTCAAAAATTCCTATTCACTCTTCAAATCCTAGCAGAAAATCATCCCCATCAAAAAAGCAAAAAAATCAAACCTGTTGCTGTCGAGTCGATTCTGACTCATAGTGACCCTATAGGCCACAGTAGAACTGCCCCATAGGGTTTCTAAGGATCCAAACTGCCGACCTTTTTGGCTAACAGCCTGAGCTCTTAGCCACTTCACCACCAGGGCTAAAGCTTTCCCTAACTCTCCTTGTCTGAGTAAATTCCTCTTCCTCTGCACTCCCAGAGCAGAATAGTCTTCTTTCATTTTGCCTTGAAGCAAAGTGGGTTGTTTACATGTCTTGCTCCACAGCTAGGTTGAGAGATCTGAGCACAGGCTCCAGACCTCACTCACCTGGCACAAGTTTCACCCATTCAAAGCAATCTTTCTCACAAGGAGCTCAGTACATAATTTACAGAACACCAGGATAAGGACAGAGAATCTTTACAGACATATGTTCATAGCTGACTTGGCTTCTGTTGTGACATATGTGTAACAGCCATGGGCCTTTACCAAGAGAACACATTTGGAATTGGATGCTCAGAACTGGAGTGCTGAGCTTTGGATTCTAACTCCCCATCGCCATCATTCTCTACCCAAGAGGCCATGAGCACAAGGTTCCTACAACCCTAAATCCACCCTGCCTCCACACCAATGCCTCAGCATCAACTCCTCCAGGGATCCCAGCCCTCACCCTAAAAGCTATAGACTAGCACCACATGTAATTTGGGTGAGGATCTTTTTGGATCTCTTCTCAGACATATTTCACAAGAGTACATTTATTGCCTTACAGTGTTTAAAGTTGTTTCATTATTCAACTAAGGAATTGGCCTTAATGTGCCTATTGAGTCTCACATGCCCAAGGAACTAAAATGTTATGATTTTCAAGGTGTCTCAGAAAGGTGAGTTTTAAAAGTCATATTTCTAGTAGTCCTTTCAAATTGCTTATTTCATTTTAATAGATTCTTCCCTCTCCCATGGGGTACCCTTTCCAGTTTTCCTTATACATGTTATTGTGTGCTGCTGAGTTGATTCCCACTTACAGGGACCCTACATGACAGAGTAGAACAGCACCATAGGGTTTCCTCGGGTGTAATTTTTATGGGAACAGATTGCCAGGTCTTTTCTCCCTTGGAGCCGCTGGTAGATTCAAACCACTGACCTTTTGGTTAGCAGCTGAGCACTTTAACCATTGAGCCACCAAGGTTTCTTTCCTGATAATACACTTATCTATTAAATCCTGATCCTGTAAATGCTGACTCCAAGGCTTTGTGGGTTTTTATCGCAGGCTAACTATAAAATTTAACTGAGTTTTTCTAGATTTCAGTTCAAACCCACCAGGCGTTCCTTGGAAACCATAATGAGCAGTTCTACTCTATCCTACAGGGTTGCTAGGAGTCAGAATTGACTTGACAGCAATGGGTTTAGTTTTCGGTTTTATTCTTCTATGTTTCCTTATAACGACCAAAAAGCAAAAAGGGAAGAATTTATGAGACAACATCCAGGAAGAAAAGGATCAGCCATCACATCACAATACTCTTTGATTTTACCTCTTGTGAATTTCCATCTCTATTCCTGTTTAAGAGCTGGGCTGCTAACCAAAAGGTCAGCAGTTCAAATCCACCAGCTGCTGGAAACCCTATGGAGCAGTTCTACTCTGTCCTATAGGGTTGCTATGAGTAGATTTTTTATGGGTTTATTCCCGTTCTAATACCTCCAGCTTTCTCTGAAGATGGAAACGGAACTGGGACTAGGGGTTGGTGCTCAAGGGGAAATTTTGATTATCTGCATGACCTGAATTTTTATAATGTGAATTATATATGCATTACTTGGCAAAAGTAGAGGGCCAGCAAAAAAGAGGAAGACCCTCAGCAAGACGGACTGACACAGTGGCTGCAACGATGGGCTCAAACACAGCAATGATGACTGTGAGGATGGCACAGGACAGGGTAGTGTTTCATTCTGTTGTATATGGGGTGCTTATGAGTCACGACCAACTCAATGGCACCTAACGATGACAACATGTGCATTATTTACATAATTCAAACTAAGGTGAAATTTGCATTTAGGAAGGAAAGAACGAAAGACCTCTATATGTACTGGACGGCCAGAAAAATTAGGGAGCGATGAGAGAAAGAAAAAGAGTTTTTTTTTTTTTTTTTATTAACTTTTATTAAGCTTCAGGTGAACGTTTACAAATCCAATCAGTCTGTCACATACAAGTTTACATACATCTTACTCCGTACTCCCACTTGCTCTCCCCCTATTGAGTCAGCCCTTTCAGTCTCTCCTTTCGTGACAATTTTGCCAGCTTCCCTCTCTCTCTATCCTCCATCCCCCCTCCAGACAACAGTTGCCAACACAATCTCAAGTGTCCACCTGATATAATTAGCTCACTCTTCATCAGCATCTCCCTCCCACCCGCTGACCAGTCCCTTTCATGTCTGATGAGTTGTCTTCGGGGATGGTTCCTGTCCTGTGCCAACAGAAGGTCTGGGGACCATGGCCGCCGGGATTCCTCTAGTCTCAGTCAGACCATTAAGTTTGGTCTTTTAATGAGAATTTTGGGTCTACATCCCACTGATCTGTTCCCTCAGGAGTTCTCTGTTGTGCTCCCTGTCAGGGCAGTCATCGATTGTGGCCGGGCACCAACTAGTTCTTCTGGTCTCAGGATGATGTAGGTCTCTGGTTCATGTGGCCCTTTCTGTCTCTTGGGCTCTTAGTTGTCGTGTGGCCTTGGTGTTCTTCATTTTCCTTTGCTCCAGGTGGGTTGAGACCAATTGCTGCATCTTAGATGGCCGCTTGTTAGCATTTAAGACCCCAGATGCCACATTTCAAAGTGGGATGCAGAATGTTTTCATAATAGAATTATTTTGCCAATTGACTTAGAAGTCCCCTCAAACCATGTTCCCCAGACCCCCGCCCTTGCTCTGCTGACCTTTGAAGCATTCAGTTTATCCCGGAAACTTCTTTGCTTTTGATCCAGTCCAATTGAGCTGACCTTCCATGTATTGAGTGTTGTCTTTCCCTTCACCTAAAGCAGTTCTTATCTACTGATTAATCAATAAAAAACCCTCTCCCTCCCTCCCTCCCTCCCCCCCTCGTAACCACAAAAGTATGTGTTCTTCTCAGTTTTTACTATTTCTCAAGATCTTATAATAGTGGTCTTATACAATATTTGTCCTTTTGCCTCTGACTAATTTTGCTCAGCATAATGCCTTCCAGGTTCCTCCATGTTATGAAATGTTTCACAGATTCCTCACTGTTCTGTATCGATGCGTAGTATTCCATTGTGTGAATATACCATAATCTATTTACCCATTCATCCGTTGATGGACACCTTGGTTGCTTCCAGCTTTTTGCTATTGTAAACAGAGCTGCAATAAACATGGGTGTGCATATATCTGTTTGTGTGAAGGCTCTTGTATCTCTAGGGTATATTCCGAGGAGTGGGATTTCTGGGTTGTATGGTAGTTCTATTTCTAACTGTTTAAGATAACACCAGATAGATTTCCAAAGTGGTTGTACCATTTTACATTCCCACCAGCAGTGTATAAGAGTTCCAATCTCTCCGCAGCCTCTCCAACATTTATTATTTTGTGTTTTTTGGATTAATGCCAGCCTTGTTGGAGTGAGATGGAATCTCATCGTAGTTTTAATTTGCATTTCTCTAATGGCTAATGATGGAGAGCATTTTCTCATGTATCTGTTGGCTGCCTGAATATCTTTTTTAGTGAAATGTGTGTTCATATCCTTTGCCCACTTCTTGATTGGGTTGTTTGTCTTTTTGTGGTTGAGTTTTGACAGAATCATGTAGATTTTAGAGATCAGGCGCTGGTCTGAGATGTCATAGCTGAAAATTCTTTCCCAGTCTGTAGGTGGTCTTTTTACTCTTTTGGTGAAGTCTTTAGATGAGCATAAGTGTTTGATTTTTAGGAGCTCCCAGTTATCGGGTTTCTCTTCATCATTTTTGGTAATGTTTTGTATTCTGTTTATGCCTTGTGTTAGGGCTCCTAACGTTGTCCCTATTTTTTCTTCCATGATCTTTATTGTTTTAGTCTTTATGTTTAGGTCTTTGATCCACTTGGAGTTAGTTTTTGTGCATGGTGTGAGGCATGAGTCCTGTTTCATTTTTTTGCAAATGGATATCCAGTTATGCCAGCAGCATTTGTAAAAAGACTACCTTTTCCCCAATTAACTGACACTGGGCCTTTGTCAAATATCAGCTGCTCATATGTGGATGGATTTATATCTGGGTTCTCAATTCTGTTCCATTGGTCTATGTGCCTGTTGTTGTACCAGTACCAGGCTGTTTTGACTACTGTGGCTGTATAATAGGTTCTAAAATCAGGTAGAGTGAGGCCTCCCACTTTCTTCTTCTTTTTCAGTAATACTTTGCTTATCCGGGGCTTCTTTCCCTTCCATATGAAATTGGTGATTTGTTTCTCTATCCCCTTAAAATATGACATTGGAATTTGGATCGGAAGTGCATTGTATGTATAGATGGCTTTTGGTAGAATAGACATTTTTACTATGTTAAGTCTTGCTATCCATGAGCAAGGTATGTTTTTCCACTTAAGTAGGTCCTTTTGAATTTCTTGTAGTAGAGCTTTGTAGTTTTCTTTGTATAGGTCTTTTACATCCTTGGTAAGATTTATTCCTAAGTATTTTATCTTCTTGGGGGCTACCGTGAATGGTATTGATTTGGTGATTTCCTCTTCGATGTTCTTTTTCTTGATGTAGAGGAATCCAAGTGATTTTTGCATGTTTATCTTATAACCTGAGACTCTGCCAAACTCTTCTATTAGTTTCAGTAGTTTTCTGGAGGATTCCTTAGGGTTTTCTGTGTATAAGATCATGTCATCTGCAAATAGTGATAACTTTACTTCCTCCTTGCCAATCCAGATACCTCTTATTTCTTTGTCTAGCCTAATTGCTCTGGCTAGGACTTCAAGTACGATGTTGAATTAGAGCGGTGATAAAGGGCATCCTTGTCTGGTTCCCGTTCTCAAGGGAAATGCTTTCAGGTTCTCTCCATTTAGAGTGATATTGGCTGTTGGCTTTGCATAGATGCCCTTTATTATGTTCAGGAATTTTCCTTCAATTCCTATTTTGGTAAGAGTTTTTATCATAAATGGGTGTTGGACTTTGTCAAATGCCTTTTCTGCAACAATTGATAAGATCATGTGGTTTTTGTCTTTTGTTTTATTTATGTGATGGATTACATTAATGGTTTTTCTAATACTAAACCAGCCTTGCATACCTGGTATAAATCCCACTTGATCATGGTGAATTATTTTTTTGATGTGTTGTTGGATTCTATTGGCTAGAATTTTGTTGAGGATTTTTGCATCTATGTTCATGAGGGATATAGGTCTATAATTTTCTTTTTTTGTATTGTCTTTACCTGGTTTTGGTATCAGGGAGATGGTGGCTTCATAGAATGAGTTGGGTAGTATTCCGTCATTTTCTATGCTTTGAAACACCTTCAGCAGTAGTGGGGTTAACTCTTCTCTGAAAGTTTGGTAGAACTCTGCAGTGAAGCCGCCTGGGCCAGGGCTTTTTTTTTGTTGGGAGTGTTTTGATTACCGTTTCAATCTCTTTTTTTTTGTTATGAGTCTATTTGGTTGTTCTACTTCTGAATGTGTTAGTTTAGGTAGATAGTGTTTTTCCAGGAATTCATCCATTTCTTCTAGGTTTGCAAATTTGTTAGAGTACAATTTTTTGTAATAATCTGATATGATTCTTTTAATTTCAGTTGGGTCTGTTGTGATGTGGTCCTTCTCGTTTCTTATTCGGGTTATTTGTTTCCTTTCCTGTATTTCTTTAGTCAGTCTAGCCAATGGTTTATCAATTTTGTTAATTTTTTCAAAGAACCAGCTTTTGGCTTTGTTAATTCTTTCAATTGTTTTTCTGTTCTCTAATTCATTTAGTTCAGCTCTAATTTTTATTATTTGTTTTCTTCTGGTGCCTGATGGATTCTTTTGTTGCTCACTTTCTATTTGTTGAAGTTGTAGGGACAGTTCTCTGCTTTTGGCTCTTTCTTCTTTTTGTATGTGTGCATTTATCGATATAAATTGGCCTCTGAGCACTGCTTTTGCTGTGTCCCAGAGGTTTTGATAGGAAGTATTTTCATTCTCGTTGCATTCTATGAATTTCCTTATTCCCTCCTTGATGTCTTCTATAACCCAGTCTTTTTTCAGGAGGGTATTGTTCATTTTCCAAGTATTTGATTTCTTTTCCCTAGTTTTTCTGTTATTGATTTCTAGTTTTATTGCCTTGTGGTCTGAGAAGATGCTTTGTAATATTTCGATGTTTCTGACTCTGCAAAGGTTTGTTTTATGACCTAATATGTGGTCTATTCTAGAGAATGTTCCATGTGCACTAGAAAAAAAAGTATACTTTGTAGCAGTTGGGTGGAGAGTTCTGTATAAGTCAATGAGGTCAAGTTGGTTGATTGTTGTAAGTAGGTCTTCCGTGTCTCTATTGAGCTTCTTACTGGATGTCCTGTCCTTCTCCGAAAGTGGTGTGTTGAAGTCTCCTACTATAATTGTGGAGGTGTCTATCTCACTTTTCAGTTCTGTTAAAATTTGATTTATGTATCTTGCAGCCCTGTCATTGGGTGCATAAATATTTAATATGGTTATGTCTTCCTGATCAATTGTCCCTTTTATCATTATGTAGTGTCCTTCTTTATCCTTTGTGGTGGATTTAAGTCTAAAGTCTATTTCGTCAGAAATTAATATTGCTACTCCTCTTCTTTTTTGCTTATTGTTTGCTTGATATATTTTTTTCCATCCTTTGAGTTTTAGTTTGTTTGTGTCTCTAAGTCTAAGATGTGTCTCTTGTAGGCAGCGTATAGATGGATCATGTTTCTTTATCCAGTCCGTGACTCTCTGTCTCTTTATTGGTGCATTCAGTCCATTTACATTCAGTGTAATTATAGATAAATAAGTTTTTAGTGCTGTCATTTTGATGCCTTTTCGTGTGTGTTGTTGGCAATTTCATTTTTCCACATACTTTTTTGTGCTGAGACGTTTTTCTTAGTAAATTGTGAGATCCTCATTTTCATAGTGTTTGACTTTATGTTAGTTGAGTCGTTAACGTTTTTCTTGGCTTTTATCTTGAGTTATGGAGTTGTTATACCTTTTTGTGGTTACCTTATTATATACCCCTATTTTTCTAAGTAAAAGCCTAACTTGTATCATTCTATATCGCCTTGTATCACTCTCCATATGGCAGTTCAATGCCTCCTGTATTTAGTCCCTCTTTTTGATTATTGTGATCTTTTACCTATTGACTTCCATGATTCCCTGTTATGTGTATTATTATTTTTTTTTAATTAATCTTAATTTGTTTGTTTTTTGATTTCTCTATTTGAGTTGATATCAGGATGTTCTGTTTTGTGACCTTGTGTTGTGCTGGTATCTGATATTATTGGTTCTCTGACCAAACAATATCCTTTAGTATTTCTTGTAGCTTTGGTTTGGTTTTTGCAAATTCTCTAAACTTGTGTTTATCTGTAAATATCTTAATTTCACCTTCATATTTCAGGGAGAGTTTTGCTGGATATATTATCCTTGGCTGGCAGTTTTTCTCCTTCAGTGCTCTGTATATGTCATCCCATTCCCTTCTTGCCTGCATGGTTTCTGCTGAGTAGTCTGAACTTATTCTTATTGATTCTCCCTTGAAGGAAACCTTTCTTTTCTCCCTGGCTGCTTTTAAAATTTTCTGTTTATCTTTGGTTTTGGCGAGTTTGATGATAATATGTCTTGGTGTTTTTCTTTTTGGATCAATCTTAAATGAGGTTCGATGAGCATCTTGGATAGATATCCTTTCGTCTTTCATGATGTCAGGGAAGTTTTGTGTCAGGAGTTCTTCAAATATTTTCTCTGTGTTCTCTGTCCACCCTCCCTGTTCTGGGACTCCAATCACCCGCAAGTTATCCTTCTTGATAGAGTCCCACATGATTCTTAGGGTTTCTTCATTTTTTTTAATTCTTTTATCTGATTTTTTTCCAGCTATGTTGGTGTTGATTCCCTGGTCCTCCAGATGTCCCAGTCTGCATTCTAATTGCTCAAGTCTGCTCCTCTGACTTCCTATTGCGTTGTCTAATTCTGTAATTTTATTGTTAATCTTTTGGATTTCTACATGCTGCCTCTCTATGGATTCTTGCAACTTATTAATTTTTCTACTATGTTCTTGAATAATCTTTTTGAGTTCTTCAACAGTTTTATCGGTGTGTTCCTTGTTTTTTTCTGCAGTTTGCCTTATTTCGTTTCTGATGTCTTGAAGCATTCTGTAAACTAGTTTTTTATATTCTGTATCTGATAATTCCATGATTGTATCTTCATTTCGGAAAGATTTTGATTCTTTTGTTTGGGGGGTTGGAGAAGCTGTCATGGTCTCTTTCTTTATGTGGTTTGATATGGACTGCTGTCTCCGAACCATCACTGGGAAACTAGTTTTTCCAGAAAATCTGCTAAAAAAAAATGCAGTCAGATCCCTATCAGAGTTCTCCCTCTGGCTCAGGCTATTCGGATGTTAATGAAGCTGCCTGACTGGTACCCTGGCTCCAGGCTCTGAAAACAATCGCTGCTTCCCCGTATTTGTTCGTTCTCCGTCTCTAAATCTGTGCTTGTTGTTCAGGGTTCGTAGATTGTTATGTATGTTATCGATTCACTTGTTTTTCCGAGTCTTTGTTGCAAGAGGGATCTGAGGTAGCGTCTACCTAGTCCGCCATCTTGGCCCTGCCTCCAGAAAAAGAGTTTTGAAGACAGTATTCACAGGGACCTTGAGGGTAAGAAGGATGACTCAAGAAATTTTCAGGGAAATACTGCTGTGATCACGTATGTACTTTGCCTTCTCCACCCCCGAACACGCCTCACATATTTTCTTGAAAGATTAAGCAACGATTTAAATTGCATTCACCTGATTAGAAAAATAATGATAGTAAAAAACAAAGACAACAAAGGTATCTGGTCTCATTAGGCAAGAAGGAGCTACAGTGAGAAAAGAAGCTGCTTTGAGACAGTGCCTTTGGGTGGATTTTAAACAGATTATTGAATGAGTCACACAAAAAATGTTAATTGTCTCCTGGGAAAGATTAGTTCTAATTGCAAGACAGGAAAGAGAACCAACCACACTTTAAGTAAGTGATTTTAAAAAGTGGGGAAAAACTCCATGAGGCAAGACTCTAACCCCACGCATCCTGGAGTCTGGGAGTGACCACTAATTTGATGCCACAACCATTCTTTCCCAGGTTGTACTCTGGAGCCCACTGTAGTATGCTGTCCCCGCGAAGAGCTCAACAAGTAATGGTTAATTTTATTTAATTTACAAGAACTTACTTTTTACCTTGAGGGGCTTGTTTTGAGATGAAAATGACTTTGAAGTGTTAAAAGATAACTGATACTCAATAACTGCATCCCAGGCATTGGGGGTTGGCACCTTACATGTATTTTTTTCATCTAATTTGTCCAGTGATCTGACAAGGTAGGTTTTATTGTGGTTCTTGGGTAAGGAAAATGAGGCTTAAAGATGCCAAGGAACCTTCCCAAGTTCACAGTACAAATAAGCACATGGCTGGGAACTGAATAGAGACAAATCTAATCTGCAGCTTGGGCTGTATTTCAGGAGGAAATTAAATTTAAGATCACTGTTTCTCAAACATCAATTCATGGACCACCAATGTAAACTCTGATGGTGTCATGCTTAGAGCTCCATTCCAGCCCACTCCTTTGTCCCTCTGCAGTCTGTGGCAGAAAATTTAGAGAGGCTTCCAACTCATGTATGGCTTGGACAGAGAAATACAGGTCTAAAGATTATATACTTAGAATGCAATAAATACGTATATTTGCAAACATATACTTAAGGAGTCTCTGGGTGGTGCAAACTGTTAAGCGCTCTACTACTACCTGGAAGAGGAAGACCCTCCATGAGATGGAGTAACGCAGTGGCTGCAACAATGGGCTCAAGCATAACAACAATTGTGAAAACGGCGTCAGACCACGTTTCCTTCTGTTGTATATAAGGTCGCTATAAGTCAGAACCAACTCGACGGTACCTAACAACAAATAACACTACCCAAAAGGTTGGTGGTTCAAAGCCACCCAAAGGTGCCTCAGAAGATAGGCCTGATGATCTTTGGAAAGATCATAGCCTTGAAAACCCTACAAAGCAGCTCTACTCTGCACACATGGGGTCATTATGAGCTGGAATCAACTCGATGGCAACAAAAACAAACATATTCTTATGTGTTCATATACAGATTAAATCTATTACATGCGATACCTTTATTCGTTTGTGAAAGAAAATAACTATGCTCATACACTGATGCACCCACTTGAACATGTCTACCTTACACAAACTAACCTTTCAACCTCTGACTCCATAACGCTGTGTGCTGTCCTGAATAAATCCTTGTTTGGGAATGCCACCAGCTCAGGCTAATGATGTTGCTTTTCATATTTGTGCAATTCGGGAACTCCTGAAAGAAAGGAATATGTGGGCTGATGTTACGTTAATCTCTTAGCACTCTTAAATTGAATCCTATTGAGTTATGAACTTGAGCTGAATTATAAAGAAATTATAGCTATCAATAAAGTCCAAGGGAGAGAAAACTAGAAAAATACTTCTTTCTGGGATGAGTCAGATTGTGGCTTATCCTCTGTGGCCACCGGCTTCATTTAGACTCAGTGTTGGAGCAGAGAGAGCACTGGAATGAAAGTTCCAAGAATGGAGCTTTTTTTTTCCCCCCCAGATTCACCTCTGTTTAGCCATGTGATTTGAAAATCAAGTCACTTTCTTCTTTGAACCTTTTTCCTTCAGATATAAAATGAGGGATCTGGGTTGCATCAGTGGTTTTCAAATGACTTTCAATTGCATTTGAAAAATACTTCTTTTAAACTTAAATTAAAAAGTTGAGATCTATGTGTTCTCTTTTAGATTACAGAAATCATGACTTTTTGTAGGGTAGTTTTAAGAGCAAAATTAGAAAATAAATCTAAATCACATAGATTAGTACCTGGCACATGACAAGTATTCAATAAATATTGTTGTTGCTGTTAGGTGCCGTGGAGTCGGTTCCAACTCATAGCAACCCTATATACAACAGAACAAAACACTGCCCGATCCTGTGCCATCCCACAATCCTTGTTAGGCTTGAGCCCACTGTTGCAGTCACTGTGTCAATCCAGCTCATTAAGGGTCTTTTTTGCTGACCCTCTACTTTACCAAGTATGATGTCCTTCTCCAAGGACAGGTCCCTCCTGATAACAGGTCCAAAGTACATGTGAGGAAGTCTCCCCATCCTTGTTTCCAAGGAGCATTCTGGTTGTACTTCTTTCAAGACAGATTTGTTTGTTCTTCTGGCAGTCCATGGTTTATTCGATATTCTTTGCCAACACCATAATTCAAAGGTGCCAGTTCTTCAGTCTTCCTTATTCATTGTCCAGCTTTCCCATGTATATGAAGCAACTGAAAATACCATGGCTTCGGTCAGGCACACCTTAGTCCTCAAAGTGACATCTTTGCTTTTTAACACTTTAAAAAGGTCATTTGCAACAGATTTGCCCAATGCAATACATCCTTTGATCTCTTGACTCCTGCTTCCATAGTTGTTGATTGTGGATCCCAGTAAAATGAAATCCCTGACAACTTCCAATAAATATTAGGCATCATTTTTCTTTGTTTTATACAGCCAAATTCTTTTCTTTTGCAAGCCTTAGATAAAGCTCCTTCCACCATCTTCATGAATATATTTGTACTTCTTGTAAATATATCATTGTTAAAAGAGTATCTAGCTTGGTGCTTTGAAGAGTTTGGGTTGATGCATATCAGCTCACATAAAATTACTAGCTACTAGTTAAGTACAATGCTATGCCATACCTCCCAGCATTCAAATACTTGCCAGGCAAGGCTCAGACACACCTGGTTTTCTCAAGGTATCACATAAAGTTGTGCAGTGAAAAGAGAGCTCCACATATGTGAACCTATAATAATAGTGTAGATAGTGCTTACCACATATTTTATTGCTCACCTGACATTTACAATAAATGATGCAATCACTTGTGAGATGTTGTTTATGCTTCAATCCGTTGCATTACAAACATTTCCTATCACTCTTCATTCAAACTGCTGACATTTTATGTTCTCATACCTATGAGGGAGGTGTTATTTTTATCACCATTTCACAGGTGAGGAAATTGAGGCAGGAGGAGTTTAAATTATTGCCTAAGCCCTTGCACCTAATATGTGGTGAGTGGGGGCCTCACCTTGTGTCTTTGCCATTCTGGGAGAAAAGACTTTCAGGACTCTGGATACCTAAAGAGGAGCAGGGGAGGTAGGAAGGAGAAGAAATGAGGTGTCTAAAGACAGCATTTTACCTACTTTTGTTGCTGTTAGTTGTCACTGATTCACCTCGTGGACTCATAGTCACCTTATGTATAACAGAATGCAACGTTGCCCAGTCTTGCACCATCTTCGTGATCATTAGTATGTTTGAGTCTTTTGTTGTAGCTATAGTGCCTTCCAATCTAGGAGGCTCATCTTCCAGCACTACATTGAACAATGTTATGTCATTATCCATAAGGTTTTCACTGGCTAATTTTTGGAAGTAACTTGCCAGGCCTTTCTTCCTAGCCTGTCTTAGTCTGGAAACTCCACCAAAACCTGTCCACCATGGGTGACTCTGCTGTCCACCATGGGTGACTCTGGTATTTGAAATATTTGTGGCATAGCTTACAGTATCACAGCAATATGCAAGCCACCACAGTATGACAACCTGACAGAGGGAGGGTGGCACCTACTTTTAGATTTTGCATAAGATCGTATGGGGGAAAGAATCAGAAGCAAGTGTGGGGATAAGAGAGGGAGGGGGAGGTGGGGTGAGCTATGTGGCTGGGCAGGTCTTGGACCTGTAAACTGGATGAGAGTGAGACGGAGGCCCTGAGACTGTCAGGGATCAATATGAAGAGATCCTGGGAACTTGGGGTAGGACTCTCCATTAAAGGATAAGGGAAGAGCAGGAAAACTATGAGAAAGCAAGAAGGGAAAAACCAACTCACCTTCTCCTGCCTCATCCTTTTTCCTGGGAGTTAGCCATGTGTAAAATAATCTCTCATTGTCATCTATCTAATAGATGCTAGCAGCTTCCTTACAGAGGATTAGGACTGTACACAACATGAACAAGAAGTTTAGAAATTATCTTAAATTGACACAAGGCTCTGGGCCAGGCCTTAGGGAATAAATATGAGGTCCATTCACCGTGGATTCTTGATCAATTAAAAAAAAAAAAGAAATTGCATTCTTAAAAACAAAGTAATTGATTCCATGTGAACTAATTCATTGTTTCTTTTTTTTTTTTTTTTAATTTGGCAAGATATGTCATCAAGTAAACTCAGAAACTTGAACTAACTTGTTTGTTATGCTTGGAATACAATACTAAAATTCTGACTGTGACATCTATTAGCTCTCTGCCTGGGTAAATATCTTAACCTTCTGAGCCATAATTTTTTCACTGTTTCAACAAGGATAAAATATTTCATGTCTTTATTGTGGAGCTATTTTGACGATCAAAATAAAAATAAGATATGTGAGAATGAATTCTAATGGATCAAGAATGGTACAGAGATTCAGGTGTAAGGAATGGGTGATGCAGTCAGACAGATCCCATTCACTACAGAGTAGCTGCGAACGACTTTCTTCATCTTCCTAGACTTTGGGGTCCTCATCTATAATAAGGGACTAACAATAGGGGTTTGTTGTAAGGATTAAATGAGGTAATGTAGGCAGAGTTCTTAGTATAGTACATGTCATATATTAATAAATTATAATTTAATTTTATATAAAATATCTCAATAATTGGTGGCTAACAATCATTTATTCATTTCTTTGGTATTGATTAAGCACTTAACACGGGACCAAGAATACAGCAATCAATGAAACATAATCCCTGCACTTAACAAATTTATAGTACAGTGGAAGGGTATAGGCAATAAACAACAACAAAAGAAAATGGCACAGTGGTTATAGGCTTAGCTGCTAACTGAAAAGTTGGCAGTTCAAACCCATCTGGGGGGTCCGTGGGAGAAAGACCTGGCGATCTGCTTCCATAAAGATTACAGCCTAGGAAACCCTACAGAGTAGTTCTACTCTGTCACATGGGGCTGCTGTGAATCAAAATTGACTGAACAGCACCTAACAACAGCAACATATATATGCATGTGTGTTTATATACAGACACAAATATAATGAAGAAATTAAAGAAGGAAAGTAGGCAATAGGGAGTGATGCAAGTGCCAAGTATGTATCAGGTCATCAGGGAAGGACTCTCTGATGAGGTGCCAACTTAGCAGACACCTGAAGGAAGTGACAGAAAAAGCATGAAAAAACTGGGGGAAGAGGGTCCTAGGAAGAGGAAAGAGCAAGTGCAAAGGCCCTGAAGCAGGAGAATGCTTGATGCTTTCCAGGAACAGCAGAGGTCAGCATGACTGGAGAATAGTGTGTAAATGCAGTGTGTAAGTGGAGAATTACAGGAAATGATTCAAAGAAGATCACCAAGTTGGATAATGCAGAGCCTTGTATGCTATGAAAAGGACTGGAGTTTTAAACTGAATAAAATGGGAAACTACTGAAAGACTTTCAACTCAAGTCTAGAGGGAAAAAGGGAGACAAGTTAGGAGGCATTTGTAAAACTAGACTAAGGTAGTAGCAGTGGGGAAGGGACCAGATTCTGGGTATATTTTGAAGGAAGGGCCAATAGTATTTACTGGTGAATTAGATATAAGTTGTGAGTGAAAGAGCTATGATTTTTTTTTTTTTTTAAACCAAGCAAGTGGGAAAATGAGGTGTCATTTACTCAGATGAGAAAGAGCATGGAAGGAACGGTCTTAAGTGGATATAAAGCAAGGAAGAGTTTAGCTGGGGGTACATTATGGTTAGAGATGCCTACCAGCCATTTTAATGTAAAGAGAATAATTAGATATTTGAGTATATAGATCTAAATTAGGGGGAGGCACAGACTAGAGATACAAATTTTGAAGTCATCCACCATGGGATTTGGATGAGTTTACTTAAAGAGTCTATGTTGAAGAGATCTGAGGACTGAGCTCCAACCACCTAAAAGTTTAGAGTTCGGAAAAATGAGGAATTAACAAAAGAGAATGAAAAGGGGAATACTAGTAAGGTGAAAAAAACCAAGGGAAGGTGGGTTATGGAACTGACCATTGAATGTGGTGGTGAAGAGGTTATTAGTGGCCTTAAAAATCACTATTTTGGCAAAGGAATGGGGATGAAAGTCTTACTGAGTGGGTTCAAGGAAAAAGGAAGGAGAAGAATTGGAGACAATGAATTTAGACAATTCACATAAGTAAAAGAGGGAAATGAGAGAGTTGGAGAGGAATGTGAGTGGATTAAGAAACAGTTTTAGTTTGTTTTATAGCATAGGAGATATTAAAGCATGTTTAGAAGCTGATTAGAATGATCCAGAATGAAGAGGAAAAATAAGTGTTGCTGGAGAAAGACAGACAATTGCAAGAGCCATGATCTTGAGTGGGAGAGAGGAGATGGGATGCAGGAGACAAATGGAGGGGTTGCCTTAGATAGGCACAAGGACTGTTCATCCTAAGAAGGAGGGAAAGCAGAGTATAAGCAGGCAGGTGGAGAGACGTGGTGGTGGGCATGCAGGGAAATCCTGTTTATATTGCTTCCCTTTTCCTCAGTGAAGCAAGAGAAAAGGTTATCAGATTAGAACGAGAAGGGCAGAGGAGGTGTTGGAGATTGACGAGAGAGGAGACAGAGGAGACTAGGAATGACTGGCCTAGAGCAAATATAGAAGGATTATTGGTCAGCACTAATAATGTCTTCTTGAGTTTAGTGATAGGTTACTAAGATGAAATAAAAACATTGGCCAATGATATATTAACATTTTCATTAAGTCTGTGACCTTATTTAATGCAATTTTTTCAAATAAATTAGTAATTTTACACTCATTCCTAAAAAAATTTTTCTAAAAATGTACATAGCTCTCTATTTGTTACTGGATGTAGAAATAGATAATTCTAAAAATGTTACTGTAATATGTTGAAAGATAGGTCCTTATTTAATGAACTTTCACCAAATTTGAGAGCTTGGTAATCTAGATAAAAAACATTATGTGCTCACTATTTATTTGTTCATAATCCTTTCCTCTTCCACATTGTTAAGACTTGATCTTCTCAGGAAGTCTTCTCTCTCTCTGAGAACTAACGAAATAGTAGTTCTTAGCCTTGAAAAACTGCAATTCTTCTCAACTACTAGTGAAAGACATCTCTATAACATAAGGAGAAAATAGCCAGTTTCCACTCTGCTGCAGAAAAGCTGACGCTATTCTCCATCAAATAACGTTTCTAACAAGAATCTATAAAATAACCAGACCTCAGAGATTGTTTTTATCCTTAAATGTAACCTTAACCTCTAAAGGGTCTGTAATTTTTATTGGTTGTTTTATTTAACAATATTCTGCCCTAGTAATAATATTTAAATTGGTATCTCTGTTTTCTGACAGAAATAAATACTGTAATAGATAAACACTTTGTTAAGTAAGACTCTTACTTGGAAATTCCCTTTTCTTCCACACTGCTTAAAGTTAAAAATCAAATGAAATCTACAACTCTGAAAAAAGAGTTAGAAAGTAATCTATTTAAATTAATAACGATCAACTCAATGGTAAGAAAGAAATATTTTGATAGTGAATTCTCATTGCTGTCAAGTAGATTCCAACTCATAGTGACCCAATAGGTCAGGGTAGAACTGCCCCATCGAGTTTCCAAGGAGCGCCTGGCGGATTTGAACTGCCAGCCTTTTGTTTAGCAGCCGTAGCACTTAGCCGCTATACCACTAGGGTTTCCTTCATAGTAAAAGACCTATATTGAAAATATATATATTTCCTCAAACAGATTAGAATAAAGCAAGGATAAAATCCAAACCATTTTACTGGCTTATTTTCACGTTACTCAGTTCCAAGAATTAGTCCTTTGGGTAGTAGGGTCCCCTATGTTCCTAACCTTAGAAAAAATCCTTGTTGGTACTTAGATTAATTAAGAAATCTAATTAAGAAAGTAAATTTGAATCATAGAAGAAAAAATAGGATCAAAGCTAGAGGCCCTAATACACAGCATTAACAGGAGATAAGCCATAACTAACAACACACAAACTCCAGAAGATAAGCTAGATAACTGGAATATTCTAAAAACTAAACACTTATGCTCATCAAAAGACTTCACCAAAAGAGTAAAAAGAGAACCTATAGACTGGGAAAAATCTTTGGCTATCATAAATCCGACAAAGGCCTCATCTCTAAAATCTGTAGGAAAATCCAACAACTCTGCAACAAAAAGACAAATAATCCAATTAAAAAACGGGCCAAGGAAATGAACAGACACTTCACCAAGGAAGACTTTGAAGTGGTTAATAAACACATGAGGAAATGCTCTCAATCACTAGCCATTAGACAAATGTAAATCTAAACCACAATGAGATACCATCTCACCCTGACATTACTGGCTCGAATCAAAAAAAAAAAACCAGAAAATAACAAACGTTGGAGTGGCTGCAGAGAGATTGGAACTCTTATGCACTGCTGGCAGGAATGCAAAATGGTGCAACCATTTTGGAAAACAATATGGCACTTCCTTAAAAGGCTAGAAATAGAAATACCATTAATATATTTATTTCTTTTCTTTCTCAATAATATTTTATTGTGTTTTCAGTGAAAATTTACATAGCAAATTAGGTTCCCATTTTAGAATTTCTATACCAATTGTTGAGTGACATTAATTACATTTTTTATGATTTGTTGACTTTTTAAAATTTCCATTATGGTTATTTCATTTCCAGCACTCCAGTTTCCTTGTCCCTTTATCTTCTCATCTTTGCTTCAATTATTGATCTTTTGGTTTCATATTGATGTTTTTTTTAATGAAGCACTGTATTCATGAGTAATATAATTTATTTTCTGTGCCATTCTATTATTTCTCTAAACGGTGACCTCAGGGGATGGTTTCCATCTAAGGTTTAAAGACTATGTCAGGATGATAGTCTCAGGGAGTTCTCTAGTCTCAAATGGCCCAGTAAGTCTGGACTTCTTAAGAATCTGAGTTCTGTTCCACATTTACTCCTGTTCTATTGGTGGCCATATTGGTTCTATTGTGGCTCTAATCAGAATGGTCAGTAGGGATAGCCAGGTACCATGTAGTTCTTCTGGTCTCAGCGTAGATTAGTTCCTGGCTTGTGTAGGCTATTAGCCCTGTAGACCAATTTCTTCTCTGAGACTTTGGTTTCCTTCTTTCTCTTTTGCTCTGATGAGTAAAGGCCAATAGTTGTACACCATTAATATATTTATTCCTAATAAAGATAACTAAATTGTTAATTGAATCTTAGACCTGGGGAGCTCTTACAAATCCCAATGTCCAGGCTCCACCCAGGCCAATTAAATCAGACTTTTGGTAAAGCTCCCCAGATGCTTCAAACATGTGAATAAAGTTGATCAGTCGCTTGAAAATATGGCCTTGGTGACAGAAACAATGACAGAGATCGAATGATAGAATTTTGCAAGATGGACAATTTCTTCATTGCAAATACCTTCTTTCACCAACATAAACGGCGACTATACACATTTTTTTTTTTTTTTTATACACATGGACCTCACCACATGGAACACACAGAAATCAAATTGACTATATCTGTGGAAAGAGACGATGGAAAAGCTCAATATCATCAGTCAGAACAAGGTCAGGGGTCGACTGTGGAACAGACCATCAATTGCTCATATGCAAGTTCAAGCTGAAACTGAAGAAAATCAGTGCAAGTCCACGAGAGCCAAAATATGACCTTGAGTATATCCCACATGAATTTAGAGACCATCTGAAGAATAGATTTGATGCATTGGACACTAGTGACCAAAGACCAGACAAGTTGTGGAATGACATCAAGGACATCATACATGAAGAAAGCAAGAGGTTATTGAGAAGACAGGAAAGAAAGAAAAGACCAAGATGGATGTCAGAGGAGACTCTGAAACTTGCTCTCGAACATCGAGCAGCTAAAGCAAAAGGAAGAATTCATAAATTCATAAAACAACTGAAGAGAAGATTTCAAAGGGCCTCTCGAGAAGACAAAGTAAAGTATTATAATGACATGTGCAAAGAGCTGGAGATGGAAAACCAAAAGGGAAGAACACGCTCGGCATTTCTCAAGCTGAAAGAACTGAAGAAAAAATTCAAGCCTCTAGTTGCAATAGTGAAGGATTCTATGGGGAAATTTTAAACAACACAGGAAGCATCAAAAGAACATGGAAGAAATACAGAGTCATTATACCAAAAAGAATTAGTCAATATTCAACCATTTCAAGAGGTGGCATATGATCAGGAGCCAATGGTACTGAAGGAAGAAGTCCAAGCTGCTCTGAAGGCATTGGCAAAAAACAAGGCTTCAGGAATTGATAGAATACCAACTGAGATGTTTCAACAAACGGATGCAGTGCTGGAGGTGCTCACTCGTCTATGTCAAGAAACACAGAAGACAGCTTCCTGGTCAACTGACTGGAAGAGATCCATACTTATGCCTATTCCCAAGGAAGGTGATCCAACTGAATGTGGAAATTATAGAACAATATCATTAATATCACATGCAAGCAAAATTTTGCTGAAGATCATTCAAAAACTCCTGCAGCAGTATATCAACGGGGAACTGCCAGAAATTCAGGCTGGTTTCAGAAGGGGACGTGGAACCAGGGATATCATTGCTGATGTCAAATGGATCCTGGCTGAAAGCAGAGAATAACAGAAGGATGTTTACCTGTGTTTTATTGACTACACAAAGGCATTCGACTGTGTGGATCATAACAAAGTATGGATAACATTACAAAGAATGGGAATTCCAGAACATTTAATTGTGCTCATGAGGAACCTTTACATAGATCAAGAGGCAGTTGTTCAGACAGAACACAGGGATACTGATTGGCTGAAAGTCAAGAAAGGTGTGTGTCAGGGTTGTAGTCTTTCACCATACCTATTCAATCCGTATGCTGAACAAATAATACGAGAAGCTGGACTATATGAAGAAGCGTCAGGATTCGAGGAAGACTCATTAACAGCCTGTGTTATGCAGATGACACAACCTTGCTTGCTGAAAGTGAAGAGGATTTGAAGCACCTACTAATGAAGATCAAAGACCACAGCCTTCAGTTTGGATTGCACCTTAACATAAAGAAAACAAAAATCCTCACAACCGGAACAATGAGCAACATCATGATCAATGGAGAAAAGATTGAAGTTGTCAAGGATTTCAGTTTACTTGGATCCACAATCAATGCCATGGAAGCAGCAGTCCAGAAATCAAAAGATGCATTGCATTGGGCAAATCTACTGCAAAGGACCTCTTTAAAGTGTTGAAGAGCAAAGATGTCACCTTGAAGACTAAGGTGCGCCTGACCCAAGCCATGGTATTTTCAATTGCATCAAATGCATGTGAAAACTGGACAATGAATAAGGAAGACCGAAGAAGAACTGATGCCTTTGATTTGTGGTGTTGGTGAAGAATATTGAATATACCATGGACTGCCAAAAGAACGAACAAATCTGTCTTAGAAGAGGTACAACCAGAATGCTCCTCAGAAGTAAGGATGGTGAGACTGCGTCTTACATACTTTGGACATGTTGTCAGGAGGGATCAGTCCCTGGAGAAGGATATCATGCTTGGCAGAGTACAGGGTCAGCAGAAAAGAGGAAGACCCTCAATGAGGTGGATTGACACAGTGGCTGCAACAATGAGATCAAGCATAACAACAATTGTAAGGATGGCTCAAGACTGGGCAGTGTTTGTTTCTACTGTGCCGTTCCGACTCAACGGCACCTAACAACAACGACAACATCTGTCTTAATGCAAGCCAAGATAGCATTAACTATACTGGTAACCACTTTACACTTCTGAAGCATTTTGATCAAAATATTTTTGTCACACATACTGTTCCTAAACTATTTATTCCTCCACTCTGAATTTGTCCATTTGCCTTTTGAGATTCAAGAATAGATCTTACTGTTAGCTTGGTTGCCTTTCCCATCTCTTCAGGCAGTGAAGATATGTTTTGATACTTTCTTCCAACGAATGACTTCTCGATTTCCTGTTGTTCATAAATGTGATCATCATATTTTATATGGGCTTGTCTTAATTATTGATTAATATAAAAACAAAATAGAACCAAGAATGGACACTGGATGACCTGTTCTCACTAAGTTACATATAGAGTAATTAAGACCCAAAGAACTAATGACTGCTTTGATTCTACCAATTGAATTTTGGTGAAGAAAAGAAACACTCTGCAAACATCATTAATACATGTATTTATTTTATTTATTTCTACTCTAAAATATTATTTTCAGTAAAAATTTACATAGCAAATTACGTTCCCATTTTACAATTTCTAATTGCCACTTCATTCCTTCCATCAACTTTTCTTGTTTCACAGACTACTTTTTACCATCTTGAACCATAATGATGAGATATGTATGTGAGTGTGTGTGCGTGTGTGTGTGTTTTAGGTGAAAGTTTACAGCACAAATCAATTTTTCAAAAATTTTATACACAGAGGCGGGGCCAAGATGGCTGACTAGGTAAAAGCTATCTCGGATCCCTCTCGCAACAAAGACTCAGAAAAACAAGTGAATCGATCACATACATGACAATCCACGAACCCTGACCATCAAACACAGATCTAAAGAGTTGACCTGAGTGACAGGTGAGCGAAAAGCTGCGTCCTGAAGCAGCAACTGCCTCTGGAGCCGGCATCCGGCACCACGGCCTTGAGCCCTCGCGGTTCCCTGGTGCCGAGTGGTGGGGCTGATTGTGGCTTGCTGAGGCGGGGCAGGCAGGGGACACAGCCCTAACCCCTTGCCCCCTGGGGTTACCTCGGTAGAGACTCAGCCAGCACAAGCACGCTGCACACTGACGCAGCTAATGAGAGAACAAGCAACCATGGAGAAGCAGCAACTGTTTTCGGAGCCTGGAGCCAGTGTCCCCATCAGAAAACATTGGCGCCGGGATTTGGACTGGGTGCAGGGGAGCTGAGCATGGCATCCTGAGATGGCATAAACACGGGACACAGCCCTAGCCCCCTGAAGTGACCTCGGGGGAATCTCAGCCAGTGTACGCAGACAGCGCAGTGATGCAGTTGACAGGAGGAGAAGTCACCAAGAGGCAGCAACTGGTTTTGGAGCCTGGACTGCGGTGTCCCAGCTGGGGAACCTTGGCACTGGGCTTTGAACTGGGAGCGGAGGAACTGACCACGGCTTCTGAGACAGCACAAACACAGGACTCGGGACTGACCCTCAGGGACAATCTCGACCCAGCCAGCACACACAGGCTACACGCCCCTCAGGAATCTCAGATAAAACAGTCATCACCAAGCAAGATAAGTAACTTTGTCTATATTCCTGGGTACTACTCTCTCCTATCTATCTGATCCCTGCCCTCCCTTCCCAGGAGGCTTCATTAACATTGGAATTTCCTGGGCCAGAGAGTGAAGGGCTCTGTGGTTTTTTGTTTTTGTTTTTGTTTTTTGTCTTTTCCTAACCCATTCTCCTGGCCTGTGAGAAGCAGCTACGAAAAACCCAGGAACGAAAAATCCTTCCCTGACTTCCCAAAATTGGAATAAAAATACGGAACCAGCTCCAGCCAAGCATATGAGATCCACAGTCTTGGGCTTTCATTCCACAGGGAACAGGGTGGCTATTATTATGCAAAGGCAATTCTGATAGTGATCTGACTATAATTGTTTTAGCAGATTACTGGAAAGACAAGTTCTCCAGATCTGATATCTCTACCTATTAAACAGAGCCCTCACTGACCCACAACGGGGAACTGAGGGCTGAAGCTCCACGCAGACCACCTAGCCTCCTGCCTTAGGGGTCTGAGGATAGTGACACCTACCAATTTGTAGAGGTACATGCATTGGGTGCCTAAGGTACAGCTGAAGAGCCCACCCACCAAAGTGCTTTAGGAATAGAGACACACCTACCTCACTGGCACTTGGGGGAGGCCTGTCAGCATCCTGCCCCCCTGGACTGTGACCCCATGCTCCTACTAGCATCTGGTGCACACAACTATCACCACTACTCCTCTAAGTTAATAGGTGACAGTCAGCACCACACACTTGATGACCCAAAATCAGATTCTACTCAAGAATAGTGAACGGACACTTAGGCTTATATATCTGGTAGCAGCCCAAACCAGCTGGTAATCGGACGTAAGTGACTCAAAGGCTACAACAATCAAGACAGCGCATTTACGTATATTGAAAGAAAACAAAACAAGATAAGACTCAGTGAGCAAATATAAAATAAATCATTACAATATCTTATAGATGGCTTGGAGACAGCAGTCGACATCAAACCATATAAAGCAGACCGTGATTGCTTCTACAACTCCCCAAATTTAAGAATCAAAATCTTTGCCAAATGAAGATACAATCCTGGAATTGCCAGATGCAGAATATAAAAAACTAATTTACAGAATGCTTCAAGACATCAGGGATAACCTCAGAAATGAAATAAGGCAATCTACAGAAAAAGCCAAGGAACACACTGATAAAGCAGTTGAAGAAATCAAAAAGATTATTCAAGAACATAGTGGAAAAATTAATAAGCTGCAAGAATCCACAGAGAGACAGCATTCAGAAATCCAAAAGATTAACAGTAAAATTACAGAATTAGACAACGCAATAGGAAGTCAGAGGAGCAGACTAGAGCAATTGGAATGCACAGTGGGGGACGTGGAGGATAAGGTAATTGACACCAAAATAGTTGAAGAAAAATCAGATAAAAGAATTAAAAAAAAAAAAAAATGAAGAAACCCTAAGAATCATGTGGGACTCTATCAAGAAGAATAACTTGCATGTGATTGGAGTTCCAGAACAGGGAGCGATACACAAAACACAGAGAGAACAGTTGAAGATCTGTTGGCAGAAAACCTCCCTGACATCATGAAAGACGAAAGGATATCTATCCAAGACGCTCATCGAACCCCATATAAGATTGATCCAGAAAGAAAATCACCCAGACATATTATCATCAAACTTGCCAAAACCAAAGAGAAAATTTTAAAAGCAGCCAGGGATAAAGAAAGGTCTCCTACAAAGGAGAACCAATAAGAATAAGTTCAGACTACTCAGCAGAAACCATGCACTCAAGAAGGCAATGGGATGACATATATAGAGCACTGAAGGAGAAAAACTGCCAGCCAAGGATCATATATCCAGCAAAACTCTCTCTCAAATATGAAGGTGAAATTAAAACGTTTACAGCTAAACACAAGCTTAGAGAATTTGCAAAAACCAAACCAAAGCTACAAGAAATACTATAGGAAATTGTTTGGTCAGAAAATCAGTAATATCAGATACCAACACAACACAACGTTACAGAACAGAACATCCTGATATCAGCTCAAACAGGGAAATCACAAAAACAAATTAAGATTAATTTTGAAAAGAAAAAAACACTCAAAACAGGGAATCATTGAAGTCATTATGTAAAAGATCACAATAATCAAAAAGAGGGACTAAATACAGGAGGCATAGAACTGCCATATGGAGAGGAAAACAAGGCAAATTAGGACGATATAAGTTAGGTTTTTACTTAGAAAAATAGGGGTAAACATTAAGGTAACCACAAAGAGGTGTAACAATTCCATAACTCAAAATAAAAACCAAGAAAAACATAACAACTCAGCAAACATAAATTCAACTACTATGAAAATGAGGAACACAGAATTTACAAAGAAAAATATCTCAGCACAAAAAAGTAAGTGGAAAAATGAAATTGTCAACAACACACACAAAAAGGCATCAAAATGACAGCACTAAACACATACTTATCTATAATTACGCTGAATGTAAATGGACTAAATGCACCAATAAAGAGACAGAGAGTCTCAGACTGGATAAAGAAACACGATCCGTCTCTATGCTGCCTACAAGAGACACACCTTAGACTTAGAGACACAAACAAACTAAAACTCAAAGGATGGAAAAAAATATATCAAGCAAACAACAAGCCAAAAAGAGCAGGAGTAGCAATATTAATTTCTGACAAAATAGACTTTAAAGTTAAATCCACCACAAAGGATAAAGGACACTACATAATGATTAAAGGGACAATTGACCAGGAAGATATAACCATATTAAATATTTATGCACCCAATGGCAGGGCTGCAAGATACATAAAACAAACTTTAACAGAACTGAAAAGTGAGATGGACACCTCCACAATTATACTAGGAGACTTCAACACACCACTTTTGGAGAAGGATAGGACTTCCAGTAAGAAGCTCAATAGAGGCACGGAAGACCTAATTGCTACAATCAACCAACTTGACCTCACTGACTTATACAGAACACTCCACCCAACAGCTGCAAAGTATCCTTTTTTTTCTAGTGCACATGGAACATTCTCTAGAATAGATCACATATTAGGTCATAAAACAAACCTTTGCAGAATCCAAAACATTGAAATATTACAAAGCATCTTCTCAGACCATAAGGCCATAAAAGTGGAAATCAATAACAGAAAAATCAGGGAAAAGAAATCAAATACTTGAAAACTGAACAATACCCTGCTCAAAAAAGACTGGGTTATAGAAGATATTAAGGAGGGAATAAAGAAATTCATACAATGCAACGAGAATGAAAACACTTCGGATCAAAACCTTTGGGACAAAGCAAAAGCAGTGCTCAGAGGTCAATTTATATCGATAAATGCACACATACATAAGGAAGAAAGAGCCAAAATCAGAACTGTCCCTACAACTTGAGCAAATAGAAAGCGAGCAACAAAAGAATCCATCAGGCACCAGAAGAAAACAAATAATAAAAATTAGAGCTGAACTAAATGAATTAGAGAACAGAAAAACAATTGAAAGAATTAACAAAGCCAAAAGCTGGTTCTTTGAAAAAATTAACAAAATTGATAAACCATTGGCCAGACTGACTAAAGAAATACAGGAAAGGAAACAAATAACCCGAATAAGAAACAAGATGGGCCACATCACAACAGACCCAACTGAAATTAAAAGAATCATATCAGATTATTACGAAAAATTGTACTCTAACAAATTTGCAAACCTAGAAGAAATGGATGAATTCCTAGAAAACACTACCTACCTAAACTAACACAATCAAAAGTAGAACAAATAAATAGACCCATAACAAAAAAAAGAGATTGAAACAGTAATCAAAAAACTCCCAACAAAAAAAAAGCCCTGACCCAGATGGCTTCACGGCAGAGTTCTACCAAACTTTCAGAGAAGAGTTAATACCACTACTGCTAAAGGTATTTCAAAGCATAGAAAATGACAGAATACTACCCAACTCATTCTATGAAGCCACCACGTCCCTGATACCAAAACCAGGTAAAGACATTACAAAAAAAGAAAATTACAGACCTATATCCCTCATAAACATAGATGCAAAAATCCTCAACAAAATTCTAGCCAATAGAATTCAACAACATATCAAAAAAATAATCCACCACGACCAAGTGGGATTTACACTTATGCAAGGCTGGTTTAATATCAGGAAAACTATTAACGTAATCCACCATATAAATAAAACAAAAGACAAAAACCACATGATCTTATCAATTGTTGCAGAAAAGGCATTTGACAAAGTCCAGCACCCATTCATGATAAAAACTCTCAGCTAAATAGGACTTGAAGGAAAATTCCTCAACATAATAAAGAGCATCTATAAAAAGCCAACAGCCAACATCATTCTAAATGGAGAGAGCCTGAAAGCATTTCCCTTGAGAACGGGAACCAGACAAGGATGCCCTTTATCACCGCTCTTATTCAACATTGTGCTAGAGGCCCTAGCCAGAGCAATTAGGCTAGACAAAGAAATAAAGGGCATCCGGATTGGCAAGGAAGAAGTAAAATTATCTCTATTTGCAGATGACACGATCTTATACACAGAAAACCCTAAGGAATCCTCCAGAAAACTATGGAAACTAATAGAAGAGTTTGGCAGAGTCTCAGGTTATAAGATAAACACACAAAAATCACTTGGATTCCTCTACATCAACAAAAAGAACATCGAAGAGGAAATCACCAAATCAATACCATTCACGGTAGCCCCCAAGAAGATAAAATACTTAGGAATAAATCTTACCAAAGATGTAAAAGACCTATACAAAGAAAACTACAAAGTACTACTGCAAGAAACTAAAAGGGACCTACATAAGTGGAAAAACATACCTTGCTCATGGATAGCAAGACTTAACATAGTAAAAATGTCTATTCTACCAAAAGCCATCTATACATACAATGTACTTCTGATCCAAATTCCAAGGACATTTTTTAATGTGATGGAGAAACAAATCACCAACTTCATACGGAACGGAAAGAAGTCCTAGATTAGTAAAGCATTAGTGAAAAAGAAGAAGAAAGTGGGAGGCCTCACTCTACCTGATTTTAGAACATATTATACAGCCACAGTAGTCAAAACAGCCTAGTACTGGTACAACAACAGGCACATAGACCAATGGAACAGAATTGAGAACCCAGATATAAATCCATCCATGTATGAGCAGCTGATATTTGACAAAGGACCAGTGTCAGTCATTTGGGGAAATGATAGTCTTTTTAACAAATGGTGCTGGCATAACTGGATATCCATTTGCAAAAAAAATGAAACAAGACCCATACCTCACACCATGCACAAAAACTAACTCCAAGTGGATCAAAGACCTAAACATAAAGACTAAAACAATAAAGATCATGGAAGAAAAAATAGGGACAACGTTAGAAGCCCTAACACAAGGCATAAACAGAATACAAAACATTACCAAAAATGACGAAGAGAAACCAGATAACCAGGAGCTCCTAAAAATCAAACACCTATGCTCATCTAAAGACTTCACGAAAAGAGTAAAAAGACCACCTACAGACTGGGAAAGAATTTTCAGCTATGACATCTACGACCAGCGCCTGATCTCTAAAATCTATACGATTCTGTTAAAACTCAACCACAAAAAGACAAACAACCCAATCAAGAAGTGGGCAAAGGATATGAACATGCACTTCACTAAAGAAGATATTCAGGCAGCTAAGAGATACGTGAGAAAATGCTCTCGATCATTAGCCATTAGAGAAATGCAAATTAAAACTACGATGAGATTCCATCTCACTCCAACAAGGCTGGCATTAATCCAAAAAACACAAAATAATAAATGTTGGAGAGGCTGCGGAGAGATTGGAACTCTTATACACTGCTGTTGGGAATGTAAAATGGTACAACCACTTTGGAAATCTATTTGACGTCTAAAAAGCTAGAAATAGAATTACCGTAGAGAATGAAGAATTACCATACAACCCAGAAATCCCACTCCTCAGAATATACCCTAGAGAAATAAGAGCCTTTACACAAACAGATATTTGCACACCCATGTTTATTGCAGCACTGTTTACAATAGCAAAAAGATAGAAGCAACCAAGGTGTCCATCAATAGATGAATGGTTAAATAAATTATGGTATATTCACACAATGGAATACTACTTATCAATAAAGAACAGTGACGAATCTGTGAAACATTTCATAACATGGAGGAACCTGGAAGGCATTATGCTGAGTGAAATTAGTCAGATGCAGAAGGACAAATATTGTATAAGACCACTATTATAAGATCTTGAGAAACAGTACAAACTGAGAAGAACACATACTTTTGTGGTTAGGAGAGGGGGGAGGGAGGGAGGGAGGGTGGGATAGGGTTATTTACTGATTACATAGTAGATAAGAACTACTGTAGGTGAAGGGAAGGACAATACTCAACACAGGGAAGGTCAGCTCAACTGGACTGGACGAAAACCAAAGAAGTTGCCGGGATAAACTGAATGCTTCAAAGGTCAGTGGAGCAGGGGCGGGGGTTTGGGGACTATGGCTTAAGGGGACTTCTAAGTCGATTGGCAAAAGAAATTCTATTATGAAAACATTCTGCATCCCACTTTGAAATGAGGCATCTGGGTTATGAAATGCTAACAAGCGGCCATCTAAGATGCAGCAATTGGTCTCAACCCACCTGGATCAAAGGAGAATGAAGAACACCAAGGTCACATGACAACGAAGAGCCCAAGAGACAGAAAGGGCCACATGAACTAGAGACTTACATCATCCTGAGACCAGAAGAACTAGATGGTGCCCGGCCACAACCAATGACTGCCCTGACAGGGAGCACAACAGAGAACCCCTGGAGGAGCAGGAGAACAGTGAGATGCAGACCCCAAATTCTCATAAAAAGACTAGACGTAATGGTCTGAGACTAGAAGAATCCCAGCGGCCATGGTCCCCAAACCTTCTGTTGGCCCAGGACAGGAACCATTCCCGAAGACAACTCATCAGACATGGAAGGGACTGGACAATGGGTTGGAGAGAGATGCTGATGAAGAGTGAGCTACTTGTACCAGGTGGACACTTGAGACTGTGTTGGCATCTCCTGTCTGGAGGGGAGATGGGAGGGTAGAGAGGGTTAGAAACTGGCAAAACGGTCATTAACGGAGAGACTGGAAGGAGGGATCGGGCTGACTCATCAGGGGGAGAGTAAATGGGAGTATGTAGTAAGGTGTATATAAGTTTATATGTGACAGACTGACTTGATTTGTAAACTTTCACTTAAATTACAATAAAAATTATTTAAAAAAAATTTTATACACAAACTGCTTGGGGATATTAGTTGCAATTCTCACAATGTGTCAGCACTCTTGCCATTTCCCTTTCCACTCTGGGTTCTCAGTGTCCATTCACCTAGTTTTCCTGTCCCTTCCTGCCTTGTCATCTTTGCTTTTGGGCAGGTGTTGTTCATTTGGTCTTGTATACTTGATTGAACTAAGAAGCATGTTCTTCACATGTGTTATTGTTTCTTTTATAGGCCCGTCTAATCTTTGGCTGAAAGGTGGATTTCGGCAGTGGTATCAGTTCTGAGTTAGCAGGGTGTCTGGGGGCTACAATGTCAGGGGTTCCTCTAGTCACCATCAGACTAGTTGATGAGATATTTTTTAATGACTTTCTTTTAGGTATTTCCTGGGTGATCTGGCTGTCAGTGTGAATGATAAAACCCTAGGTATCAGAACCTCATATCCAGCTAATGAACAATCAAGCTCAAAGTTGAGCAAACTCGGTTGGCTTTTTTCTTTTATTGCAATCAACATATATGTAACAAAACATATGACATTTCAGCAATCTTCACATATACATTTCAATGACATTAATTATGCTCATCATGTTCAATCATCACCTTTAAATCCATTCCCAAATGAGCAACATTATCTATATGTAAAAAGGCACAGACACTATCTAGATAACAGATAAGTGGTAACATTGGTGAAGGCTAAGAGAGTCGGAATTGACTCGATGGCAGTGGGTAGTGGGTAAGACAATACATAATACTGAGGAAGTCACCACAACTTGACCAAGGCAAGGTCATGGAAGCTTCATAGACACATCTAAACTCCCTGAGGGAACGAATTTCTGGGCTGAGGGCTGGGGACCGTGGTATCGGGGGACATCTAGCTCAATTACCGTAACATATTTATAAAGAAAATGTTCTACATCCTACTTTGATGAGTAGCATCTGGGATCTTAAAAGTTTGTGAGTGGCCATCTAAGATACTCCACTGATCCCACCCCATCCGGAGCAAGAGAGAATGAAGAAACCCAAAGACACAGGTGTCATGGACTGAATTGTGTCCCAAAAATACGTGTATCAATTTGGCTAGGCCATGATTCCCAGTAATGTGTGACTGTCCACCATTTTGTCATTCAGTGTGATTTTCCTCTGTCGTAAATCCTACCACTGTGATGTTGATGAGATCTACAAGATTAAATTGTGTCTTAAGCCAATCTCTTTTGAGATACAGAAGAGAGAAGTGAGCAGAGAGACATGGGGGCCTCGTACCACCAAGAAAGCAGCACCGGTAGCAGAGCATGTCCTTGGACCCAGGGTCCCTGCACCTGAGAAACTCCTCGACCAAGGGAAGATTGATGACATGGGTCTTCCTCCAGAGCCGACAAAGAGAGAGAGTATTCCCCTGACCGAAGCCCTGAATTTGGACTTGTAGCCTACTAGACTGTGAGAGGATAAATCTCTCTTTTTTAAAGCCATCTGCTTGTGGTATTGCTGTTATAGCAGCACTAGATGACTAAGGCACAAGGGAAAGATTAGTCCAAAGGACTAATGGACCACAACTACCACAGCCTCCACCAGACTGAGTCTAGCACAACTACATGGTGCCCGGCTACCACCACCAACTGCTCTGAAAGGGATCACAATAGAAGAGCTCCAGACAGAGCTGGAGAAAAATGTAGAACAAAATTATAACTAACAAAAAAAGACCAGGCTTACTGGTCTGAGACTGGAGAAACCCCAAGAGTATGGCCCCCAGGCACCCTTTTTAACTCAGCACGGAAGTCACTCTTGAGGTTCGCCCTTCAGCCTTCAGGCAAAGATTAGACGTGCCCATTAAACAAAACGAGACTAAGTAGGCACACCAGCCCAAGGGCAAGGACAATAAGGCAGGAGGGGACAGGAAAGCTGGTAATGGGGAACCCAAGGTTGAGAAGGGGAGTGTTGGCATGTCATGGGGTTGGCAACCAATGTAACAAAACAACATGTACATTAACTATTTAATGAGAAACTAATTTGCTCTGCAAACCTTCATTTAAAGTACACAAAAGGCATGACTTTCCTATCAAAGTTTTGGTGATTAAAACTTGGAAACTGCTAACAAGAATTAGAATCATGATGAAGAAGGAGTTAAGATGAAGAAGAAGAGTTAGACACATGGCCATATGTGCAAGTGGCTGTCTGTGTTTGCAGCGTGAGCAAGGCTCCTGTTGACAGATCTACCTCTCTGGGCCAATCACCACGTTTGCATCACCAGTTAGATAAAACAGTCTTCTTCTCCAGAAACAAACAAAAAAGCAAAAGAGAAGCTTTAAAATCCTCAGAAATAGTAAAAAAGCAATCTTCAGAGATTCCTTTAAGTAGCTACTGCAGAATGAGAGCAACCATCCAACCATTCATAGCATAAAATCATATTTTGGTTACTTGGCTCTTAAATAAATAATTCCCTTTTTTTTTTTTTTTTGATTTATGAAACAGCTAAGTTTTATTTCTGACTTGTCTCTAAAGCTTTTGGAGAAATACATATGTGTGCACAGATGTGTGCATGTTGAAAATTTAAATGATGCAAAAGTAGATACTAAAACTCCCTCTATCCTTCTCATTTCCTAGAGATAACTATGACTAATATTTGAGTACTTATCTTTCAAACTACTCTTCTATGTATACAGAAATAGAGTTCTATAACACAAATGAGATCATGCTGTTCAGAAAGGTGCTTCCTTATTTTATAACAAATCATGTGCATATAGGTCAACTTTTTTTCTAAATGACTGTGAAGTCCATCATATGGAAATATCATTAAGTTATTCAATTAATTCTCTGTTGTTACTTGCTTCTATTTCTAAATTTCAAGCAATACAACATTAAACCTTTATATATGAATTTTTGGTCAGGTGTGGGAATATTTCTTAGGATAGATTCCAGGACTAATGGAACTCAATAAATAAGTCATTCAAAGTTATAATAACTATTTTAATTTTAATATTTGCTAATTTAATATTGTTTTCATGTATTTGACATTAACATTTTTCAAATTTGGCAATATATTATTTCTAAAATAATATGTTATGGTTTTGATTTATATTATTTAACTCTCAGTAAGGTTGATGATCTTACCATGACAGTTATACCTTTTATGAAATGCATGTTCATATTCTTTACCTGGAGCCCTGGTGGCACAGTGGTTAAAGCACTTGGCTGCCAACCAAAAAGGTCAGCAGTTTGAGTCACCAGCCACTCCGTGGGTGAAAGATGTGGCAGTCTGCTTCTCTAAAGATTACAGCCTCGGAAACCCTATGGGGCAATTCCACTCTGTCCCATAGGGTCACTATGAGTCAAAACTGACTTGATGACAATGGGCTTTTGGATTAACCTGTTTCTCCATTTGTTTGTTTTTCCTATTGGCTGATTGGTTTATTTATCTATTATAGATATTAACCCTTTGTTATCTAGATTGCAATTTTTTTCTCAGTTGTCATTTCCTTTTTAACTTTGTTTATGGTATCTATTGCCCTAACAACATTTTAGTCCTATTATTCATTACTTTTTTTTATGATTTATGGGCTGCATGCATAATTAGAAATGGTTTCTCCATCCCCAATGATATAAGAATATTTCTCTTGTATTACATCTGTTTATATGGTTTCATATTTTAAACAGATATTTTAACCACCTGGAATTTACTGGTGGATAGTATAAGAATCTAATTTTTTCCAAAATAAGTGTATAGATAATTGTATTGTTAGCCAAATGCTTTAATAATGTGGTGGTTAATAGCACAGGCTTTTTTTTATCATAAAGATCTTTGAGACTCACCTCTGCCTCTCTTGCACAGTGTGACTTTTGGGATGTAGCTCTTACTCTTTTTCATCTGCAAAATGTGGATATTAAGCTATATATCTGAAGAGCTGTTAGGAAGAATAAGTGAGAACATTCATGAAAGCACTTAGCATAGGACTGGAGCACCAAATACCAATGGTGGTTCAGTGGTAGGATTCTTGCCTTCCATGGTGGAGACCTGGGTTCAATTCCTGGCCAGTTCACCTCATGCTCAGCCCCCATCTATCTGTCAGTGGTGGTTTGTATGTTGTTATGATGTCAAACAGATTGCCAAGAAAGTCCTGGCAATCTACTTCCAAAAATCAGCCAATGAAAACACCGTGGATCACAACAGTCCGATCCACAGTCCCACAGGAAGCATTTCGTTCCATTGTGCATGAGGTTACCATGAGTTGGGGCCTACTAACAACAACCCAATTGTTTTTAATTTGGCTCTGAAATGAATCACTGTAATTGTTTCTGAAATTTAGAAACATCTTACTGTTTAATTCTTCTCTTTGTTAACTGGTTGATTTGTTGTTGAGTTAGTGGCTTGCTTTGTTTGATTTGGCTTGGTTTGATTTCTATTTTCTTTATGAGAGGATTAAGGAAAAACAAATAATTTTCCATTAGACAATTCTTAGTTTTTCTGGTATATATCATAAAACCGTTACATAATGGCCCCAATTTGCTGCTAAGAAATGAATGTCATTATTTTTCTTACTTGCCTAATATTATATCCAGAGATAGTCTAACTTCTAACTCAAAAACTTCTGATTTTCAGTATATACTGCACCTAAATTTAAGCAGCAACAGGAACTAACATAGTGTCCTGTTTATTTCCTTTATTTTTATTGAAATTATATCATTATTTGTAAAAATGTTGCCTCCTCAACTAAATAAACTATGAGCACCTTAAGAGCAGAGATTCTATCCTAGCACAGTACCTGGCTCATAGTAGGTGCTCAATGAATACTCTGCGAATAATAAATGAAATACCTATTGTATATCTAATATATGCCTTCAAATTATTTAATTATTAGGACAATCTTGCAAAGTAGATGTTATTATTCTCATTTTACAGATGAAGAAATTGAGCCCAGAAAGAGTTAGTGAACTTGTCCAGGAGACTGAAGGTATATGACTTAAATTGGGGCCTTGGTATCCTTGGTGCTGGTGGTAGAGGGAGAAGTGGCCCCAGGTGGCATATGGCAGTGGTGGGTCTCAGCTTGGCACTTCTCAGGAACAGTTGTCCATTCTGGTTCCTAGTAAGGCAAATCTTGGTGGTTTCCTCTATATAAAGTGGGCCTGGGTCCTGAGAAAAGCAAGACAACAGCTTTATGTGTGTCCCTGAGAAGCTAAAATAGACATGCATCTTCCCAAGTAGTCAAACCTTACCCTCTGCAAACTAG
Organism: Elephas maximus indicus; assembly: GCF_024166365.1. NCBI lineage: Eukaryota > Metazoa > Chordata > Mammalia > Proboscidea > Elephantidae > Elephas > Elephas maximus. The sequence goes on from NC_064834.1 coordinate 40,067,893, forward strand.
GCTGGAATTCCAAACTGGCTGGTAGTCAACTCTGCAATGACAAATAGATTATAACCTAGTTGCAGAAATGAGAAGTGATTAGGTCTCTGAAAACACTGATGTTACCTGTAAGACAAGTTACTTTTTCCTATATCTGCAGGCTTTCTGCTTGTACTGGCTCTCTGTTCTGCTCATTTGTACCAGATGAGCTGTAAAACAGGAAATTGAAACTTGAAACCAAACAAAAGAGGCCAACTGCCAGACAGCATGTGTCAACATTGCTCTGCCAGCATCACGACTTACGTAACAGTCTGTCTGTGAAACATGGGGCATGAATTTGAATTGGTGGCAATGTTAAGTTTCACTCCATGTCATCAAATAGAGAGCTCTTGATTAGAAATTCTAGTTGTGGTTCTTCCACTAATTTTGTGGTATTAGTTAACATTTAACTTTTCTGGGCATAATATAGTCTGCAAGGCCAACTTTATAAAGAATTTAAGTAAAAAATAAGGTTTGCCTATGTGAGGAGTAGTGCGTGCTGGGAAGAGGGCAACATGGCTACTCATAGCTGCCAATGACTCTCATGGAAACATTTCAGAAATTGGAGGAGGCAGAGGATGGGGTGTGGGAGCCATCCAAGTAGAACCTGAGGATAAAGAAGGCAAACTGTGAAAGAAATTGTAGCAAAAGCAGAACTGGGCTGGGTGTGGTGGTTGGATTGATAAGCTCAGCTCAGGTATATTTTTCCCTGGGATTATTCTAGGGATATGGTGACTCTTATTCTCAAAAGGAAAATAAAAATAGAAAAAAATTAACAGAGAAAAGCAAGAGAGGAGAATTTTGAAAGGAAAAGGAAAAAAAGCAGACCCTTGATATTGTATTTTCTGTTATGGGATTAAGAAGGAGCTGCATAATCCAGGACAAGAGTGGCTGAGTGGAGAACTCTAAGGATCACTCACAGAGAAGGAGCCTATCAGTAGAAGAAATTCCAGAAAGTCACCACAGAAATGTCACTGGGAAGCATTTATTAAATGGGAATACATCCAGTCCTGACTTTTCAACATGCTTAGGCTCCAAAGACCAGGTCATTATGTGAAAATTGGCATTATGCAAAAATGGAGGATAACTACATCATTACATAACTGCCAAACCACTGAGAATCAAGGCCCAGCCAAATCAACACATAAGCTTAATCATCACAGCCAGCGTCACTCTCACTTTGCACCTCGGCATTCATTACTGCCAGATATATGTCATTAATGTGCAAAATAGAGGATTTTTCACTATTGTTATAATTGCAAAATGTCAGATAACGAGATAGCTCGTAAGTGAGGAGTAGGTGTAAATAGAGTTAGAAACAATATTTCATGCTACAGATACCCACCAGCTAACACACACAATGAGAGATATAAACAGGGTAAATTTGAGTTCTTAACACAAACAGGCAAGCATATCCATAAGTATCAACAGGATTTTGTTAAACGGGATGCACAACTGAGATAATCAAAGGATATTCCTTTTTAAAAAGAACAGTTCTGATCAGGACTATTCGGGGGATTGGATCCTATTTGTCAGGATCTCCAAAATGAGGTTACAGTGCAGGAGACACCTGACGGGACTGAGAGAGACTCTCATCACACGCTATAAACAGGTGATGAGTTTAGGAATATGTTTGGCTGAAAATAACAGAACGCCAAACAAACAGGTGTTTAAACAATTGAAGGTCTTATTTGTCTCCTAGGATCTTTCCCTTTTTCCATTCCACCATCCTTGACAAGATGACCACAGCAACTTAAGCCATCATGTCCATGTTTCAAGTAGGAAGAAAAAGAAAGGTGATGCAGCAAAAAAAAAAAAAAAAAAAAAAAGTTGCTACTTGTTTCACTCCCTCTTCAGGGCAATTCTGCTATCTCTACTGAATACAGCATTGTCATAAGATCAAGCCTTACTGAAAAAGAAAGCTATTTGTTTAGCTGGTTTCATTCCTATTCTGAAAAAAATTAATTATGTTATTGAAGGAAGTAAAGGATACCAGGTAAGCAAACTGAGGATCTACCACAATCGGAATTAATACTTCAAATAAATTGTATAATTATTCTACCAAAGAAACCTCAAAATTTGTGGAATTAATATTTTTGTATATATGTAAAATATCATTTTCAAAAATATCACCAAATAAAATATTCCATGACTTTTGCAACTACATTTTAGCTTCTTAGCACTTTTAAATAATCCACTAACTTCACATTTTAACTGGCCTGGGCTTCTCTCAATTTCTGAAAGATGTTGATTCTGACATAAAGATGAGTGAGCAGAAAGATCTGTGTACATAGAGGAAATGCATAAATCTAAGGATGAGGGATTGGAGAAAATAAGTATAGAAATAATGCTAAGTGAGAGAATTCTAGAGAATGTCCGCCCGGATGGAAGATATAAAAGAGGTATTTCTAACAAAGATCATCAAACCAGGACAGAGTGATGGAGTGGCAATGGAAAACTTCTCCTATCAAGATATTTGGTTGGAATCTGAATTAGCTAAAAGCAGAGGACTGGATAAATTTTTGACTTGAGATTCAAGGACTTAGTTTCAAAAGAGTAAGGATGAAAGCTATTCTTGGATTAAATTCTGATCCACAAAGTGGAACTTGACAGCAAGTGGAAACGTCAGAACAGAAGCAGATGTGACATTGTGGAATCTATGAGGAACACAGACTAGAACTTTGGACTTGTCACAGAACCTAAGCTTTAGAAAAACAGGTAACAAAAAACATCAAGGAAAGATGAGGAGATCCCATGACCTGAGAATCTAAAATGAAAGATGATCCAGCAAGATGGAACATTCTTAAAGGAATTCAAACAAAAAAAGTTTTGTGAGTTATAAAAGAAAAGGCAGCTAAGAAACCACTGGAGCTGTCAAGAAGCTCTTTACATGTCCTGATTTTTAAAGGATAGGCATAAAATATGAGAGGAAAATGCATGTCAAAGGTACATAAGAGGAGTCTCAAGAGAGCTAAAGCTCAGGAAAAATCTACAGACCAAAAAAAAAAAAAATTAAACTATTAATTGTAATGTAATACAAGTTCACTGTAGAATATTTTGAATACCCATATCAACAACATGAAAATTTTGACATATCTCTTACAAGTCTTTTTTCTATGCATGCTTTACAATAATGTAATCTTACTTTAAACACCTTTTCAAGCACTTTTTCACCCAGCAATACATCCTATCTTTCCGCATGTTATCAAGTATCGCTATGAATTTTAATTACTGATTATTAAAGTTTTATGACTGTACCATAAGTTATTTAACAAATCTCCCACTGTTAAACATTTGTGTTATTTCTAGTTTCTGATATTATAAGTAATGCTGCAATGAAAATCCTTGAAGGGAAAACTTGCCCAATGTGTGATTTTCTCATCAGGATCGATGTTCGATGTGATATTGTTTTATCAAAAGGTACGCTACACTTGGTCCAAACTACATTCCAGAAAATGTGTGTCTTCAAGTGAGCCTCTAAAGCTTTATTTAGAACAATAAGATACTGAAGGAAGATATAAGCCTCTCAGGGTAGAACGGGAAATGATTATATAGTATCGGGGGAAGTGTTAACACTGATTTTGCTTATATCTCTCAAGAAGGACTTGTAGGCCAGGAAGAGAGAAGAAAATGCCTAATGAGAAGTTAAAGGCCAATAGAAAGCACTTAATTATTCAAAATGAGCCAGGTCCTCTACTGGAGAGGAACTAGGTTCTGGACTGGTAAGAGAAAGTACAGACATAATTATTAAAGTGTTGTCTATAGATTATTAAAGAATTATGGAAAAAGGAAGAAGTGCTCAAAGAATGGAGAATGGACAGGGTGACATCTGAAATCTCTATACCGAATTTGAAATTGAGCCAGTCAGAAGCTTAGTTAGTAGTGGGTGTTTAGTGAGCACTTAGGGGAGAAAGTAATAATCCCCAGGTGCAACGTAAATTCACACAAAACATATCGTGCCATTTGGCACACTACTAGACAGTAGATCAGGGATACGGTCTACCTGGATTTACGACAGAGAAAATAATATCTAGAGGAGAGTCACTGTCCCGGTAAAGGAGCTGAGGGACTTGACAGCTATCTTAAAATATTTGAAATGCTATTATACAAAAGAATGAGATTCATTTCAAACTTTCTGACTCATTCATTCCCCCATTGTCTGCTTTATTTTTTTGTTGTTAGCACTTACTGCTAATTATCATGCTATATATTTTACCTCTTTTTCTTATTGTCTATCTCCCCTACTAGAATATAAACTCCATGAGGACAGAACTTTTGTCTTTTTTTTAATTGTGGTAAATACATATGTAACATAACATTTGCCATGTCAACATTTTCTACATGTATAATTCACTGACATTAATTACATGCACCATGTTGTGCGATCATCACCACTATCCATTTCCAAATTTTTCCATCGCCCTTAACAGAAACTCAGTGCTTCCTCAGCAATGACTCCCCCTTCCCCCTCCCACCTCTGATAACCAATAGTAAACTTTCATCCTTTTAATTTACTGCTTTAATCCCAGAACCTAAAACACTGTCTGGGCATACAGCAGTTGCTCAGTAAATATTTGTTGAAAGGCTGACAGAGACAGATTGACCAAATGAATGATTGTTTCTAAGTAGTTTTAGAAGCTAAAATTAGTATCACACCAAGAGACGGATTTGGGTGAAATAGAAAGAAAACTTTTATAAATACAGTTGCCCACCCCTAGACTAGGGGCCTCATGAAATGGCAAAGTCTATGTCATTAGAGGAGGCTAGGTGACTAGAATGCTGGTTGGGAAGTTGGAGTCAAAGATTTCTAAGAGACGTTTCAACTCAAGGATTCTATGCTTGCTGACAATGACTTTCATGGTAGCCAGAGGTCAATATACGTATGTTCATATGACTTGATAAATATAATCCATATGGGTAGATTTGTGCTGAATGATGGATGGGTATGAATCAGGAAAGAGGGATCCAGTGTCCTGCTGCAGGATCATCTCAGCCCTATCCTAAGTCTGGTCTTTTTATGAGAATTTGGGGTCTGCCATTTCTTGGATGGCAACACAGAGAGATTGCTAACCACATCTGAGGCTGGCATGACCTAGGAAAGATGGTAAGTACTTACAGAATAATTCTAAGAGCTTAAGAAAAAAAAAAATTATTTTTTTTCTTGACCAGCTATAACAAAGCGGGTAATGGATGTTGTTGGGAGGACAAGTTAGAACTAGCTTGGATTGCAATAATGCCAGCCAGGTGTGTTCGAGGAGAAGGCAAAGTAGAAAAGAGGAACCTAAAGAAGCCAATGAGATGTAAAGAGGAGACGCATGGAACCTGGTGAACTAGGTTTGAATCCTAGCTCCCTCACTTACCATCGAGTGACTTTTGGAATTTTACTCAGTCTCAGTTTCCCCACCTGTAAAGTAGCCATAATAACACCCTTCTTTTTGGGTTATAATAAGAATTAAATTAAATAACACATAATAAACATAAAACATCTAGTCCAGTAGACTCCTGGTATGTAGCAGGCACTGAAAAATATTTGTTGGCTTTCTCTCTATTGGTTCCACATATTGGAATTCCAGAAGAAAAACCTGGATAGGGAATAGCTACTCTATAGATGGTTAAGAGAATTTTGAAGACCTGTCACCGGGATCTGCCTTCAATACTATCCTGTCTTACGCTGTTTTCCCAGTGTTTAAATACAGTTAAACAGAACCCTCATGTTATATATATTGGAGACAAAAAGCCAAGTTGAACAGGACATGAATGATGACAGTTTTAAAATTAAAAAAAATCCAGTGGGCTGGAGAAAAAGATTAAATCTAAAAAGATGCAGTATAAAACCAAACAACCAGAACACAATTAAAGAGAATGTTGACATGTTGACATATTCAAAAAAACATATACAACTAATGTCACTGAAAATTTCGAATAGAAATTGTCAAATGGGAGCCTAATTTACTGTGTAAACTTTCACCAAAAATACAATAAAATATTATTAAAAAAAAAAAAAGATACAATATAAGCTCCCACACCTGAGTCCAACACTCAAGTGCATAAATATAAAATCACACTTAAGTTGAAGAGATGGACCCTATCACTCTATTCTGCATTTCAGAAGAACACATCTCTAAGATTCTTTTCTAATCCTCCATTTTCATGCATAATTTGGAATCATAGAGATAAATATTTACATTTATATTGGCTGAATTTTTTAAAATAATTTTTATTGCGCTTTAAGTGAACGTTTACAAATCAAATCAGTCTGTCACATATAAGCTTATATACACCTTACTCTATACTCCCACTTAATCTCCCCCTAATGAGTCAGCCCTTCCAGTCTTTCCTTTCGTGACAATTTTGCCAGTATCCAACCCTCTCTACTCTCCTATCTCCCCTCCAGACAGGAGATGCCAACACAGTCTCAAGTGCTCACCTGGTACAAGTAGCTCACTCTTCATCAGCATCTCTCTCCAACCCATTGTCCAGTCCCTTCCATGTCTGGTGAGTTGTCTTCGGGAATGGTTCCTGTCTTGGGCCAACAAAAGGTTTGGGGACCATGACCGCCAGGATTCCTCTAGTCTCAGACCATTAAGTCTGGTCTTTTTATGAGAATTTGGGGTCTGCATCCCACTGTTCTCCTGCTCCCTCATAGGTTCTCTGTTGTACTCCCTGTCAGGGCAGTCATCGGTTGTGGCCGGGCACCATCTAGTTCTTCTGGTCTCAGAATGACGTAAATCTCTGGTTCATGTGGCTCTTTCTGTCTCTTGGGCTCATAGTTATCGTGTGACCTTGGTGTTCTTCATTCTCCTTTGATCCAGGTGGGTTGAGACCAATTGATGCATCTTAGATGGCCGCTTGTTAGCATTTAAGACCCCAGATGCCTCATTTCAAAGTGGGATGCAGAATGTTTTCATAATAGAATTATTTTGCCAATTGACTTAGAAGTCCCCTTAAGCCATAGTCCCCAAACCCCTGCCCTTGCTCCGCTGACCCTGGAAGCATTCAGTTTATCCCAGAAACTTCTTTGCTTTTGGTCCAGTCCAGTTGAGCTGACGTTCTCTGTATTGAGTACTGTCCTTCCCTTCACCTAAAGTAGTTCTTATCTACTAACTAATCAGTAAATAAACCTCTCTCACCATCCCTCCCTCCCCCCCACCCCATAACCACAAAAGTACGTGTTCTCAGTTTATACTGTTTCTCAATATCTTATACTACTGGTCTTATGCAATATTTGTCTTTTTGCCTCTGACTAATTTCACTCAGCATAATGCTTCCAGGTTCCTCCATGTTATGAAATGTTTCACAGATTCGTCACTGTTCTTTACCTATGCGTAGTATTACATTGTGTGAATATACCACAATTTATTTAACCATTCATCCGTTGATGGACACCTTGGTTGCTTCCATCTTTTTGCTATTGTAAACAGTGCTGCAATAAACATGGGTGTGCAAATATCTGTTCCTGTGAAGGCTCTTATTTCTCTAGGGTGTATTCCGAGCAGTGGGATTTCTGGGTTGTATGGTAGTTCTATTTCTAACTTTTTAAGAAAATGCCAGATAGATTTCCAAAGTGGTTGTACCATTTTACATTCCCAACAGCAGTGTATAAGAGTTCCAATCTCTCCGCAGCCTCTCCAACATTTATTATTTTGTGTTTTTTGGATTAATGCCAGCCTTGTTGGAGTGAGATGGAATCTCATCGTAGTTTTAATTTGCATTTCTCTAATGGCTAATGATCGAGAGCATTTTCTCATGTATCTGTTAGCTGCCTGAATATCTTCTTTAGTGAAGTGCGTGTTTATATCCTTCGCCCACTTCTTGATTGGGTTGTTTGTCTTTTTGTGGTTGAGTTTTAACAGAATCATATACATTTTAAAGATCAGGCGCTGGTCGGAGATGTCATAGCTGAAAATTCTTTCCCAGTCTGTAGGTGGTCTTTTTACTCTTTTGGTGAAGTCTTTAGATGAGCATAGGTGTTTGATTTTTAGGAGCTCCTGGTTATCTGGTTTCTCTTCGTCATTTTTGGTAATGTTTTGTATTCTGTTTATGCCTTGTATTAGGGCTCCTAACTTTGTCGCTATTTTTTCTTCCGTGATCTTTATCGTTTTAGTCTTTATGTTTAGGTCTTGATCAACTTGGAGTTAGTTTTTGTGCATGGTGTGAGGTGTGGGTCTTGTTTCATTTTTTTGCAAATGGATAGCCAGTTATGCCAGCACCATTTGTTAAAAAGACTATCTTTTCCCCAATTAACTGACACTGGGCCTTTGTCACACATCAGCTGCTCATATGTGGATGGATTTATATCTGGGTTCTCAATTCTGTTCCATTGGTCTATGTGCTTGTTGTTGTACCAGTACCAGGCTGTTTTGACTACTGTGGCTGTATAATAGGTTCTAAAATCAGGTAGAGTGAGGCCTCCCACTTTCTTCTTCTTTTTCACTAATGCTTTACTTATCCGAGGCTTCTTTCCCTTCCATATGAAGTTGGTGATTTCTTTCTCCATCACATTAAAAAATATCATGGGAATTTGGATCGGAAGTGCATTGTATGTATAGATGGCTTTTGGTAGAATAGACATTTTTACTATGTTAAGTCTTCCTATCCATGAACAAGGTATGTTTTCTACTTAAGTACGTCCTTTTTAGTTTCTTGCAGTAGTACTTTGTAGTTTTCTTTATATAGGTCTTTTACATCTTCGGTAAGATTTATTCCTAAGTATTTTATCTTCTTGGGGGCTACCGTGAATGGTATTGATTTGGTGATTTCCTCTTCAGTGTTCTTTTTGTTGATGTAGAGGAATCCAAGTGATTTTTGTGTGTTTATCTTACAACCTGAGACTCTGCCAAAGTCTTCTATTAGTTTCAGTGGTTTTCTGGAGGATTCCTTAGGGTTTTCTGTGTATAAGATCATGTCATCTGCAAACAGAGATAATTTTACTTCTTCCTTGCCAATCCGGATGCCGTTTATTTCTTTGTCTAGCCTAATTGCTCTGGCTAGGGCCTCTAGCACAATGTTGAATAAGAGCGGTGATAAAGGGCATCCTTGTCTGGTTCCCGTTCTCAAGGGAAATGCTTTCAGGCTCTCTCCATTTAGAATGATGTTGGCTGTTGGCTTTGCATAAAAAAATTAGATACCCTTTATTATGTTGAGGAATTTTCCTTCAATTCCTATATTGCTGAGAGTTTTTATCATAAATGGGTGTTAGACTTTGTCAAATGCCTTTTCTGCATCAATTGATAAGATCATGTGGTTTTTGTCTTTTGTTTTATTTATATGGTGGATTACATTAATGGTTTTTCTAATACTAAACCAGCCTTGCATACCTGGTATAAATCCAACTTGGTCATGGTGGATTATTTTTTTTTTGATATGTTGTTGAATTCTTTTGGCTAGAATTTTGTTGAGGATTTTTGCATCTGTGTTCATGAGGGATATAGGTCTGTAATATTCTTTTTTTGTAATGTCTTTACCTGGTTTTGGTATCAGGGACATGGTGGCTTCATAGAATGAGTTAGGTAGTATTCCGTCAGTTTCTATGCTTTGAAATACCTTTAGCAGTAGTGGTGTTAACTCTTCTCTGAAAATTTGGTAGAACTCTGCAGTAAAGCCGTCCGGGACAGGGCTTTTTTTGTTGGGAGTTTCTTGATTACCGTTTCAATCTCTTTTTTGTTATGGGTCTATTTAGTTGTTCTACTTCTGAATGTGTTAGTTTAGGTAGGTAGTGTTTTCTAGGAATTCATCCATTTCTTCTAGGTTTGCAAATTTGTTAGAGTACAATTTTTCGTAATAATCTGATATGATTCTTTTAATTTCAGTTGGGTCTGTTGTGATGTGGCCCATCTTGTTTCTTATTCGGGTTATTTGTTTCCTTTCCTGTATTTCTTTAGTCAGTCTGGCCAATGGTTTATCAATTTTATTAATTTTTTCCAAGAACCAGCTTTTGGCTTTGTTAATTCTTTCAGTTGTTTTTCTGTTCTCTAATTCATTTAGTTCAGCTCTAATTTTTATTATTTGTTTTCTTCTGGTGCCTGATGGATTCTTTTGTTGCTCACTTTCTATTTGTTCAAGTTGTAGGGACAGTTCTCTGATTTTGGCTCTTTCTTCTTTTTGTATGTGTGCATTTATCGATATAAATTGACCTCTGAGCACGGCTTTTGCTTTGTCCCAGAGGTTTTGATCTGAAGTGTTTTCATTCTCGTTGCATTGTATGAATTTCTTTATTCCCTCCTTAATATCTTCTATAACCCAGTCTTTTATAAGCAGGGTATTGTTCAGTTTCCAAGTATTTGATTTCTTTTCCCTGATTTTTCTTATTGATTTCCACTTTTATGGCCTTATGGTCTGAGAAAATGCTTTGTAATATTTCGATGTTTTGGATTCTGCAAAGGTTTGTTTTATGACCTAATATGTGGTCTATTCTAGAGAATGTTCCATGTGCACTACAAAAAAAAGTATACTTTGCAGCAGTTGGGTGGAGTGTTCTGTATAAGTCAGTGAGGTCAAGTTGGTTGATTGTAGCAATTAGGTCTTCCGTGTCTCTATTGAGCTTCTTAATGGATGTTCTGTCCTTCTCCGAAAGTGGTGTGTTGAAGTCTCCTAGTATAATTGTGGAGGTGTCTATCCCAGTTTTCAGTTCTGTTAAAGTTCGTTTTATGTATCTTGCACCCTGCCATTGGGTGCATAAATATTTAATATGGTTATATCTTCCTGGTCAATTGTCCCTTTAATCATTACGTAGTGTCCTTCTTTATCCTTTGTGATGGATTTAACTTTAAAGTCTATTTTGTCAGAAATTAATATTGCTACACCTGCTCTTTTTGGCTTGTTGTTTGCTTGATATATTTTTTTCCATCCTTTGAGTTTTAGTTTGTTTGTGTCTCTAAGTCTAAGGTGTGTCTCTTGTAGGCAGCATAGAGACGGATCGTGTTTCTTTATCCAGTCTGAGACTCTCTGTCTCTTTATTGGTGCATTTAGTCCATTTACGTTCAGCGTAATTATAGATAAGTATGTGTTTAGTGCTGTCATTTTGATGCCTTTTTGTGTGTGTTGTTGACAATTTCATTTTTCCACTTACTTTTTTGTGCTGAGATATTTTTCTTTGTAAATTCTGTGTTCCTCATTTTCATAGTAGTTGAATTTATGTTTGCTGAGTTGTTATGTTTTTCTTGGTTTTTATTTCGAGTTATGGAATTGTTATAACTCTTTGTGGTTATCTTAATATTTACCCCTATTTTTCTAAGTAAAAACCTAACTTGTATTGTCCTATATCGCCTTGTATCCCTCTCCATATGGCAGTTCTATGCCTCCTGTATTTAGTCCCTCTTTTTGATTATTGTGATCTTTTACATATTGACTGCAATGATTCCCTGTTTTGAGTGTTTTTTTCTTTTCAAAATTAATCTTAATTTGTTTTTGTGATTTCCCTATTTGAGTTGATATCAGATGCTCTGTTCTGTGACCTTGTGTTGTGCTGGTATCCGATATTATTGGTTTTCAGACCAAACAATTTCCCTCAGCATTTCTTGTAGCTTTGGTTTGGTTTTTGCAAATTCTCTAAGCTTGTGTTTATCTGTAAATGTTTTAATTTTGCCTTCATATTTTAGAGACAGTTTTGCTGGATAAATGATCCTTCACTGGCAGTTTTTCTCCTTCAGTGCTCTATATATGTCATCCCATTGCCTTCTTGACTGCATGGTTTCTGCTGAGTAATCTGAACTTATTCTTATTGATTCTCCTTTGTAGGAGACCTTTCTTTTATCCCTGGCTGCTTTTAAAATTTTCTCTTTATCTTTGGTTTTGGCAAGTTTGATGATAATATGTCTTGGTGATTTTCTTTTTGGATCAATCTTAAATGGGGTTCGATGAGCATCTTGGATAGATATCCTTTCGTCTTTCATGATGTCAGGGAAATTTTCTGCCAACAGATCTTCAAGTATTCTCTCTGTGTTTTGCATTATCCCTCCCCGTTCTGGGACTCCAATCACACGCAAGTTATTCTTCTTGATAGAGTCCCACATGATTCTTAGGGTTTCTTCATTTTTTTAAATTCTTTTATCTAATTTTTTTTCAGCTATATTGTTGTCAATTCCGTGGTCCTCCGGATATCCCACTCTGCATTCCAATTGCTCGAGTCTGCTCCTCTGACTTCCTATTGCATTGCCTAATTCTGTAATTTTATTGTTAATCTTTTGGATTTCTGAATGTTGTCTCTCTATGGATTCTTGCAACTTATTAATTTTTCCAGTGTTTTTTGAACAATCTTTTTGATTTCTTCAACTGCTTTATCAGTGTGTTCCTTGGCTTTTTCTGTAGCTTGCCTTATTTCATTTCTGAGGTCATCCCTGATGTCTTGAAGCATTCTGTAAATTAGTTTTTTATATTCTGCATCTGGCAATTCTAGGATTGTATCTTCATTTGGCAAAGATTTTGATTCTTTTGTTTGGGGAGTTGTAGAAGCAATCATGGTCTGCTTCTTTATGTGGTTTGATATCGACTGCTGTCTCCGAGCCATCACTAAGATATTGTAGTGATTTATTCTATATTTGCTCACTGAGTCTTATCTTGTTTTGTTTTCTTTCAATATACGTAGATGGGCTACTAGATTGCGCTGTCTTGATTGTTGTAGCCTTTGAGTCACTTATGTCCTATTACCAGCTGGTTTGGGCTGTTACCAGATATATAAGCCTAAGAGTCCATTCACTATTCTTGAGTAGAATCTGATTTTGGGTCATCACGTGTGTGGTGCAGACTGTCACCTATCCACCTAGAGAAGTAGTGGTGATAGTTGTGTGCACCAGATTCTAGTAGCAGCTGGGGTTCACACTCCAGGTGGGGCAGGATGCTGAGAGGCTTCCCCCAAGTGCCAGTGAGGTAGGTGTGTCTGTATTCCTAAAGCACTTTGGTGGGTGGGCTCTACAGCTGTACCTTAGGCCCCCAAGGCAAGTACCTCTACAGATTGGTAGGTGTCACCCTCCTTAGACCCCTAAGGCAGGAGGCTAGGTGGTCTGGAGGGAGCTTCAGCCCTCAGTTCCCTGTTGTGGGTCAATGAGGGCTCTGTTGAATACGCAGAGATATCAGACCTGGGAAACTTGTCTTTCCAGTAATCCACTAAAAGAATTACAGTCAGATCCCTATCAGGAATACCTTTGCATTATAATAGCCACCTTGTTCCCTGTAGGGATGAAAGCCCAAGACTGTGGATCACATATGCTTGGCTGGAGCTGGTTCTGTGTTTTTAGTCCAACTAGGGAAGGATTTTTGGTCCCTGGGTTTTTTGTAGCTGCTTTTCTCAGCCAGGAGAATGGGTTAGGAAAACACCAAAAAAAAAAAAAAGAAAGAAAGAAAGAAAGAAAAACCGCAGCGCAGTTCACCCTCTGGCTCAGGAAATTCCAATGTTAATGAAGCTGCCTGGGAAGGGGAGGGGAGGGTTCAGATAAAGAGGAGAGAGTAGCACCCCGGAATATAGACAAAGTTACTTATCTTGCTTGGGATGACTGTTTTATCTGAGATTCCCGAGGGGCACGTCGACTGTGTGCACTGGCTGGGTAGAGATTGCCCCCAAGGGTCAGGCCCGGGTCCCGTGCTTGTGCTGTCTCAGAAGCCGTGGTCAGTTCCTCCGCTCCCAGTCCAAAGCCCAGCGCCAAGGTTCCCTGGCTGGGACGCCACACTTCCGGCTCCAAAACCAGTCACTGCCTCCCAGTGACTTCTCCTGTCAGCCGCATCGCTGCGCTGTCTGTGTGCACTGGCTGGGCCTCCCCCGAGGTCACTTCTGGGGGATAGGGCTGCATCCCATGTTTGCGCCGTCTCAGGATGCCGTGCTCAGCTTCCCTGCGCCCAGTCCAAAGCCTGGTCCCAAGGTTTCCTGACTGGGACACTGGCTCCAGGCTCTGAAAACAGTCGCTGCTTCCCCGTGGTTGTTCATTCTCAGTCTCTGTCACTCAGGTGTTTGATGGTCAGGGTTTGTGGTCTGTGTTTGATGGTCAGGGTTCATAGATTGTCTGTGTTTGATGGTCAGGGTTCATAGATTTAGGTCTGTGTTTGATGGTCAGGGTTCATAGATTGTCATGTATGTGATTGATTCACTTGTTTTTCCGAGTCTTTGTTGCAAGAGGGATCCGAGGTAGCTTCTACCTAGTCAGCCATCTTGGCCCCGCCTCCTATATTGGCTGAATTTAAGTTGAAATTTTTATTTTTGATCTGGTTTAATTTGTATGCAATGCAAAACCTTTGTCAAGTGCAACTCTGTTAAATGTGGCATCTTAGCTTAAGTTTAAATTTATGGGAGAAGTAAGATGAAGTCTGCAACTGCATGACTCAAATAGATGACATGGTCTCTTTCATCTTACCCCAAATATCTTCAGGATGCTGCAACGCAACATACAAAGATCACTCAGAGGGAAAAGCAGCATGCCAGGTCCTCCTACCAGATACATGAGTTGCTTATTTCCTGGTAAATGCTTTCTTATAAGATGAAAGACACTCAGAATCTAAGCTTGAAATCCTGAAAAACCAAAGAATTTCTGAGAACAATTATAACTATGACTAACCAAATACCACTGCTGTTAAAGAGCCAAGAGACAAACCATGTAAGAACAGATTTCTGCTTACGCCAAAAATGAAGAATATGGATAGTGTCTTCCGTGTGATTTTGGAGATACATGAGTGCAACAGTTCCAGTCTCCCCCTGCCCAAGAAAAACCAAACCTGTTGCCTTGGAGTCAATTCCAACTCACAGGAACCCTCTGTGTCACAGAGTAGGAGTAGAACTTCTCCCTAGGGTTTTCTTGGCTGTAATCTTCACAGAAGCAGATGGCCAGGCCTTTCTTCTTCAGCATCACTAGGTGGGTTCAGACTGGCGACCTTTACATTAGTAAAACAAACAAACAAACAAAAAACAAATCCAGTGCTGTCGAGTAGATTCCGACTCATAGCGTTAGTAGTTGAGCACAAACTGCGCCACCCAGGACACTCCCATCCTCCCCAAGATCTAGGAAATAAGAGAAATTAGGTTTTTTGCCCTTTGAGAATAAACTTTCAGTGTGAAGAAGGAGACAATCTTCTAAGTCCATAAAAACTACTTCAGTGAGAACAGCTATTAGATGAATGGGGGATAGTAATTTGAGTAAAGCAAGATGTTTGAAGACAGGGCATTTACCAACTGATGGGCTTCAGAACTTAGAGAACTGCAGTTTGGAGAAGCAGAGGTGAGACAAAGATGGTTCGTTATGGCCACTGTGGCCAAGGTTGCGCAGAATTCAACAAGCAACAGTCCAGCCACTAATTTGGCTTCTCAGGTACTGAAAGAGTAGAAACCTGGACATCCCGGATAAAAAGTGTCCCACAGTGGTTTGGATTTTGTTAAACAAAAAATAGGCTATTTAATCCATGGGAGTAAGAGTTGATAATCTGGTTTACAGTTTAAGTCTAGAACCTGGATTGCATACTGGATAGCATGCAATGGTAAATCCACTTTTATCTGACAAATAATGATTGAGCTCCACATAGTCAGCATCATGCCAGGTGGTGAAAATAAAGTAATGAACAAGACAAAGACCCTGTTTCCATGGATCTCGCGATCCAATTTTGTCCTGTTAGACTTCTTCACAGGTGGCCAGCTGCCCCCTCAGCAACAACCTCTATAATACTAAGCACCTTCCTCCAACCCCCAAAAGATGTTAAATCTGGTCCAAAATTTCCAGGGCATCATAAGCAGTAATGGGAAACCAGATTATACTCTCCTGTCTCACAAAGGGCTCTTTTGCATGGCAGGTAATAAATGTATGATATTTTGTTGCCCTATGTTGTGGCACAAGAGGAAGCAATAAATTGGGTCAAGAAGAGAATGCAGGAAATAAATATATTTGGTATGCTCCTGGGTGATGAGGCTCTAACAGACTCTTGGGGTGGGCTGAGGTAGGGTGGGGTGGAAGGGTTGAAAGAAGGGGAGAACATTTGCTTCCTCTAGTGGTTGATTTAAAGAAAAACAGCCATGACCTGTCTTCAAACATCTTTCACTATCAATGTGAGGAACGGAATAAATAGTGGACAGGATTCACCATGGATTATCTCTAGGATATCACTCTCCCTGAGGTTCTGATACAACCCCACCAGGAAAACATGCTTCATTCCTAATTTTGTATGATGAATATGGTGAAGGCAGAACATGAAGAATGTGGAGACATGAAAAAGAGTTTTCAAATGGGGGACGAACCGTGATTCTGATTGGTAAGGTCATTCTCAGGCTTCGGGAAAGTAGCAGAGTACAGTGTAAAAGAAAATAAACTTAGGAATTGCAAGGCCTGGACTTCAGGCCCAATAACACCATTAACTAACAGTGGTACTGTGGCTTTTGCTGAGGATTTTTCCATTTGGAAATAGTTTATACCTAAATGATCTTCCCACATTAAATCAACAATTTTACCACACCAAAAATAATAACCACAAGTCTGCTTTCTCTATAAGGACAACTCACTGTGTGAAAGAGCCTGAATAATTACGTGGAGTTGAGGTAGGGAAGGACATAGATTGCCATGGCCAGAGATGCAAGTAAACCTCTCTAAACTCACAGACCTTCTTCTTCCATCCTCAGATTAAGCACAGAAGTCTGAATGTGTTCAGCAATTCCATTTGGTAAGAAAGTCCTTGCAGACCCCTGTCACTCTGAAGAAAGGGATACCCTGTCATTGCATTCATGGAAGCAGACTGCAATGACTTCTGATTGGGCCAGAACCAGAGCCTCAGAACACTGACTTATGGGAATTGGGAATAGCACCTTTCCATAGAGAGACACAGAAAAACTGCTCAATGCCTAGCATCACATGACTTCTCTCAAAATAGATGTTCAGTCAGAACTGCAGCTGGGACAAGAGCAGCACGGTTTGGAAACAGAAAGAAATCAGAAACTAATGTTGGAACATTTTCCAACAGATGTCCTATGAAAAACCGGTTCTGTAATCAAACTTTGAAAATGTTGCAAACTAAATCACCCAGGATGATTCACACTGCACATTAAAGATTCTCCCTCAGTCAATCACTATGCTCCATCCACACTGGTCTTCTTTCAGTTCTTCAACCACACCAACATATCTTAGAATTTCTGAATGAGTTATTCCCTCTGCCTTGAATTCTCTTCCCCCCTGACCATCACATGCCATTAGGATCTCAGGTTAAATGGAAGCTTTTCAGAGAACCTTTCTCGACCTCCAAATCTAAACCAGCCATCAGCTCACTCTATCACATTTCAATGATACCTATTTTATTTTTCTGTATGTTAAGTAGGTTCCATGTAAGCATGGACCTTTTCTACCTTGTTCACCACTGGATCCCCAGTGTACAGAAGAGCCTGGCAAAACTATGACAGTGAATATTTGTGAATGAGTTGTTGAGTAAACATCTGCTGTTTCATAGAATACAGTCTGAGAAATAAAATCTAGTTTCAATCTTTTCTTGTATAAGTAGGAAAATGATTGCCCAAAGAGGTAAACTGCATTGCCCAAGTCTTAGCATTCACTGTTAGCACAAAGGAAAGCAAGATAGACCTAAATCCCAGAATGAAGAAGAAAGAATCAACACTTGTTGAGCGACTCCTACATGTGCCCTCAATGTGACAGCTTATGCCATCACTTGGAACTCACAACAACGCTACAAGAACGGGATCGTCAAGTTCATTTCTGCAGATGAGAAAGCCAGGGCTCAAGCTAACCAAAGGCAGGACTGAAATTTCAAAGGCATACAAAGGCCATGACTATCATACTGTATCACACTGCCTTTTGGGGGCATAAGAATCTACCAATACATTAATTTCCCGAGGTTAAAAGCAGGAGCATAATAACCTAACCAAGAGAAATGCAAGTGCCCAGTCACAGGCACAGAAATTCAAGGTCAGAGTGCACCCAGGAACCGACTGAGCACTCCAAGCTGCTGAGTTAAAGCTTCTTAAATTCCGCCCGCCAAGAACAGTGGTAGTCCCAAACCCAGAGACATGATTAGCCTGCAAGTGCCTTCCACTTGAAGAGTCAGAAGAACATGAGAGCAAGGAATAAGGCAAGCCATCAGGAATTTTCTCCAAAGCCAGAAGTTAACTTGGAGAAAGTTAGAAAGCTGAAGACATTCTACAGGTATTCTGTTTCACATGATTATACAATTAACACATAATACATGATTTATACACCATTCATTCAGCAAATACTTATTGAGCATTTATCATGTTTTTTTTTAGACACTGTTATATTCTGGTAAATACAGTAATTCAGTGGTGAACAGGGCAGAGAGTGTCCTTGTCCTATTCAATAAGTGTTTTGTGAATAAATACAGGAATAAACAAGTGAAGTTGAAGATTGGCAGGGCCTCAAGGGCTCCTGGCTATGCTTCAAGAGGTATGAAGAGGTATGCACTTAGCTCTGGAAAAAAAAAAAATGTATATATATATATATATTTCTGGCAAAAAGCACTTGGTTATTCTTTATTCATTATTTTTCATCAAAGTGTCAATTTATCTTGGGTTTCTCCCTTTGTCGTTTGGTTTTGAGTTCTGCTCCAGAGGAAGCTATTCTAGTGTGCCTCTGTTTAATAAGACAGGTCTCATCAAGCATCAGCTACCACCTGCCTCTTTTCAGCACTGGTAAACTGACACCTGAGAACCTTATCTGAACAACACTGACTTAAAAGCCTTTTTCACTTTCAAGAAAAGATTTGCTATGTCCTCTCAAGGAGCCAAAGTATTTTGGTTAAATTATTGTTTTATATTTCTCAGTGATGGTTCCAAACAGTGCCAATTATACTCCAGGGACTTATTCAGAAAAATGAGTAAAGGAAGTTAGCCAGAAACACAGAACAAAAGTTGTGTTTTTACTGTTTACAGAATCACTGCCAAAATAATCCACTGATATTCAAGGGATAATAAATCCTTTGCATGGTGGTTGATGAAATAACACTGAAAAATAGCAAGCCTAATTCTTGCTGTAACCACAACAGCCGAGATGCCAGCAAAGATGGTGAACTACCACGGGATGCTGGCTCACTCAGTAAGATCAGACCCACGAAAATCACAGAAGAACACATAGACTTTGGAAATTAAGAAGGAAAAGGAGGAAGAAGAGGAGATGAAGAAGGGGGAGAAACAGCAGAGGAAGAAGAAGGAAGAAGCAGCAGAAGAAGTGAAAAAGAAGAAGGAGGAGAGGAGGAAAGGAGGAGATGAGGACAAGGAAGAGAAGAAATTCCTGGGGAGGTGGAAGGCTGTTTTGAAAGCACATGTGTGCGTGTGTGTTAGTGAGTGCTGTGGGTGACATGCTGCCAAAGAATAGGTTGAAAAGCAGAACAAGTTCTGATCTTGCTTTCCCCCTCCATTCTCTTTGGAAAACCATTGCCTGTTCCCTCTCTGCAGAAATCTGCAGGAATGGCCAGAACATGGGTGCAGGAGACTTTAGGGATAAAATCATAGCCAATATTAAAACATATTACAAAGCTGCAATAGCTTTTTAAAACCGTGTGAAACAGGTACATAAACAGGCTGACAGACAAATGAAAGAAACAAGGAACTCAACGAATAGAGCTGGGACAGCTGGATTGCTATCTGGAAACAAGTAAAATTTGTCAAAAGACAATTTAATGAGATGAGAAAAACTAACAATTCATCACAGCAAAGGACTAATCTCTCTCATATACATAGAATTCCCAGAAATTGGTAAGTAAAAGCCCGACAACATAATAGAGAAAGGATGGGAGGCAAAACCGAAGTTGAGATCAAGGAGCCAGGCTTTCGGAGATTGACAGTTTCTGGCTCATGGGAAGGAATTTTGGGATGTATTATTGAAGTCTGTGGTAGACAAGAGCATAAGGAGTGGAAGTCTTTTACCAGGCATTGTCGTCCCAGTCCTGTACTTAATTCCAGGTTTATCACCCTCAAAACTCCGGGACAGCTATCATAGAATGCAAAGCCAAATTAATTGAACGGGAAAGCAGTGGTCACTTCATTTGTGCTTTACCAGTATGCGAAATGACTTCAGATTCCTCTCTCGTGATACACACAAGCTAAAGACATTTTTTGGCCCCAGAACATTCTATGTGTGCTAAGCTTTCTTTGTGACATATGCAACTCTAGTATTGCTGTCTCTTAAAACCTGGTGTGTTTTTGTCACATGTGTTTCCTTAAAACTGTTCTATGATGATCATTTCCTTGAAGATGTCTCCTGATCTCTCTGTTAATGAAAGTTTGTGTCACATTGAAAATGTAAACCCAGTCTGAAGGCTGGAGAAGAAACGAAGCCCAAGAGCTTTCAGTGGGATGACTGCATTCTGCTACCATCAGCATAGACGCCCTGCTGGTGCAACAGTCAAGCACTTGGCTGCTAACTGAAAGGTCGGTGGTTTGAACCCACCTAATGGCTCCACAAAAGAAAGACCAGGGGATCTGCCCCTGGAGAAAACCAAATGGGGAAGTTCTACTCTGTAAAAGATAGGGTTGCCATGAGTCTGAGTTGATGCGATGATACCCAACAATAACCGCCAGCACAATCCTGCAATGTGATCAAACTCACTCACATATGTACACCTACACACCAAACACGCTTAACACAAAATCAGCACACCACATAGACATGAAACATGCACACAGAGGAACACATGCATGCACACACCACACACATCTCCCTACGTGTATGAACACCACCCACACATGTATATACGCACATGTGCCCACATACCACTCAAACACACACATACCCAAACAAGCACATTTCACCACACACATGCATACATACTACACCACACACACACACACACAAGGAAGAATTACATTTTACAGTTTACGTGTCATTCTCTCACACACAATTAATAAACACAAAGAAGAAAAGTACTCTGCTTCATTCACCTTTGATCTTTATGACCTCTCCTGGCACCTGACTATCTAGAATTGGCTGTAGCATAGTTATTCCTCAGTAAATGTTGCAATCTAACAGCTGACACTTGGAAACTTAAAGATGAAGTTTCTTTTTAAATCTAGGACCTAATATTCAGTAATATTTTCTCTAGTTTTTAGTCATTTTGCCTCTCAAGTTATGTTGGAAGTAATCCAGATCAAAATGACAAGTCACATAATGGAAGTAAAGAACATAGGTAAAAAGCTGGAATCCAGTGTACATGGATTTGAATCACAACTCTGCTCCCATATTATCCACGTGACTCTGAGTGAGCTGAGCAAATTCTCAAGCTTCAATTTTCTACAGTGTAAAAACAAGAACGATACTAACAGTAACTTTCCCATAGGGTTGTATCCGTTCTGTTGCCGTCGAGTCGATTCCAACTCGTAGTGACCCTATAGGACAGAGTAGAACTGCCACATAGAGTTTCCAAGGAGCACATGGTGGATCTGAACTGCCAACCTTTTGGTTAGCTGGTGTAGCACTTAATCACTATGCCCCCAGAGTTTCCTTCCCATAGGGTAGATATGAAGATGTTGCAGGACCGGGCAGTGTTTGATTCTGTTGTACACAGAGTCATGTGAATCAGAATCTTCTTGAAGGTACCTAACAACAACAACAACAATGTTTACTGAGCACTCACTACACTTTATGGGCATCGTAGTATTCAATTCCCACAGGGTAGATGTAAGAATTGAATCTACAAGATTAGGTTGTGTCTTAAACGAATCAATTTTGAGATATAAAAGACAGAAGTGAGCAGAGAGACGGGGGACCTTGTACCACCAAGAAACAAGGGCCAGGAGAATACTGCATCCTTTGGACCCGCGGTTCCTGCACAAAGAGGCTCCTAGACTAGGAAATGGTTGATGACAAGGACCTTCCCCCAGAGCTGACAGAAAGAGAAAGCCTTCCACTGGAGCTGACACCCAGAATTTAGATGTATAATCTCCTAGATTGTGAGAGAGTAAACTTCTGTTTGATAAGATCATCCACTTAAGGTATTTCTGTTATAGCAGCACTAGATAACTAAGACAAGGGTCTTCTTCTTTTCACTGATCCTCTACTTTACCAAGAATGATGTTGTTCTCCAGGGACCGATCCCTCCTGATAACATGTCCAATATATGTAAGACGAAATCTCTCCATCTTTGCTTCTAAGGAGTATTCGGGCTCTACTTCTTATAAGACAGATTTGTTCCTTCTTTTGGCAGTCCATGGTATATTCAACATTCTTTGCCAACACCATAACTCAAATGCCTCAATTCTTCTTCAGTCTTTCTTATTCATTGTCCAGTTATCACATGCATGTGAGGTGATTGAAAACACTATGGCTTGGATCAGGTGTACCTTAGTCGGCGTACCTTAGTCCTTAAAGTGACATCTTTGTGTTTTTTTAACACTTGAAAGAGGTATTTCACAGCAGATTTGCCCGATGCAATGCTGGTTTGATATCTTGACTGCTGCTTCCAACGGTGTTGATTATGGGTCCAAGTAAAATGAAATCCTTGACAAGTTCAATCTTTTCTTCATTTATCATAATGTTGATTATTGGTTCAGTTGTGAGGATTTTTGTTTTCATTATGTTGAGGTGTAATCCATATTGAAGGCTATAGTCTTTGATCTTCATCAATAAGTGCTTCGAGTTCTATTCACTTTCAGCAAGCAAGGTTGTGTCATTTGTATAATTCAGGTTGTTAATGATTCTTCCTCCAATCCTGATGTTGCATTCATCTTCATTTAGTCCAGCTACTCAGATTATTTACTCAGCATACAGATTGAATAACTATGGTGAAAGGATACAACCCTGACGCACACCTTTCCTGACTTTAAGCCACAAGGTATCCTCTTGTTCTGTTTGAATGACTGCCTCTTGATCTATGTACAGATTCCTCATGAACACAATTAAATGTTCTGGAATTACCATTCTTTACAATGTTATCCATAATTTGTTATGATTCACACAGTTGAATGCCTTTGCATAGTCAATGAAACACAGGTAAACATCTTCCTGGTATTCTCTGCTTTCAGCCAGGATCCATCTGACATCAGCAATGATACCCCTCGTTCCACCTCCTCTTCTGAATTCGACTTGAATTTCTGGCAGTTCCCTGTCAATGTACTGCTGCAACCATTTTGAACGATCTTTTTACATGTATGTGATATTAATGAAATTGTTTCATAATTTTCACGTTCTTTTGGATCACCTTCTTTGTAGTATGCATAAATATGAATCTCTTCCAGTCAATTGACCAAGTAGCTGTCTTCCAAATTTCTTGGCATAGATGAGTTAGTACCTCCAGCACTGCTCCATTTGTTGAAACATCTTAACTGGTATTCTGTCAGTTTCTGGAGACTTGTTTTTTTCACCAATGCTTTCAGTGCAGCTTGGATTTCTTCCTTCAATACCATCGGTTCCTGATCATATGCTACTTCCTGAAATGATTGTACGTTGACTAATTCCTTTTTGTACAGTGACTCTGTATTCCTTCCATCTTCTTTTGATGCCTTCTGCATCATTCAAATATTTTGCCCACAGAATCCTTCACTGTTGTAACCTGAGGCTTTAATTTTGTCTTTAGTTCTTTCAGCTTGAGAAATACCAAGTGTGTTCTTCTCTTTTGGTTTCCTAATTCGAGGTCTTTGCACATGTCATTATAATACTTGTCTTCTTGAGTCGCCTTCGAAATCTTCTGTTCAGTTCTTTTACTTCATCATTTCTTCCCTTTGCTTTAGCTACTCGACGTTCAATACCAAGTTTCAGAGTCTCTTTCTGACATTGATTTTGGTCTTTTCTTTCTTTCCTGTCTTTTTAATGACCTCTTGCTTTCTTCATGTATGATGTCCTTAATGTCATTCCACAATTCATCAAGTGGTTCAAGTTCAGTTAGTGCTCAGTTCATAAAATCTATTCTTCAGATGGTCTCTAAATTTAGGTGGGATATACACAAAGTCGTACTTTGGCTCTTGTGAACTTGTTTTAATTTTCTTCTGCTTCAACTTGAACTTGCATATGAGCAATTAATGGTCTGTTCCACAGTAGGCCTCTGGCCTTGTTCTGACTGATGATATTGAGCTTTTCCATCCTCTCCACAGATGTAGCCAATTTGTTTCCTGTGAATTCCATCAGACAAGGTCAACACGTATAGTCTCCGTTTATGTTGTTTGAAAAAGATATTTGCAATGAAGAAGTCGTTAGTTTTGCAAAGTTCTATCATGGGATCTCCAGCATCATTTCTATAACCAAGGCCATATTTTCCAACAACCAATTCTTCTTCTTTGTTTCCAACATTCACATTACAATCACCAGTAATCATCAATGTATCCTGATTGCATGTTCGATCAATTTCAGACTGCATAAGTTGGTGAAAATCTTCAATTTCTTCATATTTGGCCTTAGTGGTTGCTGTGTAAATTTAAATAATACTCTTATTAACTGGTCTTGGTAAGCATATGGATATAATCTTATCACTGACAGCTTTATACTTCAGAATAGATCTTTTTTAAAAAAATTTTATTGCGCTTTAAGTGAAAGTTTACAAATCAAGTCAGTCTCTCATACAAAAATTTATATACACCTTGCTATATACTCCTAATTGTTCTCCCCCTAATGAGACAGCACACTCCTTCCCTCCACTCTCTTTTCGAGTCCATTCCATCAGCTTCTGACCCCCCCGCCCTCTCATCTCCCCTCCAGACAGAAGATGCCAACATAGTCTCTCGTGTCTACTTGATCCAAGAAACTCAATCTTCGCCAACATCGTTTTCTATCAGTCCAGTCCAATCCCTGTCTGAGGAGCTGGCTTTGGGAATGGTTCCTGTCTTGGGCTAACAGAAGGTCTGGAGACCATGACCTCCAGGGTCCTTCTAGTCTGTCAGACCTTTAAGTCTGGTCTTTTTACGAGAAATGGGATCTGCATCCCACTGTTCTCCTGCTCCCTCAGGGGTTCTCTGTTGTTTTCCCCATCAGGGCAGCCATCGGTTGTAGTCGGGAACCATCTAGTTCTTCTGGTCTCAGGATGATGTAGTCTCTGGCTTATGTGGCCCTTTCTGTCTCTTGGGCTCATAATTACCTTGTGTCTTTGGTGTTCTTCATTTTCCTCTGCTCCAGGTGGGCTGAGACCAATTGATGCATCTTAGATGGCCACTTGCTAGTGTTTAACACCCCAAATGCCACTCTCCAAAGTGGGATGCAGAATGTTTTCTTAATAGATTTTATTATGCCAATTGACTTAGATGTCTCCTGAAACCATGGTCCCCAAACCCCTGCCCCTGCTATGCTGGCTTTCGAAGCATTCACTTTATTCAGGAAACTTCTTTGGTTTTGGTTTAGTCCAGTTGTGCTGACCTCTCCTGTATTGTGTGTTGTCTTTCCCTTTCCCTAAAATAGTTCTTAAAAAAAAAAAAAAATAGTTCTTACCTACATCTAATTAGTGAATAACCCTTTCTCTCCCTTCCTCCCTCCCCCATCTCCTAACCATCAAAGAATATATTTTTTTCTGTTTAAACTATTTCTCGAGTTCTTATAATAGTGGTTTTGTACAATATTTGTCCTTTTGCAACTGACTAATTTCACTCAGCATAAGGCCTTCCAGATTCCTCCATGTTATGAAATGTTTCACAGATTCATCACTGTTCTTTATCGATGTGTAATATTCCATTGTGTGAATATACCATAATTTATTTATCCATTCATCTGTTGATGGGCACCTTGGTTGCTTCCATCTTTTTGCTATTGTAAACAGTGCTGCAACACTTATTATTTTTATTATTTTGTGTTTTTTGGATTAATGCCAGCCTTGTTGGAGGGAGATGGAATCTCACTGTAGTTTTGATTTGCATTTCTCTAATGGCTTTTTTAATGGTTAATGATCGTGAGCATTTCCTCACGTATCTGTTAGCTACCTGAATGTCTTCTTCAGTGAAGTGGCTGTTCATAACTTTTGCTCATTTTTTAACTGGGTTATTTGTCTTTTTTTAGTTGAGTTTTTACAGTATCATGTAGAAAAAAATTTTTTTTTTTCATGTAGATTTTAGAGATCAGGCACTGATCAGAAATATCATAGCTAAAAACTTCTTCCCAGTCTGTAGGTATTCTTTTTACTCTTTTGGTGAAGTCTTTGGATGAGTATAGGTGTTTGATTTTTAGGAGCTCCCAGTTATCTGGTTTCTCTTCTGCATTGTTAGTAATGTTTCGTATACTGTTTATGCCATGTATTAGGACTCTGAACATTGTCCCTAATTTTTATTCCATGATCTTTATCGTTTTAGATTTTATATTTAGGTTTTTGATCCATTTTGAATTTGTTTTTGTGCATGGTGTGAGGTATGGGTCTTGTTTCATTTTTTTTGCAGATGGATATCCAATTATGCCAGCACCATTTGTTAAAAGGCTTTCTTTTCCCCATTTAACTGATTTTGAGCCTTTGTCAAATATCAACTGCTCATATGTGGATGGATTTATGTCTGGATTCTCAATTCTGTTCCATTGGTCTATGTATCTGTTGTTGTACCAGTACCAGCCTGTTTTGACTACTGTAGCAGTATAGTAGGTTCTAAAATTAGGTAGAGTGAGGCCTCCCACTTTGTTCTTCTTTTTGCAGTAATGCCTTACTTATCCAGGGCCTCTTTCCCTTCCATATGAAGTTGGTGATTTGTTTCTCCATCTCATTAAAGAATGTCATTGGAATCTGGACCAGAATTGCATTAAATCTATAGATTGCTTTTGGTAGAATAGACATTTTTACAATGTTAAGTCTTCCTATCCATGAGCAAGGTATGTTTTTCCACTTATGTAGGTCTCTTTTGGTTTCTTGCAGAAGTGTTTTGTAGTTTTCTTTGTATAAGTCTTTTACATCTCTGGTAAGATTTATTCCTAAGTATTTTATCTTCTTGGGGGCTACTGTAAATGGTATTGATTTAGTGATGTCCTCTTTGATGTTCTTTTTGTTGGTGTAGAGGAATCCAACTGATTTTTGCATGTTTATCTTGTATCCTGATACTCTGCTGAACTCTTCTATTAGTTTCAATAGCTTTCTTGAGGATTCCTTAGGGTTTTCTGTGTATAAGATTCCCTAAACTTCTATTTATCTGGAAATGTCCTAATTTCACCTTCATATTTGAGACAGTTTTGCTGGATTTATGATTCTTGGCTGGCAATTTTTTTCCTTCAATACTTTATATAAGTCATCTCTTTGCCTTCTTGACTGCATGGTTTCTGCCGAGTAGTCTGAGCTTATGCTTATTGACTCTCCTTTGTAGATGACTTTTAGTTTATCCCTAGCTGCTCTTATAATTCTCTCTTTATCTTTGGTTTTGACAAGTTTGATTATAATATGTCTTGGTGAGTTTCTTTTAAAATCTACCTTATATGGAATTTGATGAGCATCTTGGATAGATATCTTCTCCTCTTTCATGATATCAGGAAAGTTTTCTGCCAACAAATCTTCAACAATTGTCTCTGTATTTTCTGTTATCCCTCCCTGTTCTGGTACTGCAATCACTCATAGGTTATTTCTCTTGATACAGTCCCACGTGATTCTTAAGATTTCTTCATTTTTTTAAATTATTTTATCTGATTTTTCTTCAAATATATTGGTGCCAAGTGCTTTATCTTCAAGTTCACCAATTCTACCTTCTACTTGCTCCATTCTGCTCCTCTTTCTATTGAGCTGCCTAATTCTGTAATTTTATTGTTAATCTTCTGAATTTCTGATTGTTGTCTCTCGGTGGATTCTTGCAGCGTATTAAATTTTTCATTATGTTCTTGAATAACCTTCTTAATTTCTTCAACTTCTTTATCTTTGTGTTCCTTGGCTTGTTCTGTTCATTATCTGATCTCCTTCCTAATTTCATTCCTGATGTCTTGAAGAGTTCTGTATATTAATCTTTTGAAATCTGCATCTGCTCATTCCAGGAAGGCACCTTCATCCAGAAGATTCATGGATTCCTCGTTTTGAGAGCTCATTGAGGTGATCATGGTCTGTTTCTTTATGTGGCTTGATACTGACTATTGTCTCCAAGCCATCTATAAGTTATTGTATCAGTTTATTTTATGTTTGCTTACTGTTTCCTAGTTTCTTGTTTTGTTTTGTTTTGATATGCCCAAATGGGTTGCTTGAGTGAGCTAGCTTGATTATTTTTACCTTTGGAGCTGTAACGTCCTGTCCCTAGATGGCTAGAGCTGTTATCAGGTATATCAGTCTAGGAATCCATTCCTTTTCCTTGTATGAATTCAGCTCAGGTGTCCAGGTAGTTGGTCATCAAGTGTATGGTACAGGCTCTGTCTTACAGTCTTAGAGGGGCAGGGGTGATTGGTGTAGGTACCAGTATCTGGTTGCAGCAGGGAGTCATGCTCTGAACAAGGCAGAGATCTGAAAACTATCCCCTGAGTGTCTCTGAGGAAAGTGTGTCCCTGTTCTCTAGAGCATACAGGTGGGTGGGTTCTGTAGATGGACCATGGGCACCCAATGCTTTCGGTTGTGAGGACTGGGAGGTACCAGTTACCCTTGGACTCCTGTCGCGGGTGGCTGGGTGACCTGAGTGGAGCCACCAGTCCTTAGGCCCCTGATGTGGGTAGGTGAGGACCCTGTTTAATAGGCAAAGCAGTCTCAAATATGAAATACCCACCTCTCTACCACACAGCTGAAACAGTTGTAGTCTGCCAACAAGGGCCTATTCTCCTGAAATAGGCCCATACAGGTCCATGCAGGGGGGAAAGCTATTCAAAGTCCACAGACTGTTTATGTCTGGACAGGAGCTGCTTCTGTCCTGAGCACCCCCCGGTTAGTGGAGCTGGCAAATTATCTTTTCTCTCAATTGCGAATTTATGCCTTCTCTATGGCCAAGAAGATGGCTCCAGATGCTCAATAGGGCCTATCTCAGGCCCAGGGAAATCAACAGTCACAGAAATTGGCTTGGGGGCTGCAGGTGCAGTAAAATATACGCAAGTACTTAGCTTTTGCCAAGAGTGCCATTCTTCTCTGGTTCCGGAGGTATGAGTAGGCTGTGCGGCTGGCTCCTTCTCCCTGTGGAAACTGCGGCCGGATGCTACTACCAGCCTGCCGTAGCCACTCCCAGGTATGGTGTCTGAGGGATCCTGGTGATTTGGGTCTGGCAAGTCCTCTCCACTACTGAACTGTCTCTCCCCATGCTGCTCAGTCCATTTTCTAACTTTGCCTTTGGTGTTCAGGACTGCTAGGTTATCATAAATATAATTGATTCACTTCTTTCTTGGGTCTTTGTTGTAAGAGGGTTCACAGGAAGTGTCTGGCTATTCTGCCATCTTGGCTCCACCCCAGAATAGATCTTGAAATGTTCTTTTTGACAACGAACGCAACAATATTCTTCTTCAATTTGTTATTTCTGGCATTGTAGACCATATGATTATCCTACTCAAAATGCCCAATACCAGTCCATTTCAGCTCACTAATGCCTAGGATATCAATGTTCAAATACCAGTGGCATAGCTTCCAGCATTGCAACAACATGCAAGCCCCCACAGTACGACAAACTGACAGATGCTTGGGGGTAATAAGTCTTAGCCATTTTTTATTATTTCTCAAGGTATAACACGGGCTTAAGGAGCAAGCCAACCCAACCCCTGACTTTCATATGGAAACCCGATGGAATGATTTCTGGAAGAACAAATAATAATAATTAAAAAAATTATTTTATGTTAAGGAATGCTAAGTGCACTGAAATCACACGTTTGTGATTTGTGCCTTATTCACAATGAATACATTCTAGGACTGTGCACTACAGATCAGTAATACAAACCAGAAAAGAAAATTAATTTAAAGGGCGTAGGAATGAAAACCTCATGGGGAAAATATAAAGAACAATCAAATGTTTTCAACACCATTCAGAGAAGACTTTGAAGACAAAAATTCTCTCTTAAAGAGCTCTCATTTCTAAGTTACAGGAACTGTATTCTGTACATGTCTTTCCTACAAAATAGGGTTAAAAGAAAGCAAAATCAATTTTGCTGATTCACTAAATTCATTCTAATCCTTCCTATACTTAGTGAGAGAAGTATTGCTTTGGATTTTATTCATTGTGAAATAGTAGTACGAGAAGACCCCCACTCCCTAATACATATGGCAATTCTGGATGGTCTATTTTAGTTATCAGACAATGTTCCACTGCTATTCATAAGTTTTCACAGGCTAACGCTTTTCAGAAGTAAAGTGCCAGGTCCTTCTTCCAAGTCTGTGTTAGTCTGGAAGCTCAGCTGAAACCTGTCCTCCATGGGTGACCTTGCTGGTATCTGAATACCGGTGGCATAGCTTCCAGCATCAAAACAACACACAAGCCCCCACAGTACGACAAACTGACATGTGTAAAGAGCTGGAGATGGAAAACCAAAAGGGAAGAACACACTTGGCGTTTCTCAAGCTGAAAGAACTGAAGAAAAAATTTAAGCCTCGAGTTGCAATAGTGAAGAATTCTACGGGGGAATTCGACGCAGGAAGCATCAAAAGGAGAATGGAAGGACTACTCAGAGTCATTATACCAAAAAGAATTATTGATGTTCAACCATTTCAAGAGGGGGCATATGATCAGGAACCAATGGTACCGAAGGAAGAAGTCCAAGCTGCTCTGAAGGCATTGGTGAAAAACAAGGCTCCAAGACTTGATGGATTATCAATTGAGATGTTTCAACAAACAGATGCAGTGCTGGAGGTGCTCACTCGTCTATGCCAAGAAATATGGAAGACAGCTTCCTGGCCAATTGACTGGAAGAGATCCATATTTATGCCTATTCCCAAGAAAGGTGATCCAACTGAATGTGTAAATTATAGAACAATATCATTAGTATCACACACAAGCAAAATTTTGCTGAAGATTATTCAAAAACTGCTGCAGCAGTATATCAACATGGAACTGACAGAAATTCAGGCTGGTGTCAGAAGAGGACATGGAACCAGGGATATCATTGCTGATGTCAAATGGATCCTGGCTGAAAGCAGAAAATACCAGAAGGATGTTTACCTGTGTTTTATTGACTACACAAAGGCATTCAAATTTGTGGATCATAAGAAATTATGGATAACACTGTGAGCAATGGGAATTCCAGAACACTTAATTGTGCTCATGAGGAACCTTTACATAGATCAAGAGGCACTTGTTCAGACAGAACAAGGGGATACTGACTGGCTTAAAGTCAGGAAAGGTGTGCGCCAGGGTTGTATTCTTTCACCATACCTATTCAATCTGTATGCTGAGCAAATAATCCGAGAAGCTGGACTATATGAAGAAGAACGGGGCATCAAGATTGGAAGAAGACTCATTAACAACCTGCGTTATGCAGATGACACGACCTTGCTTGCTGAAAGTGAAGAGGATTTGAGGCACTGACTAATAAAAATCAAAGACCACAGCCTTCAGTATGGATTGCACCTCAACATAAAGAAAACAAAAATCCTCACAACTGGACCAATGAGCAACAGCATGAAAGACAGTGAAAAGATTGAAATTTTCAAGGATTTCATTTTACTTGGATCCACAATCAATAGCCATGGAAGCAGCAATCAAGAAATCAAAAGATGCACTGCATTGGGTAAATCTGCTGCAAAGGACCTCTTTAAAGTGTTGAAGAGCAAAGATGTCACCTTGAAGACTAAGGTGCACCTGACCCAAGCCGTGGTATTTTCAGTCACATCATATGCATATGAAAGCTGGACAATGAATAAGGAAGACCAAAGAAGAATTGACACCTTTGAATTGTGGTGTTGGCGAAGAATATTGAATATACCATGGACTGCCAAAAGAACGAACCAATCTGTTTTAGGAGTACAACCAGAATGCTCCTTAGAAGCAAGGATGGCGAGACTGCATCTTAAGTACTTTGGACAGGTTGTCAGGAGGGATCAGTCCCTGGAGAAGGACATCATGCTTGGCAGAGTACAGGGTCAGTGGAAAAGAGGAAGATCTTCAATGAAGTGGATTGACACGGTGGCTACAACAAAGAGCTCAAGCATAACAATGATTGCAAGGATGGCTCAGGACCAGGCAGTGTTTCCTTCTGTTGTGCATAGGGTCACTATGAGTCAGAACCAACTCGACGGCACCTCACAACATATTTATTAAACCTCACCATGGCCTTCACCATTTCGTCCATTAGCAGAGGGAACTGTCAAGGTAAATTCCCTGCCTTGAACAGTAGTTATATGGGAGAAGCCACACAAAATGAGTAAATCATCATCACCACCATTAAATTTCAAGTTCATTTTTAACTAGGATCAAAGAAGACTTCATCTTGTGGAGTGAGAGATGTGGAGAAAGACTGGGAATTTAGTCTCCGCCACAACCTCAGATCTACAAACAGAATATCCTTCCAGTTTTTTTTTTTTTTTTTAAGATTTAGGTCAAATACTGCCAGTTCAGAAAGGTACAGGAGGATCCCAAATTGGGCTTCATTTACATATTTGTTGCATTTATTTCCTCAGCAGGGAAGAATATTTAGAGGCCATGAAGGGAAGCTGAGAGCACTTTACCCCCAACATTTAGGTCAGACAGAGTGACACATACACACATTCCAAGATCCCAAGATCAGTTGGAGGGAAAGTCATCCAGTGGCCATGTAAACAAGGATGTCACTCTGAACAAAGAGCCAGAAGATGTAACCTCAGATCTCAGGAAGGGAACCTCAGATCAAAGCACAGAAAAGGTTGCTGAGGGCAGTGAGAACTGTGATCCACGGTGTCTTCCCTAACTTGCCTCCGCTGAGAATGTATCTAAATGCTTCAATAGAGGGTGCTGTTGATAGGTGGAGATGGGCAAAGAACCTGGCTCAGGTAACCTGAGTCCAACTACGTTGTTTTGAGAGTCAAGTGTCCACGTAAGGACCCTAAGAAAACATCCAAAGGAGAGAACTTATGTGGTGGGCAGATGAAAGGAGAGGGCAGAGGGATGAGGGTGAATGGAGAGACCTAAATACCAACATTGTCTGCTCCAGGCCCTTGGCCATGCTAGAAGAAAGTGGGGACACTGTGAGAAACTAGGGAGCAGTGATGGTTGCTAGCAGCACTCCCTTAATCATTCCAGATTGGCCTATTCAGTAGTCCTCTGGAGCTATTTCCAATCCATTCTCACAATCTAGCCTATGCTCTTGGGAAAATTTTTTAAAAACATTTGTCACTTTTCACAACAAATAGCAGAAGATTTGGAGTTAGGCCAATCTTATCTGCTTTTATACGACTCTTACAGAAGTCCACTTTGCCTTGGCTTAGTCTGCAACCCATGATACACTTTTTTGCATGCACGAAACATTCTCAAAAAATTTCAATTCTTTGTCATGATTTTAACCATTAAAACAGAGCACAAACACATAGAACTGAACACAGGGCCTGGCACAAAGCAAGCTCTCCATAACTGTCAGCAGCTGTCATTAAATAGTTGTTAAATAACATATATATTTCTCTTAATAAATAAAGAATACATGCTAGTATTCTGAAAAATTAGAAATACAAGCTCATGGAAAAAAGAAAAAAAGCAACTGTAATCTTATCATCTAGAGAGTACCTGTTTAATAAAATTGGTATATATTTTTTAGACTGAATACATATCATGAACTGTATCCTTTTTTTAAAGTATCTACAAATGTTGTAAACATGTGCATATCATTTTAATATTAAAAAGTTTATAATTCTTGATAAGGAAAATAATTGGTTTCCCAGTGATTTCCTAATGTAAACTTTTTTTTTCAAGTTGTGCTGTTCATCTGTAGAGTAGTTATTACAAAAATTGAAAGGCAGGTGTCTGTCAGGCCAAATTTCATACAAATGTCAAGAATTATCTAGAAAGAAATTGCCCTATGCCTCTTCTTTGCCATTTTCTTGTTCCCACAGATTATTCAGTCTATTTGCAATTGCTTAACACTATTTTTATCATATCAGACAGCTTGTATTCTTTTGCAAGATGACATCTAGCTGGCATTCTCAATAAGGCAAGAACCACTGAATCCTTGTCAGAATATATACACACACATTTTCTGCCAAGAGTACTGTGGCAAACTGTACACAATCTATGTTCCAGGTAAAGAAAATACTCTTTCAAGCCTTTCCCAGGACAGTAGCTCTTTTAACACGGACGAATTTATTCCAAGTAATGATGTGAGCAGAGCTCAAGTCTTCCTGGCACGGGAATAGTAGTTATCGTCTTGGATTAATTCGCCTTATATTCACCCAGATGTGACTATACACTTTTTTTTGTTGTTGTTGTTGCTGTTGTTGTTAGGTGCTGTTGAGTAGGTTCTGACTCATAGCGACCCTATGTACAACAGAACAAAACATTGCTCAGTCCTGTGCCATCTTCACAATCATTATGCTTGAGCCCATTGTTGCAGCCCCTGTGTCAATCCATCTCGCTGGGGGTCTTCCTCTTTCTTGCTGACCCTCTACTTTACCAAGCATGATGTCCTTCTCCAGGGACCGATCCCTCCTGATGACACCTCCAAAGTATGTGAGACAAAGTCTCACCATCCTTGCTAAGGAGTATTCTGGCTGTACTTTTTCCAAGACAGATTTGTTCATTCTTTTGGCAGTCCATGGTATATTCAATATTCTTTGCCAACACTAATTCAAACGCATCAATTCTTCTTCGATCTTCCTTATTTATTGCCCAGCTTTCGCATGCATATGAGGTGATTGAAAAAACCAGGGCTTCGGTGAGGTGCACCTTAGTCTTCAAGGTGACATCTTTGCTTTTTAACACTTTAGAGAGGTGTTTTGTAGCATATTTGCCCAATGCAATACATCGTCTGATTTCTTGACTGCTGCTTCCATGGCTATTGATTGTGGATCCAAGCAAAATGAAATCCTTGAAAATTTCAATCTTTTCACTGTCTTTCATGATGTTGCTTACTGGTCCAATTATGAGGATTTTTGTATTCTTTATGTTGAGGCGTAATCCATATCGAAGGCTGTAGTCTTTGATCTTCATCAGTAAGTGCTTCAAGTCCTATTCACTTTCAGCAAGCAAGGTTGTGTCATCTGCATAACGCAGGTTGTTAATGATTCTTTCTCCAATCCTGATGCCCCGTTCTTCTTCATACACCTTTCCTGACTTTAAACCACACAGTATGCCCTTGTTCTGTTCGAATGACTGCCTCTTGATCTATATACAGATTCCTCAGGAGCACAAGTAAATGTTCTGGAATTCCCATTCTTCGCAATGTTATCCATAATTTGCTATGATTCACACAGTTGAATGCCTTTGCATAGTCAATGAAACACAGGTAAACATCTTCCTGGTATTCTCTGCTTTCAGCCAGGATCCATCTGACATCAGCAATGATATCGCTCGTTCCACCTCCTCTTCTGAATTGAACTTGACTTGCTGGCAGTTCTCTGCTGATGAACTGTTGTAGCCACTTTTGAATGATCTTCAGCAAAATTGTACTTGTGTGTGATATTAATATTGTTTCATAATTTTCACATTCTATTGGATCAGCTTTCTTTGGTATAGGCATAAATATGGATCCTCTTCTAGTCAGTTGGCCAGGTAGCTGTCTTCCAAATTTCTTGGCATAGACGAGTGAGTACTTCCAGCGCTGCATCTGTTTGTTGAAACATCTCAACTGGTATTCAATCAATTCCTGGAGACTTGTTTTTTGCCGGTGCCTTCAGTGCAGTTTGGACCTCTTCCTTCTGTACCAGATCCTATTTATATAATTGTAAATAAATAATTTCTTTTATAAGGATCAGCACAAAGCTAGTTCTTATGAGGTAGAGGTTAAAGATGTCTCAAATGTCCAACTTTTCCAAACTGCGGTATCACTCCATCATCTCTAACATCAACTACCCCTCCTCTCCTTTTTGGGTTCAGTAATTCACTGCAACTTCTCACAGAACTCATGAACTGTACTTACAATTAAGTGGTTTATTAGGGAAGTAATGGGGGCACAACTGGCGATTAGAATCAACTTGGAAGTAACGGAACAACTCAGGATGCGGTTCCTGGATCAGGACAGCTTCTTCTCACCCTATGCCACTGGGCTCCACAAGGGTTTTGCTGACGCAGGGCCCTGCTGATACCTTGCTGTGCAGGCCTCTGCTACTGGCATTCTCAGACAAGCGTTACAACTCTTAGCTCCATGGGTCAGCAAGCCGCACTGCAGCTGTCTCTCAAAGCTATGGTTCTTGCCACCATCTCTTGCTTTCTTCTGTGTTATAGCTCCTCTCTCTTGGTGTCTCCTCTTCAGCCTAGCAGGATGGCAAAACTGACTAATACCCCTGTAAGGGTTCCATATACCTTATTTGCATGGGCCCACCCCCCAAAAGGTACCATGCACCTTATTTACGTTATTAGATAGCTATTCAATCCTCTTGGTGGGCCACAGGCACCTCATCTGCATAGTCCTACCCAGTCACTTGATGGGAGTTACAGAGACTATGGTTAGAAGGGCCATATTAGTTAATTCACTGCCCCCCAAATTGACTAGCATTAATCAAGACTCTTGAAATGTTTCTCCCCTCCTTCCCATGTTCTGTTGCTGCTCTCCAGAATCCCACTTGAGAAAATTATCTGGCTGGGAAACAAGTCAGCTACTTTACATTTCTCACCGGTCATGATCATAATTTATAGTCTTGTCATATTTCCATTGGTGTATTATAGCACATCAGAGGTGGATGGGAAATTAGAAATTGAGTTTAACACTTTCCTTTCATAAGTGAATAAAAGGGAAGCAAAAGAAAGGGAGGTGAATTGTACAAGGCTATACATGGTTCCAAAGAGTCCTGGCTGCACAATGGTTAAGTGCTCAGTTACTAACCTAAAGGTTGTCAGTTCAAACCCCCCACAGGAGAAAGATGTGGCAGTCTGCTCCAGTAAAAATTACAGCCTTGGAAATCCCATAGGGCAGTTCTACCCTGGGTCCCTATAATTTGGAACTGACTTGACGGCAATGGGTTTGGTTTGTTCTGGGTTTTATATATGGTGGGGGTAGGGAGGTGAGGGTGAATAGAATCCATATTTTCTTTTCCTTTTTAACTTCTGCTCCAGAGTCCTATATCACACAGCTTTATTCTATATCCTATCTGCAGATTATTTTTAAGGATTCTTGTTAACAGAAGACTCCATCTATGTAAAAGAGTGATTCTCAAAGAAGGGAGAATGCATTAGAATTGAAGGCAAGGCAGAATTGGAATTGACTCGACGGCATTGGGTTTAATGTTATTTAGGGCCCTGGTGGTGCAGTAGTTAAGAGCTGGGCTGCTAACCAGAAAGTCAGCAGTTCAAATCCATCAGTCGCTCCTTGGAAACCCCATGGGGCAGTTCTACTCTGTCCTATAGGGTTGCTGTGACTTGGAATTGATTCAGCAGTAACAGGTTTTTTTGGTAATGTTATTTAAAACGGGGGCATATGTTCCCAAAAGTTTGAAAAACATTATTCTGGTAAGATAGCCCTAATTAAGTAGCAAAAGGCTTCCTGGCAGGCATTCTGAAGACAAACTAACTCCCTCTGAATTGTGTGTAAACTGTGTTTATAGATTTTATGAATTTCATTGTGGAGTTTCCCGTTCAGCTATTTCTCAGTAAGACAGGATTGAGCAATAAGTGGGGTGACAGACATCAGCAATAATCTGGAAACATTTTCACTGTGAACAACTGATTATTCACTATTTTGTTGAAACAAGGATACCACAATTGCTCCATTCCAATGAGACCCGATGGAACTAATTTACACCTACAATGATACCACCATTGCTCAGAACATTCTGGAGGAGAGAAGAATCTCCGTTTCTAAACTCCCTTCAGAGGCTTTTGTCTGCTACATATTATTTCAACCATCCTCCAAGCTACTAAAATTTTTGACATTTGAACTGATGATTGCACCAACACCACTTAAGATGATGTTTCTTTGTTTAAAAATGACTTAATATTCTCAAGGCAAACCTGCCTTACCTGCCTATCGATGCTGCTTTGTGGGCTAACTGGATAAAAGAGCCCTTTGTAGACACTTATTGTACGCAAATGTAAGTTGTTATTACCATCCCACAGGTCACGTCTTTATAATCATAATATTTAGCAACAAGGACCATACTATCACCACAAAGGAATTTGGTTTCCCCACTCTGTCCTGCCGGTGGATTTGAACAGACTCTGCTCATAAGACGGTTTTCTCTGTAAGAATGTGATTTCTGTGGTTTTCACTGTGTTGTTTGTTCTATCATTCTTTCCACATTATTTTGACCACATTCCAACTATTCCCTGAAATTTTTTTCCAGGCTTTGAACAGAATGTGTCAAAAGAGTAAACCCAGGCTTCAGCTTTGGTAGGGGTCATTTTCCCAGGCCTCCCCCCTTGCAATCCCCATGTCAGAGTGTGAGCTGGAAAGTTGGCCAGGTGGAAGCTATCATTTTGGGACATCCTCGGAGGAACAGGGGACCTTCTAGGGCTGCTTTTGGGATTGGGGTGGGGATTCGTAGCTTGCCTAGAATTCACAAAATCCCTCTCTAAGCTTTCAGTGTAGTTGTCACTTCACAGAACAACTAGTCACCTTTCATCTCCTGCACCTTTCATGGAGAGCAGTCAGGTTTCTTAAATTGTAGTTCATGAACCATTCCTATGAGGACTCCTGGTCCCTACCCTAGACCTAGTGAACCAAAATCTCTAGATTAGACTACATCCCAGGAATGTACCTTTTCTTTTCTTCTTTTAACAATTTCCCCCTGGTGATTCTTACCCATTCTAAAATTTGAGAGCCATGGTTGTATATGGTCTTGAGGCCAGACTTCTATGGTGGACTATGAACTAGACCTGAGAGTATATCAAGGTCAAACTTCATTTTGCTGGAAGATTCATTAATATTTACATATTTCTTTCCCTGAGAGGGCCAAAGAATGAGCGATTACTCTCTAGGCAGGCAATTATGAGGATGTGAAGTCAACATCAGATCCAGATTCATTGTCCTTAATATTTTTACTTTCCTTGGTTCTGGGTACTTTGAGTGACTCAAATACATACTTATAAAAAATGTACTCATATGTCAATATTAATGAGCACCCACAATGAGCCAGAAATGAGTAAGATAGACTCCTTCCTATCAAAAAATTCGCAGTCTAATCTTTTCTTCCTAGCCTCCCTTAGCAGTTTCTGCAGAACAACTACCTCATTCCATACAACAAAGTTTAGAAATTCCTCAGTCCAGTGGCTTTTCTCTGTGTTCCTTAGAGCTCTGAGACACCTCAGATGTTGCCCAGCAGATGCGTGGGCAACAAATCAATTAGGCTCTGTACAACTACCTCCCATCCAACTACAACAGTTCCAGTTTTATCTACTTACTTTTGTATTACGCGTCCATATGAGATTTCAGTAAAACATGGGGAAAAGTTTGTAAAACATCGCCCTAGAATAGACACATTTTCAAGTATTTGCTCCATTAAAGAGTTCAACTCTCCCCTTCTTGACTTCTTTTGATGCTTCTGATTAATCAGAGAAAATGCTGAAAGAGGTGCTTACATGGCATAAACTCCATGTAACTTTCCCCACCAGTTCAGCTTTAACAAAGGTGTTTGCACTCAAGGGCTCTAGAAGCAGCGGAAACACTAACTTTCAGTGAAACTACCTCACCAGCATTTCACTTGGAGGAAGAAGGTTTTGGAAGCATGTCAAGCACCACAAGGAAATCATGAACCTTTACTCTCCCATTTGCTAAATTCACTCTCTAGTTCCAACTTGCTCCATTCTTGGTTCAGGATGATCTCTTTGCTAAACTCCTCACAGACCTGTGAATCAGTTCCAGCTGCTACTGTATTAAAAAAAAAAAAAACTTTCCATTTTCTAAAACAATATTTGCCTCTTACACCAAGGGCCTAGCTTCAAGTTTGATCTATTGTTCACAAGAACACAGGTGTGAAAAAAAAAAAAAAGAACAGCCTCTTAATTTGTCATCAAGTAATCATGTGCATGAATGTACATGCTTTTATCAACATACACATTTAGATACAATTGACCTGTACTCTCCTGGAAGATACATTATAAGACAGATGTAATGGAGGGAACCACTGCAGGTGGGAAAGTGAGCTCATATATCTTTGAGAGCACAGAGTCATTCCCCAAGTTCCTGAGGATTAAAAAAAAAAGCTACCGAATCAATTTCAACTCTTGATGATTCCATATTGCAGAGTAGAGCTGTGCTCTATAGGGTTTTCATGCTTGTGGCCTT
Source organism: Elephas maximus indicus (assembly GCF_024166365.1). NCBI lineage: Eukaryota > Metazoa > Chordata > Mammalia > Proboscidea > Elephantidae > Elephas > Elephas maximus. The sequence goes on from NC_064834.1 coordinate 40,107,990, forward strand.
TCAGAAGTCGATTGCCAGGCCTTTCTTCTGAGCACCTCTGGGTGGGTTCAAACCACCAACCTTTTGGTTAGTAGTGGAAAGCTTAACTGATCATAATCTGGCTGAGTGACCATCATCAGGCTGGGATATTGGCACTCTGTTGTTGTGTACTGTCAAGTCGATTTCAACTCATAGTGACCCTATAGGACAGAATAGAACTGCCCCCATAGCGTTTTCAAGGCTATAATCTTTATGGAAGCAGACTGCCACATCTTTCTCCCACAGAACAGCTGGTGGGTTTGAACCACCGACCTTTCAGTTAGCAGCCAAGCACTTAACCACTGCACCACCAGGGCTCCTTCCATTGGTACTCTAACTACCTATAACTTTGTAAGCCCACAGCGGCACATGTTTACTTTTGGATATGAATACCTGCTTATTCTTAGGTTAGTTCTTGGTGAAGCAGTTCTCAGTAGACAGCAAAGGAAATTCTGCCAAATTGCTGTTAATGCTGGCACCTAAGCCAAGACAAAAGGTTACAGAAAGGGCTATTTTTGTTATGAGGCTTCCTACCAAGACATGGGTTTATTCTAGTGGAATACTCACTAATATCCAATTAGTCTAAGATAACTATAATAATTTAGAGAGGTTTTAAATGTTGACACAAATCTTTGAGTTCTGGACTAGAGAAAAGCAAAGGATTTAAGATACTATGATCTCCAAATGGACTCAGTGTTTGGATCTGGGAGGAAAATTTCAAACAGCATTCAGACTCTTATTTGCTTTGTGTACTTGGACATCTTGTTTAACATCTATCTCTAGGCTCAGATTCCAGATTCCTCTTTTGCAAGAAATAAAATTATTTATCTGCCCAAATTCAGAAGGTTATAATATAGATCAAAGATTCTGGCTGTGAAAAAAATTCTGTAAAACCCTACACAAATATAAGCAAACTATAATATTTTTTGTTGTTTTGTTTTATTATTAATCAGTGTGATTGTTAAGGTTGTGTATCAACTTGGTGAGAAATGATTCTCAATAGTTGGGCAGCTATGTAATGATGTAATCACCTCTATAATGAGATCTGATATAACGTGATCACCTCCATAATGGGATTTGCTGTGAGTAGACAATCAGTTGAAGGGGAGTTTCCTGGGAGGTGTGGCCTGCATCCAATATAGATGGACTTTCTGGCAAGGCTCACAGGCTTTTGCTCACTCTGGATCCTATAGCTGGCTCCAGTTCATCTGACCTCCAGTTCGTGGGGATTGAGCTAGCAGCTTACCTGCTGATCTTGGGATTCATCAGCCTCCGCATTCTGTGAGCCAGTGGCCTGCCAGCTTACCTGCAAATCTTGGAATCTGTCGGCCTCCACAGCCTGTGAGCCACAGGCCTGTTGTCTGACCTGCCAATCTTGGGTTCACCAGCTGCTGAAGCTAATTAAGTCAGGGAAGCCTCCAGCCTGACCCACAGGTTTGGGACTTGCCAGCCTCTACAACTGCATGAGCCATTTCCTTGATATAAATCTCTCTCTCTCTCTTTCTATACACATATATATGTGTATATATTTATATGTGTGTGTGTGTGTATGTGTGTGTACATACAGAGAGAGAGAAAGAGAGGAACTTCACTGGTTTTGTTTCTTTAGAGGAAACGGGCTAAGACACTGAGGTAACTAAATGAAATCAGTAACTGGGCCCAACCCAGACCATAGATCCTTCTCAGCTTCTCTGGATCACAGCATTAGGAAGCTAGCCCAAATGAAGATAAAACATGCCCAACTGAAAACTATTCATGTCCTCTAACATACCCCTTGTTATAGATTGAATTGTGTCCCCCAAAAATGGTTAGACCATGATTCCTAGCATTGTGTGGTTGTCTGCCATTTTGTCATCTGATGTGATTAACCTATGTATTGTAAATCCCGTGCCATCGGACATGCAACCAAAGAATTGTGCCCACTCTGCCCACCCATGCACTGCCCTACACATCCTTGAAACCCCACCACCTACTGAGACATCAATTCATGCACGCACAGAGGGCCTAACTAGTCCATTTGGGTAGCACTCCCTCACAGCAGATACAGACATGTCCTGCCCTGACCTCCAGAGAAGGCACTAATTGCTAGCACCAAGCTAGAAGGATACAACGGTCCCACAGGGCTTTGGAGAGACCTTGATCACCTAACACTTCATACCCAATAATCAGGGAAAGAATATTCCCTCCCACCTCCACTCAATCAGGTAAGGGAAGACATGTAAGCTTTATCATGAAGGACTCACACCTGGGTGTGACCCACCATACCTTCTAGTGAGAGGAAATCAAGCCTAGCCAACAGACACCACCAAAGTCACATATAAACCAGAACCACAAAGCAACAACAATTAAAATAATGCAAAGTAAGAAAGACATTCTAAAGAGAAAGATAAGGAACAAAGCTCAGGATACATCAAAACAAAACAAAAAACTTAGCACAAAATGAACATAAATATAATATATAAATAAATAAATTAACACCTTAATGCCTCGGAGACAGCAGACAAAAAAAAAAAAAATCACATGAAGAAACAGTATAAAAGATGGCTGAAATAAGTGAGCAAAATAAATAGGAAGAAAACCTTTCTGCAAAAGAAATAGTAATAGAAAAATCTGATAATTCAAAATACTTATGTGTAGGATCCTCAAAGAGATCAAGGAAAACACAGGCAAAACCCTAGAAGCATTCAGGAAAATAATACAAGAACAAAATGAAAAGCAGACCATCAGAAGCCATACTAAAAAAAAAAACTAGAAATCCAGAAGATTAACAATAAAATATCAAAAATAGATAACACAATGTAAGGGCATACAAGTAGAATTTAATAAATGGAAGAATCGAGAAATAGAGAACAAATCCCTCAGCACAAATTCGATTCAAGAAAATCAGAAAAAAGAATGAGGACAAATAAAGAAAGCCTAAGATTTAGGTGGGACACTATCAAGAATAATTTATATGTAATAGGAATTCCAGAAGAGGAGAAGAAAATAAAGTACAGAAAGAATTTTTGAAGACTTATTGGCAGAAGACTTCCCTTGTATCATGAAAGACAAGAAGGTTCCCATCCAAGAAATTCACGAACCCCATGCAGGATAGACCCCAAAAGAAAGTCATCAATATATATCATAATCAAACTTCCCAAAACCAAAGACAAAGAAAGAATTTTGAAAGCACTTGGTGAAAAACAAAATATCACCTACAAAGGGGCAACAACAAGACTAAGTACTGACTTCTCAGCAGAAACCACACGGGCAAGAAGGCAATGGGATGACATATATAAAATCCTGAAGAAAAGAACTGCCAAGCAAGAATCACACATCCACCAAAATTTACTTTCAAATACGACAGCAAAACTAGAACATTCCTAGAAAAACAGAAATTAAGGAAATTTGTAAAGACCAGACCATCCTTACAAGAAATACTAAAGGGAGTCCTTCAAACAGAAAACCAATGGTATCAGACTACAACCTGAGATTAAGACACAGGGCAGGATACACAGACACCAACCTGGATAAAGACTTCTCAAAGGTCAAATAAAGCTACAAAACTGAAAACAGTGAACCAGAGACGTCAATCTGTAAATGATGACAACTTCAAAACAAAAACAGGAAATAAATGGTGTAGTTATAGAACTTTTGTATGGAGAGGAAGTCAAGACAGTATCAAGATATAACAGACTGTTTCAAACTTAGGAGAGAAAGGTAAATTTCAGAGTAACCACACACAAAAAAAATTAATAAATCTACTCACCAAAATAAGAAAACCAAAAAGACTCAGTAAACATGAAATCAACAACAAATGATGTGAAAAGAAAATCCATACACAAAAAGAATTCAGTACAGAAAATTAAGCAGAGCAAAAAACCATTAACATGACAACAACAAAAAGAGCATAAGACCACCAAAGAAGACATGCAGGCAGCTAAGAGACACGTGAGGAAATGCTCGCGATCAGTAGTCATTAGGGAAATGCAAATCAAAATTACAATGAGACACCATCTCACCCCGACATTAATTGCACTAATCAAAAAAAGAGAAAATAACAAATGTCAGAGAGGCTGCAGGGAGACTGGAACTCTTACGCACTTCTGGTGGGAACGTAAAATGGTACAATCATTATGGAAAATGACATGGCACCTCCTTAAAAAGCTAGAAAAAGAAGTACCGTATGACCCAGTCATTCCAGTCCTAGGAATATACTCTACAGAAATAAGAATCATCACACAAACAGATGCTCATGTTCACTCCAACACCACTCATGATAGCAAAAGATGGAAACACTCTAAGTGCCCATCAACATATGAATGGATAAACAAATTACAGTACATACACACGATGGGATACTACCAACCAACCAACCCATTGCCGCCAAGTCGATTCTGACTCATAGTGACCCTACAGGACAGAGTAGAACTGCCCTGTAGAGTTTTCCAAGGACTGCCAGGTGGATTTGAACTGCTGACCTTTTGGTTAGCAGCCGTAGCACTTAATCACTATGTCACCAGGGTTTCCCAATAGAATACTACGCAATGATAAAGAACAATGATGAAGTTGTGAAGCATCTCAAAACATGGATGAAATGTGGAGGCCATTACGCTGAGTGAAATGAGGCAATCAAATAAGGGCAAATATTGTATGATACCACTATTACAAAAACTCAAGAAAAGGTTTACACATATAAAAAAAACAATCTTTGTTGGTTAAAAGGGAAGGGAAAGGTAGGGAAGGAAATCACTAACTAGACAGCAGACAAGTTAACTTTGGTGAGGGGAAGAACAACAGACTATACAGGGAAAGGCAGCACAACTTGACCAAGACAAAGTCATAGAACCTTCCTACATACACCCAAACAGCTTGAGGGACCAAGTTACTGAGGCTGAGGGCTTGAGATCATGGTCTTGGGGGATATCTAGGTCAGTTGGCATAACAGCTCATAAAGAAAGTGTTCTACAGCCTACATTGGTGAGTAACATCTGGGCTTTTAAAAGCTTGAGAGCAGCCCTCTAAGATACATCTATTGGTCCCATCATGTTTGGAGCAAAAGAGAATGAAGAAATCCAAAGACACAGAGAAAGCATTAGTCCAAAGCACTAATGGATCACATGAACCGCGGCCTCCACCATCCTGAGGCCAAAAGAACTAGATGGTGCCTGGGTATCACCACTGCCCATTCTGACAGGGGTCACAATAGAGGGCTCCAGACAGAGCAGGAGAAAAATGTAAAACAAAATTTTTCAAATTCACACACACACACACAAAATCTGACTTACTGGTCAGACCAAGATAGGAGGAACCCCCAAGACTATGGACCACGGACACATTGCTAAAACAGAGCTGAAACCACTCCTGAAGTCCACTTTTCGGCCAACGGTGAGACAGGCCTATAAAACAAACAATAACATTCAGCAAGCATGGCAATAATAATTTCTGATGAAATAGGCTTTAAGTCAAAATCCATTATAAGAGACAAAGAAGGCATTATATAATGATTAAAGGGTCAGTCCACCAAGAGGACGTAACCATAATAAATATTTATGCACCCAGTAACAGAGCTTCAAAATACATAAAACAAACTCTAAGAGCACCGAAAAGAGAAATACACAGTTCCACGATAACAGTAGGAGATTTTAAAACACCACTTTCAATGAAGGACAGAACAACTAGAAAGAAACTCAACAAAGATACAAAAGATCTAAATAACACAACCAACCAACGTGACCTCATAGACATATACAAAACGCTAAACCCAAAAGCAGCACAATACACATTCTTTCCAATGCACATGGATCATTCTCCAGAATAGACCATATTTTAGGCCACAAAGCAAGCCTCAATAAATTCCAAAACATTAAAATAACAAAAAGCATCTTCTCTGATCACAATGCTATAAAACTAGAAATCAATAACAGGAAGAGCGAGAAAAATAAAATTCAACACATGGAAATTGAATAACATCCTACTTAAAAACCAATAAGTAATAGAAGAAATTAAAAAGGAAATTAAAAAATTCCTAGAATCAAATGAGAATGAAAACACAATATACCAAAACCTTTGGGATACGGCAAAAGCAGTGCTTAGAGGAGAATTCATAACAATGAACATGCACATTAAAAAAAAATGAGAAAGGGCCAAAATCAATATCTTAACCCTACAACTCAAACAAATAGAAAATGGGCAGCAAAAGAAGCTCACAGTCAACAGAAGAAAGGAAATAATAAAGATCAGAGCAGAAATATATGAAGTAGAAAACAGAAAAAACAATAGAAAGAATCGACAACACTAGAAGTTGGTTCTTTGAGAAGATCAATAACACTGACACATCACTGGCCAAACTGACAAATGAAAAACTTGAGAAAATGTAAACAGCCAAAATAAATGAGATGAGTGACATTAGACCAGAACCAACATAAAAAGGATCGTAACAGAATATTATGAAAAATTGTACTCCAACAAATTTGAAAACCTAGAAGAAATGGACAAATTTCTAGAAACACACTACCTACCTAAACTAACACAAATAGAGGTAAAAAATTTGAACAGACCCACAACAAATGAAGAAACTGAGTATGTCATTTAAAAAAAAAAAAAGGAACTCCCAACCAAAAAAAAAAAAAGGCCCCAGCACAGCCTGTTTCACTGGAGACTTCTACCAAGCATTCAGAGAACAGTTGACACCAATTCTACTCAAACTATTCCAGAACATAGAAAGGAAGACATACTCCATAATTCATTTGATAAAGCCAGCAAAACCCTCATACCAAACCCAGGCAAGGAAACCACTAAGTAACAAAATTACAGACCAATATTCCTCATGAATATAGACACAAAAAATTCTCAACAAAATTCTAGCCAACAGAAGTGAATAGCTTATCAAAAAAATAATATATCATGATCAAGTGGGATTCATACCAGGAATGTAAGGATGGTTCAACATCAGAATATAATCGACATAATTAACCACACGAACAAAACAAAGGAAAAGAATCATATGATCAACTCAATCCATGCAGAAAAGGCATTTGATAAAACCAACACCTTTTCCCGATAAAAAACCTCAGCAAAATAGGAATAGAAGGTAAATTCCTCAACATAATTAAAGGCATATATGCAAAACCAACAGCCAACATTATTCGCAATTCTCAGTTTAAGAACAGAGCATGCCCCTTGAGAACGGGAATGAGACAAGGATGCTTTTATCACCACTCTTATTCAATATGGTACTGGAAGTCTTAGCTAGAGTAATAAGACAAGAAAGGGAAATAAAGAGCCCCCATATTGGTAAAAATAAATAAATAAATAAGAAATAAAACTATCCTTATTTGCAGATGACATGATCTTATACATAGAAAATCCCAGAGAATCCACAAAAAAATATTACTGGAACTAATAGGAGAATTCAGCAAAGTGGCAAGGTACAAGTTCAACACACAAATATCAGCTGAGTTCCTCTACACTAACAAGAAAGACTCTGAAAATGAAATAAAAAAAAAATACCATTTACAATAGCCTCCAAAAGGATAAAACACCTATGAATAAACCTAACAAGGGAAGTAAAAGACTTATACATTCAACTGAAGCAAATTTGGCTGGACACACTTACATAGATGGGATTGACATTGAAGCTGTGATCTACAGGAATTACCTGCCAGAGAAGAGCCTTTAGATGATAATGTTAGCAAACAGCAAAGTGATATTCTAGAAGTTCCATCCTCTGCAGAGTTACATCATATGGCAGCTTCAGTTACTAATGCTGTCCCCCGCATGGTATTAAGAGTCAAGAATCTGCCAATTCCACTATGGATTTATTTTTTAAACCTGCAAAAGTGTCTCCAACCTGTCTGGATGTAAAAAACTGGAGAGCAGGCATTACAGAAATGAAGATGCCTACTGTCATCTCACCTACACTATCAGGAGTACAGCAGAACAAAGATCTGCCGAGGCCTGAGTTCTGATTCAAAGATCAGAGCACAAAGTCAGAAGTTGCAGAAGATTGCCTGTTGTGGAAACTGCTGCAGGAGGTCTCTGATGCTCCTCCTGCACCAAGTCCTGCAGCGCTCAGACTAGAGCACCTCACGTCTAAGCTTCGGGAGACTGATGAATAGCTGTTGGCAGTACAGAACATTGCTGAAAACATACAGCAGGATTTCCCCAGCCACAAAGTGGTTAAGCCAGTGGATTACATTGAATCATCTTCTGGCCCTGAATTTGATAAAACACTGGCTTCAAAAACCATAAGCATTTCTGAAGAAGTGCATTTCCTGATTCATATGGATAAAGAAGATCAAAGTGACAAAGAGGAGACTTTAGAACCTGAATTTTCTATAACATAAAATTACTCAAGTCAGAAAGCCAGCGCGCTTCCTTCTGCCGACTCAGCTGTCAGCCTTTCCACTGACAATGGTTAACAGTGGTGAGTTATTTGAGAGTGTTTCAGTAGATCCACTCCAGATGACTGCATTGACTGATATTGTAGACATTATTGATGACCTTATAACAAAAGATGGAGTTTCCAGTGAAGAGCTTGGCTTAACAGAACAAGCTAAGACTATCTCCAGGATTCAGCATACTTCTGGCAGACATCCACAATGAAGTGAGAAGGAGAAATGAGATATTTGCATCTGGAAGAAAAAAAAAGAAAGAAAGAATGGCAGAGTACTTACATCAGCTGGCAGAAAAGAGAGGGCAAGAGCAAGCTTCTTTCTGTCCCAGGAACAATCCATTTTACATGACTTCAAGGGAAATTGGGCCTAGACAGAAGGTGAAGTATGAAAAGGACAGGTTGCTACTCTCTGATCACTATAGTCGTCAAATCTCACAAGCATACAGTCTGATGAATTAACTGTTATCCGAATCAGTGCAGTTACCAACAACTGCACAGACACAAATGCAACAACTGCCTAACAAACGCAGAACAGCTCAGGTTTCCAAACAGCAACGCTTCCCTTGTCCAAACAGAGAGAATCAGCATGGTAACAATTTTCCAATAAATCAACGTGGAAAAGTCAGCTGTATACCCAAATCAAGTTACACCCAAAAGGGGAAACCTTTTGTTCAACCTCAAGATTCACCTCGGCCAGACGGAACTGCCACTTTTACCATCCAGGAAAAAGCTGGCAGAGCCCAAGCGGCAATACGGAAAACTGTGCAGTCTCCAGGTATCTTCCAAAAGGGCTCTGATGCTCCATATTGTAGCCTGCAGCATACAAAAAACTGTGGAACCAAGCGGTGTGTAGAATATGAAAGAGAGGATACTGTGGTGAGTCCATGGACACTACCTTCAGAAATCCATAAGATTCTTCATGACAGTCATGATTCCCTTCTACAAAGTTTATCACCACCTGAAGAGGAAGAGCCTTCTGCTGGGGTGAGTGGCATGGACAGCCGGTCTGAGGGCATTGGCAGTATCCTGAGCAAGCTCGACTGGAATGCCATTGAGGACATGGTGGCCAGAGTGGACGACAAGCACCTGTCTGTCCACTGGGCCCTGGGCCCGTAAAACCTGAGTGTCATTCTTTTCCCAGGCATAGGCTAGCACCTCAGTAACATGACAAAACCTTTGGAACACAGCAGAGGCAGTCACAGAGGTCAATTTATAGCAATAGATGCACACATCAAAAAAGAAGAAAGGGACAAAATCAAAACATTAGCTACATAACTTAAACAGAACAGCAAAAAAAAAGCCCACAGCCACCAGAAGAAAAGAGATAATAAAGATCAGAGCAGAAATAAATGAAATAGAGAATAGAAAAACAATAGAATCAACAAAACCAAAAGTTGGTTCTTTGAAAGGATCAACAAAATTGACAAACCACTGGCCAAACTGGCAAAAGAAAAACAGGATAGGATCCAAATAACCCAAGTAAGAAATGAAATGGGGGATGTTAAGACACCTAACTGAAATAAAAAGGATCATAACAGAGTATTATGAAAAACTATACTCCAACAAATTTGAAAACCTAGAGGAAATAGACAAATTTCTAGAAAGACACTATCTACCCAAACTATCACAAAATGATGTTGAAAATCTGAACAAACCCATAACAAGAGAAGAGATTGAAAAGTTAGTAATTTAAAAAAAAAAAAACTTCCAACAGAAAAAAGCCCTGGTGCAGATGGCTTCACTGGAGAATTCTATCAAACATTCAGAGAAAAACTACACCAGTACCACTCAAACTATTTCAGAACATAGAAAAGAAAGCGATACTTCCAATTCACTCTATGAAGCCAGCATAACCCTGATACCAAAACCAGGCAAAGATACCACAAAAAGAGAAAATTACAGACCAATATCTCTCATAAATATAGACGTAAAAATTCTCAACAGAATTCTAGCCAATAGACTTCAGCATCGTATCAAAAAAATAATACACCATGATTGTCAGGGATTGAATTTTGTCTCCCCCAAAAATGTGTCAGTTTGGTTAGGCCATGATTCCCAGTATTGTGTGGTTGTCCTCCATTTTGTGATTGTAATTTTATGTTAAGAGGATAAGGGTAGGATTGTAACACCACCCTTACTCAGTCACCTCCCTGATTCAAGGTAAAGGTAGTTTCCCTGGGGCGTGGCCTGCACCACCTTTTCTCTCTCAAGAGATAAAAAGGAAAGGGAAGCAAGCAGAGAGTTGGGGACCTCATACCACCAAGAAAGCAGCACTGGGAGCAGAGCAGATCCTTTGGACCTGGGGTCCCTGTGCCTGAGAAGCTCCTTGACCAAGGGAAGATTGAGGACAAAGACCTTCCTCCAGAGCCGAGAGAGAGGGAAAGCCTTCCCCTGGAGCTGATGCCCTGAATTTGGACTTCTAGTCTACTAGACTGTAAGAAAATTAATTTCTCTTTGTTAAAGCTATCCACTAGTGGTATTTCTATTATAGCAGCACTAGCTGACTAAGACAACAACCAAGTAGGATTCCTATCAGGTATACAAGAATGGTTTGACATTAGAAAATCAATCAACATAATTCACTGCATGAATAAAATGAAAGAAAAGAATCACATGAGCATCTCAATCGACACAGAAAAGGTATTCAACGAAGTCCAACACCCATTCCTGATAAAAAAAAAACTCTCAATAAAATAGATATAGAAGGGAAATTTCTCAACATATTAAAGGGCATCTATACAAAACTAATAGCCTACATCATTCTTAATGGAGAGAGGCTGAAAACACTCCCCTTGAGAACAGGAACAAGACAAGGATACCCTTTATCCCTACTCCTATTTAACATTGTGCTGGAAGTTCTAGCTAGAGCAATAAGGCAAGAAAAAGGAAATAAAGGGTATTCAGATTGGTAATGAAGTTAAACTGTCCCTATTTGTGGATGATATGATACTATACTTAGAAAACCCAAAAGAATCCATGAGAAAACTACTGGAACTAATAAAAAGATTCAGCAGAGTTGCAGGATACAAGATAAACATACAAAAATCTATCAGATTCCTATACACTGATAAAGAAAACAATGAAATCGGGAAAACAATACCATTTATAATAGCCCCTAAAAAAATAAAATACTTCAGAATAACCAGGGATGTAAAAGACCTATACAAAGAAAACTACAAAACACTACTGCCAGAAACCAAAAGAGAGCTGCATAAATAGAAAAACATACCATGCTTATGGATAGGTAGACTCAAAATTGTGAAAATAACGACTCTATCCAAAGCAATTTACAAATACAATGCAATCCTGATCCAAACACCACAAATGAAGAAGAAGAATACGGTGAAGAATATGGTCACCTGATCTTAGACAAGGGCCCATGGTCTATTGAATGGGGAAAAGATAGTTTTTTCCAAACTGGATGTCCACCTGCAAAAGAATGAACCGGACCCATACATCACACCATACACAAAAACTAATTCAATATGAAACAAAGACTTAAATATAAAGCCAAAAACTATAAAGTTCATAGAAGAAAAACTAGCTTCAATGCTAGAGGCCCTAATACACGGCATTAACAGGATACAAACCATAACCAACAACACACAGACACCAGAAGATAAGCTAGATAACTGCAATCAAAACACTTCATCAAAAGAGGAAAGAGAGAACCTACATACCGGGAAAAAATCTTTGGCTATGACAAAGGAGACAAAGGTCTAACCTCTACAATCTACAGGAAAATCCAACACCTCTACAACAAAAAGACAAACAACTTGATTTAAAAATGGGCAAAGGAAATGAACAGACACTTCACCAAAGAAGACATTGAAGCAGCCAACAGACACATGAGGAGATGCTCGTGAACACTAGTCATTTAAAAAAAACCCATTGCCATCAAGTCAATCCGACTCACAGTGACCCTATTGCACAGAGTAGAACTGCCCCATAGAGTTCCCAAGGAGCACCTGGTGGATTCAAACTGCTGACCTTTTGGTTGCCAGCCATTGTACTTAACCCCTATTCCACCAAGGAAACCAGCCATTACAGAAATGCAAATCAAAACCACAATGAGATACCATCTCACCCCAGCATTACTGGCACGAATCAAAGAAACAGGAAATAACAAATGTTGGAGAGGCTGTGGGGAGACCAGAACTCTTAGGGACTGCTGGTGGGAATGCAAAATGATACAAGCATTTTGGAAAATGATATGGCGCTTCCTTAGAAAGCTAGAAATAGAAAGACCATATGATCCAGCAATCCTACTCCTAGGAATATGAGTCTTCACACGAATAGACATATGCACACCCATGTTCACTGCAGCATTGTTCACAATAGCAAAAAGATGGAAACAACCTAGATGCCCATCAACAGATGAATGGATAAGCAAACTATGGTACATACACACAATGGAGTATTATGCCACGATAAAGAACAATGATGAATCTGTGAAGAATCTCATAACTTGGATGAATCTGGAGGGCATTATGCTGAGCGAAATAAGTCACAAATACTGTATGAGACCCCTACTGTAAAAACTCATGAAAAGGTTTACACAAAAGAAACAATTTTTAATGGTTATGAGGGAAGGGAGGGGTGGGGATGGAAAAACACTAAGTAGACAATACTTAAGTGGCAACTTTGGTGAAGGGTAAGAGAGTACACAATACTGGGGAAGCCAGCTCAACTTGTGCAAGGCAAGGTCATGGAAGCTCCATAGACATATACAAACTCCCCGAGGGACCGAATTAAAGGGCTGAGGGCTGTGGGGACCATGGTGTTGGGGAACATCTAGCTCAATTGGCATAACATAGTTTATAAAGAAAATGTTCTACATTGGTGAGTAGCATCTGGGGTCTTAAAAGCTTGTGAGCAGCCATCTAAGATACTACACTGGTCTAACACTTTCGGGAGCAAGGCAGAATGAAGAAAACTACACATACAAGGAAAAGATTAGTCCAGAGGACTAATGGACCACCTTTGCCACAGCCTCCATCAGACTGCGTCCAGTTTAGCTAGATGGTACCCAGCTACCACCACTGACTTGTCTGGCAGAAATCACAATAGAGGATCCGGGACAGAGCTGGAGAGAAATGTAGAACAAAATTCTGACTCACAAAAAAAGACCAGACTTACTGGCCTTATAGAGACTGGAGAAACCCCGAGAGTATGGCCCCCAGACACCCTTTTAGCTCAGTAATGAGGTGCCTCCTAAGCTTCACCCATCAGCCAAAGATTAGACAAGCCCATAAAGCAAAACGAGACTAAAGGGGCACAACAGCCCAGGGGTTAGGGACTAAAAGGCAGGAGGGGACAGGAGAGCTGGTAGTAGGGAACCCAAGGTCAAGAAATGAGAATGTTGACATATCGTGGGGTTGTTTACCAACATCATAAAACAATATGAGTGCTGACTATTTAATGAGAAACTAGTTTGTTCAGTAAACCTTCATGTAAACTTCATGTAACTTCATGTAAACTTCATGTAAACTTTCATTAAAAAATAAATTTAAAAAAATGGGCAAAGGACATGAACAGACACTTCACCAAAGGGGACATTCAGGCAGCCAACAAATACACGAAAAGATACTCGTGATCAGGAGCCATTAGAGAAATGCAAATCAAAACTACAATAAGATACTTTTCACCCCTGAAAAAATGGCAATGATCAAAAAAACAGAAAACAACTAATGCTTGCAAGGTTGTGGGGGCATTGGAACTCTTACACATTGCTGGTGGGATTGTAAATGGTACAATCACTATGGAAAACAGTTTGTGCTTCCTTAAAAAGTTAGAAATAGAAATACCTTATGATACAGCAATCCCACTCCTACGTATATATCCTATAGATATAAGAGCAGTGGCATGAATAGATATATGTACCTATTGCAGCACTTTTCAAAATAGCAAAAAGATAGAAACAACCTAAGTGTCCTACAGCAGGTAAATGGATAAACAAATTATAGTACATACACACAGTGTAATACTATGCAAGTATAAAGAACATCTTATAACATGGATGAATCTGGAGGACATTATGCTGAGTGAAATAAGTCAATCACAAAAAGGCAAATATTGTATGGTCCAACCATTCTAAAAAGTCAAAAAATAGATATACACACAGAAGGCAGTTCTTTGATGGTTACCAAGGATGGGAGAGAGTGGGAGGGGGAATCAGTCTCTAGATAGTAGACACTTGTTATTTTTTGTGATGGTAAAGGCAATCTCAAATACGGGCGATGTCAGTACAACCTGACCATGGTAAACAAAGACAGTAAAAAGTACATGAGTGTCTTAGACGGGTTCTCTAAAGGAGCGAAATCAGTTAAGCTATGTATATAAACATACAGGGAGATTTAATTCAAGGAGATGGCTCATGCAGCTGAGACTGGCAAGTCCCAAAGTCCATGAGTCAGGTGTCAGAATGGAGGCTTTTCCTAATTCACATGATTGCAGGGGCTGACAAACCCAAAATCAGCAGGTCAGATGGCAGGCTGCTGGAACACTGGGTTGCAGGTGAATCCCAAAATCTGAAGGTCAGGCTGTGGGTTGCTGGCTCACATCCCAAGAACCAGAGGTCAGATGATGACAAGTCAGATGCAGGATCCAGACGGAGAGTGAGCCTTGCTGGAATATCTGTGTATATACTGGAGGCAGGCCACATTCCCAAGAAAACTCCCTTTTCAACTGATTGTTCATACCAGATCTCATCATGGAGATGATTACAGTATATCAATGGAAGAGCAATTAGTGCAGTGTCTGCCAAATCACTAAGAATCATATCCTAGCCAAGTTGACACATAACATTAACCATCACGTGAAAAAGGGACAATTTCAGTAAATGGTATGACATATACAATTTTGCAACAACAGTAAAAACAACCAAAAAATATGTGTATTGTTACATAGGTAGATATGGATGCATATATGTATATACAGGAGGGCATATGCAAGTAAATGCACTTGCATGTATAGGTGTATCTGTAGGCATATGTATATACACATTTGTGTGTGCTGCATACACCCACATATACAACAAGCCACATAGGGGGCACAGTTACAGAGCTTCCTAGACATATCCAAACAACTCACAGGATTGCTTTATTGGATCAAAAGGCTTGGGATCATAGTATTGGCAGACAACTTAGTCAACTGGCATAACATAGTTCATAAAGATAATTTTCTATATCCTAGTTTGGGTGAATAGTATGTGGGGTCTTAAAAGCTTTAGAGCAGCCATCTAAGATACAACTGTTGGTCTCTACTTGTATGTAGCAAAAGAGAATGAAGGAAATCAAAGGCTCAAAGAAGAAACTAGTCCATGTGACTAACAGCCCACACAAACCACAGCTTCCTCTAACTTGAGACCAGGAGAGCTAGATAGTATCCAACTACCACTACTGATGCTCTGACCAGGGACACAAAAGAATGTTCTAGGTAGAATGGGAAAGAAATGTAAAACAAAACTCAAATTCCTGAAAATGGCCAGATCTACTGGACAGATAGAGACTAGAGGAACCTGCAAGGCTACCTCCCTAAGATACCCTTTGAACTTGGAATTGAAGCTATTTCTGCAGGTCACCTTTCATCCAAATAATAGACTGGCTTATAAAATAAACAATATCACCCATGTGCTCCCTTAAACAATTAAATATATGAGACCAAACGGTCAACATTTACCTGAAAGCAAGGAGGGGAAGGGAAGCTAGATCAATGGAAACAGAAGAAATAGAATGGAAATAATGAGAATGCTGATACATTATAAAAATTGTAACCAATGGATGGAACAATTTGTATAAAAATTGTTAAAGGGGAACCTAATTTGCTGTGCACACTTTCACCTAAAACACTAAAATATTATCTTTTTTAAATAAAATATGAAAGGGTCTAGTTCATGGGAGACCGCCTCTGAGACTTTTAGTGACTTAAGCACACACAGGTACACAAGGGAATTTCCCAAGATGAACTCAAAGAAAGTAGCTCACTTTTGCCTATGTTTTAGCATCTACTGCCAAGTACAGCGAGCAATTTCTTTCACAGCAACTTTTTTAGAAGGCAGCAGGCATAGAGGGGCATGGGAAAGGCAACTAACCAAAGAACTACAAGAATGCAGGCATGTCCATCAGCACTACGTTGAGAAAGTCATAGCATCTAGTGAGACATAGTACGGTCACATCCCTGCAGGTCATTTACTCAGGGTTATAAAAAGCATGGAAAGTACCTCCAAGAATTACTGAAAGGAAGAATGGAGGATGTGGTTGTCAGCAAAGTTTTCTCTCCTCTCTGAATAAAACACACGAGCTGCACCAGGGCCTCCTGGTACAGGTGGGCAAGCTGTGAATTGTATACCTCCAGGGGGTGCCATTCACATGGATGCATACGACACTGACACTCCCTGGAGTTGTGCAATGTACAACCTGCACGGCTGTCATTAGCAGACCTGGGAGAGGCTCTCTATCATTTGAGGAAAGGAGTAAAGGGGTATGTGTGGGAGAAAAAGTACGGAATTTACTTACAGATTGAATTTGCTCCCTGGTTTTCCATATATACTCTGGGTGGTCATGGGCAAGTCATGTAAACTCTCTGGAGCTCTGTTATGACAATGATCCTACAAGGTTATTCAGTAAATGAGGATTAATTGAGATCAAAGTGTCTAATAAATGGAAGAGATTCAATAAATGATAGTTATTAGTACTATCAAATATCCCCAAGGAAGCAGTTATTAGTTATTCATAACAAGAAAATAATGTACTTTTAAGTATTGCTTTATATATTGCCATCAAAATAATCTTTTTGGGGTAGGTCCTTTTAGTAGACCCATTTTATAGATTAATTAAATCACGTTCCCAAAGTTACACTGTAAGTGGAAAAGCCAGAACTCAATTCCTGTCCTTTGATTAGAAATCCAATGTCTCTGAGATATTTAGCAAAAAACAAAGTGGGGGGGGGGGGGCGGGGACTGAAAAGGGCTCTTCTGGCAAACTGGGATTGGCTACAGAGTTTCCTTGGCAATGGATTTCACAGACTCACTGAAGTTTATTTAAATATTCCTAATCAGTGTAATAAGACAAGTAAAAGAAAGAAAAGGGCATCCACATTAGAAAAAATGAAATCTTTATTTGCCTATGAAATGATCATCTATGTAGAAAATCCTGTGGAATCTATAAAAGGTTTTACTGGAACTAATAAATGCATTTAGCAAGGTAGCAAGTCAATACATAAAAATTAGTTCTATTTTTATATGCTAGCAATGAACAACTCAAAATTGAAATTAAAGTATCAATACCATTTACAATAGTTCAAAAAACACTAAATCCAGATCCAAATACCAACAGCATTCTTTAATGAGATGGAAAAACTAATCACTTTATTTGGAAAGGAAAAAGGCCACGGATATGCAAAGCATTATTAAAGAAAAAGAACAAAGTAGGAGGTCTCACACTACCTGATCTCAGGTCCTACTATACAGCCACGGTACTCAAAACAGCCTGGTACTGGTACAACAACAGACGCATAGACCAATGAAACAGAATTGAGAACGCAGATGTAAATCCATCCATCTACGGTCAGCTGATCCTTGACAAAGGACCAAAGTCCATTAATGGGAAAAAGACAATCTTTTAACAAATGGTGCTGGTAAAACTGGATGTCCACCTGTAAAAAAATGAAACAGAACCCATACCTCATACCATACACAAAAACTAACTCAAAATGGACCAAACACCTAAATATAAAAACTAACGCAAGAAAGACCATGGAATTAAAAATACGGACATTTCTAGGGGCTCTAATACATGGTATAAATACAATATAAACCATAACTAAAAATGCACAAAAACTAGAAGATAAACTAAATACCTGGGAGCTCCCCAAAATTAAATGCTTATGCTCATCAAAAACACTTCACCAAAAGAGTGAAAAGAGAACTTACTGACTGGGAAAAAAATTTTGGCTATGACATATCTGTCAAGGGTCTAATCTCTGAATCTATAGAATACTTCAACACCTGAACAGCAAAAAGACAAATAATCCAATTAAAAAATGGGCAAAGGATATGAGCAGACACTTCACCAAAGACACTCTGGTGGCTAACAAACACATGAGGAAATGCTTGCGATCACTAGCCATTAGAGAAATGCAAATCGAAACTACAATGAGATACTATCTCATACTGACATACTGGCACTAATAAAAAAAAAAACCCCAGAAAATAACAAATGTTGAAGAGGTTGCAGGGAGATTGGAACTCTTATGCACTGCTGGTGGGAATGTAAAAAGGTACAACCACTACGGAAAATAACATGGCGCCTCCTTAAAAAGCTAGAAACAGAAATACCATACGATCCAGCAATCCCGTTCCTAGGACTATATTCTAGAAAAATAAGAGCTGTCACACAAATAGACATACGCACAACCATGTTCACTGCAGAATTACTCACAATAGATAGCAAAAAAGATAGAAACAACCTAAGTGCCCATCAACAGATAAACGGGTAAATAAATTATAGTACATACACACAATGAAATACTAAGAAATGAGAAAGAACAATGATGAATCCATGAAACATCTCACAACATGGATGAATCTGAGGGCATTTTGCTGAGTGAAATAAGTCACGAAAGGACAAATATTGTATAAGACCACACAGAAAAAAAGTCTTTGATGGGGGGAGGGGTAGGGGAGAGGAAATCACTTACTAGATAATAAACAAGTGTTAACTTTGGTCAAGGGAATGAGAACAGACAATACAGGGAAAAGCAGTACACCTTGTCCACAGCAAAGTCATAGAAGCTTCCTAGACACATCTAAACACCTTGAGAAACCAAGTTACCAGGGCTAAGGGCTGGGAATCATGGTCTTGAGGGATATCTACATCAACTGGCACAACACAGTTCATAAAGAAAATGTTCTACATCCTACCTTGGTGAGTAGCATCTGGGGTCTTAAAAGCTTGCAAACAGTCATCTAAGATACATCTATTGGTCCCAGCACGTTTGGAGCAAAGGAGAGTGAAAAAAAACAAAGACACAAGGAAAATATTAATCCAAAAGACTAATGGGCCACAAAAGTGACAGCCACCACCAGCCTGAGCCCAAAAGAACTAGATAGTGCCTGGTTACCATCAGCCACTGCTCTGACAGGGATCATAGTGGAGGGGCCCAGGTAGACTGGGAGAAAAATGTAGAGAAAAAAAAAGACCAGACTTACTGGTCTGACGGAGACTGGAGGAACTCTCAAGACTATGGCCCCCAGACACCCTGCTAACTCAGAATTGAAGCTAAACCTACTCCCAAGGTACACTTTTCAGCCAAATATTAGACAGGTGCATAAAACAAAACAAGACTAAAGGGGCATACCAGCCAGGGGAAAGGACTAGAGGGCAAGAGGGGACAGGAAAGCTGGCAATAGGGAACCCAAGGTCAAGAAGGGAGAATGTTGACATGTTGTACATGGGGTTGATAACCAATGTCACAAAACAATACGTGTACTAATTGATGAGAAGCTAGTTTGTTCTGTTAACCTTCAACTAAAGTACAACAATAAAAAAAGAATAAAATTTATACGCTAACGGTAAAAAAAAAAAACCCCAAAGGTTTCAACAGATCTTACACCAGCAAAAAAAAGAAAAAAAAAAGGGAGATGGATAGCAAATAAGCACATAATAACATGATTAACTAGTCATTAGGGAAATACAAACTAAAACCACAACAAGATGCCAACTAAATACCAATCATAATAGCTAAAACTAGAAAGGCTGACATGTTGGAGAAAATGTAGAGCAACCTAGAACTTTCACAAACTGCTGGGGGAAATTTAAACATTACAACCACTTTGGAAAACAGTTTTGCAGTTTCTTTAAAAGTTAAATATACACCCATCACCTGTCCCAGACATTCCACTCCTAAGTATTTTATAAGTTTCTTAAATAGATCTATATGCATCTACCATATGACACCAGAGTCCCCGGGTGGTTAAGTTCTCAACTACTACCTGAAAGGTTGGCGGTTTGAACCCACCCAGAGGGGCCTCAGAAGACAGGCCTGAGGATCTGCTACCGAAGGGCTGCAGCCTTGGAAACTCTATGCAGCAGTTCTACTCTGCACACGTGGGTTCTCCATGAGCTGCAATCAATTCAACAGCAACTAACAACACCACCATATGACGCAGCCATTCAAGGTATTTATCAAAAAAAAAAATGAATGCAATTCCACACAAATACTTACGTACAAATATCCATAGCAACTTTATTTGTAATACCCCAAAACTGGGAAATAACTCAAATGTTCACGGCATGATTCAATTTATATAAAATCCTAGAAAATGAAACAAATGTACAACGATAGAAAGCAGATTAATGGTGCTGGTGTGGGGGGGAAGGTGGCAGGGCCCAGAAGGGGGTGGGAGGGAGGCATTACAGAGGGGCAAGATGAAATTTATGGAAGTGACATCTGCATTATCTTGATTATCTACCTTGGTAATGGTTTCTTGGATTTATACATATTTCAAAATTTACCAAATTGTTCACTTTAAATAGATGCAGCTTATATGAGTCTTGACCATCAAGTTCAAGCCTTATAATTTTAATGGCATTTTTTTCCACACTTCAAAAATATTATTTGTTCATTCTAAAAGATTTAGCAACATAAAAAGGCACTGAATAGAAAAAGTACTCACCCATAACCACTGATTAACCAGTAAAACTAACTGCCTTTGAGTCAGTTCCAACTCACAGTGACCCATGTGTGTCAGAGTAGAACTGTGCCTCACAGGGCTTTCAATGGCAGGTTTTTGGGAAGCAGATCACCAGGCCTTTCTTCAGAAGTGCCTCTTGGTGGACTCAAAACTTCCAACCTTTCTGTTAGCAGCTAAGTAGGTTAACAGTTTGTACCACCCAGGGACTCCTTGGTCTACTTACTCAAAAAAAAAAAAAAAACTTGTTGCCCTCCAGCAGATTCCAACTCATAGTGACCTAATACAGGCAATATAGGACAGAATGGAACTGCCCTACAGGGTTTCCAAGTCTGTATTCTTTAGGGAAGCAGATGCCACATCTTTCTCCCTCGGAGCAGCTAGTGGGTTCGAACCACTAACCTTCAGTTAGCAGCCCAGCACTTAACCACTGTGCCACCAGGGCTCCTTGATCTAATTACAGCCACATTTAAAATTTTTGTGACTAATTATGTTTCTAGCTCTTTCTTCTAAAAGATGTATTTATGTATTTACATATTACAGAATTGGTATGTCTGTGGTTCACTAGACAGCCTAGTGAGTTGCTAAAAGCATAGGCCTTGGAACCAGCCTGCCTGGGTTGAATCCTGGCTTCTGTAACATCTTATTTAAGAGTTCATAATACTCCATTGTAGTTGGACCATAAGCCAATCCCCTATGTTGGGCTTTTAGATTTATTCTTATTATTATGTTATTTTCTGATTATTATCCAACAATGTATTTATTAAGTGCCAGGGAATACATCGATGAACAAGATAAAGCCTTTGCCTTTATGGCCTTAACTGTATTCAATATTCTCGTAGATAAAGTTGCCTGAACTTACATGATTACTATCTGTTGTGGTTATTTACTGCTGTATAATTAACAACCCCAAAACTTAGTCGCTTAAAACAATAACCATCATTTTTTAGCGTATTATCACCTCTGAAGGTTTCCGGGATTAGCTGGTCTCAGAGGCGGCTTTCTTGCCCCGACATTTACTGTCAGACTGAGCCTTGGCCTGGAGTCACAGGGAGGCTGGCTCCCTCACGTCCGGCTGGAAAAATGAGCTGCTCCTCAGGCATTTCTATTTCTGTGTTTTTCCCACATGCTTTTTCCAACGTGGCAGCTTCACGGTAGCTGAGCTCCTTCCATGGTGGCTCAGGTCTCCAAAGCAAGAGCAAGGCAGAAAGAAACCGTGTCACCCGCACAAGCAGGGGTAAATTAACCACTAAGCAAGGTACCCCCAGGTTTCCTTGTGTTTACTTACTAATGCTGATCTGTAGTGCACAATTTCACAGGGGTTTCACCACAGCACATGTGGTTTAAGACAGGTGAAATTGTGCACTACAGATTAGTAGATAAACACAGTTACTTGTAAGCCCGTGCTGCCTGGTTTATTGGGTAATTCCTCCCTGTTTGGAAGTCACTCAGCGACACTTCTCCCACAGCCTTTGTTGAGGCAAATCACTCCAGGCCCATTGCCCGGCTTCAAGGGAAGAGGACATAAGGTCCGCCTCTCTGGGAGGAGTCTCAAAGAATTTTCAGATATGTTTTAAAGCCATCTCCTTACCTCAGGAGAACTTCTTAGACTTGGAAATGTTGCAATAAAGGGTGGACTCGTTTTTATTTTTCAATTCGCATTCATGTTGTTAGTTGCCCTTTAGTCGACTCGGACTCATAATGACCCCATGTACAACAGAATAAAATGTTGCCCAGTCCTGCTCCATCTTCACCGTAATTGGTATGCTCTAGTCCACTGTTGGGACCACTGTGTATTATGAGTGCCTTCCAACCTAGGAGGCTCATTTGGAGCACTATATAGGACAATATTCTGTTGTGAACCATAGGGTTTTCATTGTCTAATTTTCAGCACTATATTGTCAGGCCTTTCTTCCTAGTCTATCTTAATCTGGAAGCTCTACTGAAACCTGTCCATCATGGATGGCCCTGCTAGTGTTTGGAATACTGATAGCATCGTTTCCAGTGGCATAGCTTCCAGCATCATGGCAACACACAAGCCACTACAGTACGACAAACTGACAGACAGGCGGTGGCTTCACATTCATAATACCTACAGTATAGTAGGCTTCTGGCCTGATGTAGGCAAGTATGTATGATGGTGAACAAGATAGATGCAGTGCTGGCCTCTTGGAGATTACAGCCCAAAGCAGGATTCAGACAAGTAAACTATAAGTTATGATGAAGGGAGATTTAGGGTTTTAAAGAAAAAATATAAAGTGTTTGGCAAGTACTGAAGTAATTCCTAGCATTGGCTAGTCAGTCGAGGCATTGACATGTATCAATATTTTGTTCCTGTTTACTGCTGTTTTATTGCATTGTGAGAATGTTCTCATAAACATTTTTTAAACAGAGATTTTCAGGGCTAAAATAAAAGTTCACACCAAATTACCCACAAAGGTATGGGGCGGATAGGTCTTAGCAAAATTTGAAATAAACACTTCACTCCAATTGCTACAAATCCGCAGAGCTGTTTACGTTGAGTTAATGTAAATGGTTAATAAACAATATGGATTGCAGCAATTTCTAAGCAGTGTCCCATAACTGCATTTCTGATACTCAGCAATCAGCCCCCAGGGTGCTGAGAACCCTGCGTCTACAAGAATGCAGGGAGGAAGCAGCTGGGCTTTGTTGACTTCTAGCCTAGCTGTGTGATCAAGGGACCAAGGGAAAGTCACTTCCCATCTCTGAGCCTTAGTTTCCTCATTTGTAAAACAAACTGCTTTCCAAGTATTTCCTAATTTGGCAATGTCAGCACCCTCTTCTCTCAGCAATGCTGGATCTGCGATAGATGAAACCCAGCACCAAGGATGAGTGACTCTCCCTTTCTCCACCTAACAGGGGTTCGAGGTACCAGTTAGTGCTTATCTCCAAGAGGCGTCTCTTTTCAAAACCGTCGCTGCCAAACTCTGCAGCTCGGGCTTGGAGCCGGTCCCCTAGGACGGAAGAGGGAAGCGCCCTCTCCTGGCGGGTCTGAGGCTGACCCTGCCTCTGGCTCTTGCACACTTGGTACTGCTTGGGCTACTTCTGCAAGCTGGGCTGCCCTGAGGCCAGCTTCTTCTAAACCTGACTTCCTCCCTCCTGCCTCTCCTTGCATTGGCGGAAGTCCACTCCCAGACGCTCCCGAGATTTAGCAGGGAAGCAAGATCCAGGGCTTTTACAGGAGGAGTACAAGGAAAGGAAGGAGATGTGGAGCCAGAGAGGCAGCAGCTGGACCAATGGTGTCTGTGAGACAGCATAGCAGTGACAGGAATGGAGGGAGTCAGGAGGTATAGTACTTTCCTCCCTTTACACATGCCCAAGGTCCACGTTGTCTCAGGGCATACCAGGCCTTCACTGGTTCCCTCAGCATCCTACCTGCTCCATCCCATTTGATCTTTAAAGCAACCTTAGGAAGTAGGTAAGGCCAGTTAGGATTACCCCCAAACCCCACACATTTCACAGAGAGGGAAACTGACTTTCAGAGTGATTCAGTGACTTCCAAATAACATATAATCAGGCTGCTCAAACCCAGCCTCTTCCAGCTCCGAGCCCCAGCGCCTACAACCTGCTTGTATACCTATTATAGCACTGACCGCATTAGATTATGTACATTGGCTTGCCTGAATCTCTTTCCCAGTAGGCTGGGACCTTCTCTAGAACAGGGGTCATGGGTGGTGAGCATGGCATTGGTAGGAAGCTGGGGTTGACTAGTGACGGAGGATGAAGAAGAACAAGTTTACTTAGCACTTTCCAAGCGCAATGTCCTCGAAGGAATAAAAGATTTATAGGACATGGTCTCTTCCTTCAGAGACCTTTCCATTAGAGAAGGAGGTTGCTTCAGTAGAAGGCAAGAGTGAAGGCATTCTAAGAGGCACCAACCAAGCGCTATAGGTGTCAGTCAGAGGAAGAAGGGTTTCCCGAAATCCTTTAGACAGACAGGTAAAAGTGCATTTTTCCTCTCTAAATATCTAAAAAAAAAAAAAAAAAAAAATTTTTTTTTTTTAAATATCTTTTGCTTATTTCCTTTTCCTATACCTCCTGGTGGAAACCCTGGTGGCGTAGTGGTTAAGTGCTACGGCTGTTAACCAAGAGGTCGGCAGTTGGAATCCACCAGGCGTTCCTTGGAAACTCTCCAGCGCAGTTCTACTCTGTCCTATAGGGTCACTATGAGTCGGAATCCACTCGACGGCAGTGGGTTTTGGGTTTTGTATACCTCCTGCTGGCATAGTGGTTAAGAGCTACGGCTGCTAATGGCAGTTCGAATCCACCAGGCACTCCTTGGAAACCCTATGGGGCATTCTACTCTGTCCTTTAGGATCTCTGTGAGTCGGAATCAACTCGACAGCAATGGGTTTGGTTTTTGGTAAAGAATTTCTATGCACAGTAATTTGGCTTTGGGTTTTTGTTTTTGTTTTACTTTTAAAAATAATTTAAATGCATTCCAGCAGAAAGATTTACTGAATCAGAATTTACAGTTCAACAAGATCCCCAGGTGATTCTTATGTATAATAAATTTAAGAAGCACTAAAAAAAAAAATTTTTTTTTACTCTACTAGACGTTCTTAGAATTGGTCCCTAATTAGCAGCATTAGCATCACCTGTGAGCTCGTTAGAAATGCAAATTTTCAGCAGGGGTTCAAAACGGAACCAACCAGTTCAAGCCCTGATACGTAGAGAGAGAAACTGACTTTCTGGTTTGGTGTCCAAGATATACTTTGATTTTATCTGCAGGATGGGAATACGTGAATTGAATGTGAGGGGGTTACTTTTTACTTTACATTCTTCTATACTGTTTGACATTTTTCCATGGGCATATGTTACTTTCATAATAAAAGAGAAATCTATTTCCTCCTCTCTATCCCATCTGCAGTTGTTTGGGACAGGCTTATTATCTCTCACCTCTCATCATAACACATTTTGTAACAAAGAGCTACTATTTACAGAGTGCTTGCTATATGAGAGGCAGAGTGCTAAGGGTTCTCTAAATGTTATCCTCCTTAATCCTTACCACAGTCCTAAAGGTAGGTACCTAAGGATAGGTACTCTAAGGGAGTATGCCCCATTTTGAAGATGTTAAGGGTCACAAAGTTAATAAGGGTTGGTCAGGTTTGGAATCCAGCAGAATTTGCAACTGGAATCGCTACTACTATTGTCTGTCACCAGTTATCTTCTTAAACTATATCTAATCTCGGCATTTCTCTACTTAAAATCTGGAAAGCCATGCCTCCCCCAGCCACCCACCCCCCACTAAGCAAATACAACCGAACTTCTTAGCATGCCATTTCCAAGTCCGTTCGCTGGGGACCAAAACCTAAGCCCCAATCGGTTTATCAGACACATGCCTTGAAGTTCCTTCCTTACTCATCCAGTGCTTTGAGCTTCCTACCATGTTCCAAGCATACCAACTTGTTCCTCCCCCTCTGGTTTTACAGCTGCTGTTTCTTCTGTCAGGTACGCCCTTTATCCTGCCTGGTGAAGACATACAAATCCTTCACGGTTTAGCTCAAACGGACCATCTTTCTTTGGCATCCCTTAGCAAACTGTTCATGCCCCACTTATAGCACTGACCACATTAGATTAATAGCATTTGCTTGCCTGATTCTGTTTCTCGGTAGAGAAATCATGGGTGGTGAGCACAGCATTGGTAGGAAGCTGGGCTTGACTAGTGATGGAGAAGGGAGAAGAACAAGAAGGAATGGATGAAGAAAGACATGATTAATGACAAAAGTGTGTTTCTAGTGCTTCTAGGATTCTTGCAACACAGAACCAATATTTGTCAACAACTAGGCCTAGTACTATAGGGTTGCTAAGAGTAAGAATCGACTTGATGGCAAAGGGTTTGGTTTGGTTTTTGGTAGGCATGGTACTGGGGGTGGAAATAAATTGTAAACAGGACAGAAATGGTAATGTGTAAGTGTATATGTGTGTGTAGAAAAAGAGAGAATTGTGTAGGTATATATATATGTATGTATATATATGTATGTATATATATGTATGTATATATATGTATGTATACATATATATGGAAACCCTGATGGCATACTGCTTAAGAGCTATGCTGCTAACCAAAAGGTCGGCAGTTCAAATCCCCCAGCTGCTCCTTGGAAACTCTATGGGGCAGTTCTACTCTGTCCTATAGGGTCGCTATGAGTCAGAATAGGCTCGACAGCAATGGGTTTGTTTTTTTTTTAATAGATATATATATATTAAATGAATATATACACACATATTCATGTATATATATGTGTGTGTGTATATATATGCGTATATATATACTGTCTGTTGTTGCTGTAGTGTGCTGCCAAGTTGATTCCGACTCATGGAGACCCCATGTGACGTAGTAAAACTGCCCCATGGGGTTTTCTAGGCTGTAATTTTTACAAGAGCTGTTAGTAAGGTCTTTCTTTCAAAGAGCCACTACCTTTCAGTTAGCAGCTGAGTGCTTAACTGCTGCACCACCAGGGCTTCTTGTGTACATACGTGATGTCTGTATATATGGCATTCTTGTACATATGTATAGTGTGTGCATATATACACAGGGTGTGCATTTATAGTTGTGCATATATAGTGTATATACATGTATGGTGTATGTATACACATAGTATAAATATACATGCATGTGTAAATAGTCTGTGTACCTACACGTATACAGTTTGTGTGTGCATATAGTGTGTGTATCTGTATATATATACACATATAGTGCACACATAATGTGTATACATAATATATTATACATATATAGTGTACATATGCTCATATACATGGTGTGTGTACATATATGTGTGTATATTGTCTGTATGTGTGTATACGTGTATTACAATGCAAGGCAATAGGAGATTTACAGGACACATTAGCAGATAATAGGAAGGCATTCGTTACACACAATGTAGATTTTTTTTTAATAAAAACAAGTGCCTTGCAGCTTGCCTCCCTGCTGTGGAGAAAGACGAGTCCTTGAAGAGAGAAAAAACAGCTGGAGAATTAGGAAGAAAAACAGTTTAGAGAAACCTCACCAAAGTCAAGCAAAAACCACATTCTAAGAAGAGCCTTAGCAAAAACAAATAATTAAAAAAAAAAAAAGCCCAGGAAATGGGAAATCAAAGGAAAAAAGAAGTCACTGGATTTGATAATTAGGAAGATAGTGGTGAACCGGGAAAGAAAAGTTTCAGGAAGAGGCAGGGGGCAGGATGACTCAGAGGCTAGGAAGTAGAATCAGACATACACAGATTTCTGTCTCCAAAATTTTGGCCTTGAAAGGATGACAAGAGAGAAGCAGCTTGTGGTGGCAACAAGATAAAAAACTCGGCTTTACTTGGTTCTCTGTTAAGACCAATGAATGCAAACATAGCTGTGGACAAAAGGTTACGGCCTGAACTGCAGCTCTAATGCTTAGGTCAAGTCACATCAGTCACAGCAAATAAGAATACGGCCAAGACCTCCAAAGAGCATCTTACGTATACCAAAACCCATTGCCATTTAGTGGATTCCAACTCACAGCAACACTGTAGGACAGAGGAGAACTTTCCCATAGGGTTTCCAAGGAGCAGCTGGTGGATCTGAACTTCTGACCTTTTGGTTAGCAGGCAAGCTCTTAACCATTTAACCACCAGGCCTCCATTAGTAACTCATAAATCCCTTACCGAATCGGTTCTAGGAGTATCTGCAGTTTACAAATGAGGAAACTGTGGCACAGAGAGATTAAGTAACTTGCCCAAAGTTACTCAGCTTTTAAGTTCCAAAGTCATGTCTCTCACTCAGGCAGGCTGCCTCCAGCATTTGTGCTCTTAATGGATGTACCATGAAGGATGCAGAAAATGGAATCCGTGACCTGCCTCCCACTTGCCCAGGTCCTGCCTAGACTGGCCTAAGGCCAATTGCCTTGGCTTTCTTCAATGCCCAGGCACAGGTCTTGAATCCAGGTACCAAACCAAAAAACCAAACCCAGTGCCGTCAAGTCGATTCCGACTCATAGTGACCCTATAGGACAGAGTAGAACTGCCCCATAAGAGTTTCCAAGGAGTGCCTGGTGGATTTAAACTGCCGGCCCTTTGGTTAGCAGACATAGCACTTAACCACTGCGCCACCAGGGTTTCCAATCCAGGTACATCCAGGTGAAAGTAATGTGCCAGAGGGTTGCTGTGATGGGGGCGCAGGGCGGCAGTGGCTGAGGGCAAACAGCAAGGAAAGACCATTCATTGGTGTTGCAGGATTTGCATCTCTCTGGAAGTTGTGAAGATGATTGTAAACATTATCATAAGGCAGGTTGAGTGGACGCTACAAGACGTAAGTTTGCGAACTGTTTCCACCACCTAGTTTTTTATAAGTTTGCGAACTGTTCCCAATATCTAGTTTTTTATAACCTAAAACAAATAACCTATATGAATTCTCCACCTATAACATGGAGATGATAATACTAATACTAACTGCCCTACATCCCTCAGGGTGTTGTAAGGAGCAAGTGAAATGTGTGAAAGTGCATGCAAATGGGAACTATTTTCTTATTGTTACTATTATTGTTGTTGTTATTCTTATTACTCTTATTAGGGTTCCAACCTCCCTGGAAAAAATGCCCATCCCCTCTTCTCCCCCATCCTTACCCTCCAAAGCCGTAAACATTAATAAGACATCTGATTTTGAGAAAGTTTTTCTAAATCCAAACAAATACTGTCTGTATATTCAGTTTGCTCCTAACCCAAAATTCCCTTATATGGTGTGAGGCAACATGAGGCAGTTTTTAAAAATTCTCTGAGGGAGAGCTTTGATAAATTGTCATTACTGACGATTTCCAGGGTAGCTGTTGGGTGCCTGGTATTAAATGACAGATTCTGGAGTCAAGTTATAAAAAACATTAAGAAAGATTTTACTGGGGAGTAAAGCAAATTCCTGTTGCCAGGAATCCTGGTACTCAAGAGAAGCTATCAAGACCTTCAGTTTGAGGAAGATGGCAATCTTTTTTTAACGGAACCTTTGAGGAATTTAGTTGGCAAAAAAGAATTAGGTTCTGGGAAGTTGTCACTTAAGCAAAGGTGGGTCCTTTTGAAACGGGGGCAAAATTCTGATTGCGCTACGTGTCCTTTTTTCTTGTTCGTAATAGGTGCAAGGGTGCCTGGCTTCACTAAGATGAAGTCTCAAAAGAATGAAAGTTTTGGAAAATACCAGTTAAGGAAGGTTTATAGGTGAAAGCACCCAGGGCTGGTCTAAACTGGTTATGGTCGTTTCTGGTTGATTCTAAAACCCAAAAAAACCAGTGCCGTCGAGTCAGGTTCCAACTCATAGCGACCCTATAGGACGGAGTAGAATTCTAGAGCTGCTCAAAACGACTAATAGCTGTTCTTTCCAAATAGTCCACACCACTTTTTCCTCTACTTGGCACGCTGATCATGACCAGCTCCAACATCTCATATCTTGTCTTCGTGTATTTCACTTTCTCATCATGAATCAATATAATCTTTAAATCCCAGAATGGTCCTGCTGTGGACAGGTGAGGAGGTAACCTCAGCACAGAAGCCAAGGGAGCATATACTTGGGGGAGGGAACATGAGAAAATCTGCCTAGCAGCCAGGCATGCTGCTAAACGTTTGGAGGGCTTAGACATATGTCTATGAGGTCTCGTTTGGCAGGCTGTGGATACCAGATGTTTAGATGGATTCTTCACCTTTAAATATATATATGTATGGATCATATATAAGGAGTGTAGAACTACCTGCAAAGCAGCCTTTCCTCATCCTTTTCTGTCTAAATTGTCCGGATTTCTAACTTCACGCAATATTACTAGTTAAAAGTTAAAATTAAAACAATTAGGCAGCAGCCAGACAGGCTGCAAGAGGGGCGACGAGTATGCGGTAAGAGAAATATTTGCAGTCACAAGTCATCTAAGAGAACATCTTGGCCACTATTTCCCTTTACAGATCAGAAACCAGGGATCCAAGACCAAATTCCACTACGTCACTACCTCTCTTCTTATCTTTCTTGAGGAAGGGAAGTGTATTTTGCACGCATGTCTTAATTAAGAAAATTAAATACACAAAACTCCCAGATAGCAGAGCCACTGTATCTGGTAATCATTTGCATTAGCTAAGGATGCTGGTTTGGTGAAAAAAAAAAAAAAGTTTGGTGAAAAGAGAGCCTTAATTCGGAAACCTTTGTTGTATCCATCAGCTGCTCTTGGGCACACTTTCTACACACTGGTTTTGCAAAGCAAGGTACTGCTCTAATTCTATTCATCCCCACACCCTGAATTATCAAACGATTGCCCAGGGTTAATCTCTCTGTAAAACTTTACAGAGTAATTTTTTCGGTCGCCCATTACCCAGAAATCAGCCGAAATGCATTCGAAACAGTCATGTCTCCTCAGTAATCCTTACTGAGTTTCCCTCTGTGAAATCTCTAAACGAAAACAAACAGACCCCTTCTCCAGCCTCCTTCTCTCCAACAGCCCCCAGCAAAACACTCAACCCTTGGAATATTCCTCTTTCCATGGTCCAGCTGATATCAGCTCTGAAAGGTACCTGCCCTCCCAGCTTCCCCTTCCCTCTTCAGATATTGTCCAAATGCCAGCAAAACAGGAGCCAGTACTTGTTTTGTTCATGTTTTTTTTTTTTAAGCACAAATAACATTTCTTTCAATATAAATATATAATTCTGTGAAAAAGTAGTAAAAAGAGTGCTATAGTCTTGGTCACTGTCCAGCAGGAACATGTTTCATAGTTTACAGAGTCTGAGGTCAGAGCCTCTATTAACAGGTTTTGTTCTCTCAGCCTTGTTCTAGGACACTTTCACATAGGAAATTCCTTGATCTACAAACAAATCCTTTTAGAGATGATTTAAATATGCCAGTGGCGAATGTCTAATTATATCCAGGAATTAAGGCTATTGAAGTGAGCTAAACATGAAGAATACATTTGCATCCATATAAACCAAAAAAAAGAAGAAAACATACATGCACAAAGGAACCGGTTGAGTCAATTCCACACACAGCGATCCTATAGGACAGAGTAGAACTGCCCCATACTGTTTCCAAAGAGCAGCTGCTGAATTTGAAATGCGGACGTTTTGGTTAGCAGCCGAAGTCTTAACCACTGAGCCATCCGTATACAAGCATTATATAAATTACTTTGTCAGCTTGCAGAAATACATCAGATTTTATCTACAACAGTTTCCATCAGTTAATAAGTTATTTGCTTAAAAACAAAATAGCTCCGGTGTGTTTCTCCTGATTCAAGCGTGAAGTGCACAGCAGTCCCAGGTCTGACAGCCACACCACCAAGCTGGGAGGCGTGCAAGTTACTTGGCAAGCGCCGGCCGCAGCGTTCCCAGAAGTTTATCCCAGTGTGTGAAGTAAGGTGCAAAGTTGCAGGTAAAGTGGGAGTGATGCAGGTCGTGATGCGCCACGCCCCCGTACCACCCGAAAGGCACCAGTCTGTGAGTGGACCAGGGGAAGTCGTAGCCTGAGTGGTCCTCCACTGACAGCCAGATGTTGACCACATGGAACACCAGCACGGTGAGTGGGTGGCACCCGAGCAGCTTGACGTTTAGCATGTCAAAGAAGCCCAAGGAAAACAGCTCCCAGACACTCATGTACTGCGTGGCCAAAGCGAACGAGGCTGAGTTCCGGTGGTGCACCTTGTGGAAGTTCTGGTACAGCCAGGGCACCTTGTGGTGCAGCACGTGCCACACAAAGAACTCGGCGTCGAAAAGTAACAGACAAACCACGACGTGGCACACCAGCTCCAGCAGCTCCGGAGCTTCAGTGGGCAGGGGGTCCGGGCTACTAGCCCAGTGCAGCAGGGTCACCGGGAACACGAATAGCACGTGCTGGTAGAGAGTCTGCCAAAGGCAAGGCAGCAGTTGTCCCACCGTCGGCGAGAAGTTAGGGTGGATCTTGTAGCGCCGCAGGGCAGGCACCCAGGGGTACAGCACGTCCAGCACCACGAATGGCAGGCAGAAGACCACGTAAGTGGTAATCCCAAAGATGACCAGGAAGAAGGGCGACTCGGTGAGGGCCTCCTGGTTCCTCACGCAGTCCCAGAAGGGCTGCAGAAACCGCCGGCTTGAGTCGCAGAAGGCCTGGAGCTCTGAGCCGTTGCCGCCGTTCATGGTGAGGCTAAGTCAGGCGCTGCTCCTGCTCGTGTCGCGCCGACTGCTCTTAAGGCGTGTGGCTCCGCCCCGAGTTATGTCAGCCTTGTTTTCGCTCCGTTTCCAACTGCGCTGAACTTGAATTATTAACCCCACAGGGTTGCGCTTAGTTGCTATAAATGCCTACATCTACAGCCTCATTCAATTGGCTTTTACAGACGCATGTATAAGTAATGGCATTTAGGAACTTTTCATATGCATGCAGAATTACTTTCTCTTTTTTTTAAATTGATGTGTAATTTACATACAACACAATGCACAGATTTTTAGTGGAGTTTACAAGTTTTGGCAACTCAATTCATCTATCATCACCACCCCAACAAGAAAAATATGTCCCTTACCCCCAGAAAGTATCCCGTTTGCAATCAGCGCAGAATGACTTGTATTTTTAAACGCATACGTAGAATTGATTTATGTGTTTTCTAATGACGCAAGGATAACTGAATTTTTAAAAGCGACGTACATTTTGTATATTAGATCTTTGCTATCCACGCGACCTAATGGAGGGCCAGCTAGCCTTCCGCAGAGGTGACCGCGGGTCCCCCGGCCGCCCGCGGCGGAGGTCAGGGCAGGAAATGACACCCGGCGGGTGGTTGAATAGGAACCTCGGCCAGTTCCAATATCTCCCGAGAGGCGCTTTTCTCACCGGTTCACAGCGTCGCCAGGAGTGGCCCGCGGGAACCTGCGAGGTCGACCCTCCGCAGAGCGCCTAGGGCACCCAGACCTGCGACAGGGACACCGACGCACAGCCGCCAAGGGAGGGGGCCATGGCTACTGGACTTCCCTTTAAAAAAAAAAAAAAAATGCTGATGTAACACCCAAGAACCTACGCAGATCTAGCTAAAAAGACGCTGCATTTCAAGTTGAAGATTGGAAGCGATGAAATCAGAAAACCAGCCTCTTGTTCCAGGGAGTGATTTGTGCCTACCAAGAGGCTGCTAAACGCGCTGGTGATAACGCTCCTACCCTGCTCTTCCCTGGGCGGGCTTCGCTGCGCCAACTTGCCCCTCACCCGCCACCTCCTTCACCCAAACCATCCGGGCCCAGAGAGCCCGACTGTGGAGCTGTTCCTGTCCCCTGAGTTTCTCCGCCCGCAAAGTCGGGCCAGACTGAGCGCAAGGGCATCGGTACTGGGAGAGCTCTGGGGAGACCCCAGGGCCAGCATGAAAAAACTACCTCTGCATTTGACCCGCGTGGCTGACACGCGACTCACGGGACTCCTAAATGAGAAGTTTTGGACAAAAACTTTGGAGCCAGGGACCACTCCCAATCCTAACTTTGCCTCTTTTTTATAGTTTCGCGACTGGGACAAGCGCTTCACTCTGCGAAGCTTCCTTTTCCTTATGCCCCTAAATGAGAATAATAATAGTAGCCATCTCAAGAGGCTGTTGTAAGCATTACATTGAATAATAACAACAAGGCTACCGTGTAACGTCTGCCCTACTGGCTGTGTCGTACTTATGAAGCTTCCTTTTATTATGAAATGCAGTGATTTATTTCATAACCCTCGTTTTATCCTCAGAAGAACTTGGTCCCCCACCCTGATTAGCAGTGGACATTATTATTGTTGTTGTGATTTTATAGAAGTAAAACCATAGTGCCGGACACATAGTAAACATATGAAAAGATACATATTATTTTAAATTTGTACTCCACATTTTATCTAATGCATAATAGAGGAAACTTGCAATAAAAATCAAGTAATATTGCATAAAGAGAAATGAACCATAGAAAGCCATATATTGTGAGGAAAGAATAAGTAAACGAAAATATAGACCAATATATAGGCCTAGAAATAAAAATAGGATATGTACGTAGCCTATTATTTTAATATAATATATAATAAATAGGTCACTCGTAATTTGTGATAATATCAACTGGTGTTTGGCCCCTCACTGCCACTGATGGATTATAGATATTTCTTAGATGCCCATTCCCTCTGGGCCTAGAGCAATTTTTTTTTTTTTAACCCTAGTATGTCACGGAAACGCTGGTAGCATAGTGGTTAAGAGCAATGGGTTGTATGTGATAAGAATGTTATGTTCTGTCTGTCTCTTGATGAGAATAAGTTCATAAGCAACTCTGAGCTTCTTAACAGGCAGTGTAAAAAGGGAAAGCAGATGGATTTTCTCATGCTCCTCTTATTTTAGATAGTAGCAAAGAGACATGCACAGTTCAAACCTCTGGCCCCTTGAACTGTGTGTGTCTCAAGCAGTGTCCTAGAAGAGAAAGAGCTTTTTCTCCTTCAGTCTCGGACCCCTCAAGGCTCCAAAGGGATCACCAGAGCTTACTTTCTCAGACTCACAAATGAATTCTGCTCATAAGGAAAGTATTGGTCAAACCCTCAAGAAGTTAAGTCAATCCTCAAATTCTGTTTCAGCCCGCACTGTCATGTTCTTGTGGTTTCAGCTATCATGCGTGGGTGTCTTTGATGCTTTCACAGGTTTTTAAGTGGGTAACATTGGTGGGTTTGCTTCATTGGAGCCTAGCTATTAGATTTAGCTGTCAGGACTGACTCCCTTGAGCCCCCAGCCCAACCAGCCCATTCTTTTCCTTCTTTGGTTTTCATCCTCTGACACTAAACCTGTTAGAATAATCACTGTTGTTGTTAGGTGACATCAAGTAGGTTCTGACTCATAGCGGCCCTATGTACAACGAATAAAACACTACCCAATTCTGTACCGTCCTCACAATCATTGCTATGCTTGAGCACATTCTTGCAGCTACTGTGTCAATTCGTCTCATCGAGGGTCTTCCTCTTTTTCATTAACCCTCTACTTTACCAAGCATGATGTCCTTAATTCAAATGCATCAATTCTTCTTTGGTCTTTCTTATTCATTGCCCAGCTTTTTCATGTGTATGAGATGAGTGAAAATACCATGGCTTGGGTCAGGTGCACCTTAGTCCTCAAAGTGACATCTTTGCTTTTCAACACTTTGAAGAGGTCACTACAGAATAGTCACCAGAGGCCAATTAATAAAGCGCTGTGCAGCAAGACCTGGAAGCCATGGCTTCAGCCTTTGTCCAGGCTTACGATTGCTACCTCAAGGCACTGTAAAGAATAACAGACTTCATTGCCTTCCTTGTACACAGCTCACCTGGGTAGAAGGCTGTATCCAACATACAAATGCAACCATCTCAGGGAAACCAATCAGTTAAAATCTTGTCAGTTGTCCACTGTATGTCATGGAGGATGCTGAAAAGTAGACAAAATATGTCAGGCAACCAAAAACAGCATTACTTAATTGAATCCCCCCCCTCCAAAAAAAACCATATCCTATCTGTATTGACTAAAGTGGTGTCATTTTTTGAATTGGCAAGCTTTAAACACTTTTTATTCACACAAAATTTATGTAATAGCTTCGTAGATGATTAGGTCTTTTTAGGACACAGGGTGTATCTTCTTTTTTCACAGTGCCAAGCTTTATGCCTTGCACAAAATGAGTTCAAAAGAGATTTGTGGATTAGACGATCATTTTAAAAGATAATGGCTCAAAATCAAGGCTGAAAAATTGAAAAAAAAATTTTTTTTGAGCATTTATCAATGTAGTTCAGGGCTCCTTGCCTACAGGGATGGTTTTTCACAAAAGGTGTTCACTCATTTCAGACAGGATTGACCACACTGTTTCCTACACTGTTCTACACTTCTCCAGTTGATCATGATTTCCTGTTTTATCTTGACAAGCTCTTCCTGACAGAGTTGGAGGACAGGAATCCTTTCTTTTCTAGCTATTCCAGGAGTCAAATCACCTTTCTGAGAGTACAACAATCAAGACTGTGCATATTTATTACAATCTCAAAGTTATTTGGTACCAACTCATCAAAAGGCTTTGGTACTACCCCCCCCACAATAAATAAATAAATAAATAAAGCATATAATTGGAAAAACCCATTACCAAAGATGCAATCTCTCTCTCTTTTTTAATGACCTTTGTGCTTTTTTTTTTTTTTCTTTCGAAATTTGGATGGAACTCTTTTGACATCCATCAAACCAAAAACAATTCCTGGATATCAAAGATGCACGCTTGTAGTGTTGTGTAACATGAAAGACTCATAGAGGGTGGGGTAACTGCAAAGATCAAAATCTAATACTTTGTTTTAAAGATAAAGATGGAGTTTAAGGAAAGTCAAGATTAATGGCCAAATTGAGAATGGAGCCTGGTCAGTATCAGTTCCACAGTATGTCTATAGGAGGAGTTTGGGATTGGAAGGAGGCCATTGCAGCTGCATTTACATGGTACTTTACAAACTCAGCAAACATTAATTTTACATAACAAAAACAGTAGAGGATGCTGATGGAGAATACTTGCGTGGTATGTTAGTTTTCCCCAAGAGACTCCTTGACACCCCCATTGACCCAGATCACTGATGTGTATTTGGATTTCAGCACTTTATATTTTTGATCCATCTATGTCTTGCTTCTACTGAAGTTGCTGGAACGCTCATCAACCTCTTTAAAACATTGATAACATATAAAATCATCCCCGTTAAAAGGCATATATTGCCTGGAAAGCAGAGAAAATAGTATTCGCTTCACCTGTCAAAGGGACTGTTGCAAAGATCAAAGCCTTGTGAAAAAGCTTAAACTCCAGAAGGCACAATGTAGAATGCAAAGGGCTATTTTTGGTACAACTAAAACAATTTGGCAAAGAAAAGGGTTTTGCTTACTTAGTGTGGAATTGAACTTGAAATCTGCACTTAGCATAATACATAAATACTCAGTAAATACTCTTCCAGTGAATTAATGGCTGATAAACTGTTTTAAAAATCAGAATATTACTTGATGATGCCTTTCAGGGGTCACAAGAGACCAGAGCTACTTCCATTTTGAAAAATTTTCCATATACAGAGACTCCCAGCCTTACGACAGGGTTCTGTTCCTTCTGATGTAAGTAGACCTCATTAAATTTTTCATTATTATTGCCTTTTATTATCAGCATCTTTATAAATCCCATCTTTATTTGTCTTTGGGGTCTGGAAACATGACATATAAACTTACAGATATATTTTGATACAAACACACATAGGTACATATTGCTGACTATAAGATGTATAAAACAAAAACAAAACACAGACGGTTGTGTGATTCATCATAACGTGAATATCTTCTAAGTCAGCGACTACCTGTATCGAAAAATAAATAAATGCCAAGAGTTAAAAATATAATGTATTTTAAATATTTACATTCAACAAATTGTTGTTGTTGTGTGCTGAGTCAATTTTGACTCATAGCACCCCTGACTCTAAAGGACAGAGTAGAACTTCCCCACAGGGTTTTCTAGGCTTTAATCATTATGACAGCAGATCACCAGGTCTTTTCTCCCATGGAACAGCTGGTGGATTCAAACTGCTGACCTTTCGGTTAGCAGCTAAGGGCTTATACATTGCACCACTGGGGCTCTCCCCCCCCCCAACAAATTAGCACCTTTCATGCCCACAAACCAAATAATCTTCATTTCTTGGAGATAATGTCAATAGTCTAAATTTTCCTCCTTAATAAATTGAGGTCTGGGTTAAAGGCTTCTCCAGTCTCTTATCCTGCCCTTCCCCCATGTCTGTGGTACTGACCATTCATTTATCTATTCAGGCAAATTTTTATTTTCATAAGTCATATTTGGGACAGCTATTCCTTGGGAAAACTTTTCAGATATTACTTATTAGGCAAGAATCAGTCACAATTCAAGGTAGACCTGACCACAGCCACATCTACCCTAAAACCCAGAACTAACCAGCCCTCAAACTACCAACTGGCTCCTAAAGCAACAAAGCTCACTACCTTTCCAAGAGGAAGGAACTAGAGAAAGCCTTCCTATAAAAAGCAAAGTGGTAGGTGGCTTGGGAAGACTGAAAGCAAAGCCAAGCGTGCCCCCTTGTGGCAATGGAAAAAATTATTTTCATTCTGAATTGTGACTTCACTGCCACACGTAAAGACGTGAAAGTTCCAAGTTCAATATTCTTTTCCTTGCCCTAGAGATCTACAGAGATCTTTGTGTTCTGCTCAACAGAATATACATTGGAGCCCATAAAAAATAAGAAAGAGCCCCTCCAATTCTTCCCAGGACTTTGGGCAGCACAAGTTCCAATCTTGCTTTACACTCTCAGCCAAGGATAGAATAAAACTTTAATACTACCAGGGTTATGAGGGTGTAACAGGGCTATGCAGCTATATCAAGGGGAAGAGGAAACCAAAAAAGGCAAATGTGGAATATAACTCCACTGTAGCAGGAACCAGCGTGCAACATCACCTTTAGAGTGGTCTGCAGACTAAATAGAGAGCGTTGGTGGTTTAGTGGTGTCCTGGTGGCACCGTGGTTAACAGCCCGGCTGGCTAACTGAAAGGTTAGCAGTTTGAATCCACCAGCCCCTCCTTGGAAACCCTGTGGGGCCATTCTACTCTGTCCTGTAGGGTGGTTATGAGTTGGAATCGCCAGCAACAGGTTTGTTTTTTTGGTTGTGGAACTCTTCCCTTCCATGCAGGGGACCTGGGTTTGCTTCTGGCCCATACACCTCAGCATAGTCACCGTGCATTTGTCAGTGGGCGTTTGTGTGTTAGTGTAATGCTGAACAGGTTTCAGAGGAGCTTCCAGACTGAGATGGACTAGGAGGAAGGGCCTGGACCCAATGGCCATGAAAAGAGAGAGTGGAAGGAAGGAGTGTGCTTTCCCATTAGGGGGAGAGCAACTAGGAGTATATAGCAAGGTGTGCATAGATTTTTGTATGAGACTGACTTGATTTGTAAACTTTCACTTAAAGCACAATAAAATTTTTTTTTTTTTTAGAAAAAAAAAAAGGCCTGGAGTCGTACTTCTGAAAATCAGCCAGTGAAAACCCTATGGATCACAATGGTTCAATGTGCTCATGGGGATGGCCCAGGACCAGGCAGCATTTTGTTCCCTTGTGCATGGGGTCGCCATGAGTCAGGGGCTGACTTGACAGGAGCCTATATAACAACACGGTGCATAAAAGTCCCCAGAAAGAAGTTGCAAAGGACACAAAGAGAAAAACAGTTCT
This sequence comes from Elephas maximus indicus, assembly GCF_024166365.1. Lineage (NCBI taxonomy): Eukaryota > Metazoa > Chordata > Mammalia > Proboscidea > Elephantidae > Elephas > Elephas maximus. The sequence goes on from NC_064834.1 coordinate 40,148,243, forward strand.
GTAGAAGATGGATCTATGGAATGCAGCAACTGCTCATTCCTGTCTACTGTCAGGCGTGTGGAAGCTCTACTGGCCACAAGTTCTCACAGGCATCTGTGGGATCCCCACGGTGTAGCCAAAGCCAGAGAAACCTTACAGTGGCAAGTTTTCTCCCCTACTAGTGGAAAACAACCAACAGAAACACCCTTCACTGTCCCTTTCTTTCCAGCCCTGCCCAAGAACCTTGTACTTGCTTGGCCAGACCTAGGTCAAAGGGAAAAAAACGACTCTGGGGGGACATATGACCTGTGGAGGGTGGCACCTTTCTGTAGACACACCCTTTACATCTAGTGCACTTTTCGTCTTTTCTCTAGGTGCCATGAAAATCACACAGATTCAGTCCTCAGACTCTCCCAGGTGTTACTTGTGCTTAATTTCATTTAGCCACATGAAAATTTCCATTGCTTTTCACACATTTAATCAGTCTACATCTATTTACTGAGACTCACTATATTCCAGACCCTGTGTTAGATTCTGGGCATACAGAGATGAGTATGCCCTCAAGCTTACAGAGTAGTGGGAGAGACCACACTGAGCCCCAAGCCGATGTTTTGGGAGCCCGACGGCATGACCGAAATCCCTGGGTGGTGCAAATGGTTAATACACTCGGCTGCTAGCCGAAAGGTTGGCAGTTTAAGTCCACCCAGAGGCACCTCAGAAGAAAGGCCTGGCAATGTACTTCCAAAAAAAGCTACTGAAAACCGTATGAAGCCTAGTTCAACTCTGACACACGTGGAGTCACCGTAAGTTGGAAGCAACTCACAGGCAAGCAGTAACTGTTATGACATGCCCTGCCTCTGTCAGTCTTGGTTGTCTCATTCGTACAATGAGGGGGTTGAGTGGACAATCTGTTAATCCATGGACCTGGCTGAGCCCAACAACTACCTGAAGATGGGCTTAATCGCTGTCTAGTCTCCACTCACAACTTTGCTCACGTGGATCCTGCTAGATAACTTTCAACGCCGATATTTCCAAACCATCTCCTGATTTTTCTTAGCCTTGAGACCACTCTCTCTCATGGGAGGAACAAATGCTCATGGGCAGCATCAGGGAGGTTTACAAGGAGTAACGCGGACAGAGATGAGAAAGAAAAGTGTAAGTTCTGCCAAAAAAGAGAAAGGGAAGAATAGAAAGGCTATTAAATAAAGGAGAACACACAAATGCAATTCTACGAGTTTTATTAAAAAGTTGAAAGACTCTTTCAATATTACAAAGCACTATTAGTCTGCCTTCACATAGTAGCCAATATTAAGTATTGTTATTGTAGCTAATTATATCAAATTATGTAAACAAAGAAAACAAAAAACAACTTGGAGTGGTCATTTTGTCCAGCTGACAGTATTGTAAAGAAACAATGTCGCAAGATTGTGGGAATACGGGTTTCCTGACACGGGGATGAAAATCAGGAACAGTAACACCATGGATACACATAAAGCTACAAACACTCAAGGAACCCCTGAGTTGTAATCTGGAAGCATTTACATTCATATGTCTCTGTGTGAAACCAGATTAGGACACTCTTCCTGTGGACAGGCTGGGATGTCTGCTTCACACAGACCTCATTGCTGAGACACTGTTTAACAGAACACAGAAACTTCAGGAAAAGATAGTGGTATACTTGTTCCACAGGATTTTTCTTCTTCTTAAAAAACAAGTGGAATTATAGTCTGCCACAGAATTTACAATGTATGAATACAGACAGTTGAGTGTACCAGTCTTCCATCTACTGAAAACATACCAGTTTTTGTCTCACTTTTTTAAAGTCAGTACATTGTTTTGGAAGGCTCCAACAAATAATTTTGCTTGGCCTGAGCAGTTTCAACGTTGGCTGAATAATAGCTATCACAGGTTTGGTAAGTAAAATTCGTTACGGAACCTTTATAACTGGAATAGCTGGATGTCACTGGCTTTGACTCTGCACCCACTGAATAAAAAACATGAGAAACTGTCATTTAGACCCCTAAATACAAGGCCATTAGACTGGGGAGCCTTTTAAGGCAAGGAGGTGAGAACTGGGCACTTCTACACTGAATTTTGCTCAAGTGTTTTTACCAGATTATTTACCAATGAACAACGCTGTTTAAAAATTCTAACACGTGTGAATTCGCCCTTTGTGGGAGTAAAAAGGCAATACAGTATATTTTAAATTTTAAGAACAAACAGAATGGTTCAAATGATCTTTTCACAAATCAGTCATATTTTTTCAAGACTTAAACAACGCACGGTTGAGTCATTAGCTTCATATTCAGCTGATGATCATCATTAAACAAATGAAAAAAAAAAAGCTACTGGGGCTGAGGGCTGGGACCATGGTCTCAGGGAACATCTAGGCCAACTGGCATAAAACAGTGCATAAAGAAAATATTCTACATCCTACTTTGGTGAGCAGCATCTGCGATCCTAAAAGCTTGTAAGTGGCCCTCTAAGATACATTTATTTGTTCCATCTCATCTAGAGCAAAGGGGAAGGAAGAAAACCAAAGACACAAGAAAATATAAGTCCAAAGGGCAAATGGACCACATGAACCAGAGCCTCCACCAGCCTGAGCCCAGAAGAACCAGATAGTGCCTGGCTACCACAACCAATTACTCTGACAAGGATCACAAAGTAGAAAAAAAAAAAAAAAAAGAAGCAGCTAATATGTTTCTAATCCTAACTAGTGAGAATTTGGTATCTTCAAAATCAATTTCATTGGGTATAAAAATATAAAAGGCCTGGGAAAGAGAAACAAGTATTTTATAGGAAATAAGCAAACACATCTTAACACATCTTGACCAACGACTTGGCTGTAAATTTCTCAAGCCTGGCTTTCACTGGTATTTCCTCATTAGATTAATAATTTCATTATACATCCGCCAAGGGGCATCCAAGCCCCAGATAAAGTCGAGATGCTGCCATTCAGGAAGCTGCTTGTGGTACACCAAGTTGGTGATCTGGGTCAGTAAGATACTGACGTCACGGACGTCCGCGAGCCAGTCCCGGCCCCCACTCCAGACTGCAGTCGGCACAGGCATGTCTCTCACATTGTAAGTGGGAGGGTAAGTCTACAATAAAAATCCACAGTTATTTTTTTTCCAAAGTCACAATAAACACACTCTCCATTAAATACTGTTTAGTAAGTTAGATGGGAGAATAAGGGACTAAATTCTAAAAAGCATTGACTATCGGTTTACTTTTCAGGTTACCATTACCAGAACAACAACAAAAAACCCTAAACCACATGAAAGAATAATCACTACGAGAACTGCTAGTTATTGAGCTGTCACCACATGCTGGGCACTGTCACAAGTGTCTGAATTCCTGCTCTCTTCATGTCACAGATGGGAGGCTACAGAACCACGTGGTTGGAAAGGTGCTCTGGAGCCATTTTCTCCCTCTGGGATGTTAAGGCAAGCTATAGAAATTCTCTAAGCCTTTGTTTCCTCATCTTTAAATTAGTGATAATCATATCTATGCCACAAGGATGCTGTGAGTATTGAATTAAAAAAAAAAAAAATGAGCAAAGTGCCTCACACTTTGCATTCAAAAAAAAAATTTTTTTTTTTTTTTTTTTTTAATATGAAAGAGGTTTAGGCAACGTAATTTGGCCAAGGTCCCACAGCTTCAGGACTGACTTAGGATTCTCTGACTCTAGAGTCTGTGTTCACAGTCATTATGAATAATGTATGACAGTGACCACTCTTATTTGGAGCCAGCTAGAGGACAAGGAGGAGAGACCTAGACTACACCACCAACCACAAAGCTTGGGTTGTTCTGGAATTGACTGAAGGAAACAAACCCTACCCAGTCAACTCTCCCACATCCTTTCCACCACCCTACCAGAACCCCAATAACCCAGGCTGGCTTCCTTGATGGGTTTTCAGGAACCATTTTAATTCTAAAGACTTTACCTGGTGGTAATGAAAATAATTCTTGACAATGCTTCCCCAGTCAAAGGCTTGGAAGTTTGGGGATCTAACAGCCTAAAAAGAAGGTAGTTTGAAAAAAAAAAAGTTATCTGACACAGAAGTTTGAAATAGCATCATAGTTTGCTGGAGTTAACGATGGCTTCAGAAATCAACCAGATTTACACTTCATTTCCAAACCGTAATTTAAAATGAAATGGCATTGCTCTGTTCTCTTTTACTAAACAACTCGATTTCTCAGTGTATAATTGGACAAGAGCTATCATATCACACAATAAAATAGCTACACACATATACTTTGAATTATACTGGATCAATGGTTGCTCTCACTGAATGAACTTTATGCTGGTGTTTTCCAGGGAAATTTGAATCTTAAATTTTTGCAAAAAGTAACTGTTTTGCTTCAGAAGGAATACATATTTCTTGAGTACCAGTACCAGCGTAATCACGAAGTATCTACTGCGTACCAGTACAATTTCTACCTAGTTGGGAAGACTATAACCATGAATGGTATTTTATATAAAATTGAAATTTATACATATTGAAGAGTATGACATAAAAATATTTTTAAAGTCACTCATATGTGAGATTTGAAATAATACAAACTCATACTTCCCCCAGATCTCCAGGTTCTAAATACGTCAAGAATTAATCTTAAAATGGTGGGCCAAATGACTTGGGAACTGTGTTTAAGCTTTGGCCACATGGTGGCGCAACAGTAACAGATAAAAGAGAAGGACCCTGACATTCTTTGTCAGAACTGCTTCTGACTTCTGTGAAATGTCAGTTCTTATCAACTGCATAAAATTCTGTTTGATGTAATAACGACAGAGTGAGATTAGATACCACAGAAGGCTGCTACAGGAGAAATGTTCAGCATCAGCTTTTGTCAGTGCAAATGACAGTTGCTAAATATAGGGTCGCTATGTTTTTTTTTTTTATGAGTCGGAATCGACTGGACGGCAGTGGATTTTTTTTTTTTTTTGGTTAAATATGGCAGTGTATCTAACAAGCAGAACAAAATATAAATTTACAGCACCTGTTAGTGCACCTGTTCCCTATCTCTAATTGTCAGTGGAAATATAACAATACGAGCTGTTTTCCTGCTGTACACAGACATCACTTTGTCATCTATCTCTTTTAGCATTTATATAAAGCCCCTAGAGGGAGTATGGAATGTAAAGGAATAACTTGCCTATGTCTCAGACTGAACCTCCAAACCTGAATTTTGTACCGAGCGTTGCATTAGGAATTCAAAAACTATCCACTTGAAAAGGCATCTCAGAAAGAGCAAAATGTGAAAGTTATTTAAAGGAAAAAAAAATATGGAAAGAAGCTAAAGTCCAAAAATAGGTATTTGGTTAAATGAATTATGCTACCTTAGTTATGCATCAACAGTACGCCACTGTCATAAATAATAAGATAGAAACAGAAAACTATTAATGATGTTTACAAATAATATTAAGTGGGAAAAAAGTCAGAACATAAAACTGAATATGCACTACGGTTACAATCATGTAATAATCATATGTGGATAAAGATGAGAGGAAAATGCTTGTAATGTTCTAAAGTGACATTTTAAAAATTAATTTTAAGTCTCAAATGTTAACAAAAAATATAAATAGGTTCAACTTTCCTACTGTACAGTATGTATCAGAAGTCTTAGAAATATGCTTACTCTCTGGTCAGTAACCTACCTCTACAAATATATTCTAAGAAAATAATTTGCCTAATGTGTAAACACTTAACTATAATACACAGATGTTTATCACAGGATAGTTTACCATTGCCAAAAAAAAAAAAAAAAAACAAAAAAACCATGACAGGAAAAAAGAAAACTTAAAATTCAAACAATGGAAAAATGTCTCTTGATTAGAAATATTTTAAATTTTTCAATTATTGACCTGGAAAGGTATTTTTGATTATGACTTTTTTTTTTTTTTTTTGGCCACCAAGTTGATTCAGACTCATGGCCACTCCATGTGTGTCAGAGTAGAACTGTGCTCCACAGGGTTTTCCACAGATTTTTTGGAAGGCCTTTCTTTCAAGGCACCTCTGGATGGACTTGAACTGTCAACCTTTTGGTTAGCAGCCAAATGTGTTAACTATTAGAAGTCCCCACCCAGGGCCTCCTAATCACTCCACAGTGCCCATTCTCCCTGTCTTAATTTCAGTAAGGAGCCCCTCCAATGTTCTTTGAGAACATGGTCATCAGGCAGAAACCCCATCGTCTACCCCTCTCCAGCTAGGCTGTGAGATATGAAATATACCACTCACTTCTGAGCTAACTCCTTAATGTGAAGCCACTTGCCATGGTCTTCTTGTCTCCCCACTTCCTGTGGGCTGAAGTAGATATGGAAGCAATCTGGCTTCAACCAGGCAGTAGAGGACAGCACCCTAGAGATGGCAGAGCTATGGTAACAGGGGAACTGGGTCCCTGGGCGACCTCATGGAGCACAGCCATACCCCTCTCTACCACCAGCCTAAGCCACTGCTCTCTGGAGTGTATTATGAGTAAAAAACAGACTATGTATTTTAGCAACTGTATTTCTGGGTCTCTGATAGAGCAACTTAGCCTGTATCTAACAAATACAATGCTATTTAATTAAATAAAGTTATCAAAAAGAACATGTAGTATGATCCTCTTCATAATGGAAATGATTGTATCAAAAAATGGAAGGGTATACCAAAATACTACTGTGGCGACTCCTAGGTGGTAGACATATGGGTGATTTATTTTCTTCTTTGTACTCATGTAACAAAAGAACCAAACCTACTGCAGTTGAGTCAATTCTGACTCAGCGTACCAACAGGACAGAGGAGAACTGCCCTATAGGGTGTCCCAGGCTAGAAATCTTGATGGAAGCAGACTGCCACATCTTTCTCCCAAGGAGCGGCTGGTGGTTTCGAACCACTTAACTTTTGGTTAGCAGTATGTTCATATACATTCTACAGTTTCATAATGAATACATATTACATGCGTAATAAAAATTTTACTAAATATTCTTTTTACAGTGTTTTAAAGAGAATTTCTTACCATACTTTTGGCTTTTTTTTTTTTTTTTAAGCAGTCAGTTTTAAATATGGAGTCCCTTGGTGATAATGGTTAAGCACTCGGCTACTAACCAAAAGCCTACTGGTTCAAATCCACCCAGAGGACCCTAAGAAGAAAACTTTGTCGATCTGCTTCCAAAAGATCACAGCCATTGAAAAACCCATGGCGTGCAGTTCTACTCTGACCCTCGTAGGTTCTCCATCAGTTGGAATTGACTCCACAGCAATATGCTTGGCTGGGCTAAGTTTCAAACAATAGAGTACGTCAGCATCAGTGCAGGCGCGGGTGCTCGTTAAAACACAGATTCCGAGGATACCCTTCCAGGAATTCTGATTTTCAACAGGCCTAAAAAGAAAAACAAGCCTGTTGCCATCGAGTGGATTCAGACTCACAGTGATCCTACAGGACAGAACAGAACTATTCCATAGGGTTTTCAAGGGAAAGGAGCCCTGGTGGTACAGTAGTTAAGGGGTCAGCTGCTGACCAAAAGGTCAGTAGTTCAAACCCACCAGCCGCTCTGCAGGAGAAAGATGTGGCAATCAGCTTCCGTAAAGATTACAGACTTGGAAACTCTATGGGCCAGCTCTACTCTGTTCTATAGGGTTGCTATGAGTTGCAATCCACCTGATGGCAATGGAGTTTCAATCTTTACAGAAGTGAACTGTCACATCTTTCTCCTGCGGAGCCACTGGTGAGTTCGAACCACCGACCCAAGTGCTTAGCCACTGTACCAACAAAACCAAAAACAGCAAACCCTTTGCTGTTGAGTCGATTCCAACTCATAGCAACCAGATAGGATGGAGTAGAACTGCCCCACTGGGTTTCCAAGGAGCAGCTGGTGGATTTGAAGCACCCACCTTTTGGTTAGGAGCTGAGCTCTTAACCATTGTGCCACCAGGGCTCCTTAATTCTGACCAACGCTGTCAAAGATATGTTAGGATCAGCCTTTGGGCAGTGCTAACGAGAGGGTTAGAGATAGTCACAAGAGTCTTGTCTATGGGTGAGTCTCTGAAATTTGTCAGGTTTACAAAGAGAATATTAAAGCCCAATAAAGAACTAGGTTTTGGAATTGCTAACAACTGTTAATAGTTTAAACAGAAAGTAAACTTCTGGAAAAAAAAAAAAAACAAACTTCTGAACTTACTGTAAATAAAATGCCTTTACAGGCTCCCCCAAACTCACACCACAGGAACCTCCAAGCTTTATGCCAATTGTAGCATACCTGCCAGCGTCCAGGCCCCAGCCCCCTGCAGCAGTATAGCCTGCCCCAGTGTGTCCTTGACAGGTAGAGTGGCAGCCCCCACCAACAGCCCCGAGGAGGAAGAACCAAAGAGAAGATCTTATGAAACAGCTGCAAGAAGCTATTATTTTACTGATAAAGGGGTGACAGAGTGAGCAGCAGGGCAAAGGGCAAGGCTGCTCTCTGCAGTGAAACTGAGCTTTGGAAATGCTCATGAGGCAAATTCCAATGTGGTTAGACCCTGAAGCCACAAGGTCAGGGGTGGGCCAGGCAGCTGTGCTCTGGCCTCAGCCTGTAGCCTTTGATCTCAGCCAGGTGCCAGATAGTGGGGCTGGAGCAAGAGCAGAAGCCTAGATTGCAGTTGAGCCAATAGCTCAACAACAAACCCACACCCAGTGGAAGCCTGGGACACAGAAGGGTGAAGTAGCACCAATGTGTAATGTTAAATACAGTGGTCTTACAACCTCGGATTCAACATCCCCAAGGCCCCTGCAAGTCTGGGTCAGGGACATTTGTACTTTGTTGAAGCGGGTATCGAACCAGGTGCAGGCTGTAAGGGTCACTAGCTGGTGGGTAGCTCTGCAGCTGCTTTCGGCCTGGCTCAGTTACACTCCATGTACCTCTAGGAGTGCACTAACTCCTGAGGTGACAAATTCTGCCTTATTTGAAATATGTCCATTAGGTTAGAGGAAAAAACTGCTCAAAAAGGTAGGGTAAAATAAAGAATATTACCCGTGAGTATGGTGCTTTGTTAAAAAACTGTCTATATGAGACGAAAAGGTCAACAATTACTCTAAAACAAAGATGAGAAGATAAGGAAGCAGAGAAACAAGACTACTAGAAATGAACAACTAGTACACGATTAAACAAAATGTTGACACATTGTGAAAAATGAAACTAGTGTCACTAAACAATTTGTGTAGAAATTGTCAAATGGGAACCTAATTTGCCATGTAAACTCTCTCCAAAACCATGATAAAATATTTTTAAAAGAAGAAGGGTAATTTTGGTGATAAGGTGCACAAAGAAACGAGTGACTATAACAAATGTGACTGAGAAGAAAGGCAGGGGCCTGAATGGTCATTCATGAGTTTGAGGGCTTTGAAGGTTTCAGGACATTCCTTAAGTAGGGAGGGTGAGCTGTTCACCTCGTAATGGACTACTTTCCCAGGTGCCCTATTCTAAGCAACAGCAAACTGTATCACTGAGTCACTGACATTTAACAATCAGTCTATTAGAACCAGAGTTTTGAACCAGCTCGATCTAATTGAGTCATGGCCAAAGAAGTAAAATTGGAACAGACCCACATTTTAAAAAGCACAATAAGTGGAACAGGAAAAATTATGGGTCAAAGCCCTGGAATGGGAGACTTGGAAGAGGTGCAGTGGGCCCTTCCAGGTGCCTGATGCACCTTTCAGGAGACTGGATTATTGCCAGGACTGTGGAGAGTGACACACATGCAAAGTGATGTGGGAGGCCACCATCTTTGAGCGGGGCACTGCTGTTTCCGACTCTGCCAGTCAAGAGATTTGGTTGCTATGCAATATGCATGCTGCCCTTGTTTTCTAAGAGGCAGGTTAAGTTTCTAGCTAGGGCTTCAACCCATAATTTTTCCCATTCTACTTCACCCACATCTAAAAAATTTGGGTCCACTCCGGTTTCAGCTCATCAGCCATGAATGAACCAGGCAGAACCAATTTGAAGCCCTGATTAGAATGTTCTATTGGGATTGCAGCCAATAACTCAACTGCAAACCCAACTTCCCCTCATTTTTAAGTAACTTTTTTATCAAAATGTTTAATTCTAAAGGCAACCCAGGTGGATGTGACACAGGCAGCAACTGCCTGGTATTAGGAAACTGCAATCTAAGACACCCACAGCATCTTGGTTTGGAACTTAAACAGTGAGTTATTTCATAGTTTAAAAGAAGTCAGCTGCAAAAAAAACAATAATAGTAATTGTCAAAAAATATTTTCTGAAGCAGAAATAAGACCATGACATACTGTCAGATGTTTAACAAAAAAAAAAAAAAAAAAAAAAGCAGGTCACAAAACAGTAAGAACACAAATTCATCTATTTCTACATCCACAATTTCTATATGTATCTTTAGCTGCATCTTTCTGAAATGATGTGCAGCAAGACATACAGTGGAGACTGACGAGACATTCCACGTCTTTGGATGCACGTTCCTTGTCTGTGTAAGGTTATAGGGTAATTTTTATTTTTGCCCATATACACTTTCTAAATTTTCTAGAATGAACATGAATTACTTCTGTAGTATCTGATCAAACAATAAAAACAACAGTTTGAAAGTTAGTGGCTCCTCGTGGAGGGTGGATGAACCCCTGAAAATACTGCCCGAGAGAGAATCTTTAAACCTTAAGCCAAAAATATCCCCTGAAGTCATCTTAAAACTGAACAATAGTTTAGCTTAACTAGTAAAAAAGGTCTGCCTTGAGCATTATGCTCTTTTAAGAACTATCTATATAGAATCAAACTGACAACAGCAACTCAGAAGATTAGATAGGAACCTTAGGGGGCAGTGAGTTTATATTAATGACAGAGGAACAACTGAGTAAAGGAGGGTGAGAATGGTTGCACAACTTGAAGAATGTAATCAATGTCACTAAATTGTACACGTAGAAACTTGAATGGGTATATGTTTTGCTGTGTATATTCTCAAAAACAACAACAAAATAAATAAAATTTAAAGCAAAAAAAAGTTAGTGGTGTCCATTTACATCTAAGACTGGTTTAGCTCTCAATTATCCACTGATATTCTACGCATATTGGGTCTATTGGTTAATGCTGAAATGCAGTTATTGTGTGCTATTGAGTTGACTCCGAATCACTGTGACCCTGTATAATAGGGTAGAACTTCCCCATAAGGATTCCTAGGCTGTAATCTTTACGGGAGCAGATGGCCAGGTCTTTTCTGCATGGAGCAGCTGGTGAGTTTGAACTGCAGACCTTTCGGACAGTAGTTGACTGCTGAACAATTACACCACCAGGCTCCTTAATATTGAAATAGCAGCTTGTATCTCCAAAGGTGCTCTAAAACCATGCTTTATGAAGCAACACAGAAATAAAATAAACTTGGGATTTAATGAATAACAGAAGAAGCAAAGAAGGAAGGAAGGAAATAAATAAATAAATTTAGGACTCAAATAGTGAAAGGGGAAGAGAACAGAAGGGAAGAAAAGTCAATCCCAATAGCTGTCTGGTGACCATGTGGCATGGTGTAGTATGCCCTGTGAAGGATCACAAAAGCAACATGAGCACATTGACAGGAACCCAGAACTCTGGAAAAGAAACCAGCCTGGATGTGTAAGCAGACTGTCTTTCTGTTTAGGAAGGGTTTGCACAGGGAAGCTTCATAGAATGCACAGACCTTCCTAACAGTGACTTACACAACCCCCGACTATGCTCCTGGAGTACCTACCTGGCTCCAGTGGATCATGTTTTGCACAGAAGTTCCAGCAGGAGAGTGTGTCAAATACACATCCACTCTAGACTGCAAAATAAAGATGAAAATGGGGTTAAAGCAGCATCAGCAATAAACGTGTACTTTCCTTCAAAGCACTGCAAACCACAGAGCCATAATCTCAAATACATGAGATCAGGACCAGCGGCAAAATTTCTTAATCACAGATATGTTCTATAAAAACACATGCAGCCACGCAGAGTATATATGGAAGACCACAGAGCTGCACGGGTTCAGAGAACAGGTACTTTTACTTCCTTCTTCATGCTTTTCTGAATTTCCAAAATCTTACATAACCATCACACCTTACTTTTATCATATAATTTAAAAAAATTCCCTAGAGCCTTCATTCCAGAATTTTAAAACCTATTTTCAAAATGTAACACTAAAAACTATAAATATCTTTAGAAATATCAGTATATTGCTGGCCCACGGTTTATATTTCAAAAAAAGAAATACATTTAATACATATATACATATACACACACACAAAAAATACACACGCGTATGTATATTTACATGTATGAATACATATGTATATATATTTAAAAATATATAGCAATTCCAAATTCAAAAACACAGTAATTTTTAAAAAGAAGTCACTAGTATATAAATATTGCGAATTAAATTGTGACAGAGCTCCTCTTTCAGTAATTCCCATATAGGCACTATGTAGGAAATTGACAACCGCGTGCCTTACAATAGCAGCTAACGGTATTCTACGAATTTGCCAAAGTTGATGACACTTAAGAAGAGAGGATGGTGAGACTTCATCTCATGTACTTTGGACATGTTATCAGGAAGGACCAGTCCCTGGAGAAGGACATCATGCTTGGTAAAGTAGAGGGTCAGTGAAAAAGAGCAAGACCTTCAATGAGATGGACTGACACAGTGGCTATAACAAAGGGCTCAAACATAACGATTGTGAGGATGGTGTAGGACTAGGCAGTGTTTTGTTCTGTTGTACATAGGGGGTCTGCTATGAGTCAGAATGGACTAGATGGTGTCTAAGAACAACAATGATGACCCTTAAGTGACCCTTTAGAACACCAGTGAGGTTGTTCCCATCTCTCCCACATCATCCAATACAAATACATTCACAGATAAAATCACTGAAGGTTTAAAGCAAGTTTTACTACAAACATACATACCATATTCAAATTTCTCTCATTAAATCCACACAGAATAAACATGACATTTCCACACAACTCCTTCAGAACGACATGGGTACAAACATGGGTACTCAGCCACTTCAGAACTGTACTCTGAGGTAAAAAATTTTTGACTCCAAATACGTCCTAAAAAAGAAAAAGCCCAAGAATACTCTCAGTATCTCTTTCAGGTGCAAAGGTTTCCATGACCCACCTTAGAAGCAGAGACAGGTGGCCAGTATCTCCACTAATAACTCTAAGAGTGAAATGGCAAAACTAGGATTCAAACTAGGACACATATTTGAATGATTTACGAAGGCAAAAATCAGATTATTTTCCCCCAATGTTACAGATATGTATTTAAAATCCCCAAATGAAGAAAAGGACGCATGACCAAAGTATTTTACTGTGGACTTTTACAGTGGGAAAGGGCCTTAGTTGTCAATCAACCCAAGACCACCCCTAAATACTGACTCTAATGGATTAGGAACTTCTGAAAAGTAATGGAGGCTCAGTTGATTAGCAATGTCTACCAAAGGGATCCATCTAATCCAATTCTATGTATTATCTATGTGAGAGGTGAGTTGGCAAACTACAGCCCGTGGATCAACTGTGATCCCCTCCCTGTTTTCAGAATAAAGTTTCGTTGGTACACAGTCACACTCATTTCCTCACATATTATCGCTGGCTGCTTTTACCATGCAACGACAGAGTTGAGTGGTTTCAACAGAGACCCTGTGGTCCACAAGCTCGGTATATTTACTATCTGGTGCTTTACAGAAAAACTTTAGTCTATATCATTCCTGACCAATGGTCCCTGAGCTTGTGCTCAAATATTTCCGGGGCAATTACTACATCCCCAATAGTTTCTTTCCAAACTTTTGCAATAGGAAATAGGAAAAATATCTTCTTTACATTGAACCCAACCAAATGTGCTCCCTTATAATTTACTTTTGCTCACGCCTAGCCTCTGAAGGATCAAGCAAGAGTGAAAAGTTCAAACGCCTACAAAGGCAGGCATGTCAGTATACATGAGTAAAGCTGTCAACGGAACATGTCACACTACCCAGGCCTGTGATTAGGGAGTGTTGAGCAGTGTGGAGGAACTGGAAAGCTTATGCTTAGCCTAACGTGTGCAGCAGCTGTTTGCTCTGGCCTATCGCTATCCCGTAGGATTGCAGTGCACAGCTTCTTCTTTCTTTTTTTCCTAAAATTATTAGTCATCAAATTTTAATGATAAATATCCCACTTTTCTAATGGTGCAACATTTAAATTTTAAACATTGTATGGGCTGTATTCAGCACTCTACTAGGCAACTGTGGCCCCCCCTATAGACAGCCTGTGTTACCTGTCAAATCAGTGTTTCATAAGACAATCCATTATGATCTAAAGACAGAAAGCAGATCTAATTTTCCTCTTCTCTGGACTAGTTGGGGAGAACAAGGAAGGCAACACAGTAGGTAGAAAAGGTCATGCAACATAAAAAGGCATCATTTTTAGAAGTCCTGGCTTTGAGTTTACATAAGGTCACACGGGATAGTTGCACATGTATTTGAGGCTGTCTACTAAAATAAAAAAAAAAAAATGTTTTTTCTTTACTAAAATCAAGTTAATAGGATGATGCATCAGTGACCTAAATCACAATAAATCAAACTTTCCTTTTGACTGCCAAAGGACACACAATTGACTCTGTACTGAGGCACTGCTACGCAAATACTAACGCGGTAAATGCCCCTGAGAACTACATCAAGGCAGGGCCGCGTATACAGATAAAGAAAAATTCATCTCACACATATACAGGCCCACCACGTCAGCTTTGGGTTCTTTATAATTTACACATTTGTACTTTGAGAAAGGATTAGAGGGCATACTCAACTTTCATGGCAGTAACACGTCAGAGCAACTGATCAAAGGTTTTATGAACATTTGCACATTCACTTTGTCACTCTCCCGGATGCTACAGAACAGTTATCTGGAACAGCGGGTCCCCAGTACCAATCGGTTTAGCCTACATCAGACTCACGTAGGGTGCTCTGTAAAAACACAGACCCTTGGGCCCTACTCCAGATTTAACAAAACGCCATCTCCAAGGGCAGGGGGTAGGATTTTATGTTTTTACAAAGCCATTAAATCAGAATCTCCGAGGACTGGGGCACATCAGAATTCTGACTGTTACGGAGGTCCTCCAGAGTGGGGGAGCAGATTGTTCAGAAACTGCTGGTACGAGTTTAAACTGGTGAAGCCACATTGAAAGGCAGAATGTATGAAACTAAAAATGCACATTCCCTACGATGCACCACTTTCACCTTCCCATATCCACTCTAGGGAAATAAAAAAAGGGCACAAGGAGGCTACATTGACACTGACACAGCAACAGCAAATTAGCAACAGCCTCAGTGCCCACCATAGGAGGCTGCTGAAATAAACAGTAGTTCCTGTTAATGGGAAACTTACTACGAAGCAGTTAAAAAGCACGTGTTAGAAGATTCCGTATTAACATGATAGCTCTGCAAGAGTGAAAAATATAATCTGCAGGGCGATATACATAGTAGGGTACTGTTTACATTAAAACAAAACAAAACAATATATTTGCTAACTGCAAGGTCAGCGGTTCAAAACCACCAGCAGCTCCACAAGAGAAAGATGTGGTAGTCTGCTCCTGTAGAGATTTACTGCCTTGGAAACCCTGCTGGGTCGATATGAGTTGGAATCAACTGACAGCAGTGGGTAGAATTTGGGTACATACGTATGTGTGTAAATTCACGAGGACTACAGAAAAACACCCCAAAATGAACACTATGCTTAATCTGGGGTGGGGGGAGACTAGGAGAAGGTTTGATAGTTGAGGGGTACTTTATTTGTAATCTTTGAATTGTTTATAATGAAAATTGATATATCTATTACCCAACTTATCGAAAATAAATTTGGTTAGAGGTGGCTACATCTTATCTGCATGTTCTGGTCACTGGTACACAGCGTCCCACCTTGTGTGAGAGTCAGGTTCTGAGGTCACAGTATAGTCCATATTCCCCCTGAAAGCCTTTTAAATAGCCCATGTGATATGTTATACCTGATTTTGTGTGTATATATCCCCATACACAATTACATATATAAAGTTATATACATGTGTTTTATACACTACACATTTATTTCTATACATATATACATATACACACATACATACACAAACACATGTACACATGCGTGTGTGTATATTACGTATATAAATAAATGCATAATGTGTAAAACATATACAACATATGCATAATGAACCATGTGGCATCAGCTGGCTCTAAATTCCCCCTCATGAAAGCTGTTCCTTCCTTGAATACAGCTTGGGGGTCTCACAGCTTTAGAGCCATGCCCTGCAGAAGTTACTGGCTGTGTTTAATAATAGCAGTGTCTGTACATCCTCCATGTGGCTAGGGATGGGCATGTAGGAAGATCAGATTTCCAGTCTCTCATCTCCTGCCTACTCAGTGCACATGCTCACTATGTGGAAAAAGGGCAACTTTGAGAACTTAAATTATTTTCTCCCAGACTTCCTTGTGCTCTCTTTGTGTGATGGGTGGAAAGTTAACTGGCATTTGACTGCGATGTGGCTCCTGTGTACGTGGACGACACACCTTCCCACCTCCCCAAGACTTGGAAGCAGGAGTGAAGGGGGAAAGGAAAATCTAGAGAGAGGTGAAACCCCATTGTTCCACTGACAGCAAAACACAGGAGAGGAAGGCACAGGTTCTCCTCTCACTGGCCAGTTTTTCAGGTTTGAAAAGGAAATTTGTGGGGAGAAGGGTGAAAGGGGGATCCAAATACCTTAAAGATAAAGTCTGGAATTTTTGCTAATTTGATTAGAGGGCTAGGAGCAAACTGGAGTGAAACCACAGGAGCCAGGGCAAAAAACATTTTAATCCTTTTGGCCAGCTCAGGGATCCGTGAAAATGCTATAAAACCTGTGGAAACAAAAAGAAGATAATAGGAATCCCATCTCCTGAGATTTCTTTCTTGGAAAAAGCAAGGGTGGTCCTTCTTGTTACCCCATAGTCTGAAAACCATGCAAGTCACGCTGAGGTAAAGAGGCAAAACACTTGAAATGGTACCTTCTGAACTTCTATGTACGAAAACACTGAATTTGATTAAACTACTTAATCAAGTTATTTGTTAAGGGCTTGTTTCAAACCTCATCCTAGTTGTGCACTGGAAGAAATCCAGGCTGTGAGAACCAGACCTTCTCTGTTCCTTTAGCAATGTGAATTGTGCAAAGGTAAGACTGCATTCCCAACAGCTCCACTCACGTCTACTACCCCTCTCCTCCTCCCTAAGACCCAGTACACATGCATTCAATTAATCATCAATGGCTCAAAAGGAACATTTAGGATCTCCTAGTTTTAGGAAACGCTGGTGGCATAGCGGTAAGAGGTATGCTGTTAACCAAAAGGTCAACAGTTCAAATCACCAGGTGCTCCTTGGAAACCCTACGCGACAGTTCTACTCTTTCCTGTAGGGTTGTTATGAGTCGCAATCGACTCTACGGCAACGTGTAGCAGTAGCTTTAAAATATATTTTATCTTCCTTTCAGGTCACTTCCTGCCTTAAACTTGGCCCCACACAGGTGGACAAGTCATGGAAGGAATATCAATGAAGAAGAATACTTAATTTTGTTCAGGAGAAATGAACGTGTGTCCAAGCTGCTTTTGGTTTAGCCTCTCAAATCAGCAGAGTGTTTGATGGTAGTAAAACCTCAAAACCCACTGCTGTTGAGTTGATTCCGACTCACAGTGACCCTATACAACAGAGTAGAACCGCCCTATAGAGGTTCCAAAGAGCACGTGGTGGATTTGAACTGCTGACCTTTTGGTTAGTAGCCATAGCACTTAACCACTACACCACCAGGGTTTCCAATGGTAGTAAGGGTGAGGTAATTTATCTATATACACACACACCATATATATTCAGACACTTAAAAGACCCAAACATTCATGCATTTGATATAGCAATTCTCCTTCCAGTAATTTATTCTAAGGAGACCTTACGACACGAGCATAAAGGCATTAGTTATAGCAAACACTAAAAGGGAGAATTAACTAAACGATGGGACAGGACCCTAACCCCTTATCAGAAACCCTTATTTGGTAAAATTGTGAGCAATTTTTATTTTCTTTGAAACTTTGCTAAATTTTCTAGATTTCTTTACAATGAACACACATTACTTTTATAATCAGCATAAACGTAAATATGGATATATTTTTTAAAAACTTTTTAAATAAAGTATAACCTGGCATCCTTGTAAATAGTTTTATTCCACTTAACTTTAAAAGTCAATGTATTTTCTCGTTTAAAGTCTCTAAAGTTAAAACGTCTTGTTTTCCATCGTCTCACATCCCCATATTGCTTAACTAGGAAAATATATAATAGAATGTGGTTTACATTCATTCCTTCAATTTCAAGAGAATCATCCACCATGTTTATTCATTAATATTAAAGTCTAAATTTCCAGAGAAAACCAACTATTACACCAGAATTCCTTGTCCTATTCATTATTTCTGCTTGACATTAAAAAAAGAAATTTGAATTAACGTTTCTTTTAACTTCACTTTTTATGAGCAAATGCAAACTTGGCAATAAAGATATCAGATCAACTTTCAATCTTTATTACATACCTATAGTGGTGCCTTGAGAATGACCCACATAATACAACTGTTCTTGGCCAGTTTTATTCAGAATGAAGTTAATTGAAGCTGGTAGGTCATAATTTGCCATCTCATCAAAACTGTAATCAAAACAAGGAATCTTTCATTGGATTATTACATACAAATAGAACAGTAAACAAATAAGAAGTGTGCAGTCTGATGAATTATGACAAATTGAACACATGTGGGTGAAGCAACCCTGAGCTCAGGAAACAGAACATTACTGAAATTCCAGAAGCCCCCTTGATTCCCTTCCTGTCATGTTCCCAAAGAGAACTATTACCCTTTGGTTTTTCACATCACAAATTAGTTTTATCAGTTTTTGAGCTCTTCTATAAATGCGATTGTACAGTATATACATATGTGTGTGTATATATATACATTTGTTGTTGTTTTTAGGTACCGTCGAGTCGGTTCTGACTCACAGCAACCCTACTATATTCAACAGAATGAACGCTGCCTGGTCCTACGACATCCTCACAATCATTACTATGTTTGAGCCCAGTGTTGCAGCCACTGCATCATATATATGTGTATACACACACACACACACATACACACATGGTATATATTCTTCTGTATCTGGCTTCATCCATGTTGGATAAATCACACTTTATTTATCCTTTCCATTGCTGACGGGCATTAGGGTAATTTCCAATTCTTCACTATCACAAATAGTGTTACAATAAACATTCTTGTACGTGTCTTTTGGCCAAAGCTTTCACTCTTGTGTTTCATGTCTTTAGTCAGGCACTGCCTTGACAAATGGGAAGCAAGTCTGGAAGAATCCATAGTGTGTACCTGCTCTAATATTTGGTACTGGACACAGAGCTTGGAACCCATGCAGATGTATGAGTGTGCATGTGTATGTGTTTGTCATCAGGGGATTGGATAAGTCAACTGTTACTGGGCATTCACCATGTCTCAGGCACTATGTACAAGGCTCTTTCCATGTATCCTCTCCCTTAATACCCCCAATAACCTGATGATGTAGGTGTTTATTATCCCCATTTTACAAATAAGGAACTGAGGCACAAATGAACATTATGTCACATGTTCAATGTCACACAGTTCTTAACTGGCAGGGCCAGAAGTAAGAGACAGGAGAGGAGAATTTCAGAGTTGAGAATTTCTGAAAGAAGAAAAGTGAAAATTTGAAGTACATGTGTATGTAGGAGGGGGGGAAGGTTATGGGACAAAACCTGCCCAGCAGCTCCCAAACCTCCACAAATGCCAAAGTAACTCAAAAATTACTCAATTCCCAATAGAATCTAGTTCTCATAATGTAACCACTTACTTAAAATTTCCCCTACCACTATTCATTCAATTCAATTCCTAATGAGGTTTAAAACCCTTCAAGAAATATCATTTTCCCTCTCCTATGATCTCAGAGTTACTCATCTACCTGCCGCCACAGCTGGAATTCTCATGTGTCTGCAATAAAAGGATTAAGGAAATAGAACCAAGCTGTCACCAATTCAAATATACCTGAAGGCCCAGAATTCATCCTGAGACACCGAGAGGGTTTTGTGTTTCCGAGACCAGGTATTTCCCCTGCTGTTCCCCATCCAGACATCAAAACCGGCATCTGCAAGGATGAAGCCCAGGCTGTTGTTGGCAAGGTTTGTGATCCAGTTACTGGCATCTGCAAGCAAGCCATGCTGTAGATACACAACTTGTTTGGGGCCTGTAAAACATACACGTTTAGGAGTCAGCAGCACCACGCTTCAACAAAACATGATACGTTACTACACTGATAATTCATATAAGATTCCACCACATATAATGAAACAGAAACAATTTAAAACACTGGCCAATGTACTCCCATAAAACATCAGTAAAGAATTTCTTTAAACACTGCTGGCAGGGTAGTATTGAAATTAGACTATTTTTTCATGTCTAGTAACAAGACACACTGGCTTAGGCATCAAAGAAAAAAAATTAATATATTTTCACAATAACTTTCAAAATGTTTCTGCAATTTGCTCTAGTAATTTCATTTCTCACAAAGTACCCTAACAAAACAAACCAAAAGAAAGAAAAGATCACACACACACAAATTCATAAACAAAAACATGAATCTGTTTTTTCTTCATCTGTACCTGGGACACTGTGATGTGGCGGAAATAACATATACTTAGGAGCCAAAGAAGGAGCCCTGATGGTGCAGTGGGTAAGTGCTCTGCTGCTAACAGAAAGGTCAGTGGTTTGAACTCACCAGTGCTCCACAGGAAAAAGATGTGGCAGTCTGCTTCCATAAATATTACAGCCTTGGAAACCCTATAGGATAGTTCTACCCTGTAGGAGCCCTGGTGGCACAGTGGTTAAGCATTTGGCTGCTAACAGATAGGTTGGTGATTTGAACCCATCAGCCGTTCCATGAGTGAAAGATGTGGCAGTCTGCCCCTGTAAAGATTTACAGCCTTGGAAATCCTATAGGGAAGTACCTCTCTGTCCTACAGGGTCATTATGAGTCAGACTTGATTCGATGGCAATGTTTTTTGTTGTTGTTGTTGTTAGGAGCCAAAGAAACCTGTGCTCAGGTGGTTTACATAGGGCTGAAATCTTCAGTCATTCATTAAATAAGCATTTATTGAGCACCAACTATGTGCCAGGATTCTTCTCAGCACTGAGGATACACCAGAGAATAAAAGCAGGAGGGAAAAAATTCCGCCCTCATGAAGCTGATGTTATACAACCATGAGCTTTAGAGTCAGACAAACCTGAGTGCGTAGATCACAGGGAGAGAGCAAAGCAGTCCAGTGTATGTGGAAGAAGAAGGGGCGGGACTGGGGTGAACAAACCAAAAACCAAACAAACCAATTCATTGCTACCTTACAGGACACAGTAGAACTGCCCCATAGGGTTTCCAAGGAGCGGCTGGTACATTCGAACTGCTGATCTTTTAGTTGGTAGCTGAGTTCTTAATCACTGCACTACCAGGGCTCCAACCATTTGTTAGGACATCTTTAATAGGGGAGTGGAAACCAAAGGCACTTTTTCTCTAATCCTTCTTATTTGCTTGGGTTCCCCAACTCCTCACTTCAAGCTGAATATAAAAGCTCAGTGAATAACATATATAAAAGATGGCACCGGTGGGATGGGCAGATGGGGAAGACAGAGTGAATCTGTATGCTTCAAAAAGCTAAAATTTGGAGGATTTGGAGCTAAGAACCTCAGGGAGTATTGCAGACAACATTGTTTTCTCATGGCAAATGCCAGCGGGTGAGGGAAGAGGTTCACTGAGAAAGGTAAATGCTAGGGCCTGACAAATGGCATGGCCTTAATTAATCATCCCGAGGCCAGTCAGCTCTGTCCTATCACAACATCCATTCTTTGAAGACTTTTTCTAAAAACCTGGTGTATTTTAAACAGTGTTGTTGTTGTTGCGTGCCGTCGAGCCGATTCTGACTTGAAGCGACCCTATGGGACAGAGTGGAGCTGCCCCACAGGGTTTCGTAGGCTGTAGTCTTTACTGAAGCAGGCTGGCATACCTTTCTCCTACAGAGCTGCTGGTGGGTTTCAACAGCTGACCTTTAGGTTAGCAGCCAGGCGCTTAATCATTGCACCACCAGCGCTCCTTCTAAGCGGTGTACTAGAGAAAAAAAAAATCAATCAAGGGATTCAAAACACGTTACGTTTTGCGTAAACCTTTATTGCTGTCTACTTTGTTATTAGCCACTCCACTAGGTGCTGGGGACACAAAGATGAGTAACCCACACTCCACACCCCAAAGAACTCCGTTCTAGTGGAAGTGCAGACACATATTTACCTTCTAGCCCAGCACGGAAAATGCCAGACCACCACCTAGGAAAGCCCAGAGGAAAGAGAAAGTCATTCCGCCAAAGGGAGAAATATATCTGGGTATTTATTAGGTAAGAGACAGGCTTTTCCCAAAAAGAATCCTAGGGAAGAAACAGGAGCCCACAGACCTGAGGCTACGCCCCAGGCCTCCACGGGGTTGGACCCCAGAGCACACATTAAAAAGGTCCCTGCATGAATGTGATGCTCAGCCAGGTTGGGGAACTGCAGGTAAGAAGTTCATTGCCTTATCTAACCTGGGGGTGGAGGAATATGAAAGACTTTGTGGAGGGTTTATCCTTCCAGGCTGGGCTAATTTTATGAACAAAAGCGTCCCTCAGACGAAGGAGATGAAGTAGATATCACCCACCGGGCTTCCGGGACCAGTGACTCCATTAAGCACGATGGGTCACCAACAAACAAAATATTAACAAATCTTGGGGTGGAAAACCTTTAAAAAGTGGGTGCTAAAGTGCCTGCTCCTTTCCTCTGCATAGAGTGCATATGAGAGAGTGCCAGAATAGATAAGGGCACTGGAAAGAGACCAACCCCCCGTCTGTGGCTACCACCAAGTAGAAAAAAGAAAGGTACATCGTAGTTCTTTCACATCCCACCACCAAGTGAGGATTTAAGGATTTGCTGGAAAAAGAAGTTGCTCTTTGGGATGGTTAAACCTACTGCCATTCACATCTTCCAGTGAATTGTTTTCATCAGATTTCTTTTCAACTCGCTGCTGAAAGAAGTTGACTGAAATGATTGCTAGCTATTATCGGGCACCTATAAGCTCTCTAGATGCTGAAAGTGCTCTACAGTGCCGGAAATCCTATGAAGTTGGTTGAACTAGAACTAGTAAGTGAGGGAATTGGGATTTTTTTTTTTATAAGCTCTCTAGATGCTGAAAGTGCTCTACAGTGCCGCAAATCCTATGAAGTTGGTTGAACTAGAACTAGTAAGTGAGGGAATTGGGATTTGAACTCAGGTATGTCTGAACCCAAGATCATGCCCTTAACCACTCTGTTATGGGGAAAGGTGAACAAGAGAGAAGTCATTCTGGAACATACAGAAGTTCCTCAGAGAACGATAAGCCAAAGGGGCAAGCTATTTTGGAGGGATTTGGACCAGGAACTTGAAATCAAGTAATACCTAGTAGATGGAAGAGATAAGGCTAGGAGGCAAGGATACCAAACTCAACCTTGCCCACTAAGGCAGTTCTCAGGACCAGCCCATTCAGTATCTCCAGCACCTTGAGGTCTGATTTGTCTGAGCAACAAACCAACAAGACGGGGACGAGGGCTGCCTTCCCAGCTCATGCCCTAGAGCTGGCTTGTTTATCCCAAACTGGCTCTAGGAGGGTTGGGGACTGAGGGCAAGGCCTAAAAGGTCCATTTCTTGGCCCAAAGGAGGGAAGTAGCCTCATCAATATCAGGTAGTAACACAGAACCGGTAAAGATCTCAGTGATGTCCTGTCACAATGCTACCCCACTTGATAAGGCCCAAATGTGGGTAGAAGCGAGGTAGGCATTACTCAAGCTCTGAAACTGAAACTCCTGAGCTCACAGTCCCACGGAAGGAAGAAGACTGGGCGGGTAGGGAAGTTCCTCCTGCTTCCCAGAATCTTGGCCTTCTTGGCCAGCTCATTGTGTCTGAACTGGCTTCCACTACACTCTAAAGGGCAGTGAGAAACCAGCTGAGGTCCAGGGGAAAACCCCAAAGAATAGCAAGCAGTGGGTCAAGAGTCATGACAAAAAGAATGGGTGTTAGCAACAGACAGACCTTGGCTCTTACCAAGACACCTGCTATAAAGCCTTGTAGGAGTTACACAGCCTCTCTAAAGTACAGATGTCTTTTCCTAAAGTGGAGATGATAACAGTATAGTGCCTGATACACAGTAAAAGCTCAAGAAATAATACTGTTGTTGTTGTTAGCTGCCATCAAGTCAATCCTTACTCATGGTAACTCCATGTACAAGGGAACAAAACACTATCTGGTCCTGCACCATGCCCATGATCTGTTGCAGATCAGACCATTGTGATCAACAGAGTTTTCACTGGCAGGTGTTTTGGGAAGTAGATCACCAGGCCTCCCTTCCTAGCCTGTCTCAGTTTGGAAGCTCCACTGAAACCTGTTCAGCATCAACATGCAAGCTTCCACTGACAGACAGGTGGTGACTGTGCATGAGGTGCACTGGCTGGAAATCAAGCCCAAGTCTCCCACATGGAAGGAGATAACTCTACCAGTGAACCACCAATGCCCTCCAAGAAAGAACACCCGTTGTCGTCAAGTTGATTCCGACTGATAGCGATCCTACCAGACAGAGCAGAACTGGCCCATAAGGTTTCCAAAGATCAGCGTGTGGATCTGAACTGCTGACCTTTTGGTTAGCAGCCAAGCTCTTAACCACTGTACCACCAGGGCTCCCCAAGAAATAACAGCCACTGCCTTTCTGCTCTCCCTCCCCTTCTTGGCCACCACAAGCCTCTCCTTAGCTTGCACTATGGCATCTTGAGTTCACAGAACTATACAGTGGGCAAAATATTGGGAAATTATCTAGCTCTGGTCCAAAACGCTCACTTTATAGGAGGGAACAGAGCAGTCCACAGAAGGGAGGTGCCTGGAGGCAGACGCCCAGCCACAGATGACATCCTCATGACCTGTCCCCCACACATGGTTCTTTCTACATTTCTGACTTTAGCACTTCTGCCCTCCGTAAACAAACCCTGACATAAGCACCTTCCTCCTTTCCTTAGAGTTTAGAACACATTCCCGTCATGGGGGACTGGATGCTGAGGAAGCAGACATCAGAGACCATGGGCAAATCCATTCCGATATTTAAAAAAAAAAGAATAGCAACAACAGCTTCCATTTATACTGGGCTGCACAGGCCTTATTTCATCTAATCCTCACGACAACCTATGAAGTAGAAAGTTTTATTCTTCTCATTTAACAGATGGGAAAAATAAAACTTAGGTTAATAAATTCCCAAGGTCACATGGCTGGTTAAAGCAGTAGAGCTGAAACTTACACCCAAGCCTGGCACTGTCAGCATGCTCACACTTCACCACAGGCCAAACCGCCTTTAATCTTACCCACCACTGGAAACCCTCAAGTTGGGTTTGTGGGTACCTCTTGGCCCAGGAGTAGGGAAATCTTAACCCAATGTGGCCTTGAGCAAGGAACACAATAAACTGTCAATGCTTTGCTCAACCCAGTCTCAGGAGGCTGCAGGGCTATAGGTGCATTCTCAGATAAAATCAAACACAGAGCTTCAGGGATTATCAAATAAATGAGTCAGAAAAGGCTTCTATCCTCGCAGAGCTCGTGGTCTCACGGGAAAGACAGAGGTTACACACATCATCATCTACATAATAAGCTATTGTTTATTGTCTTAACTGCTATGAAGGAAGCTCACAGGAACTATGAGAATACGTAGCCAGGGGCTTGCACTCGTTAGTGTGAGTGGCCAGGGAAACGCTCCCTGAAGAAGTGGTGTTTAAGCTGAGGACAGAGGAGGAGTAAGAGTGGTTAACCAGAAGGAAGGGAAGCTACACTGGAGGCTGGGGAGAGGGGGGTGTGCAGGGCAAGCATCTCTTCCTTCCCACCCTGTCTCTGCTCCAGCCCCAACCTTTAAAAAGAGAAGATAAATTGTACAGTTGACACTGACTTATGTTGCTAGTCTAGGCAAAGGGTCTCAATGCAATCCCCTACAAAGCCCACCATCAGAGCACCAAGGGAGCCTGGACGTAAGCTCAGTTAACTTAGTCACCAAACTCAGGCACTGATTAATGAACTCACATCTGCCCAGTGCCACCTGGGAGGCAAGGAATTACATCCCAGCTTACCAAGGCCAATGTGTGGCTTGTGAGAACACTGTTATTTAGACAAGAAGCGGTTTCTTTAGAAAAATGACATGAAAGAGAAGAACGGAAGCCAGTCAGAATCCTAAAACAAACAAAGCAAAACACAAGACAGGCCAATGACTTTTCCTTCCAGAGACTTAGCTCACAAACCATCTTTTGAATTTTCAATTATTGCCCAAAAAGTTCAATGGGCAGCCCCTGGGGAATCTTTACTAAGGCTATAGCTCAAAAGTCCATTTCTGCATGTCAGAGGCAGTTATTCCAGGTCTTCATACCCCAAAATACCCCCTTGACCCCTAAGGCCATCAGACTGTCTTTCGTATCATTTCTCAGACACAAATGTGTCACGCCTGGTGCTTGATTTAATGACTGGACAATTTCTAGTTGGGCAAGGAGTAAATCTGCCTGGTGGATGCTGCTGTTTTATATATTTTAGGCAAGTAAACCCAAGGCTAATGTGTATTTTCTCATCTTAGTCACATCAAATATTGACTTTCATGAGACCAACTTGTCCAACAGGCATCACATAACGCTGCAGCTCCAATTGAAACAACCCATCTGGAGTCAAACTGGCCGGGCCACTATCCTTGGACCTCAGGCAAATCCCTTTCCCTCTTTGAGCCTGGCTGTCTCACTCAGTAAAATGAGGGTGCTGGTCTAGAACACAGGTTTCCAAACCCAAGGATTTTACCTTGGAATCACCGAGGGAATGTGTTAAAAATACAAGTTCTCCAAATGGCTGGCCAGACAGGGATCTGAGATCCTTCTAGCACTAACATCCCATGACTCTGAAATAAGGCTGAGCACATGAAAACAAAACCACTTCCCTATAAATGATTGATTTTTTAATTCCTTTTGCCCTTGAGGAGCTAGGGCAAAGCAGAGGTACCTCAACAGCTGATAGAAAAGACTACTTAACATTGAGGAAACGCTTGGACGCCATAGCTTGCCACGTGCTTCTTAAACATGCCTTGTGAGCTATCTAGTTAGCAGAGGTTTGACCACAAATAGGCAACTCACTGTCTAAATCACACGGCTCACCTCTGGGTCCAGAAACTCTAAAACTATGTATAAAATGTGTGTGCATGCATGTATCTATTTTATTTTGCTGGGGAGAATTCTGGTCCACTGCCTTTGTCAGGTTGAGAACCCCTGATTCTGAAAAGTGCCCTGACAAAACCAAGCACAGGGCAGAGTGCTGGTGGTTGCTCCAAGGGTTCCAAAAGTGACAAGACATAGCCTCTGCCTTCAAAGAATTGCTGCAGGGAGGGGTGGTAGGAGGGAGAAGTATACAAATGAGTCAACCCCAAGGCAGAATAAGAGAAACAACTCAAGAGGGGTGTTAGCCACCAAGGCATTTGGGAGTTCAGAGGAAGGGTGTGGTTCCTTCTCGCTCAAGTAATGAGGGGGAGACGGCCTGATGTAAGCTGGGCCTGGGAAGGCTAGAAAGAATTGTATTTCAAAAAAGGATAGACAAGTGAGGATGGTGGGCAGGGTGAGCATCATTCCAGAGATGTGTCACCAGCTGAGGTCCCAGGAGAGTTTAGCAAAGAGGAAATGATTCATTTGGATTCAGGAATGCCAGAGAGTAGCCCCTCAATACTTACTCATTTAACAGGCCCAATTTCACCTATACCATTTGTAATTTGGCTATGGCACCCAATGCAGGTGATAAATGTTTCTTAGATAACACAGCTGGTAACCACTCCTCCAAAATCTGGTGAGAGGGTATTCTTACCCCATTTTACAGATGGGGTCAACAGAGACTTTATAGCCTGTAACTGTAATCAGACATCTGGGGAATCATGATGGTCTTTGCACATATCCGTGGTGAACTTCAAAGGTCTGCTATTGTACGGAACGGGGGAGAATGGTATACGGAACAGCCTGAATGACAGAATATTAAATAAAGATGTGTATCTTCATTCATCAGGCCCCTGAAGCTTGTTGAATGGCAGAATCACATGATTACGTCTGGGCTTGGAGAAGCTTAAGCAGGCAAAACCATATAGGATGAATGAGAACAGGGAGGCTGGCAGAGAGAAAAACAGGTGGTAGAGCTTCTAACAGAACACAGGCAGGGGAGTTAGACGGCCCATTCCTCTGTTCATAAAAAGCCTCCAAGTGAGGTTATGAATACTGTCAGAGAAGCCTTCTGCAACAGGACTAAAAAATGTTCATCACATGGCTTTAAATTGGAGTTCCATGTTCAATACGATACAGAAAAATGAGTAATGTTTTCATGCATCTTGTAATTGTCCTGTAAATAGTAGAGATGTACGGCATTTTCGTGTGTGTTAAAAGCATTGATTTCAGAAATTATAGGCAGATTGATTTCTCATACTCCTGTTTCGAAATTCTCTTTTTCTAATATACGGGGCTCCTCAAAAACGGAAATGGCTTAAGCCTCTCTCAGTTCTGAGTTTATTTCAAGAGCCCAGTTAAAGGTTAACAAGAGCCTAAGCTAGGGGGACGGCCTGGGAAAGCAAGGAAGAGAGGGACAGAAGCTGCATGGTCTGAGCAGCAAGGAAAGGACTTCACAAAGCTACTTGGGGATAAGAGTCAAGGATGATTCTGCAGTTTCCAGTCTAGGTCATTAGGAGGCTAACTGCACTATTAATAGAGGGAAAAGTTAGGGAGGGTGTGGGTAGGACGAGAAGATGAGTTCCACATTGGGTTGTGGGTTGTTTTCATTTGTCATTAAGTGGGCCAAAGTACCACTACCACCAACACAATAAAGATCCTCATTCCCAAGCTCTGCCCCAGACCATGGAAACAAGCCATCGAAGAAGCACTAAGGCAGACTTTAGGAAAAATCACAAATTCCTTTAGCTAACTGAGTCACTCATATAAGAAGTTCCCTTCAAAACTCCCCTCCGAGCTTAGCTCATAGCAGGTGTATATGAAATTGGTACACACGGATTACTCTTAAAAAAAAAAAAAAAGGAAGGGAACCAAGACGGTATGCTCACTCTGGCATAAAATGTTTTGCATGTTTTACACAGAAGAAAAACTAGAAGCCCTTATGCAACTCACCACTCATTTTGTAACATGTTATAAGAAGGAATCTTAATAGCATGTCTATGTGCAAGAGTTAGAAATTAAATTTCAAGAACTCCATTGGCTCTCTTAGCCACTTAAGGATTATTAAAAACCCTATCAAAGCTAGAATTTATGTGATAAGAGAAAATGCGTATATCAGATTAAGGAAAAGCAAATCAGAGAGTGATACGGAGCTCACATTAACACAGGTTTTTAAGTTTGCTTTCAAATCGATGGCAGTGGGTTTGGGTTTCAATACTTTGGGAAGGAAATGGGGCAAAAGAAGACCCTTAAAAGGCCCTTATAAAATTTTAACTGAAGAATAAATATTTAGCCAATTACCTTAAATCTCAATTTTCCAAGGAAAGTTTCTAGAAACAAAGTGTTTAAAAATAAGCTACATCTGGAGAGATGACTGAATAAGGATCAGATCTTTACTCTGATACCTCTTTAACAATTTCAAGTAGCCTGTCTAGAAATTGCTGAATCTGCACTGGAAACCAGTTTTGTTTGAATTCCAACATGAGGGAGAAAAAAAAAAAAAAAATGTATACAGTGAAAACTGTGAGGGCCAGAACTCCGTGGAACTGCCTTGCTTTTCTGGGTCTTGCAAGTTTTCACCTTTGACGGTACAATCACTTTTCTATAGCTTACTATTTAGTGAAAAATATTTCATTTTCCTTCTCTGACAGGCTTCTGCCTTACACAAGTTTTGGCTTTAGCAGGTTTTACTGTGCATGTATGTGTATTTTTTTTTTTAAAGTCAAAGCTACAAGAACTTTCATCTATTCCTAGTGAGAGTATTATCAGGACAAGCTCATATAGAAAGCAATTTAACAATATCTATGAAAATCACAAATGATCTGTCCCAAAAATTCTATTGCTGGAAATACACCTTATAAATAAATTTGAACACATCTAAGGTTAAGTACTGAACTATATTTGCGAGAAGGCTGTCCATTAATAGGGCACTTTCTAAATAAACCAAGATATAGCTATATAGTGGAATACTGTGTATCTCTAGAAATCAATGTTAAAGCACTCGATGTATTATATGGAAGGATCTACAAGACAACGTGGAAAAAAATCAAGGAATAAAACAGGGTGCATTATAGGCCACATTTTGTATAAACAGGGAGGGACGGGAAAATAAGAATTTATGTTTGTATTTGCTTTTATATACATAAGGAGATTCTGGAAGGAAATATAAGAAATTGAGGAGACTGAGAATGAGACAGGAGAGAGGTATTTTACTGTGTCTTTTTATTCTCTTTGATTTCTAAACTAAACAAGTACATTACCTATTTATAAAACTGAACATATTTTCAAATAGCAAAAGCTATCTAACTAAATGTTCAAAACATTCCATTAAATAAGATGCTTCCTTGTAACAAAGAAAGCAGAGGTTTTAGCATAACTTCAAACAATCTGACCTTAGAATCTTTAAGCAAAACATGAAATTAGATGACTCTTGTCCTTACTTCTTTAAAGAAAAAGTATTATTATATGCCTTGCATGAAAACAAAACTTTTAGTACTTTGGTCTATAAATAATCCCATTTCAATGTCTTCAAGTTAAATGTGAACTTGGTAATGGCCATAAAAGCCAGCTGAATTCCAGGAATGCGGTAATTTTTAAGAGCTTTCCTGGCTCCCCACAGAAAACACCATACCTTTATCAGAGTGCTTCTGCCTCCCGTGAGGGATTCGCTGAAGGCAAAGAATGTATCCATCTTCAGTCTCAACTAGGTGCTCCTCACTAGGGAATCCCCAGTGAGAGATAATTTCACTCTGTGGAAATAAAGAACAGTGGAAATTGTATGAACAGAATCTGACAAGATCTCCCACATTAACGAGCAAAGGAGAAAACAAAATGTCAATGACATTCTCCAAACTTTAAGAAATCAATCGTGTTACTGAAATTTTAGTCTGCTAAATCTAGTAGACAACACCCATTACAAAGGTAAATCCTCTACTTGTTTTACCCAGATGTTACCCACTGGTGTTTTATCATTCTAGCATGTGTTATACCAACCTAAACCCAACCCAACCCATTGCCGTCAAGTAGATTCTGACTCAGAGAGATCGTAGAGAACACAGCAGAACTGACTCATAGGGTTTCCACAGAATGGCTAGTGGATTCAAACTGCTGACCTTTTGGTGCAGACTGGGAGATGGAAGGTAAAGTGATAGAAGTGGAGACCATGGGCATTTGGACCACGTCCTCATGCAACTTACTTGTGCCTTCAGGTCCTGCTCAAGCCTGATCCTGTATATTACCTCCATTTTTTGTTTTTTTTTTTTAAATGATGGAGTGCTGCTGTGCACATCCAACTTTATAACTCTGTGGGTCAAACAACACCCAGTTCATGATGGGCAGGTCATGCTGCATAGTGGCTTGGTGTCCCATGGTTAAGTGTTCAGTCTCTACTAAGGCCCAGTAACAAGCCAAAGCTGTTTCTCAAAAGGAGAGTAGTTATCTGCAAAGGACGGTAGAGCTTTGCTCCAAAATCCTAGGGGTCTGCACTGTGGTTCACCAATAGAGGCCTGCCAAAGACTCCAAACAGCATTTCTGTCTGCCACTGACACTTCAAGCACCGTTACATCAGCCAGATCATATTGCCCAAGGGGCAGAGCAGCTTGCACGGCAGCCTGAACCTGTTGCAGAGCCTTCTCTTGTTCTGGGCGCCTCCAAAATCAGCAGCTTTTCGAGTCACTTGATAAATAGGCCAAAGTAGCACACCCAAATAAGAGACCCATTGTCTCCAAAATCCAAAGAGGCCCACTAGGTGTTGTACCTCCTTTTTAGTTGTGGGAGGGGCCGGATGCAATAACTTATTCTTCATTTTAGAAGGAATACTGTGACAAGCCCCACACCACTGGACCCCTAGAAATTTCACTGAGGTGGAAGGCGCCCGACTTTTTGTGAGATTAATTTCCCAGCCTCTAGCATGCAAATGTTTTACCAGTAAGTCCAGAGTCACTGACACTTCTTCCTTACTAGTTCCAGCCAGCATAATGTCATCAATGCATCAGAGTAATGGACCAGTGTGACGTTTCCTAAGAGGCAAAGGTAATCAAGGTCCCTGCAGACTAAATTATGACATAGGACTGGAGAGTTGATTTACCACTGAGGTAGGCAACTGAAGGTGTATTGCCAGCCTCGACAGCGAAAGGCAAAGGGCTTCTGGTGGTCCTTTGAGGCAGCAATGGAGAAAAATACATTAGGCTAGATCAATAGCTGCATAGCAGGTGCCAGGAGATGTATTATTTGTTCAGGCAATGAAAGCACATCTGGAACAGCAGCTGGAAGTGGAATCACCATGTGGTTAAGTTTTCAATAATCCACTATAATTCTCCAAGATCCATCTGTTTTTTGCACAGGCCACATAGGCGAGTTGAATGCAGATGTGGTAGGAATCACCACCCCTGTATCCTTCAAGTCCTTGATGGTGGCAATAATGTGTGCAATCTCTCCAGGAATATGGTATTGCTTTTGGTTTAATATTTTCCTAAGTCGGGGCAGTTCTAATGGCTTCCACTTGGCTTTTCCTACCATAATAGCCCTTACTCCACTTGTCAGAGATCCAATGTGGGAGTTCTGCCAATTGCTGAGTATATCTATTCCAATTATGCTTTACTGAACTGGAGAAATCACTACAGGATGGGTTCAGGGACCCACTGGAAATACCATAAGACAGACATGAGCTAAAACTCCATTAATAACCTGACTTCTATACGCTCCACTCTGACTGGTAGGCCACAGTGACATTTTGGGTCTCCTGCAATTAGTGTCAGTTCAGAACCAGTATCCAGTAATTCCCAAAAAGTCTGATTATTTTCTTTTCCCCAATGAACAGTCACTCTCTAAAAGTTCATAGATCCCTTTGAGGAAGGCTGAGAGAAAGATTAACAGTATAAGTTTTTGGCAGTGTACTGGTGTCCTTCCTCAAGGGGACCCAGTCTCCCCTTCATTCAAGGGGTTGTGAGTCTTTAAACTCGCTCAAGTCTGGGAACTGACTGAGGGGCCATGACCCTCTATTCTGATGATTTGAGTTAGACCGCTGTTTATTTGACCTAGAATTCATCTGCTTGCACAAATCAAGTAAATATTTAGTAGATTTCTTATGACTCAGTAGCCAACGTCATACATCCATACGAGTCAGACTATTCTGATTACTGCTTTGACTGTGCTGTCCATTACAGTAACCATGCCCATTTTGTCTTTGTCAGTTGAGTGCTGCCACTTGGCCCCTACCACCATGGCGTCTAACCAGTCCCATTGTAGTTAGGTGTCTTAATTCAGCTCGGGCAGTTCCCACTGTCAAATCTCATTTGCATAAAAGAGCAGTCTTCACGGATGCTGGGACTCCCTTCACATATTTTTCCTCACCATTGTGGTAAAAGGTGTGTCTTCTGGGCACTCCATGTGTGGGTCTGTGGGTCTAACCTGAAAAATCCACTCTAGCATGCCAATTTCCCTAAGCCTTTAGATACTTTTTCTACAGTATACTTCAACTTGATTTCGTGTAGGCCACTGCATAATCCATGCTTCAGCAACCCAACCAAAGAAACTATTAGATCCTTTCCTAACTTCGAGCTGAAACGTTGAATAAAGAATATGTGCTTAGTGGGCCCATATCAATAAACTCAGAATGATCTATCTTTATGTTCTTTGCACCATTATCCCACACCCTTAATAGCCATTCCCACACATATTCCCCAGGTTTCTGGTTGTACATATTAGAAAAGTCAAACAGTTCTTTCGGAGTGTAGCATACCTCTTCCTGGGTCACACTTTATACTTCACCTTTTGGGGCTCACTGGGATTTAAGTCTAGTTATAGGTCTAGAAGCCAAAATCAGTTGTGGGGAAATGTTTTGAGAACAATGAGCATCATTTCATAAAGCATCTGTCCCAGGCAATGACTCAGAAAAAGGCTCTTCAGATGCAGCTGTGTTAATCTCATTAGATGGGGTTGAAGGGGCTAATGATTTTACTGGGGACAGTGGTTTAGCAGACAAAAATGTAGTAATCTCTTCAGATGGGAGTGAGAGGGCTGGTTCCGTTGGCAGGAGTCTTTCAATGGAATTTACTGGCTCAGTGTCTCCAGTTTGCTGATTATCTGCCCATACGTCCCCATCCCAAGTTTCAAGATCCCATTTCTTCCCAGTCAATGCCCTCCTTTAACTTCAGACACCTCTCGAGGTTGGCAGTTGAGTTGGCATTGTAATTCAGCCACTTTTATGATAAGACTCTGGGTTTGATTTTCGGCAATATCAGCTCTGTTACTACAATAAGGATTTCTTTCAAGGCACAAATGGAAACTCTGAGGTCATTTCTGTGGCACTTGAGCTTTGACTCTGAAGTCCTGAGCTCATCTTTTTCTTTCACCACTTTGTCTAGCGAAAGTAGGACCACACAGCCAGCTTCCTTATACTTCTTATTATGACAAAATTGTAGAAAGGTATCACACATGCAATCACCCAGAGCCTCACCTTTCACCAATACCTGATCTATTGGTGGTGATATTGTGCATATCTGTATTGCCACCTCACACTGTGGATTAGGAGTAGCCTCTTTACTACTGGGAGCCCTGGTGGCACAGTGGTTTAGAGCCTGGCTGCTAACCAAAAGGTTGGCACTTTGAATCCACCAGCCGTTCCTTGTAAATCCTACAGGGGCAGCTCTACTCTGTCCCACTCGGTCACCATGAGTCAGAATCAATTCAACGGCAACAGGTTTTTTTTTTTTTTTTGGTTTTCTTTACTACTGGAGACAAAGTCATCAACATCTTTAAGACTAACCAGACTTGAGAATCAATTTAGAAAACTCATCTTTACAATTCTGTTTGTCTAGAACCACTCTCAATACCAAATGTCTTAGGCTGAGTTCTCTAGAGTAGCAAAACCAGTAAAGCATGTAAGTACATACATATAGAAAGATTTATATCAAGGAAATGGCTCAGGTGGTTGTAGAG
Source organism: Elephas maximus indicus (assembly GCF_024166365.1). Classification (NCBI taxonomy): domain Eukaryota; kingdom Metazoa; phylum Chordata; class Mammalia; order Proboscidea; family Elephantidae; genus Elephas; species Elephas maximus. The sequence goes on from NC_064834.1 coordinate 40,183,486, forward strand.
GCTGGAACACCCCAAGTCAGTGGGTCAGCATAGAGGCTTCTCCAGATTCACATAGCCACAGGGGCTGATGAACCCAAGATCAAAGAGCAGGGCTCTTGTTCACAGCTGCAAATATTGTCGAGTCCCCAGAACAGGAGGTCAGATGAACAGGAGCCAGCTGCAGGATCCAGAATAAGCAAAAGCCCAGGAGCCTTGCCAGAATGTCCACTTATATTTGATGCAGGCCACATAAAAAAAAAAAAAAAAAAAAACCCAAGGAAAATCCCTTTCAACTGATTGGCTACTCACAGCAGATTCCTTCATGGAGGCGATCACATTATATCAAATCTCATCATGGAAGTGATCACAACATCATACCACTGCCAAACCACTGAGAATCACAGCCCAGCCAAGTTGATACACAACTTTAACCGTCACACTCAGTGACACAATCAGCTACTAACCAGAAGGCTGACAATTTGATTCCTCCCAACAGAGATGCAGAAGAAAGGCCTAATGATCTACTTCCATAAGATTAAAACCAAACCCTTACTGAGTCGATTCCAATGCATGGTGATCCCATGTGTCACAGAGTAGAACTGTTCCATAGGGTTTTCTTGGCTGTAAAACTTTATGGCAGAAGATCTCCAGGACCTTCTTCTGTGGTGCTACTGGGTGGGTCTGTAGGCTGATAGTCGAGCATAAACCATTTGTACCACCTTTGGTTTCCAAAAGATTACAGCCACTGAAAACCCTCTGGAGGCACAGTTCTACTCTGAAACACATGGGGTCACCATGAGTTGAAATCGACTTGACAGCAATGGGTCTGGTATTGGTTTTTTGGTATTGGTAAATAAAGCATAAAAAACATTAATGGGTTTTTATCAGTGGACTGACAAAATTACACTAGAATGTCAAGGTGGAGTTGAAGAAAAAGATGATAAAAATAGTGAATTATGATCAAATTTACTTCTCCATAAGGAAAGATTCCTCAGGCAATTCTTAATAAATAATTCAGTGGGATATGGATAATTTAAGTATTCAGGAAATTTAAAGTAAAGAAGTGCTCACTGTCCTCCCTGCCACAAATACTTGAAAGGTTTAATTTTTTAAAAAATTCCTACTGGAAGGAGTAAAAAAAAAAAAAAAAGGGAGGAAGAGGAAGATAAAAGATTTGGGACAAGAAAAATAACTTAACCTTAAGATCCTGATATCGACTCTTCAATTGGTCATGACATCTTCAAAGCTGCTATTTTTAAAATATAATCTGTATTTTCCCACCATGTATGCCAACGTAAGGCGTTTCCAATTTTTATTGTTTACTTAAAATTACTAATTTTGAAATGTCTTAATTAATCAAGATGTTATTTTTGCTTATTTGTTCTAAAGACATTTTTTTCAGATGCTTTGAATTTTGTTTTGACCTGTGTTTCCCTGATAGTCACTATCGACGTTTAATGTGATCTAAAACGAGGACTCGGTACATTCATGCAATGTTTTGACACTTCTTTACTGCTCTTCAAAACAAATTCAGTGCGACTTAAAAATGAAACCAATTAATAAAAATTATTATTTATTTTATTAAGGAGTATATAGTTTTAACAGTAAAATAGGATTTGTGAAATACACATTTAAACCAGTTGCCATCGAGTCAATTCTAACCCATGGTGACCACATGTGTGTCAGAGTAGAACTGTGCTCTATAGGGTTTTTGATGGGTGATTTTTCACAAGCAAATCGCCAGGCCTTTCTTCCTAGGTGCCACATGGTAGACTCCAACCTCCAACCTTTTGGTTAGCTGTCAAAATGTTAACCAGTTGCACCAACCGGGAACTCCTGAAATACACATTACCTGGTAGGAAAAGTCTAGCGAACTCAATCTAAGATTCGGGGAAAGTGAAAAGTATATGGGATAGAAAGACACCAGAGTTTGTGACTTATTTTGGGACATATAACTGGATTTAAGAAAATAATAATTAACATTGTCACAAAGCCAAAAACCAAATCTATTGCCATCGAGTCGATTCTGACTCATAGTGACCCTAAAGGATAGAGTATAACTGCCTCATAGTTCCCAAGGAGCGCCTGGTGGATTTGAACTGCCAACCTTTGGGTTAGCAGCCATAGCACTTAACCACTATGACACCAGGGTTTCCATATATTGCCATAAACCAGGTACATTTTAAAAGCAAGTGACTCTGAGAAACTTACCACATTCATGTTGACTTCAGGGTCCACAGGTGTCCACTTCCCTCTGGGCCCGTCCGAATGCACAGTCCCAAGGGCCAAACAGACCACCAACCCCAAGAGCCGCATTTTCATTCTGTGTAAAACGGTTGGTCTATTGTTAATTGCCCCAGTTTCACTACTCAAAAATATGTTGGCAGATTAATGCTCCCATGAAAAGTTCTGAACATGTTTAGGCCAAGTAAAAGTTAGGTGAAGGGCAAGTATGCAACAAACGACTCTATTATCTAGAAGCAAGAAAATGAAAAATTCCTTTTTACTAGGAACCAGCCCTCCCCTCCCCTCGGTTAACATGTGACCTTTGCAACACAACACACCCACTCACTTCCCCACCACAAGGTTAAAAAAAAAACGAGTTCCCAGAGAAGTAACAGAATTTCAGGAAGACTCAGAAGAAGACACAAGTGAGCAAACGGGAAGATCCACAAAATTCCAGTCTGTTAAGCTCCCACTTCTTCCCCTCTACTTGTGATTTAAACGTTAAAAAAAAATAAAAATAAAAAATTGCCATTGAGTCAATTTGAACTTACAGGGACACCGAGTGTGTCAGAGTAGAATTATGCCCCACAGGGTTTTCAATAGCTGATTTTTCAGGAGTAAATTGCCAGGCCTTTCTTTCGAAAGCAACTCTGCGTGGGCCTGGAGATTTGTACCACCCACGGGCTTCAATGTAATCATTAAGTCTGGCCAATATTAGCTCTTGCCTTGTACTGTCTACTCCGTTCTGTTCTTGCCCCCAAATTACACATCAGGATTCAAATGTGTCACCCAAGGAAAAAAACAGACATAAAACGGAGCCTGCAAGATAAACTGAGGGAAGAAGAACGTCCGTTTTTTCTTCTGAAACCTCCCAACCATTAACAAAAAACAGTTTCTGGCAGCGATGGTCAGAAACACCAGATTTATCAGTGTAGAAAGGACCTTGGGGGTGAATACCCCAACGACCTCCAGCTAAATGCGAAGTGAGCTGACTTTCCCACAGACACCTAAATGGTTAGAGGCAAAGCTGGCACTAGAGCCCAGGCCTCATACTTACTTACTTACTTTACTTTACTTACTTACTTTAAGTAAATCTACTCACTTAGAAAGATGCATGTATGTATGCCCATAGAAAGACTTGTACAACAATGTTCATGGCAGCTTTGTGTGTAATACCCAAAAATCGAGAAGTCCACATGGGTAAATGGATAAAGAAACCCTAGTGTATACATAAAATGGAATACTACTCATCAATAAAATGGAATGACCACACAACAACATAGATAAATCTCAAAATAATTATGCTGAGTGAAAGAACCAAACAAAAAAAGCATACTGCATGATGCCATTTATATAAAACTATATAAAATGCAACTTATTCTATATTGTCAGAAAGCAAATCAATGAGGAAAGGAGAGAAGGGAGGAAAAGATTACAAGCCTTTTGAGGGTGATGGGTATGTTCATTATCTTGATTGTGCTGTTGTACCCGTAGGTGTATAAATATGCCCAAACTGACAAAATTATACACTTAAAATATGACTTGCTATTGTATGTCAAAGATCCCAGTTAATGTGCTCAGCTGCTAGCTGAAAGGTTGGAGGTTCGAGTCCACCCAGAGGTAGACTTGAAAGGAAGTCCTGGTGATCTACTCCCGAAAAAAATCAGCCACTGAAAATCCTACGGAGCACAGTTCTACTGTGACATACACGGGGTCACGATGAATCCGAGTTAACTAGAAGGCAACTTTTGTCTTTAAATTATATGTTAATTATACCTCAATAACCAAACCGTATCCATCAAGTGGATTCCAAAGCATAGAGACCCTATAGGACACAGCAGAACTGCCCCATTGGGTTACCAAAAAGCGGCTGGTGGATCTGAACTGCCAACCTTTTGGTCAGCAGCCAAACTCTTAACCGCTGTGCCACCAGGGCTCTGTGACTTGTATTTAAACTGATATTCCATGTCTTTAATTAGGTCTGCATGTAAATAAATTGGTTTTCAGATGTTAAAAGTGAATTGACTATAGGTGGAGCACAGGGCACTTTTAGGGCAGTGAAACTATTCTGTATATTACCCATTTGTCAAAATCCATAGGACTGTATAACACAAACCATGAACCCTAATATAAACTACGGACTTTAGTTAATAATAACACGTCAATATTGGTTCATCAATTGTAACAAATGTACTACATGGATGCAAGATGTTATAATAGGAGAAGGACTCTACCTAGCACAAACTGTTTGCACTCAACTGCTAGCCAAAGGTTGAACCCACCCAGTGGCACCTTGGAAGAAAAGGCCTGATGCTCTGCCTTTCATTAAGATTATAGCCAATAAAATCCTATGCAAGAAAACCCCATGGAGCAGTTACACTCTATAACACACAGGGTCACCGTGAGTCAGGATCGGCTCAACGGCAATTAACAACAACAAAAACAGTAACAGAAACAGTGGCCAATGGGTCAGGGGATATTTGGGAACCCTGTACTTTCTGTACAACTTTTCTATAAACCTAAAGCTGCTCTAAAAATTAAATCTATAAAAAAGAGAATTGATTCTCTCCTAAAGTTATTTCTCTGAGCAGTTGTGACCCTCGAACTTCTTGACAGAAGGAATGTGGTCTTGAGTCTGTGTTGGCAGGGAAGCCCACAGCTTTTACTCACAAGTTTTTATTTCTTTATGGTAGTTGGGAAGAGTTGCACAGCCCCAGGTTACCTGTTACCATAAATACCACCTCCCAAAACTTCATTATTATTAGGGAATAAGGAGTAGATTGAAATGGAAAAATTAAAGGTTATGACAATTTAGAATAACATTTGGCAGTAGCTGCTTTCGACGTAGCACCTAGCCTACAGAACTTGGACCAGCTGGCCAGAGGAATTTTCATGAGAGTTAACAGCTGATGTTACTCAAAGGCAAATGGGTCACTGAATTAATTCTCCTCCCAACACAACACTGGCCACATTTCTCAACATATTCCTCAAGCAGGTCTTATAACGCTGATAAGTGAGAAGTTCAAAGGAGAAAAAGCTCCCTCCAGGGATGTTCTCTGGTCCTCTTACCCCAGGCTGGGCCTGGTGTCCTTTTCTGGGCTCTCTTAAAAGTACCTTTGGAAACCCTGGTGGTGTAGTGGTTAAGTGCTACCACTGCTAACCAAAAGGTTGGCAGTTTGAATCCACCAGGTGCTCCTTGGAAACTCTATGGGGCAGTTCTACCCTGTCCTATAGGGTCACTATGAGTCAGAATTGACTCCACCGTTTCGGGTTTTAGCACCTTCATCCCAGGTCTTTCTACGTTGTGCCTGTCTGCTCTCATTTTATCCCAGCTCAGGAGGACAGAGGCCGTGTTGATTCAACTTTGTACCTCCAAGACTTAGCTAAGAGCCTACAGACCTTGAAAAATAGGGTAGGGGAGGTCCACCAGTTCGTGGCTGAAGAAAGACACCAAAGCAGCTTACCATTTAGCTTTGTAGTAACAACAACGGTGGCGGCTGCTCCTACTTAAGCTCTTGCTTTGTGCCAGACACCGCAAGCAGCGCTTCTCATTTACTATGTAAATTCCTCCTCCAGCAGTACTGTTAAACCCAATCTTATTTGGAATCTGAGGTTCACCCAAGTTAAGTACCCAAAGCAAAATCTCATCAGGTTAAATAGCTGTATTGCGGGATTTTATTCAGGACTGTTGCCAAAGTAAGCTCTCAGGCACGCCCTTGGCTAATGAGTTAAGACAGGCAAGACAGGCTGGCTGCGGTAGCTAACGAGAGGAGAGGATCAAAAAGGAGGAGAGCTGGGAATCAGAAATCCCAGGTGGCCCCGCAATTCGGGGACCTGGGCAGTTTCGCTGACTGGCGACTGCTAGTACCCAGGAAACCTGAGAGCTCTGTCTTCCTGGGTCCTTGGGAGGTGCCTTGGGCCACCTGCCGCAGAAAAGGCACCAATAGCTACCCCATGCAAGACCCACCCGGCTCCAGGAGCAGAGGGCCCTGCACAGGCTCAGGGTCGCAGGGACTGAGCATCTGGGGACAGCGCGCGGCCTCCACGCAGAGTCCGTGCAGAGAGGCCGGGCGTGGGCTCCTACGCCGCATCCGCAACTGGTGGCGCGGCCAGGACCTGCACTCACCTGGAGCTGCTGTACGTGGCAGCTGTCCGGGGTCCCTGTGTCCACTCACTGTGGCCGGGGCGCTATGAGTGGATTTGTAGGGACCAGAGGCGGCCCCCCCGGGAGGCGGGTCCCTGGGCTACCCGCGCCGCCCATCACAGCTGCCAACGACCTGGAAGTACCACGAAGACTCCGGCCCCGCCGA